>NC_133620.1:233426192-234146192 GCF_048593235.1 Sminthopsis crassicaudata | reverse complement strand
TCATGGGACTGAAGTGATGAAGCTGAACTCTCCTAGATGGTCAAACAGGAGTCCATTTCTTCAAAAAATTTTCATCTTTATATACTGTCGGTGACGGGAACTATAGTCATGGAAAACTACCAGACCATAAACTTTGCATTGAGCAATAGATGGCTAGAGTGGCCAGGTGGCTAGAGAAGCGGAATGACCCCCACACTTCAGAACACATAGCCATGGTATTGTATTAACCACAGAGATGTCTCAGGGCTTAACGACCCTAGAGACTCAGATAAGAATTGTAACCACAGGTTGCCCTTCCCGCTCCTCCTCCCGGAATGTCTGCTCCTTCCTGCAGTCCCCCCCAACTCTTTCTCACAGGTGGCACATACCTTTACTCTCCCCTACCCCCTTTTCCCCTCCCAACTTTGTCCTCACGTATTGCACCTAGCTCTACCCTATATAACTTGAGTTGTTTCCAACAATAAACGAGACCTTGACAAGAACCTGCTTGGTCTCCCTCTTCTTTCTCGCCCATTCTCTTTCAGGATAGGTTCTCCTCAATTCCCCACAAATGGCTGAGTCCCGCGGGATGGGACAATATACCTATGCTTAATTATAAGATACTGTACATGCATTAACTATAGGATACTATGCATGCAAGACAACACAAATAACTTGCTATTGTGTACAGATGTTTCCTTGCCATATTAGTATAACTCTGCTTCAAGTACAACACTAGTTGTCATGCCCCCTGCCTTCTCAGAAAGGCTGAGGCCCCCTTGGGGGTAAATGGGGAATCAAACCAACATTGTCAGGAGTGGACTAGTCTTATACCTTTCCCAGTGTTCCCCACTATCTTTCCTCTACTTTTTTCCCTTTCTTTTTGTTTTAATTGAAGCAGGTATATACCAGGGGTTAAATCCTTAAAATGGAACAAGTTTCATTATTGAAGGAATTACACAGGCAAGTAGTAATATAAAAAACAATATGAGTAAATAAGATACTATAAAAGACTTTCATGAGTCCCAGAAGGAAGGTCTAGAAAATAACTGTTGTCTTGCATTTCCCACCCATTGAGCCAGCTCATGTAGATAGTATACATTTATGCTCACCTACTGTGAGTTACTGATATATATTCAAGAGGAATTCACAACTACATATACACCTCCTTCAGCAGCCAAGAGATATTCCAAAGCCAATCTATTGTCCAACACTTCATGTGCCAGGGAATCCAATGATTCCTGCAGGTTTTGAAGTCCTCCATCATTTTCATTAGCAATTATTTTTATGGTCATGGTAATATTTGTTAGTCAATTGCCATATACCTAGGGCTAACAGCCATGGTCTTTCAGAGGCAGATGGGGTCAGAGATGCAACCAACCAATGTTTCCTGAGTCCTCTCCTTCTTTTCAAGGGTCTTCTCTTTTTCTGCCTCTCTTGGATGGACAAGATGGATATTGTGCAACAGCACACTTCAGATTCCTTCTCCATCTGTAGAGATACAAGGAAAGACTCTGCCCCAAGTAGTTAACCTCTCTAGTTCCTTCCATTCTCAGCTCTCCAGATCACTTCATATCACCTGGCAATTATCTAAAGATATTAGATCTGCTCACACTGGACACTGCCTTTCTGGTGGGTTATAAAACCTGTCTGCCAGAGCCAGTGCATCCTCATCAAAAAACAATAAATTAATAGTACAAAGGACTAAGTTTAGAAGTTCTTTTGGGTTACCTGTGGCTCCCCCTTTCTTTTGTTTTTGGAGGAGCATCTTGATATCTCTGTTCCTCTACTATCACTTGTCCTTGAGGATTGAAAGATATGCCAGCAGTGTGTGAAATCTGATACTGCATACAAAAGTGTGCTAAATCCTTTGGGAAAATATTCAGGTCTATTATATATTTTTATTGCTTGTGGCACACCTATAACTGCAAAGGCCTGGATCACCCAGGCCATATCTTTTGCTGCTGGTACTGCAAAAGTAAATGTTGAGAAGTTGTGTTGAAATATACGGGAGAACTGTTGGAATACACAGGAGCCATCTGACAGTGACTGCTGGAGATCCAGCACAGAATGGATATTCTCTTGTGAGAGAATGATACAAGGAGACTGAGAGGCAGTTGCTGCTTTTTGACCTCTCTGATTGAGAGGCAGTTGCATTGCCTGACCTTTCTCCTCTTCCCTTTGCCTCCAATTTATCTCATTCCCAGTCTGTAACATATGTGTCAGCAAAGGCTGCCTTGCAACTCCCTCAGATGTTATAATCCACAGCTGTGAAGGCTTTCAGAGAATTGACCTGTCCCTTAACAAAGGTGTCCATGGCAACATGAACAAAAGACAGCCAGCCAAAAGATTTATTTATTTATTTTTTAGACATAAAGTCTTTTAATTTTCAAGGAAAATAGCATTTCATATGAAATTAAAAACGTCTAAAACTAAATATGAAATTACTGTTCTGTTGCAGGTTCCCATCACTTTATATCTTTTTTTTTAATAACTTTTTATTGACAGAACATATAAAAAATTATATGCCCGGTAATTTTTTATAACATTATCGCTTGCACTCACTTCTGTTCCTACTTTTCCCTTCCCTCCCTCCACCCCTTCCCCTAGATGGCAAGCAGTCTTATACATGTTATTTATGTTATAGTATATCCAAGATACAATATATGTGTACAGAACCAAACAATTTTCTTGTTGCACAGGGAGAATTGGATTTAGAAGGTAAAAATAACCTGGGGAAAAAACCAAAAGTGCAAACAGTTTACACTCATTTCCCAGTGTTCCTTTTCTGGATGTGGCTGATTCTGTCCATCATTGATCAATTAGAACTGATTTAGATCTTCTCTTTGTTGAAGATATCCACCAGAATACATCCTCATACAGTATTGTTGTTGAAGTATATAATGATCTCCTGATTCTGCTCATTTCACTTAGCATCAGTTCTCTCCAA
Source organism: Sminthopsis crassicaudata (assembly GCF_048593235.1). Classification (NCBI taxonomy): domain Eukaryota; kingdom Metazoa; phylum Chordata; class Mammalia; order Dasyuromorphia; family Dasyuridae; genus Sminthopsis; species Sminthopsis crassicaudata. Next base: position 234,143,263 of record NC_133620.1, on the reverse strand, counting down.
GCCTCTCTGTATTCATTCTACTGGTCATTTCTTACAGAACAATAATATTCCATAACATTCATATACCCACAATTTACCCACCCATTTTCCAATTGATGGGCATTGATTCATCTTCCAGTTTCTAGCCACTACGAAAAGGGCTGCCACAAACATTTTGGCACATACAGCTCTCTTTCCCACTGCTGGATCAAAGGGTATGCACAGTTTGATAACTTTTTGTAGCCAAAAGATTTATAATAGGTCACATTCATTTGCCAAATTTCATTGGATCTCAAATCACGAGGATTCTTCCCTGGAGGGACCATAGGAGCATAGAAAGGGAGACAAGATGTACAGGCTTTTACTATGTTCCTAGCTTCTTCTGTTGTTACCCCAAAATGCAGACTTAAAGCTCATGCAGCCTGATGATATTTAGAATGAGATTATTAGAAGGCCTGAAATAGGAAAGTTTTGGCTAATATGGTAAAAAAGTGATCTGCCTTTAAGTTTCCATTAAAAAAAATAATAGGTCCTGGAAGATCAGTTTGAGAGGAGACATGCAAGAGGTAACACTTACCTGGACGATTTCTCACTTGCTCCTGAAGTTCCTTAAAAAGCTGAAATATATTAAAGGCTACAAATTTTATTTGGGCTTTGTACCACACCTACTGATTAAGCCAAATCAGATATTATATTTACATCTTCTGTGTAATAACAACTAGCATAATTGCATACAACTCATTCTACTGAGTGTACTGAAAGGAAGTTCTTACTACTCTTTTTATAGCTAAGTGAGAAGAATTTACAGCACAAATGTTATGATTAGATGGATCTATAAAGATATTAGGTCCTTTAAGAGGGATCTTAGAAATCCTTTCTTCAAAACCCATAGCCAATTATGTAATAGCTAGGATATCTTTAATGGAGACCCATGTATAAAATTTGGAGCTGTGGTCAATAAAATTTGCCACTCTGGGATGGTTTCACAGCACACTTTTCAATTTTTTTACAATTTTCACATCTTGTTAGGTCCTATCATAGATAATTGTATTATTCATTTAATGGCCTTTAACTAGATTCTAACCACAAGCACTGGGTGACAAAAAACACTTTGGTCTGGTAGTGCTGAGAGGGTCACCCACTGGATCACACTGTTTCCTTGATGAAGGAATGCTATAGGTGTCTCTTTTGTAGCAAAACCCGATATTTCCAAGGATTTTTGGGTGACTCTTTCAACCACATTGGATAAAGCCAGTTCAACCTTTTCAGAGTCTTTTGAGCTTCCTTTGTAAGCAGTTGGGGTGAGTCCAAAGCAGTGTCTCCCCTTAAGATATTATGCAATGGTTGTAGTTAAGTAGTTAAGCATAACACTGGACACATCTATTGGATAGCTCCTATCAATTTCTGAAAGTCATTTATGGTAAGATAATATTATAGGCTTTGCTATTTAGAAATAATACTCATATAAAGATATCCTAGAAACAAAAGAAGAGTCAACTGGATTTAAATGGAGACTAATGGAGAACTAAGTGCAATTGTGTGCAGAGTATATTGCAAATGACCTAAACATAAAAAAAAAAAAGCAATGAGGAATTTTCTGACAACAAAAAGTTAAGAAAAATTAAGGAACCTCTTTATGAAGGTAAAAGAAAAAATTGTAAAAGCTGACTGGAAGCCTAACATCAAAAATACTAATTTTGGCAACTTGTCCTACCACTTCCTGGCAAAAAAAAAAAAAAAAAAATGTCAGGAGTGTCACGTTTTATGTTCTTGGACATAAAGATCCCTATAGATGACAACTGAGATCTTGAAAATAATAGACTTCTATGACAAATTGGAACAGGGATATCACCTTGCTAACAAAGGTCCATATAGTTAATGCTGTGGTTTTTCAGTAGCAATGTAGTTCAGTAGCTGTGAGAGTTGGACTATCAAGAAAGCTAAGCACTGTAGTATTGACAAGTTAATATTGTGATAATAGAGAAGACCTTTGAGAGTCCCTTAGATAGCAAAGAGAACAAGATAGTTAATACTGAAAGAAATTAATTCAGGCTATTAACTGAAAGGTCAAATATTGAAGCTGAAGATTAAATATTTTAGCCACAGAACTTGTTGGAAAAGACACAAATGTTAGGGAAAATTGAAGGCAAAAATAAAAGGGAAGAACAGAAGAAGAAATAGATAATATGGAAACAGAATTTAAGAGATAATGAAGGGAAAAAAGGACTGGGAGTGCTATGACAAAGAATCTCACATAATTGAGTGACTCAATAAAAGTGAGGAATTAAGAAAAATGATCAGAAAGCTGGCACAATGACATGATATCATAAAGACAGGAAGACTTTAAGAATTAAGACATCTCTTAAAATATGCTCATTCTCTCTCTCTCTCCCTCCCTCTTTCCCAACATCCCTCCATTCCTCCCTCCCTCTCTCTGTCTCTCCTCTCCCTCCATCTCTCCCTCTACCCTTCTTCCCCTACTCTCTTTCTGTCTCTCTCACTTTCAGCCTCTCTATCCCTCCCTTCTCCTCCCTTTCTTCCTCTTTCCCTGCCTCCATCATTCCCCCGCTGTGTTTCCCTCTCTCTTTGTCTCATACCCCTCAAAAAAGTGAATTATCTTCATGACTTGTTTTGATATCTCAATAACTGATATATCAGGCACTGTGCTAGATTCTAGGAACACAGTGACAGTATTTCTGTGAAATTGTTAAATATTACATTCTTTCTATAATACATGGAAAATTATTTTTAAAAATGTTTATAATGAGGAGTGCTGTTTTTTCTAAGAGTTACAGAAGAACATATATTGTTATTGGATTTCTTAGTTGTTTGGGGAATGAATGGCATATTCATTTATATTGATTTGTAAAATATAAAACTGTTTCTGAATAAAAAATAATTTAAAACATGACCTTATAGTTACTGGGATGTTCAAGATAAGCCACAGTATCTAGGCATCATAGAGTCCTTCAATGCTCCTTCCCCACCCCCATTTCCCAAAGGTTATGTTAATAAGCTAGTTATAGGTTCAGGGATTTGAGCTGCTCAGGGACTATAAGGTCCTTAACACTGAATAACTATGTAAATATTAATGAGATTTTAAATTCTATCATCCTTAGAAAATATCAGCAAATTTAGAGAGTTTGAAACTCAGAAGGAAGATAAAATGATGTAAAGATATAACGAATATATCAACCTCAGGAAAAGAAATGAACTAGATACTAAAAATCGTGTATCCCTAAAAACACTTTGATTGGTATTGTTAAAGCAGAAAAGTGGCAAGCATAGCTAAGAAGACATCAGTGATTCCCACCTCAGTATGCTTACTGTGACTAAGAATATAGTCTTCTACTGAGACCAGAAATCCAAAGAAAAGAAAAGTTTTTCTTCATTGTATGTATCACCATTAAGTATAAGAATACTCTTCACTGTTGAAGATTACTCCACTTGTATGTAAGCCTATAGGTGTCAGAATGGATAACAGATTGTCTCATCTCAAGCAATAGATTAAAGATGTTAATGGTATAATGAGGTATAAATTTCCCCTTTTTGATAAAAATAAATGTAGATTCATCAGTAACTTTGTGCCCAAAATTAGAAAAAAAATGACAAAATCGATCACAAATATCTAGAAATATTAAAAACTATGTAACCAAAAGAAAAGTTTATTATAACTTGTATCTGCAAATTTAGATAGATTTTTGGATATGAATATAAGGCCAAGTGTGACAAAATTAAAGAGTATGTGAAGATCTTTTTTTAGGTAAGCTCTTACATCTTCATATTCTTTACTAAAAAGTTTAAACATAACTTTATCTCTACATTTTAAGAACACAAGTCTAATATGTTGCTCCCTTCCTTCCCAGTAAGCTTTCAGTTTAGTCTCCCTTCCTTCCAAATTGTCAATTAACCCACTTAGAACTGACTTTCTTTGACTACAGCCAATTTCAAAATCACATGCCCTTTCTCTAGAATATTTAGATAAACCATTCTTTCAAACACTTTATCTCAAGTGTTATTTTTTTTAAAGCACCCATCCAATAAAATTATCTGATTATATAGTAAAATTCAGGAAAAATAAAATAAAATGTGGTTGAGCATTTCATGCAATTCAAGACCATATTTTGGGGTGCAATAATATTTACACTGAATCTTAGAGAGGTTTAGAGAATAGGTGGTCACAGAAATCAAACCTCAAAAAATCAATCAACAAGTTACTAAGCAACAAAAGTTACAATCAACTAGAGTTACTAAGATCCTAAATCAGAATAATCAAGGTAAGGGACTAGAAACTAAATATAAATGCAAAAATAGTCCTTAACTTCATCCTTTTTTTTTTAACTTCATCCTTTTAGATAGGCAGGGCAAAAGCACAAAGATGGAAAATGTAGTAGTGTATATGAAGAAAGAAGATCTAGATGATACCACAAATGGAGTTGAGAATCAGGAAGAATTATCTTTGTGAGATCAAATACAGCCTCAGACATTTACTAGTTCTGTGATCATGAGCAAATCAGTTAACTGTTTCAATTCCTCATCTATAAACTGATCTGAAGATGTACATAGTGGTGAATAACTACAGTATTTGCCATGAAAACACCAAACGGTGTCATGAATAGTCAAATATGATTGAAATGACAGACCAACAATAAGAGAAAAGGCAATGTCATTTTGGCTGGATATTAGACTAATGTAAAGAAGTTTAAAGTACACAATAGCTAAAAAGAAAGGTTATGTGCTCTTTCAGAAAGGATTTAAACATTAAAAATAGGAGGTCATATTAGATTCTATGAGATTTCATGAGCCCTCTAAGGTTCAATGAACATGAGAATGACATGCTCAACTTTGTGCTTTATGAAAACCAATTTGGTAAATGTGTGATGGATGGATTGAAGAAATTACAGCTTTAGAGCAGAGATATCAATTAAGAAAATATTGCATGTTTCTACATAGTAAGGGATAGTGGTTCAAACTAGAGTGGTAACTGAGTAAATGAATTAAAAGGAAAAATGTGGAAGACATTGTAGTAATGGAAAACTGATTAACCTTGGAGATATTAATTATATAATTAATTATATAGTTATTAATTATATAGTTAGCAGTGAAGTTATAAATTTGGTGACTGAAAAGATGATGGGACTCTAGAAGAAGTAAAGATGTTGAGAAGCAAGGTCTGTGCAGAACAAGGAAAATAAGCAGGTGAATGTGGAAGTTTATATAACTAAAGGACTTCCACTTTGGAATATCCAATACATGATTCAATGCTAAAGGGAGAGGAAGAAACAGACAGAGAGCTGACTACAACAGGCAATATAGCTATGGAACTCATCATCACAGAGAACATGAACAATCCCATGTGAAAAAACAGTCCCTAAGAAAAAGCATGAAGGAAAAGGATAGAAGAAAATCTAAGCCAGAACCACAGCATTAACCTAGTTAAATGGGATAATGGTGACCCAGCAAGAGAAACTAAAAATCAGCTGTCTGAAAGTTATTAGAACAAATAAGAAAGTGCCAAGTAACAAAGATCTAGAGAGGATATACTCTTAAGAATGAGAAAATACAACAGCAAATACTACACAGAAGAAAAGAAGGAAACTTTGATAAAATCTATTAGATATACATATTAGAAAATATTATCAATACATTGTATCTCCGTTATTTCTTCTTTTTTTCTTTATAAACTTTCTATAGTTTGATATATGTTCTCATGATTAAACTAAAACTATATTTCTCAAAATAAATAATAATTTACTAAAACTTGTACTGTATAGATACATTAACCTTAAAATGGGGTTTAATCAAAGGTATACATAAAGGATTTTACTTTTGTCAGAACCAGGTTTATTTTAAATCTTCATCAGAGACTATAGCAAAGTCAAAGGGAATGGAGCAGAATATCAGTTAATTGTGAGTTGAAAACAAGGGGGTAAGAACCCTCACCAAAAAATGGTCTGTATTTTCTAAATAAAGTATGATATTGTCTTTACTTGTGCAAACATTTGGGAGGAAAGATTTTGGAAGATATAAAAACCAAAAATAAATCTAGAGAGTAGTAAAGATAAAGAATGGGATAGAGAGCCAACATGAAAGGAATAAAGGATTGCATGCCTGAGGTGAGATACAGATGAGATTATAAGGCATCAATTAGGAATGAACCCAGTCAGTAAAGGTTTATGATTTTGTTCAGCTCCATTTAGCATTATACAAGTAAATTTATAAACAATGACTGGCTAAGGTAACCAGGAATTCAGAAAGGTATAATCTAGAATAAGACAAAAAGCAAGTGATTCAAAAAGAGAGATGAATATCCAGTTAAACTGGATAATTATCAGGACACATTAAGGAAGAGATGAAATTAAAGTTAAAATAAAAATGATTGTCAAGAAAATTGTTAAGTGGTGCAGGAACTGGAAATCCCAATAGAAATAAATAATAAGTTTGAGAAGAAAAATACATAAGAAATTTTTTAAAGTACTTGTACTTTCATTAAAATTGCACTTCTTGAAATGAATATTTAATTCCAAAATGTCTTTAGATTGGGAAACTAGGAAATCCCTCTTTCTTATCCTACTCATCACTGCTTCTAAATTCATGCTCATAACATAAAAGGAATATCTCCCATTACAAATTCAATATTTAAGCTTCTTGATATCCTACCAAAACTCTCCTACAACCTTCCCTACAAATTCCATGAAATACAAAGTTGACCTTTGATTTGACACTCAAAAATAAGCTTTCTATCACAGCTCTCTGAGATTTTTGTTCTCCCATGCATTTATCCCATATCACAATATACCAAATTTTGTAGGATGCAACCAAAGCACTGAAAAGGAGAAATTTTATATCTTTAGAGGCTTACTTGAATAAAATAGAGAAAGAGAAACCAATGAATTGGGCTTGCAACTTAAAAAACTAGAAAAAGACCAAATTTAAAAAAACCCAAATACTAAACTTAAAATTCTTTTTTTTTCTTTTTTTTTCTTTTTTTATTTTTTTTTTAATTTTTTTTATTTTTTTATTCATTTTTCCAAATTATCCCCTCCCTCCCTCATGCCCTCCCCCCGATGACAGGTAATCCCATACATTTTACATGTGTTACACTATAACCTAGATACAATATATGTGTGTAAATACCATTTTCTTGTTGCACATTAATTATTAGCTTCCGAAGGTATAAGTAACCTGGGTAGATAGACAGTAGTGCTAACAATTTACATTCACTTCTCAGTGTTCCTTCTCTGGGTATAGTTATTTCTGTCCATCATTGATCAACTGGAAGTGAGTTGTATCTTCTTTATGTTGAAGATTTCCACTTCCATCAGAATACATCCTCATACAGTATTTTGTTGAAGTGTATAGTGATCTTCTGGTTCTGCTCATTTCACTCAGCAACAGTTGATTTAAGTCTCTCCAAGCTTCTCTGTATTCCTCCTGCTGGTCATTTCTTACAGAGCAATAATATTCCATAACCTTCATATACCACAATTTACCCAACCATTCTCCAATTGATGGACATCCATTCAACTTCCAGTTTCTAGCTACAACAAAAAGAGCTGCCACAAACATTTTGGCACATACAGGTCCCTTTCCGCTCTTTAGTATTTCTTTGGGATATAATCCCAATAACAGCAATGCTGGGTTCAAAGAGTATGCACAGTTTGATAACTTTTTGGGCATGGTTCCAAATTGCTCTCCAGAATGGCTGTATTCTTTCACAACTCCACCAACAATCTAAACTTAAAATTCTAAAATTAAAAGGAGAAATTAATAAAATTGAAAGTAAAAAACTATTGAATTAATAAATAAAACTAAGAGTTGGTTTTATGGAAAAAACAACAAAATAGATAAAGTTTTGGTAAATCTGATTAGAAAAAGGACAGAGGAAATTAAATTGTTAGTCTTAAAAATGAAAAGGGAGAACTTTCCACCAATGAAGAAGAAATTAGAGCAATACTTAGGAGTTATTTTATGCCAATAAATTTGAGAACCTAAGTGAAATGGATGACTATCTTCAAAAATATAGGCTGCCCAGATTAAGAGAGAAGAAAGTAAATTGCTTAAATAGTCCCATTTTAGAAAAAGAATTGAACAAGCTATTAATTAACTCCCTAAGAAAAAATCCCCAGGACAAGATGGATTTACATGTGAATTCTACCAAACATCTAAAGAACAATTAACTCCAATGTTATATAAACTATTTGAAAAAATAGTGAATGAAGGACTCCTATCAAATTCCTTTTATGACACAGAGATGGTACTGATTCCTAAACCAGGTAGGTTGAAAACAGAGAAAGAAAATTGTAGAACAATCTCCCTAATGAATATTGATGCTAAAAATAAAACATTAGCAAAAAGATTACAGAAAATCATCCCCAGCATAATACACCATGACCAAGTAAGATTTATACCAGGAATGCAGAGCTACTTAAATATTAGGAAAACTATTAGCATAATTGACTATATATAACCAAATTAACAAAAAACATATGATCATCTCAATAGATACAGAAAAAGCAATTGATAAAATCCAACATCCATTCCTATTAAAAATATTTGAGAGTATAGGAATAAACGGACTTTTCCTTAAAATAGTCAGTAGCATCTATTTAAACCATCAGTAAACATCATATATAATGGGGATAAACTGGAACCATTCCCAATAAGATCAGGAGTGAAACAAGGTTGTCCACTATTACCATTACTATTCAATATTGTATTAGGAATGTTAGCTTCGGCAATAAGAGTTGAGAAAGAGATTAAAGGAATTAGAGTAGGTAATGAGGAAATCAAATTATCACTTTTTGTAGATGACATGATAGTATACTTAGAAAACCTCAGAGATTCTACTAAAAAGCTATTAGAAATAATCCACAACTTTAGCAAAGTTGCAGGATACAAAATAAATCCACATAAATCATTAGCATTCTTATATATCACTAACAATACCCAACAGTTAGAGACACAAAGAGAAATTCCATTTAAAATAACTGTCAATGGTATAAAATATTTAGAAATCTATCTGCCAAGGGAAAGTCAGGAAATATATGAGCAAAACTACAAAACACTTTCCACACAAATAAAGTCAGATCTAACCAATTAGAAAAAATATTAAGTGCTCTTGGATAGGTCAAGCAAAAATAATAAAGATGACAATACTACTTAAACTAATCTATTTATTTAGTCCTATACCAATCAGATTCCCAAAAAACTATTTTAATGACCTAGAAAAAATAACAACAAAATTCATCTGGAAGAACAAAAGGTCAAAACTTTCAAGGGAACTATTGGAGAAAAAAATCAAATGAAGGTGGCCTAGCTGTACCAGATTTAAAATTATATTATAAAGCAGCAGTCACCAAAACCATTTGGTATTGGCTAATAAATAGACTAGTTGATCAGTGGAATAGGTTAAGTTCACAGGACAAAATAGTCAATAATATTAATAATCTAGTGTTTGACAAACCCAAAGACCCCAGATTTTGGGATAAGAACTCAATGTATGACAAAAACTGCTGGGAAAATTGGAAATTAGTATGGCAGAAACTAGGCATTGACCCACACTTAACACCATACACCAAGATAAGGTCAAAATGGGTTCATGATTTAGGCATAAAGAATGAGATTATAAATAAATTAGAAGAACATAGGATAGTTTAGCTCTCAGACCTGTGGAGGAGGAAGGTATTTGTGACCAAAGAAGAACTAGAAATCAGTATTGATCACAAAATAGAAACTAGTACAAACAAAACTAATGCAGACAAGATTAGAAGAGAAGCAATAAACAGGGAAAACATTTTTACATTCAAAGGTTGTGATAAAGGCCTCATTTCCAAAATATAGAGAGAATTGACTCATAAGAAATCAAGCCATTCTCCAATTGACAAATGGTCAAAGGATATGAACAGACAATTTTCAGATGAAGAAATTGAAATTATTTGAAAAGGTGTTCCAAATCATTATTGATTAGAGAAATGCAAATTAAGACAACTCTGAGATACCACTACACCCCTGATAGATTGGCTAGAATGACAGGGAAAGATAATGCGGAATGTTGGAGAAGATGTGGGAAAACTGGGACACTGATGCATTGTTGGTGGAATTGTGAATACATCCAGCCATTCTGGAGAATGATTTGGAACTATGCTCAAAAAGTTATCAAGCTGTGCATACCTTTTGATCCAGTAGTATTACTACTGGGCTTATATCCCAAAGAGATCATAGAGAAGAGAAAGGGAACTGTATGTGCAAAAATGTTTGTGGCAGCCCTCTTAGTAGGGGCTAGAAACTGGAAATTGAATGTATATCTATCAATTGGAGAATGGCTGAATAACTTGTGGTATATAAATGTTATGGAATATTATTGTTCTGTAAGAAATGACCAGCAGGATGATTTCAGAAAGGCCTGGAGAGACTTATATGAACTGATGCTGAGAGAAATGAGCTGGACCAGGAGATCATTATATACTTCAACAACAATACCAACAATCATGATCAATTCTGATGGACATGGCTCTCTTCAACAATGAGATGCACCAAATCAGTTCCTTTGTTCAATAATAAATAGAACCAGCTACACCCAGCAAAAGAACTCTGGGAAATGAGTGTGAATAACTACATGGCATTTCCAATCCCTCTGTTTTTGTCCCCTTGCGTTTTTGATTTCCTTCTCAGGTTAATTTTACATTATTTCAAAGTCAGGTTCTTCTTGTGCAGCAAAATAACTGTATGGATATGTATACATATATTGTATTTAACATATACTTTAACATATTTAACATGTATTGGTCCATGTGCCATCTGGGAGAAGTGGGGGGGGGAAGGAGGAGAAAAGTTGGAACAGAAGGTTTTGCAAGGGTCAATGCTGAAAAATTATCCATGCATATATCTTGTAAATAAAGGCTATATATATTGATTGACAAGAGCCAGACTTTCCCTGATAACCCCAGAGTTGTTAGCATAAAAACAGCATTCCTCCTTTAGAGCAACACAAAGAACTCCCCATTGCAGGAATACTAAGTCAAGCTCCCTGCAGTTCTGGAGTACTGTCTCAGTCAGGGAATCAATATGGTTTTCCAGTTTTGAGATGGACAATTCAATGTGAGTCAGATCTGCAGTCATCTCTGCACTCAACTCAAAGTAACCAGAACTGTTTGTAAAGGTGACAATGATGCTCAGTGTGATTGTGCCAGCCAAGCCTGAACCCTACTAGGGGGGGAACAAGCTGTACTGCACAGCCATTGTTGGTGAGAACCCAGGAGGAAAGGTGCAACTTTAAATAGTCCCATCTGTTCCCACTCAGGAAAAATAGACAGCTGAGGGATCACCACTACCTGGATACAAAAAGGGTCCATATGATTGAGAAGAGTATAAAATATACATGATTAGTCAGATCATCATGGCAAGCAAAGCACGAACCATCAGGAGCCCCAATACCAAAATGCAAGTTTATTTAAAGATACTGAAATATTAAAGAACTGGGGTTATAGGACTGGGAGAGTAGATCAGAAAGACTTGTGGGAGGAGTCACCAGATAGGTGCTTATCCCTTGGAGATGCCCAAAGATAATTTTTAGTCATTACCAAAAACAAGAGTATTGGGAAGTGGCCCCAGGGGCTGGCTCTATTAAAGTAATTCCAACAAAATAAAGGAGTTCAGAGTTAAAACAGAGTTAACAATCATGGCCCAGCCGGGGTTTTGTAGAGTTTAAAAATGAGTGCACTGCTGGCAATAAACTAAGCAAAAAACAAGACTGAAAAGATTTGTGGGGAATGCTTTTGACTGGGACTTGTTGAGAAGAGCAGCAGTGCTAGGAAGGGGAGGCACCAAATTGAGCAGGAACTGCTCAATTTGGTGCAGGAACTGGCAACACTGGGAATGGGATCAGCTGAACGGGGTTAGGTGGGACTGAAGTTCTGAAAAGGACTACTATGGTATCCAGAGAGATACATGTAACTTGCTGTCAGAGGTTTAACTTTTGTCAAGTCCACCTCCCATCTCTCCACTGGCTTCTGTCCCTTCAATCTAACCCCTAAGTAAATTGTCTGAAAGAGGTGTTTTCCCCACTCTTTCAAGTGCTTCTGGGATGAAGATACTCCCATCTGGGAAAAATTCATCAACTTTCCTGATGCCTTATTCAGCCTCCTTCTTCCCCTCTCCCCCTCTCCTCCCCCATTTTGTTTTGTCAAAGGAATCACCCAAGGGGGATTAGTCAGGGCTCCAATTGTCAAGTAGCCACTCCATATATAAGTCCTGAAAGTGAATTATGTCTACACATGACACACTAATAAAATAGGGATTATTTACTCGTATTTATTCAAAGATCCCTCAAATAATTACATGTTGTGAAAGGAACATTGTATTCAATTAAATAATGCAGATACACTCTACAATTTGAAAAACATTAAACTAAATTGTTAGTAGTGAACCCTTTTTCAGTAACATTTGCCCAAATCTTAACCCAATGCTTCCCATTTAAGTCCCAAACACATTGTAAGGGGACTCACTTAGAATTTGATGTTCAGTCATCAACCAATTCCAGTTCCCCCCAATTCATTGGGGCCCAAAATTTTATTTGGGGCAGGGATGGCAATCTCATCTTTGGCAACTACTTGCTGTTGAGAATGGGCATAGAGCTGAGTAATCCTACAGGTTCCCAGTTTTGGGGGATGGTGTGCTGGAACTGACTGAAGCATTCAATGGGTTGAGCCCTGGCTCCCAAAGGTGGCCAATACAGCTATAATTGAATCTATAATAAAAACAAAACCAACAAATAGATGTTAGAATAGTCTGAGATAGAAAGACAAGTCCACAAGGACTGTTATAAGATTTTCGTGTAAGGAAACATGCTTGTGTCACAAGATACACGATAGAGATAAATGTTAAAGATGTATCAGTTGTAGTCTCAATAAACGATAAAACAGCAATTAGGTCTCAGACAATTGTATCAATTATTCTTACATTATTTTAGAAATGTTTAAGGATCTTATTACCTACAGACACAAATATCTAGTAACTTATAAGTGACTAGACCAAATACTCATCCACCTAATCATTTAGGATATGATGACTACATATGTAAGAGTGGAAATAGCAAGATATTATATAACTTAACTGTGCACATGGCCTCTACTGACCATTTGCTCTGATTATAGAAATTTGCTATAGGAGGAAAAAACAGGGACATGAATATAATAATATAATCAGTCAAAACTCATTCTTCAATAAGATGACAAGATAAAGCATCCTTAGCTCTGACAAGCAATCATGCAGTTTCCACCTTATAGCCAGACTCGGGAATAATCAGGTAGGAAGCAAAGAAACAACTAGAAACTGAGTCAGAAGGATCCCATCTTAGAATAAGCTAAGGTTGTCCTTTCAACTCTTATCAATGTAAGACATCCATCTGTAAGCCATCCCTCTGGATAACATGGCATTTCTCTGGAACAGTGACTGACTTAATGATCCATCAGGCAATCATAGCCAAATTCAAAAATCAGAACATTAGGTACAGTCCCAAGAGATTTTATCTCATCTTAAAGGAGGGAATGGGACGTCCGCACATGTGCAAAAATGTTTGTGGCAGCCCTTTTTGTAGTGGCAAAAAACTGGAAACTAAATGGATGCCCATCAATTAGAGAATGGCTGAATAAATTATGGTATATTAATGTTATAGAATATTATTGTTTTGTAAGAAAAGATCAGCAGGATGATTTCAGAGAGTCCTGGAGAGACTTACATGAACTGATGCTAAGTGAAAGGAGAACCAGGAGATCATTATACATTTACAACAAGACTATATGATGATCAATTCTGATGGATGTGGTTTTCTTCAACAATGAGATGATTCCAATTGTTCAGTGATGAAGACAGACATCTACACCCAAAGAGAAGACCATGGGAGCTAAGTGTGGACCACAACATAGTATTTTCACTATTTCTGTTACTGTTTGCTTACATTTTGTTTTCTTTCCCAGTTTTTTTTTAATTGATCCTATTTTTCTTGTATAGCAAGACAAGTGTTTAAATATATATGCATATATTGGATTTAATATATATTTTAACACATTTAACATGTATTGGACTACCTGCCATCTAGGGAAGGGAGTAGAAAGGAGAGGATTATTTGGAAAAGAAGGCTTTGCAAAGGTCAGTGTTGAAAAATTACCCATGCATATATTTTGTAAATAAAAAGCTTTAATACAATAAGATAAAAAGAGATTTCATCTCAGTAGCAAGTTTTACCAATCAGGGGCTTCAGGCCTATATATATATATATATATAATTATAATTATTAAACAAGGAGACCATTAAGTATATGTTCTGGATGGCTTTCTGGAGGTCTTGGAGCAGACTTCTTTTCAGTAGAGTAATCATCACAATAGCAGCCAGGTGTTAAAGTCCAAATTCTTTATTGTCTCCTTGCCTGGGGCTGGAAAACTTTCTGGAGAGACTTTCAAACCTACCTTGGTCTCAGTGGGGGAAATGCAGGAGGCCAGCCACATGGTGGTATGAGATGAAGTGAATGAATTTGGCTCTGAGTCTCCAGACTTGTTCTTCAGCCTCCAGCCACCAAAAAGGTGGATGATACAATGAATCTATCTCTTCTTCCTTGATGGCTGTTATATACTCTATTATAATTATATCATTGTAGGTGTGAATCTTTTGGAACTATATTAAGTACTAAGTACATATACTGAACTAGAGAATTATTAATCACCATGCTAAACTAGATAACCATTGTCTTATTAATTCCACTTAGCACCTTATAAAAATCCTTGTTTTAAATAAGTACAAGAGTTCTGGTCCATAAAAATTATGCATTTAAATAAATATTAAAGAATTTGCTGAAGACAAATGGTGACATTGATAGAAATAATCATTTTAGATATGTCGCAATTCTAACAAGCCTCTTAAAAGTTTCTTGCATTGCTAAGCAGTAGAATCAGTGATACAGCATCAAAATGACTCTGCCTTAAAGAAGCCATAAACTTGAACAAGTGTTCAGTTATGAACACCCTGTAGATGTAAGCTATAACTTTAAACAACAAAGGCACAAATAAAAGTAATTTTATTTAAACAGCAAAAAAGAGGGGGATGAGCTCCAGTGAGTGAAGTATTTTCTCTCACCCCTAAGGAGCAGCTATACCCAATGGAGGGAGGGTGAGTTAAATTTTCACCTTTTCCAACAGATAGATGTTTCCCTCCCCCACTCTAAGTGATGTCTCTCTTAATTCCACTTCTCCTTATAATTATATCCTTCTTTTAGAGTACCAAATCCTTCTCAAGATAAATCTGCCAGTGTGTTACCTTTCTCCTAGCAAATGTCAAGTTCCTTCCATTAAAAAAAAAAAAAAAAACTTACCCTTCCTGTCCAATCTACACCTCTTCATTTCTCTAACATACTGTCCTTTTCATCTTACCTTTCTTTCTCCCTTCCATTCCTAACATGCCGTCACTCCTTTCTAACATATCCCATCTCTCTCTCTCCTTCTGACTCCAAAATACTATTTCTCTCTCTCTCAACAACCTATCAAATCAATAATCCTTAACAATTTTAGGTTTCAATATTACAACAATAACCCCTACTCAATTATCAATTATACAATTTTCATAAATGATAACCAAAGAAACATAATATAACCTATCACAAAAATGGCTAGGAATCTCATGCAATTTATAGTCATCTCCAATTTTATCATACACACCAATTAAAAGTTATTTCAAAAATCAATACTTTATCTTGTGATATTTTAATTAGATGTTCCATTCAAATGATCAATTGCTAAATAGATCTTTCTTGTCCCTCGTTTTTTAAATCATCTTTTTTCCCTTAGAAAAAAATTACAATATTTAAGATTTATAATATAGATAACAACTAAATAACTCTGAACCAAATATCATAAATCTTATACATATGTCCAGCCAAGCTGACAAATTTTAAACGATAGCTCATAATTTTTTATTTGTTTGTTTGTTTGTTTGCTGAGGCAATTGGGGTTAAGTGACTTGCTCAGGATCACATAACTAGGAAGTGTTAAGTATCTGAGACCAAATTTGAACTCAGGTCCTCCTGAATTCAGGACTGGTGCTCTATTCATTTTGCCATCTAGCTCCCCATAACTCATAATTTTTACAAATTACCCAATATACATTTTAGAAAGCAACATACTTCATCTAATTAGGGTATACAAGGAAAGTTATCAGAACTTTATTTTCACAATGTATTTTTAAACTTAAAATCAAATGCAGTTTAAATTGCGAGTAGTAATGTTTCAGTATTCAAACAAATTCAGAATAAACAAATTTAGCATATGTTAGTCAATAGTAATTATCTCCTACAATTTAATTTTTCCTAAGGCTCCTTCTTTGCTTCCTCCTTCTTTGTGTTCTTTAACCTTCCTCCATTCAGAGCTATAACCTGATCCAGATAAAGTTTCTGTGGATCCAAACAAGTTTGCTAGGCTGTTTACTACCATATTTAAAAGCAGCTCAGCTCTGTTCTGTTTAAAGTTTGCATATCCCTTCAGTCTTAAATTACTTTTATAATCATATGACAAATAACAAATTTCACTGAACTGATTGATCATTTTCTCTCTCTTTCTTTACTTTATGCACTCTCCTCCTCATGGAGGTCTTAATTTATTTGAATTTGCTTCCAAATTACTTCACACATTCACACAAAATTCATTTATCTCAACATTGGTATTGTATGTTGGCCCCATATAAATTACCAAATGTGAAGCAATTAAATCCAATGAAGAAGTTAACATTCAGAAACATTTGTTTACGCTAAGCATTTTTGCAATCTTGAGATGACCAGTTGCCAAATTCCTAATTATTGCTCTCAGGAATTAGCCAATCTTTTTGGCAGGCCTCAGCTTGGAGATAGATGGAGATTACAAAAGCAAAGAATAGAGGAAAGGTTTTATTCTTTAATGCCAGCTGGAGACAAAGTTCACATGTGATCACAAGTTTTTGCTAATCTAAGGGAGACTCCTGAAATGTCAGGATATACTCTAGGTATAACCTTGAAACAAAAGGGGCCTCACCTTGCAGGTGTTACTGCCAGATTACAATAATGTTTCAGGGAGTTGCATATTCCAAGAAATACTAATTTTGCCAACATGAGAACCTCAAATTTATTCAAACAGAATTAGAAAATGTACCAGATAAAACCTAGATCAGGAAATTCAAGGAAAAATTTACAGGGAGTCATCAAGTTAACATAGGGAGACATAAATGTCTATAGATACTAGAAGAGGAGTCTGACCAAAAACACTCAATATTCAGCATGACAGTGCCCAGGGATTTTTTCCAAGCACAATACAAAGTGCTAGATTCATAAGACAAAGCCATTTTTCAGGATAAGGGAAAAGGTACCAACTAATAGCATTGCTGCCTACTACCTATATCTGGAATGAAAACCCAGGTGCACTAAGGAATTACATACTAGGAAGGGGAAACAGCAGTGCAAAATCACAAAAATCAGAAATAACATGCTATTAAAAAAATAGCAGTAAGGCTGGATAATAGGAGCCTAGAAAAGATCAATGTACAATATAATTGTGAAGAAAAATTGAGACTTGATTCACCAAAGATGCCTAGAGAAGTTTATATTTGATCCTGGAAGTATTAGGGAACCCCTGAACTTTATAGTGCCAAGCCCAGATTTTTCTTAGCTAATTTGACAGCTATATGAAGAATGGATTATAAAAGTGGCAGACCTGGGAATGAAATTCCAATTAAGAATTTATTGAAAGACTTTAGTGATAAATAATCAGTGATGGAATTAAGTGTCCGAGTAAATGAAAAGAACAGAGATAATGTAAGATATGGAGGCAGAAATCTATTGGATATGTATGATTGGTTAAAGTAAGCTAACAAAAATATTAGCAAAATTCTTTTTTTTTTTTTTTTTTTTTTTTTTTTTTGGAGGCTGGGGTTAAGTGTCTTGCCCAGGGTCACACAGCTAGGAAGTGTTAAGTGTCTGAGACCAGATTTGAACTCGGATCCTCCTGAATTCAAGGCTGGTGCTCTATCCACTGTGCCACCTAGATGCCCCCAAAATTCTTAATCTAGATGATGAAAAAAATAAGTGCCCCTTTGATAAGAGTACAGAACTTCAGAAGCAGAGGGCTCTTTGGAGACAAGGGAGGAAGAGGGAGAGGTGGTGAAGCAATGTTTTCTCTTTTGAACATGGTGAATTTGAGCTAACAGAATATCTACTTTAAAATGTCCAAAAAGTCAATGATGATTCAGCATTGATACTCAGAAAAGAAACAATGTCAAAAATGTAAGTGTATGGACTGGTCATCATAAAGAAGAATAAATACTATTAACAGATGAGATCACAAAGAGAGAGGATTCATAGAAGATAAAAGAGAGCTTCAAATAAAACATTAGCATCTAAGCATAATTAGAAAGTATGTTGTGAGTTTCACCTAGCAAAAAAGAAGGAGGAAAAGGAAGGGGGAGGAAGGAGGAAGAAGGAAAAGGTAGGAGGGAGGAGGAAGGAGGAGGAGGAGAGAAGAGAAAGAGAAGGAAGAAGAGAAAAAGAAGAAGAAATAGTCATAACATGGGTAGAAAGAAAAACTAGAGAGCAGGAAGTCAGGAAAATCCAAAGAAAAAAGTAGTAAATATTTTCAAATATTGCACAGGAGTAAAGAAGAATAAGAATTAAGGAATTTCCATCAGATTTATCCATTGATAAATTATTAGTGACTTAGGAAAGAATAGTTTCTGGTAAGTGATGAAGCTTTAAAATAGATCATAAAGGGTTTACAAAATGTAAGTATAGTTAGAATCCTAGCTGAGAAGAGAAAAGAGATATAGAAAGATAACTTCTTGAGGAATGTCATATCTGATGCAGGTCTTCTAAGACTGGGGAAAATTTAGATATGTTTATGAAGTAGGAAATGAACTAGTAGATAGAGAGGGAAGAGAAGAAAAAGGTGTCATTTCAGTTAGGAGGGGAAATGTTGGCTATATTAAATGTGATCTGTACTTAACCTTGGGGGAAAATGCTTAAAAATAAGAGGGACAAGGACCCAATTAGGAAGGCAAAAAAATTAGATAAGAACAGGAATGACTGCCAGGGAAAGTGTTAAAGAATAGAAGGCCTAATGTCCCCAGGGAAGACAAAGAATAGGTTCCCAAAAAATAATGCTTACAAACACTAAGCTTTTTATTAACAACTTCAGGCTGTCAGTGGAAAGTAAACCTTTTAAAATCAATGCTTAATTAAAAAAAAAACTCTATAGATTGAGAAAATAGAAAATTCCTCTTCCTGTCCATTCCTGCTTCTCTATATTTTCTATCTACATATGTGGAAAATCTCCTTCAAAAACCTAAATATTTCTTTTTGAAGAAATTCAACTCCCTGTTTAAGCCCCATATGACTGCTTAAAATAAAATAAGAGAAAGATTTACATATATGTATGTTCATACACATGTGTATAAATCAAGATCTATATAGCATGAAACTCTCCCTGAACCTGTCAAAAGTAAATTCTCATTCTCATATCTCCCTGAACTCTATAATGCACTTATAAATTTATTTAATTTCAGTTTGTATTGTGATTCTTTTAGATATCTTTCTTGTCAAACTAAAAGACAAGTATCTTTGAGGACTGGACATTGTTTATCATTTAGACCATGTAGGTCTAGAGAAAAGGTTTATATGCAAAATATAACTTTGTTAGAAAGAATTCTTTCTAACAAAGAATTACTGAAACACACTTATCAGGAATTCCTTTTGTTGGTTTACACATATCCATCATGAGAGCACTAGTTCCTTTAGATATATCTTTTGATCCATTCCAGAGATTATAGGAATGAATAATAATAACAATAATAGCTGAAATTTATACAGTACTTACTATGTACCAGACACTGTGCTAAAAGCTTTATCATTGTTATCTTATTTGTCCTTCACAACAACCCTAGGAATAGACACTATTATTAGTCATGTTTTACAGAAGAAACTGAAGAAAAAAAAAGTTAAGTAATCTGTCCAGGGTTCCACAGCTAGTACATTTCTGAGCCCAGTTTTAAACTTGGGGACTTTTAAACATCAGACTTGGCAGCCTATTGAATGCAATATGAAGTTTTCTCTAGACACATGAGTATTTTAACTCAGGCAAGCTGAATCAGAATGCAGAGGGTCAGTTATTCACTCTTACAAAGAAGGTAGGACAATTCCCCATAGGCAGAGGTGGTTTGGGAATTAATTCTCCAATTGACAAGTGATTGTAATTCAATATGGCTGTTCTGAAATATTGGTGGCATAGTTTTTGACGAAGGAAAAGCATAAAATGAAATGGCCCAAATTGGTGTCAAATCCAAAACATTGCCTTATTTTCTATGTAATAATTCCATCTCAGTCCTTTTGGCCAGAGCCATTCCCACATCTACAATGGTAATGAAGCCCATCTCTAGCTACATGAGATAAAAGTACCTCACAGCTCCTGGAACCAAAGGACCTGGTCTTAGGGCCTGCTTGTTTGCCAGGGATAACTCTTATCCAGAGCTGGCTCTCTAGAGTAGGTATTTGATAAATTTGTATTCACTGACTCACATATCAACATGACAGTGACTTACTTGGGCTAATGATTTTGATCAGTAGATATCATTCAGCTCAGTTTTTGAAACAGAAGCTCCTATTAGCATCCAAGTTCTGACACTTCTTTTATAACCACTAGAAAGTCACAGAACATCTCTGAATGTTAAGAATTTTATGCTCAAATGGTAATAATACTACTTGAAAAATTTATCTCACATAATATTTGTATATTTGTAAAAAAAAAGTTGGTCTAATCCTTAAAAATCATATAATTTAGACAGGTATTACTACTAATGTCATATTTTAAAAGGTAATAATGGATCTTTTGGAAAGTAAAAGAGTCAATAAAATCATTTAATTAAAACTTTCTTAAGCTGTTTTGTGTCTTTGGCTTCTTCTGGTAAATTCTATGAAACCATTTTCAGAATAAGATCTTTACACATATGAAACAAAATAAGGAATTTCAAAAGAAGCCATCTTTGTTTCAATCCAGTTATTAAAAATTTTCTAAATTCTAAATCCATATACCTAAGGTTAACATTTTGATATAGTTTCGTCTATGCATTTGGCAAATGACCAAAGAAAAGTAGAAAAAGAGACCCTTATTTGCATAAGATCACACAGTAGTTATGAACCAAAAGGTCACGATATTCAGCAGATTCCATATTCTTATCATTTGATAGCTACTTCTTTTCTTTGTACAGTCAACAGAATTCCCAGAGCATGACCAATACTTGAGAGCTTCAGATCTTATGTACTGAATTCTTCTTGCTGGTATATTTATTGGCTGCAATGGGGAACCTGCTCATCTTCATCTTCATATCCCTTGATAAGAACCTCCAATATATCCCCTGTACGTTTTCCTAAAAAACTTCTCCTTTTTAGATCTTTGCCTAATTTCTACTACAGTCCTTAAATCCATTGCCAATTCCCTGAGTCAAGCATTTCATTTTTGAGTATATATCACAGCTTTTTTTAGTTATTTTCTTTGCATCATCACAGCTTTTTACCTAAATATAATGTCCTGTAACCATTATCTGGCCATCTGTTAGCCCCTGAACTATGAAGTAATCATGAACAAAAGTTGTGTAAAAACCCTTTCTGGCAACCACTTCCTGGCTTTTTGGAGGTTTCCTGGGGGATTATATACAATTAGTACATTCATTTTGCTTTTCTGTAAACTCCAGTGAGAGTTATCCATTCCTTTGTGATGTCCCTTCCTTACTCAAAATCTCTTGTGCTAGATACAAATGTTGCACTTGTTATAACTATAGCTATTAAGTTCAGTTTAGGGATTCTCTGCTGCATTTCCATTACTTTCTCTTATAGTCCCATTTTTCAACTGTGTTGAAAATTCCAATCACAGAGGATCAGTCAAAAGCCTTTTCCAATTGCCTATCCCACTTCTTTGTTCTCACACTTTTTATTACAACTGCAGCCATGTCTTATCTTAGTCCAACTGCTGACACTGTCTCAGTTTTAGATTTATTGCAGTCTATGTTTTATATAGTGGTGCCCCCAGCCCTGAACTCTGTCATCTGCAGCCTGAAAAACAAAGATGTAAAGAAATCCCTAAAAAAGCTCATAGCCTGAAAACACTCTTCTGTAAAGGACTGAAATTCTTAAAAGGTGTGCTTGAATCAGCAACTGAACACTTAAAGCTAATTACCTATTTGATATAAGACAATGACTCTATTAGCATATGTTTGGAAAAATGGCCCTTCTCACCATTGGTGCTGGCTCAATGTTTGGGGTTAAGATAATTATAAGCAAGGATTAGAGGGTGGGGTGACAGAGGCTAGTGACTCATTTGGGGGCAGGAGGAAGAGGAGAAAGGTAGAGATTCTGGGCTGCAGAATTGAGAAGAGATTTTTGGCAAAACACCTGGTAGTTTGCCTGCTTCTCTCCTAAAGACCAAGGACCTTTACTTATCCTGATTCTGGCTTATCCTGAGGCCTCCATGGAGCTAGCCCAGGCATTACACTGTCAGAGAATGTTACCACAAAGGCTTTTTTTCCATGATCATATGCATGCTTTTTAAAAAATTATTATTAACTTTATTTTTTAAATTTCATGAAATAAAACAAGTACCTTTATAATGTTTTGGAACAAAAAAAGTGATTGTACAAAGAACAAAGTCTTATGTACAATTTGCTATTCCTTTTAAATATATAATACAGTTATCATGTAATTTTTTCTCCTATTTTTTCTTATCTCCCCTTTCCTCACCCTGGAGATGGCTACCACCAGACAAATATATGTGTGTATTTGAGTGTGTGTATGTGACTATATGTACATATATATATATATATGTATATGTATATATATATGTATATTCTTTCTATGAATGAAGATTGTGTCTTCCCTCATAAGTCCTTTGTAATTAATTTGGATATCTATAAGTGTCAAAATGGCTTATTTGCTCAAATTTGCTCTTAAAACAACATTCTGGTTATTGTCTACAACATTCTTTTGGTTCTGTTTATTTTTCTCTTAATTATTTCATTGAAGGCTATTCATATTTTTCTAAAATCATATCTTACAGCCCAGTAGTATTCCATTACAATCATTTTCCACACTTTATTCATCCATTCTAAAATTGATCCCTATTTTTCCCTAGAAACTTGCATTATTTGTCATTACACAGAGAGCTGACATATATATATATATATATATATATATATATATATGTATATATGTATATATATATGTATGTATATATGTATATGTGTGTGTGTGTATCCTATAGTTCTTTCTCTTTATTCCTAATAATCTTTAGAAACAGACCTAGTAGTGATAGTTCTGAATCACAGGACACTGAATTAGTGCACCAATTTTTTGACATCCCATTCAACATTTGCTACTTTCACTTTCAATCATCTTATCCAATTTTATGGTGTAAAATGGTTCTTTTAACATGTGTTTCTTCAATCACTCATGATTCAGACCATTTTTCATATAAGATAAATTGTTTTGATCTTTCCCTGAAAATTTATCATTTGACTATTTATCAATTGGGAATGACTTTTATTCTTACAGGTTTGACAAAATTTTTCATGTATTTTAGATATGATACCTTATTTTAGAAACTGTTTATAAAAAATATTTTCACCCAATTTTCTTCTTTTCCTCTGATCTTGGCTACATTTATTTTATTTGTACTATTTTTAAAAATTTAATTTATTGAAAATATGCATTTATACCTCACAATGCTCTATCTCTTGATTATTTATAAGTTATTCATTTATCCATGTCTGATAATGTATCCACAATCTTCAATTTTTTTGTAATATATCTCTTTGTATCAAAGCACTGTACCTATTGTAACCTTACCTAGACACATATCTGGATAAAATACTGCTTTATACCTAATTTCATCTAGAGTGCTTTCCAGTTTTTCCAACAATTTTTGCTAAATAATGAATTCTTATTATCAAAACATGTCTTTACTCTTGTCAAATACAAGATTACTATATTGATTTGCTGCTGTAAATTGAATGTCTACTCTGTACCACTTATTTACCTTTCAATTTCTTAGCCAGTATCATAGCTTTGATAATAACTGCTTTATAGTACAGTTTAAATCTTATATATTTTTTATGTTTTGTTTCCTCATTTGATATTATTAATTTTTCCTATGACCTGAATTTGATTATTTTTTCTAATTCAGTAAAATAATTTTTGAAAATTTAATTTGGATAGCATTGAACATATAAATTAATTTGGGTCTAATTGTCATACCTGACCTGCCTACCAATGAACAATTAATATTTCTCCAATTATTTAACTCTGAATAAAGGAGCTTTTAATTTTGTTTATAAAGTACTTAGATTTGGGTTTGCTATTTCTTGAGTTTTTTGGCAGGTGTGTGTCCAGGTATTTTATATCCCTTCTATATACACAATTGCTTTGGAAGAAAAGGAAGGGAGGGAGGGATTTCTACTTGAAACACAACATGTATTCACCTTATTTTTGCTTACATTTCTGGTTGAGGGGGCTACTTGCTGAGACATGAATATTCCTGAGATGATACAACAAAATCCAATAGATTAACTTGTTCAATATGATTGCATACATAATCAGGGTGAGCCACCCTTTCTGTGATTTTTAAGAGAGTAAGCAAAAGCCTCTGCCTCCTTTTTTCTTTTGGGATCTTCTTATTTGGAACAGTTTGGCAGATTTTGTTTCTTTTGAACTTCCTTCACAGTTGAGTGAGCTAATAAAAATTCTTTCTCCTCCCCATCTTATGCATAAAATAAAGTAGGTGGAGAACTATGTTCTCCTATGCAAGCAAAAATATGTGCTGCATAGGAGAATGTGTCCCCACCAGTATTCTTTCTGTCTTACTCTTTTTTATTGTGAGCACAAATTACTAAATAGAAAATCCAAAACAAAGGATTCTTTCACTTAAAAGATAATTTTAAATATCAGTCAATTAGAGGGAGGAAAACTCCTTAGAGTAGAAAATGACCATTTGTTTATTTCTTAACTCAAGAAAGTCTAACACATGTCATGATTGGTTTAATCATTTTGACCCCAGGAATTGCACATATCCAAGGTAAACATGAAAAATCAGTTCAGCAGTCACACAAAGGATCTTTTCCTTTGGAAGAAGAGTGTAATGAGTACAATTTATGTGAAAATTTATAGAAAGAACTTGCATTACTTTTTATAAGCACATTTGAGCTCCTCTCAAAGTATTTTCTGTAGTAGAGAAATAAATGAGCATACTATGCCTGATATTTATATGTTCAATAAGTACATTTTCTAGAAGTTATGCGTTAACCACATTTTGTAAGTCATATCAAAATTTTTTGTGAGAGATTTCCCTAGAATTGCACTATTAAGTGATTACAGCTAATGACAGTAACAGAAACCTGGTCTAATGTCCCCATTTAAAACCCAGTCCATGTGAGTCAAAAGTCAGAAACTTAGGTGAAAAGACTCTCCCACCCTTAAGGGAGCATTATCATCCCCATGAAAATTAGATATGTAGATAGAATGATAGAATGATGATATTGGAAAGGTACTTCTGATGCCAACTGACATTGTGGATAGGTGACTTGGCCTTTGAAGCTAATGCTATATGAGGAATTTATTACCATTTTCTAGAAGGGATATTTTACTGGAAGGAATCCTGTAACCCATATTTTATGAAGCCATACCTAATTTTGTGTAAGAGATTTTCCCAGAGAATTATGGGTAGACTCAAGTCAACATTTATTTTGACAACACTCTAGGGTGTGTTGAGATTGCTCAGAATCTCCTTGAAAAGAGAAAATACACCAAATTCCTCATTAGCCCCTCTTTAGTAGACCTACCATAAAGGGAAAGTGAGCGGTGAAAATGTTCTGTGTAAACAGAATCTGCTATGAATAAGCCAGACAAAAAGAGGAAAACAGTGAGGAATTAAGGAAATTTATAAAAAAAAAAAAAAAAAAAAAAAAAAAAACTGACCTAGAAGTTTGATATGGCAGTAGGGTAGAGATTTTAATAAGATATCTACTATGGCACACATTTTGGTCTCTATCAAAAGCAAAAGAATAAATAACTTCATGACTTCTAGCCATAATTAAATAAATGTCTACTATGTTAAACACTGGGAAGACATAGACAACAAATGTATCAATTTTTCTAAGCTAAAGCAAACTTCTTTTCTATTAACAAGTGGAAAGTTTTTAAGAAAAAAAAAAAAGGATCACTTCTGTGCAGCTTTACATAATATTTACAAAACTATGCACTTTGTTGGGATTGTTTTCTTTTATCAGGAGCTAGTGATTCATTATAATTATCTGTAGAATGTCCATCTTAATGGGGATTGGGACTTGAAAGAAAACTGTTATTTAAATTTAATCCAATGGACGCAAAGACATTAGTATGGTAATTAAGATGAGACCAAAAAAATTGAGGTATCATAAAGTTCTAAAGTATCTAGACATCAAAGAATTATAAAGTGCCATTCAATTCCCAGGAGTTGTATTAATTAATAAGTTGTTATGCTTAAGCTATTCAGGGACTTGGGGCAAGTGACACTGAATGGCAATAGGATCACTCTAGAGAACTTCTATTCTATGATCCCCAAAGGATACCCATAAAGGAGAGGGTTTGCATCCCTAAAGGAAAATAAAATGATGCAAACATTTGCCAAGTATTTTAGCATCAGGGAAAAGATACACTGGGTTCTAAAAAAAAATAAAACTTAATTCTTTATAAACACTGAATGCTACTTCCAAAGTAGAAAATAATTAAATCATACTACATAAGGAGATACTGATACAATATATTTGCAGTAATTCTAGGAAATAGTGAGGTCATACTGGATCCAGGAAATAGAAGAAGAATCAACAGAGATTTTTTGTTACCTCTTCAGATCATAATTGAGCATATGAATCACCTTCACTTTTGAAAAATTACTCCACTTCTACATAAATACATTGAATAATGTAAGGTGATCACACAGTCTAATCCCAACCAATGGATTAAAGAAATAAATGGATTATAAGGTATGAATTTCCATTTTTTCTTATGAAAATATATCTCACAAAAATACACACACATATACACATCAATATTTTTATGACTAAGATTATAAAAAGCTTTACTGCAATCAATCTTAAGCATGAAGAAAATATGAAAGACCAAGAAAGTAAATGTAAAGACTGTTTCTGACAACTTGTCTATGTGACCATAAACAAGGTGTTAGGTATGAACATGGGAGCAAATTTTAGGAGAAACTGAAGAGAAGATAAAGATTGCTTTAGAGATATTCCTATTTCTATTATATTTACTCCTAAACTTTGGCCATTTCTCTTCTCTACCTTTTAATAGTACAAATCCCTCATGCTCCTCCCTTGCTACCTGTATGGACTTTAGCATTTCTTTCACTCTCTGCTTTCCATGTCTATTAACTTTCTTTGTGCTATCTCCAGTTGTAAAATTAGACACCCATTCTCAATAATATTCCTTCAAAACACTCGTTCTGGCACCTGATCTCAATATAATGTAAAAAAAAAAAACCTGACAAAGAAAAAGTAATTCAATTTAATTATGTCTCATTATATAATTTCAGGAAGGATAAACCAGAAAATTAAGAATTTCTGGAAGTTTAGAATTACATCAAGGGGCACAATGGTTTTTCCAATGTCCCTTAAAAGTTAAGACCTAAGGAATCCCTGAAAGGCTGAATGAACTTCAGTGTTCTGGAACTACAAAGTAAAAAGTGAAAACAGTGCTTTGCTTCAAATTTTTATAGACTATTTCAGAGAGTCAGGATATATATGTTTATAAGTATATTAAATAAATATCAAACAGATGCAAGGGAACTTCAAGGGAAACTGAAGAGTTAATTAAATTTTAAAAAGAGCTCCTATACAATAGGGCATTTTAGATGAAATTTTTAAAATTAGGAATTCTAGGACACTGATCTAAAAAGGAAATTCATGTCAGACATGGGAAACAGCAGTGCAAAGTCACATAGATAGCAAATAATATGCCATGTAAGAGGAATGGCCAGAAAACATTTTGGCCTGCATTGTGGAGGGCCTAGACAAGAAGGATGTGTAATATGAGAAAAAATTAGTTCTGATTCACCAAAGTCTGCTAAACACAATGATTTATATTTGATTCTGGAAGTATTGGGATGCCTCTGAACTTTAGTGAGTGGAATAGTACCATGCTCAGAATTTGCTTTAAGAAAGCCAATATGGCAGCTATGTGAAAAATGGAGAAAACAGACCCATGGAGTGGGGGTCTGATTAGAGGTGATTGATTTGTAATCAGAGATGAACTAAGGCATTAACTGAGTAAATGAGAGAAGCAGAGATAATGTGAGATAAGGAGATAGAAAGTATAAGATGTGGAAACATTGGATGTCTGTGGTAGGCAAGAATGAGAAAACAAGATATCAGTAAATTTTTGATTATGAGTGACTGAAAAAATAATAGTGCTCTTTAATGGAAGTAAGAAACTTCAAAAGCAGTAAGCTCCTTTAGGATGGTGACAGAGAAAGTGGGGAGATTTAGTAGAGATAATGATTTCTCTTTTTAAGATGTTGAATTTGAGATTTCTATAGGAGTCTCATTTTGAAATGTCTAATAGGAATATTCAATAATCGGTTGATAATGTAACATTCATGTTGAGGAGAGAGACTAGATCAAGAAATAAAGATATAGAACTGATCATCTTAGAGAAACTAGATAAAACTATAGGAAATTATAAAAGTCACAAAGAAGATCCAGAAAGAGTATAAAAGTGAGCCTATCACAAAACTTTGGCTTCTCTCTATACTTAACATGTTCTCAGAAAGTAAAAATGAAGCTTAAAATAATTAGGCAGAGTCAGAAAAATTTAGAGAGAAAATACTACATAAAAGAAAGAAGTGACTGGTATTCAAAACTACACAGAGGCAAAGAAGAAGAAGGCTAAAGAAAAGGCAACCAGATCTACCAATTAAATAATAAATTTCTTACTTGGGAAAGGATTATGTTAAGTGGGCTGATGACATCATATAGCCAATTAGAGTGAGGTTAGGAAGTATGAAAATACAGGAAATAAAGTTTCAGTATGTAGACAATATTATTCTAGACTTAATCTAGGAAAGCATAGAAAGTCATAGAAAAATCAAAATTATTTTTAAGAATGGGGGAAATTGAGGTATGTTTATATATAGCAGTAGAAGAACCAGTGAATAAGGAAAGATTAGAGAGAAAGAAAATAAGGAAGATAAAATAGGTAATATTGATAAACATATTTCCTTTGCCTGTAAATGTCATCTCACATCATCATCATCAAGGAATAAATAAAGAAATAATGGAGTATTTCAAGGAATTATGACTGCAAAGAAGAAGAGAAGAAAAAGCTCACCAAAAATACCATCTATTTTCTTGAAATGTAGTCCTAATTTATGAAAGTAGTTGTTAAAAAGAATGTGAGAAAATTAAATATAGTAAATAAGTTTGGGAAAAGACAAAGTGAAGAATGTTATATAAAAAATAATTTAAGAGGGAGGGAAAGGTTTGCCTTACTCTGGTGAGATAATTAAAATTGGCAGTTGGTCCAGTTAGTAAGTTTTGACTTTCATCAGCTTTATTCAGTAACAGCAAAGTAGAAATAAAGATGGTGAATGCAGGAATAACCACAAGTTATTTTTAACAGGTATGATCTGCAATTATTCAGGAAAGCAAGTGATTCAAGAGAAGACAAATATGGTTGAGTATAGAGTTTCACTTAGGAAAGTTAAGTCACTGCATGTTGAATGCCAAGGAACCTCTTCAAGGTTATGTACACTGGAGATCCCAGAGGCCAAGGGAGGGTGAGGAACATGATTAAGGAGAGTAAGTCTTGAAAATTTTAGTAAAATGCCAAAATTCCAATTTGTATTACATCTCTAAATATATTTTAAAATTTAGAAGGTCTTTATCTTGAGAAAATAATCAATCCCACTTTTGAAACCTGATCTTTTCATTTCTGCTTCTATATATTTGCTAGCAATAAACTTGGAATATCTCCTTCAGAAACCTAAATATTCCTGCCTGAAAAGAACTCACCTTTATTCATAAAGTCATAAAATATATAAATACCAATAGATATATAAATATAGATATATATGTACAAATATAAGTATTATGTACATATGTCTATGTATGTATGTATGTATATATCACAAGGTGGTCAGAAAAAGTAGTACAAGGACACTCTCAAGGTTTCTCTTAAGAACTTTAGAATCAATTGTGTGATATGGTAGACAGTGGCATAGGACTGCCCAGCATGGTGTGCCCTCATCAGAGAAGGTGCCTTGATGTATGAGCAAAGCAGAATTAAGTTAGCAACATGCACAAAGTTAAAGAAGCCAACCCAAATTTTCATACGGACTATTTGTCCAATCTGTGGCAGAGCATGTATTGGTCTGATCAGCCACAGTCAGATATATTGTAACTCAACTTTGACATAGTAATGTCATTTTGGTCCTCTTCTAGGACAAAGGAAAATCAAATAACCAACAAACTCATGCATATATGTATATATGTACAAATATATACAAATATATATGTTTATACTTATACAAGTATATATCCATGTATATAAGTGCATATATGCATATCTGCCTGCCTGTAGAATTAGGAAATTAACTCTCCTTCTCAGATATTACTGAACTTTTATTTATGTTCTAATTCATTTCCTTCATTTTAATTTGTATAATAATTGTTTGCAAATCTTTCTTGCTTCCCTAAGAATTCAGGAGACCTACAAGTGGACACTGTTCATCAATGTGACCTACACAGGTCTAGAGCACAGATTTTTATAAAACAGACAATTTATAAAACTTTGTTGAAAAATATTAGTAATATATTTATGTATTCCTTTGTCTGGTGTACAAAGTACATTTGTTTCTATGTAACTTTATTGACAGTAGAGCATGCCTAAGGCATGCCTTTTTTGTGAAGTTAGGAGTTTATGAGGATAGAGAATAACAGCTAACATAGTGTTTACCATGTGCTATGTTTTCTCCTAAGAAATTAATAATTACAATTTCATTTAACCTTCACAACATCCCAGGGAGTTATATGCTACAGGAAAATAAAGCTATCAAAAGTTGGATGATTTGTCCAGGCTCCTACAACTAGAAAGAGTCTGAATCTGGATTTAAACTCCAATCTTTCCAACTATAAGTCTAGCATTCTATGCACTGTTCCATATGGCCACCTGGAGACAGATAGGTACTGTAACTCAAGCAAAATGAATCAGATTCCAGTGAGGCAGTAATTCTCCACTCTGATTTTATCATACAAAAAAGATATAACAGATTCAACAAAGAAACACAGACACACCCACACACAAACACGTAAGGTGATTTGGGAATTAGTTCTCTAGTTGACAATGGATTTGTATTTCAAGATAGCTGTTCTGAATTACTGATAACATAGTCTTTGGCTAAAGAAGAACAAAAAACTAAAATGGCTTGGCTTGGTGTCAAATCCATGGCATGAATTTTATTTGCATGAGAATTCTATTATTCTGGACTAATGAGACAGTCAACATGACATTCATTTGGTTAGCCTATCTATTCTGGGCAGTAGATGTCATTATATATTGTTATAAAATGTACCTACTTCACTAACATTTTTGAAAAATGGGAAGAAAATCATTTGTTCATGCAAAGAAAGTTCAGGTTTGCCTCAGCACAGGAACATGTAACTTTCTGACAATTCTTGTATGAACATTAAAAAGTTACATAACTTCCCTGAAACTTAGTATCTTAGGTTCAAAATGGTATATATTACTCAAACAACCCATCTCACCTTTTTGTAATAAATGTGCTTGATAACTCTTAAAATTGATACACATTAGAGATATATTACCATATTTTCAAGTTATGGATACTGTTCCTCAAAATACAGATACTTTGAAATATAGAAGAGACTTAAAAATCATTTAATTTAGGAATTCTTAACTTATTTTTTGTCCTGGTATGCATGTAATGAATTCTACTACCCTTCCTCAGAATAGTATATTTAAATGTAAAAATTAACATAGATTTCAAAAGAAATCATTTATAGGGAAATACAATTATCATAATTTTTTTTTAATTCCTGCACTCTTCAATGCAATTTCATCTTCTCATTTAGCAAATGACCCAACCAAAGCACTCCAATTTTCACAAGGCCACAAAGCTTTGTAATGTCTAGCACACTGAGTGTTCCCATCATTTAATCACTGCTTTTTTTTTTTTCCTGTGCAGACAATCAAGAGAACTTCCAGAGCATGGCCAACTTCAGCATGGTGACAGGATTTCTGCTGATGGGCTTTTCTGACATCTGGGAGCTGCAGGTTTTATATGGCATGCTCTTCTTAGGGATCTACTTGGTGGCTCTGATGGGAAATCTGATCATTTTCACCCTCATCTCCCTTGATGAACATCTCCAATCTCCCATGTACTTCTTCCTGAAGAACTTGCCCTTTATAGATCTTTCCTTTATTTCTACTACACTCCCTAAATCTATCACAAACTCTCGGAGCCATAGCCATTCCATTTCTTTCACAGGGTGTGTATTACAGTTCTTTTTTGTAATTTTCTTTGCAGTATCAGAGCTTTTTTCTCCTCACAATGATGTCCTATGACCGATATGTGGCCATCTGCCAGCCCCTGCACTATGAAGTCATCATGATTAGAGAGACTTGTATGAAGATGGCAATTGTTTCCTGGCTTGGTGGAGGTTTCTTTGGGGTTCTGTATTCATCTACTATATTCACTTTGACTTTCTGTAGGTCCAAGGAGACCCACCAGTTCTTCTGTGACTTACCTTCATTAGTAAGACTCTCCTGCTCAGATATACATATTGGAATAGATGGGAGTTTGGCTATTGGGATTGCTTTAGGATTTCTGTGCTTTATTTCCATAGCTGTTTCTTATGGTCCCATATTCTTAACTGTGCTGAAAATTCCACAATAGATGGTAGGTCAAAAGCCTTCTCCACTTGCCTACCTCACCTCATCGTTCTCATGGTTTATATTGCAACAAGTGGCAATGCTTATCTAAAGCCACCCCAGGAATCTGAATCTGTTCTAGATCTGTTGATTTCCATATTCTATACAGTAGTGCCCCCAATTCTGAACCCTGTCATCTATAGCCTGAGAAACAAGGACATCAAGATTTCTCTGAGGAAATTAATAGTCCAAAAATATCTCTCATAGGGATCAATACTACAGTCTTTTCTGTGTCTTTATTTAAAATATTAGAATTTAAAAATTATTTAAAAGAAGTAAAAGTTAAGGAGAAATACAGTTAGCAATAGTAATTTTTTAAAAATTGAAGCAACTATCTCTGATAAAGCCTCATTTCTCAAACATAGAGGGAACTGAGTCAAATTTATTTTTTTTAAATAATAAAAGTCATACCCCAGTTGATAAATGATCAAAATATATGAACTGAGTCCCAAGGAAAATAAATATTCCTTGACTTAACATCACCACTAGGTATGGACAAATAAAAAGGAAAATGTCCTATATGTACAAAAAATATGCAGAGCATCTCTATTCTCAAGGCAAATTGGAAATTGAGGGAATGGCTCAATAAACTCTGGTATGTGTTTGGAATAGAATATTATTGTTTTATGAGAAATCATGTTCAGCATGCTCTCAGAAAAAAAAAAAACTGGTTAGTCCTCCATGAACTCAAGCATAGTGAAATGTACTATATAGGAAATAATAGCAATCAGATGATCAGCTGTAAATGACTTTGCTACTCTCAGTAGTAGCACAACCACTCTGTAATAATAGTTATGATGAAAAATTCTATCCATACCCAGAGAATTAACAGATTGTATTTGAATATAGACTGAAACATTCCTTCTCTCTCTCTCTTCTCTCTCTCTCTCTCTCTCTCTCTCTCTCTCTCTCTCTCTCTCTCTCTCTCTCTCTCTCTCTCTCTCTCTCTCTCTCTCTCTTATTTTTAACTTAATTTTTCTTGAGGAATTTTATTTTCATTATTTTCATGTTTTCTTTATAAACGTCTTTTATGGAAATATTTTGCATAATTTCATATGTGATTTCTTAATTGTGGGTCGGGATAAGGAAGAGAACCTGGAACTCAAAAAAAATTTTTTTAACTAATATAAAAAATGTAACTGGGGGAAAATATTAAATAAAGAAAATAAAATAGAAAGAAATAAAAGGAAATTAGTTGTGGCCTTTCTGTATGTACTTACTTGAATTTCTTGCTTTTGGCCTATGTCAATGTCATTAATTATAAAATGCTGTCTCTTAGAGATTGATAATAAATGATTTTCAAAATTTATATATGCTGAATGATCAAATTATTCTGACTATTATAAACACCCTAAGTAACTACAAAGGGCAAATGAATAAATATGCTATCTGAATCCAAAGAAAGAAATGATAAATAGGAATTTACAAAATAATTTATCTATACATACCTATTTGTGTCTAATGGTGGCCATCTCTAAGAGGGGAGGAAATGAGTGATGAATAAAAAATAAAAAGGAGAAATTTACATAAAAACTTTGCAGTTTAAAAGAAATAGCAAACTGTACAATTTTAAGTTATCTTTACAAAACTTTGTTCTCCAAATAGAATTTTCAACAATACAGGAATGAACCACATTTTTAAAAAAATGAAAATAATGTGGCTTATATGGAAATTTGTTTTGCATTATTTCACATATATAATTAATGTATTATTGTTCTTCATGCATGAGGGAAATGTAAAAGGTAGTGTGAGAATCTGGAACTCAAAATTTACGAATAAAAAGTTTGAAATAAATAATCTTAAAAAAAAAAAGAAGTGGGATTGCAAATAATTAGCATATTGTTAGGATTATACTAAGAATTTAAGAAATGCTTTAATTATATATTTAATAATTGATGGTAAATCTCTTCCAAAGATGATTCAACATGATATTATGTATAAAAAGGCCACCCTGTTTTAATGTGCATCAAAATGATTCATTTTTTAAATACTCTTAGAGTCCCTATAAAGTCATGAATTATTTTCTTACAACAAATTTAGGAAGTAAAAATGTTTTTGTTTATTATACATTTTCTTCTTTTTTTTTTCTTTTTACTGACTAGACTAGGAGGATAGTAGTAATGTTCTAAATGGGACCAAATAGCAGACAGGAAGCTTTAGAAACTTCCTAACAAAAAAAATCACCTCTTTGGTTTTTTGTTTATTTGTTGTTTTGGGGGTTTTGTTTTTTACCTTTTTCTCTTCTTCATTTTAAACTGACTCCAATTTTATTGGAGATTGTGTTTTTTCTTCTCCCTGAATAACTTACATCTTATAAAGATTAAAAAGATGAAACCAAAACACTTTGAAAAGGATTCACTCATTCCTGCATCACAACTTTTTTTAAAATCACATTAAAATAAATGAGTTTACTTCTTTTCTCTTGGATCCATTCTAGGACTTTGACCTTTCTTTCCTCAGTGGAAGAGGGGGGAAAAGACTGTAGTGTTGAAAGATATGACTGTAGTATGAAAGATATTTTTGGACTATTAATTTCCTCAGGGAAATCTTGATGTCCTTGTTTCTTAGGCTATAGATGACATTATTCTGAATTCTCTGAGCATCACACTTTAACCCTGGAACACTTTGAAAACTAAATTTAAGATTTTTTTTTCTATCACAGAATGTCACACTATTTCAAATACATACATATTTGTGTATGTTTGTGTATATGCATATATGTGTGTATATATATGCATATATATATTACATTGAAATTTTCCAACATCTCTCTAGCCATTTTATTTGTGTTTTATTTTTCTTTTAATTAAATTAAATTAAGTATTTATTTTCTTATTGTTGTCCCTCACTTAGAACTTACACCTACTTTAATACCAATATTTTATTATTTTACATAGATAAGAAAATTCTTCCTAAGGAAAGCATTTAATTGAGGAAATTTAAACCTTACAAGTTCCATGACTACAGTATATGCCTATGTAATGTTTAGGTGTCCTTTCTGCTGGCACAGATAAAACTTTTATACTTAGAACTTCTTTATCTCAATTGCACAAGATTTTATAATGTACTGAAGGAAGAAGAGGGTAAGACCATTTACCTGAGGATATTCTATGATAAAGATGGGTGAGAGATTCAGTACATCCTAGGAAGAGAAGAAATTGAAATGGATTCCCTTTCCACAGTTAACTGGAAGAAACTAAATATTAAACTAGGTTTCTATTCCTAGCAATAAAGAAAAGGAAAAGGTTCTTTACAGTGGGTCTTGAAGATTACATTCAGATACATGGTCACTGCACAGACTCACAGGTTGATGTTTGATACAGCTGATATTGACTAAGTCTTAATTCTAAGCAACAATTCATGGAAGGGAAAATTGTTCCAAATATAACAATTTGGGCAAATACAATATATGCACATACCTATATGTGCTCTCAGACACACACACACTAATAGGAATAATTTATTCTACAACTATTTTGCTTAAGAGCAACAGAAATAAAAATCATTCAATCCAGCAATCTCTACCTTGACAGTAATTTTGAAAAACAGTTTATTTGAGGGAACCTGCACTGATTCTACATTTTCCTTTCCTTCTGACCTAAAGAATCAATCTAACAGAATCAGCAAAACAAGATTGGTTGGCTTCATGTGAGAAATAGGCAAGAACAGACTCTTTATTGCTACCTAAGTAGAGATTTCCCATGTTCTCTTTAAGTGGCATAAGGATTCAGTAGATACTATCTATTTTATCACAAGCTGCTGCTTAGAAATGGAAAGAGGAGAAAGGATCTGAGATCAAAGTTGTAAAGTGGAATTGCAGAGTTAAGGACTTTGAAGATGGAATACTTTTTAGTGAGAAAGATACACAGATAGTGAACAGCACCCCAAAAGATGAATAAAGATAGGAGAAGTAGATTTATAGCAACTGATTAGCTCAAGAAACTGTCAGGTCAGGCTCAGACCTGGTCAGAGGTTTCCAACTTTGAACCAAGATAGGTGGTTTACCTGAGGCAGGCAGCCAAGCTCCCATGATTTTACTCTATCAAAAATGTAAAAATAGAACTAGATCTAATAATAATCAACAAATCCAATGACTACATAGTCAATTTTTTTTTTTCACCAAATAACTGCAAAAAAAAAAAAAAAAAAAAAAGACATCCAGAAGCCTGTTGACAATAGGAAGGGTACCAACCAAGAAAACTAAGCTAAGGAAAACAAAAGTCCCGCAAATGGAGCAGAATTCTGCCAGAGAGATTGTAGCTAGCAAAGTCTTGTATCTACTAACAACTCAAGTAGAGATCTTTTCAAAAAAGACCTGAGAGATCACAAATTTAAAGCATTAACACCAATCAGGGCATTTAGCCTTGCCTATACATTCTCATTCAGATCACAAAAGGACATATATTAGTCTCTAAGATCTTTAGCACTCTGTCTTGACATAAAGATTCCTAAAGATTGAGTACTCGAGAACTCAAAAACCTGGGAGAGTCTGAGCCCAGGAAGTAGAGAAATTTCCACAGAGATACTCAAGGTAGAGATGAAGCAAGATTAACAACTTCACTCAAAAGAGTAAAAAAGCATGTTTCTGGCACAAGCACCAATATCAGAAATAAATCTGGGGAGAGGAACAAGAAAACATAAACCTCTGTAAAAAAATTGTAACTCAGTAAGAACCAAAAGGAAACATAGAAGAAAATAACCTAACCCTAATCATAAACATAGCAACTATGAAGGGAAAGAATTCAACAGAGAGATTTTTAAGCATTTCTGATGGAAACATGAGTGGAAATGAAAAAATGCAACAGGAGTCAAAGAAATATAAAAAAGATAAATTTATATGAACAATTGGATCTGTAAAATCATAATATGCTAATAGAGGAATAAAAACCAATTGTCTCTTTAGAATCTTAATATATATGAAATGG
Source organism: Sminthopsis crassicaudata (assembly GCF_048593235.1). NCBI lineage: Eukaryota > Metazoa > Chordata > Mammalia > Dasyuromorphia > Dasyuridae > Sminthopsis > Sminthopsis crassicaudata. Next base: position 234,105,313 of record NC_133620.1, on the reverse strand, counting down.
GGGCAGAGACAAGATAGAGGGGGGTAGAGACAGTCTAAGCTCTCCCCTGCTTTCTTCAGAACGAATTCTAGATTAAGCCTCTGAACAGATTTTGGAGTGATCAAATCTATAAACATTTGGAGTACAATAGTTTTCCAACTTAAGATATCTTAAAAAGACTTCAGGAAAGGTCAGTCTCAATTGAATAGGGGGGACACAACCCAGCACAGGCAAAGCAAAGGAGAGGCCTGGTGAAGGAAGGCCTAGCATGGGAAACATAAAGATGTGAGTACCCAAAAAAAAAAAAAAAAAGAAAGAAAAAGAAAAAGAAATAGAAATATAGCAAGTTTAACAAACAAATTGACTGAGATAAAAAGAAATGAAAACTAATGTTTCTCCATCTTTTCTAGTCTGTTCAACTGATCTACTTATTTTTAAAAAAATATTAGGTGGTTTTCAAGCTTGTTGCATTGTAATATTGTTGAGAAATGGAAGTGATCTTACCAGCTCCATTTCTATCTCTCTTTATAGTTTCATTTTTTAAATCTAGTTATTTTGTGTTTCTAAATGAATATTGCCATGATTTTGTCAAGTTGGTTGTACCACTTATAGATTATATGATTTCCTTAATATGATCATTCCAAAGTATTTATTAAGTTCTACGGTGAAATCACAGGTCCCTGAACTTGGAATGCAGTCTACTTCAAACATGTAGGTATACATGGTGAATTGCTATAAAAGCTGAAAAAATTAGAGAAATCTCCACTAAGCCATATGATTCAATATATCTGAAAATAAAATAATATTTTCAGGAAATGATAAGGCAAATCTTTCTTCTTTTCCAATCTTGCAGAACTGTCCTCTTCTGATATGTCAAAGATCAAAGTGCATTAAAAGAATATCTACCACTTTCTCAACATCAATAAATATCCCTCCCTGCTAGTTACTATCAGCATCCTTTTACTTAATTTGGATATCAAAAATATTACATATTTTGTTCTGTCTTTTCTAATGAAAAATTTATTCTCCTTGGCAAATAATAAAGAAGTAAAAAATAATAATAATAATAAAGGAATCCTGGTCATTGGAACACTATCATCATCTTATCCAAATGATTCAATAATCCTGTCACTTCCTTGATTCTAGATTTTCATCAATATGATTTAAAAGAAAACAAAAACTTTCCAAAATATTTATCTTTCCTTGCTAGCCTCAGCATATTCTCAGCTTAAGCACTCAAGACATAATTTTGATAGTCCATGACACTTTTTTATTTTATTCTTCAAATATTAGTCACCTTTTCTATCTTTACTTTAATGGTTTGGTTTTGCATTTTCAAAATACTCTTCTTGGGAAGCATCTAATGGCTCATGGACTTACTTTTAGGGAAAGAAAGAAAACTTTTATGGAAAAAAAACCTTCAGACAACTTATTCATTGGTGGTCAGATCTAGGGGAAAGGGAATCATATCACTGATTGACAGTAATTGAATTTTGGCAGAAAGCTATTTTTTCACTTTTAATGATATATAATTACCATGCAATTAGAGTGATAAATATATACTTTTATTATGTGATTATTAATGTGATTATTATGTGATTAATAGACAAAAAGTAGATAGACAGAAGAGAGACAGAAAAACAATCCTAGTTTCTTCACTTACCATGAGTACCAGATTAATAATGATCCTTTGGAGCTTCCAAAGTAAATGTATTGTACCCTTCTGAAATTAAACAGAACCAAAACAGAATTCTGTACTTTTTTTCTGAAACTGCCTCACTTTCACACTTCACTATTTCTACATGAAAATCAACATGCTCTTTGCAATCTCTCAAGTTGGTAACTACAGCAATATTAATAATCTTCATCTTTCTTTCTCCTTGCAAATGAATAAATTACTTGGGGAAAGAAAATTTAAAAACTCCTTCCCTCTAAGCACAAAGAAATATTCTAATTAATGGAAATGCAAATAGAAAACAAAACTGTCTTCACAAGAAAGTCATAATCTAGCACATAATATCAGCTACAAGGAAATGAAAGAATTGTCCTTGGGCACAAGAGCAAAGAGGTTAAGGGGGCCTTCTTTAAAGTTATTTCCAATGATAAAAACACATGCATTCCTAATATTGCACTTTGGGGCTGAGTCAAAAATTATCTTTTCATTTATAGCCATACCAACCAAGGAGGCAGGTGCTAAAGCATCTGCAGAAGCAACTGCTATATCACATCTTTACAACCTGTTATTTCATGAATGGTTACTGAACACACTGTGCTGGCAGCAAGTATAAAGATTTAGTGGTTGATAGAATCTCTAGGATTTGGGATTCAAGGACTATGGATCATCTTCATCCTTGTTTTAGGAGTAATACTTTGACTTATCTGACACATAATACCTCCTGCCTTTCTTCAAAGAACTTTTCTATCTCAGGTAGGTTATCTATAGATACTTTTGCCAAATCTTGTTTTTTCTATCTATGCAAAAACTCTTGAATCCAATTTTTTCTCTCTACTCAAACAGAAATAACCTTAGTTCAGACATTTAACTTTTCTGATCTAGATTACTGCAACAATCTCCAATATGGCCTCCCTAATTCAAGTGTCTCATCACTGCAGGACATCCTACACAGAAGGAAAGAAAAACTTTACTTAAGTATAAATCTGACCATGCCATTCTCTACTCAACAAGTTTTAATGCTTGCCTCATTGGTCAAAAATGAAAATTCTTCTTTTCAGCTTTGGAAGCACTTCATGTAAGTTCCAAACTCAACAAAATTTTTCAGGTTCATTGGACAATTTCAATTTTCTCATATTTGGTGATACATTAGAACTGTATTTATCACTTTTCTTAAGACACAATACCATATGTCCTGCCTTTATCTTTGTACTGGTCATTCCATATGCCTTGAATGCACTCTCTCCTTATCTGTGTTTCATAGAGTCCTTTCTCTTTCTTTTAGATGCACCTACAATAATGTCTTCTAAATAAAGTTATTCTTTATCTGTATATGTAACTCCCCACCACCACAAAGCACCTTGTATTTAATTACTTTACATATATTTGAGTTTATTTCCTTTATTTTTATGCTATTTAAGCATTTTTCCCTGAAAAATGAGTGAGAATATTTATTCCAATCATGATGATGGTGGCTGAAACAGGCCATGCAATATACTCAGAACTTCGTCAGACTTTGAAGATTCCAAAGTTCTCCACAATGTCTCAGTTCATCTTCACTTATCTGGATTTTTTTTCTGCTACTGGATCTAAATGACACTGAAGGGAAGTTGATGACTGCAATTCTGTCTCACTTAAATCCAACTCGTGCAAGTCAAGCTATCACTTGAGATGTAATCTGTTCACTTTAAAAACAAAAGATATATTTGACAAAAACTGCTGGGAAAATTGGAAACTAGTATAGCAGAAAGTAGGTACTGACCACACTTAACTCCGTACACCAAAATAAAGTCAAAATGAGTTCATGATCTAGGCATAAAGAATGAGATTATAAATAAATTAGAAGAACATAGTATAGGTTACCTCTCAGACTTGTGGAAGAAGGAATTTGTTGCCAAAGAAGAACTAGAAATCATTATTGATCACAAAATAAAAAAAATTTTGATTATATCAAGTTAAAAAGGTTTTGTACAAACAAAATATAGACAAGATTAGAAGGGAAGCAATAAACTGCAAAAACATTTTTACAATCCAAGGCTCCGATAAAGGCCTCATTTTCAAATTATACAGAGAATTGACTGAAATTTATAAGAAATCAAGCCATTCTCCAGTTGATAAATGGTCAAAGGATATGAACAGACAATTTTCAGATGAAGAAATTGAAACTATTTCAAGCCATATGAAACGATGCTCCAAGTCATTATTAATCAGAGAAATGCAAAGTAAGACAACTCTGAGATACCACTACATACCTGTCAAATTGGCTAGTATGACAGAGAAAGATAATGCACAATGTTGGAGGGGATGTGGAAAAACAGGGACACTGATAACATTGTTGGTGGAATTGTGAATACATCCAACCATTCTGGAGAGCAATTTGGAACTATGCTTAAAAAGTTATCAAACTGTGCATACCCTTTGTTCCAGCAGTATTACTACTGGGCTTGTATCTCAAAAAGATCTTAAAGAAGGGAAAGGGACCTATATGTGTAAAAAATGTTTTTGGCAGCCCTTTTTGTAGTGGCTAGAAACTGGAAATTGACTGGATGCCCAACAAATGGAGAATGGCTGAATAAATTGTGATATATGAATGTTATGGAATATTGTTTGGTAAGAAATGACCAGCAGGATGATTTCAGAGAGGCCTTGAGAAACTTACATGAACTGATGCTAAGTGATATGTGCAAAACTAGGAGATCATTAAACATGGCAACCAGATTATATGATGATCAATTCTGATGGACATGACTCTTTTCAACAATGAGATGATTCAAACCAGTTCCAATTGTTCAATAATGAAGAGAATCAGCTACATCAAGAGAATTATGGGAAATGAGTATGGACCACAATATAGCATTTCCACTCTTTCTGCTATTATTTGCTGCATTTTTGTTTTCCTTCTCAGGTTTTTCTTTTTTTACCTTCTTCCTAGATCCTATCTTTCTTGAGCAGCAAGATAACTGTATAAATATGTATGCATATGTTGCATTTAACATATTCTTTAACATATTTAATATATATTGGTCAACCTGTCATCTAGGGGAGGGGCGGGGGGGGGAAGGAGGAGAAAAGTTAGAACAGAAGGTTTTACAAGGGTCAGTGTTGAAAAACTACCCATGTATATGTTTTGTAAATAAAAAGCTATAATAAAAAAGAAAGACAACAAAAGATAAACAAGAACTTAGACACTTAAGACACATATTTTGTATCTCCCTCATCTTCCTTGTGAATAGAAAATCCACCACTCGCTACTAGTAGCTTGGTTTTCTATCTAATTTCAAAATTATTGCCTTTGTCATTCTTTTACAATGCCCCCTTTCCCAGTCATCTAAACAATGAAAAAGATACCCACTGTCACCTTTTGTATTTATCAGTGTATAAGAATCTCTAGCTACACCAATCAGATAAGCAAAGTAATTGTTGGTCTCTAACCTCTAGACTCCTGAGAACATTTTTTTTCTTTGTTTCCCTCTATTAGAACATGATAATCTTGAGGGTAGAAACTTGGTCACTTTTGATTTGTAGGCCCAGTGCAGAGATCAGTGACTGGAATAAAATAAATGCTGAACAAATAGTTTTTTCTCCACAGGTTGATTTAATTTTTTCATTCCTGGTATAAAATCTCAAACTCTTTTAAGGAAGAAAAATATCTATAAAGTTATTAGAGAAACAAGATAATATGAATATTCCAGAAATATTCCTATTCATCAGCGCCTTAATATTTGAATAGCTCAAAGTAGCAAAGGGAAGAAAAGTCATGTGTTTTGCTTCTCTAGGGCAAGGAAAATTTCCCTAAAATACCCCCTCCACTCTCTACAATCTGGGCCACTCAAATTAATACTTATCCATTGTCAGGTAGCAAAATGAGGAGTAAACCCTACTTTTACTAACATTTTTTTTTTTTTCCCTGAGGCTGGGGTTAAGTGACTTGCCCAGGGTCACACAGCTAGGAAGTGTTAAGTGTCAGATTTGAACTCCGGTCCTCCTGAATTCAAGGCTGGTGCTTTATCCACTGCACCACCTAGCTGCCCCCCTAACATTTATTCTTAATGGGTTTAAGAAACAATTCTAGAAACAGTGCAGATGAAAAGATTTTCTTTTTCCCTTCTGATACTCAAGTTTGCATTTATTTCTATAGTTCTCTCAAATATGCTTAGATTATTCAGAATCTCTATAAAAAGTAAAAAGAGGGAAAGGGTCAAATGATTAATTAGTTTCTCTGGAATATATCTATAACTGTCCAGAAAATGACTGGGAACTAGTTTTTCAGTTAGTTTCATTTTCTATCCAAAGGTCTTTTAATATGTTATTTTAAATAAGCAATTGTCTTTAAGAAAAGTGTTTGTCTCTTGTTTTTACCTTCAAGTTTAGAAATAAACATATAAATTCAAAATCAGGAAGGATATCAAAGGGATATTTCTTTAGTCTAATTCCATGTGATGTATATTTTGAGGGAAGGAGTATAACTTCCCATTCCACATTTTCAGATTTTTAATTGTCCAGACACTGCAAATACTGCCTCCTTTCAATATTACTCAGTGCTCCTACTTCTACCAGTCTTTTCACTACATTGAAATAAATGCTGTTTGGACTTGTTATATTGGGAGCTTGAAATGGCAAATGACGGATAAATAACTAACTTAATCAGTCATGTGTTCTGACCAAACAAAGTTATGATACATTTATTATATAGAACTGCTTTAAGAGTATGATTCTTACAAGACAAGGGGAAAGTATAATTTGACTTTCTTTTTATTCTCATTAACATACAAAGACAGCTTGTTGCTATTAATTTGTTATCCCAGAGATTATAGCTTTAGGCCCACTTTGTAAGAAAGGAAATGTATACTCAAGACCTTACTTTAACATGTTCAACTAATTTGATATATTTAAATATGTGTATAAAGTGTCTTTGAACATTTAATCCTATAAAGGACATGCAAGTAAGGGGTCTTCATATTAAGATTTGTATATTCAAATACATATTTATACCATATAAATATCTATATATGACAAAATAGATAGATATATACCAAAGCTCCTAACTACTATGTTCCTATATCCATAGGTGATCTGATGAAAAATGAAATGGCAAACCACTCCCATGTCTTTTCCAGGAAAACTTCATAAACTGAGGCCCATGGGGTCATGAATGAGTAAACTATTTACATATAATATTATTAAGATATTTCAGGGGCAGCTAGGTGGTGCAGTGGATAGAGCATCAGCCTTGAATTCAGAAGGACCGGAGTTCAAATGTGATCTCAGACACTTAACACTTCCTAGTTGTGTGACCCTGGGCAAATCACTTAACCCCAGCATCAGAAGAAGAAAAAAAAAAAAGCCATTTCATTAATTTTCATTATATGTTTACAAATAAACACAATTTACATTATCTAATATTTAATGCTAGAGATAAATTGATAAGCAGGAGGATATATATTTTTACTTTTAAAAATATAATCTCATCTTTGGTTTAGTGGGATATTTTGAAGGCCATGGAACTTATACCAATCCTAAAGTTTTTTGATGGCATTGCTAGTCTAGACTTCCCATTACAAAGAAAAAGAAGTACAAGAAGAAGAAAAAGCACAAGAAGAAATTATCCAAATGAAGAAAAGGGACATATATAAAATACAATCATGGATTCAGAGAGTGGCCCAACAATAACTACAATATTAAAAATACCAATGTATTTAAGAAAAAGAGATGAGAAAGGTAGAGGAGACAAACCAGATGGGAAAGTATTCTTAAACCAGACAGTAGTTTTAAATACTGTAATCCTGTTCTCCAGTAATGGATATGCCAAAATTGACAACTAAAGTCAAGTGGTGGGTTCTTCCATTAGCCAAAACTAGAATATATCTTAGTCCTAAAAGTGACAAAAGAAAGTATGGACAAAAGTAACTATTTTGTGGGTTAGTTTTGGGGAGCAGAGATGAGCAAATGGGGTAAAGTGATTTGCCCAGGGCTACACAACTAGTAAGTGTTAAGTATCTGAGGCCAATTTGAATTCAGGTCCTCTTGACTAGTATTCTATCCACTACATCTTTTACCTGCCCCTAGAATAACTATATTTTTAACCACCACTTTCATTGAAATTCAGTCACATTGAGACTACATATAAACTTTAATAAACTTCACAAGGATTTGTTGAAAATTACATTATTTTCTTTCTATTTTTCACCTAGTCGAGCTACCTGATTAGCATATAGCAATATGAATAGTGACTGACCATGAAATATCACTAATATTTCTTACCCATAGTTGTAGGAAATATTAACTTGAATTCATCGATTGTAACTAGAGGCTCCCTTAAATTATTTCTGTCAAAGTCTTTTCTCTCAAAGAGTTCATCTTCAAATAAGGGAAGACAATCAGAAACAGAATTCATATGCAAGAGAGCTGAAAACATCTAGTGTCTTCACACTTATAGATAAGAAAAGCAAAACAGGTTGTAAAACATCTTTTTGATATTATTTACATTTACAAAACCATATCCATTTCTGCTTTCATATCATTTGATAATGCAAAGGATTTCTTTTTCTGGATAGTTGGTATATATGGCTACTCCAAAAACAACTGCAGAAGGAGTTGTTAGATATTCCACTCAAAAGGGTAATTCCTTGGATGGCAGCTGAAGGGAATGGTCTGGAAACCGAGGTGGTATAGTATGACACTATTTCTAAGACAATTGCACTCAAGGTCCAGGACTTTCTCTATCCAACTTTGAGGGGAAGTATTGATTGATGTAGAGATGGAACTGTGATGTTATCTGGCACATGAAGTCCCCTATCTTACCTGTACTTTGCTGCTTCAGGTAGGTTGTCAATTTAATCTGTTGCAAAATTTCCCCCTTTGTTTGATACTGTCTCTTCACTCACACATCACGTTAGTTCAAGCTTTCATCGCATCTAGCCTAAATTACAGCAATAATCTCCTACTAGGCTTTCCTGATTCAAGTCTCTCATCACTCCACAACATTCTGCACACTACAGATAAAATAATTTTAGTTAAGAGATAATCTGTACATATCACACAATAAATTTTCCAACTCAGTAAATTCTACTACCTTCCTATTGCCTCAAGTATAAAATATAAATTCCTTAATTCAGCTTTTAAAGTACTATAAGATCTGAACTCATACCAATCTTTATAGACTCTTCAAACATAACTCCTTAAATCATACTTTGGTCAGTTGAATTGATCATGACTGTTCCCCAGATACAAGATATCATCAACTTTCTCCATACCTTTGCATCAAACATTGTACATGTTTTGAATTCAATCCTTCCTTACTTCTGGATCATAAAGCCTCTTCTCTTTCTTTAAGATACATCAACATCTTCTGAATGAAGCCTTCTCTAATCTCCCCCCATCACTAGTGTATTCCAACACAACATACCATGTATTTAACCACATGTTATATTAATATTTATTCTCTTTATATTTATATTACAAAGATTTATTCAAATATTTGGTATCACTATCTTTAGAGCCTACATTCCTAGAGAGGAGGGATTGCTTCATTTTTTTGCTTGTATCCTTACAACTCAGTAGTTCAGCTGGCACAGAGTCACATATAATGTTTCCTGAGTAATTAATGATGGATTCTTGTCACTTGCTTTTTAATCTACTTGAATTTTAATGTTCTTCTCTCTGAGCTAAAACCAAAGCTATTGATTCCATGTCTTCTGTGAACAACATGAACTTGAAGTGTCTGAAATACAAAGTTTTCTGTCCCACTTCTATACAATTTAGAATTATTTCCTTTGTCATTCCTCAATTTTGCCTTTCTCAAAGTCATCATAAATGAAAAGCAAGAATTCTCATTATCACCTTTATTATTTAAACTCTAGCTACATAATAAAACAAGAAAAAATAAATTTCTAAATTACTGATTAGAAGAAAGGAAAACACATATATGTGGATAATTAATATTCATTGAGAAACCCCTAAAGAAGTTTTTTTTTAAACTAACAAAATAAGATAATATATACCTTTTTAAGGTAGTAAGACCTAAAATGTGACCTTAGAAATCATTTATATTTTCATTTGAAACTAACAGCTAACCACCATTTGAACTAGACTAAAATGAGATCAATCTTAAATATTTCTTCAAGAATTATATCTCTTTGGATTAATTTGCCCAACTAATTGAGTTTTAAAACCACAGTGCATGCTCAGATATCTACAAATGTGGTTTAAAAGAGCCATGTATTCACTTAAAATAAACTTACATATCTAAGACTGACTTTTTTTTACTGAATTGAAAATAGGGCTAGCAAAAGAACTCATGAAAGGTGATAGACAATAGAAACAATTCACTCATCTTTTTAATGAGTAGAATTATCCCTTTGCCTTATAGAATCCTCTAAATTCATATTAAGGAAGTTGTATATAAGATGGCAGAATAGCAAGAAGAAATTAAATTATATTTTTACTCATCCAAACAAAACTAGAAAATGTACTACATGAAATCTTTATCAGGAAAGGCAAGAAAAAAATCACAGTGAGTCATTTGTCTATTTCTGGTCAGCATAGGAGACATACAAGTCTATAGATACTGGAGTGGGGATCTGGTCAATAGGACTTAGCATGCAGCATTCCAGTGCCCAGGGACTTTGAGCAAGCCAATACAAAGCCCCAGATTCATAACACCATAATATTGTGCAGAATAGAGGAATGGGTACCAACTAGCAGCTTTGTTGACTACCACCTATTTCTGGATTACAAATTCAGGTTCACTGATGAAATACATGCCAAATATAGGGAACAACAGTGCAAAGTCACAGAGATCAGAAATAATATGCCATGTAAGAGGAATAGCAAAAAGGCATTTTATGTTGAACCATGGAGGCCTACAAAAGAGTAATGCACAGTGTTTAATGCACAATGTTACTGAGAACATTTTAATTCTGATTCATCAAAGATTGTCAGAGAATGGAAGTATTGGGGAAGTTTAGTGAGTATAGTAAATAAATGGTATGCTCAGATTTTGCTTTAGGAAAGCCAACTTTGACAACTGTGTGAAAAATGGGTCATAGAGATGCAGATCTGCGACTGAGACTGTAATTGAGAATTTAATGATAAGTAATCAGTGACTGAATTAAGATGGTAGTTGAGTGAATGAAAGGAACAAAGAAAATGTGAGAAGTGGAGATAGATATCACAAGATATGGAAATTTATTTGATGCAGGTCATAAATAAGAGTGAGGTAACAAGAATATCAGGAAAGTTCTGAATCTAGGTGATGGAAAAAATGAGTACTCCTTTCATAAAAGTAAGAAACTTAAGGATCAGAGAGCTCTTATATGACAGAGAATGAAATGCAGAGGTGGTAGAGATAATGATTTCTATTTTGAACATATTGAATTTAAGCTATCTATAGGAAAAAACGACTTTTAAAATTCCAAAAGGCAATTGATGATTCAGCACTGATGCTCAGAAAAGAAACTATGGCAGAAATATACATGTTGAAGTGTTCATCATAGAGAAGATTAGTAAACTCATGTTAACTGGTAAAATTAGAAAGAGAGAGGATGCAGACAGCATAAAAGAGAACTTTAAATAAAACCTTAATTAATAGCTACAAAATACTGCACAGAAGTAAAAAAAAAAAATGTCATCAGATTTACCAGTTAATAAACTATATTAACTTAGGAAAGGATATATTAAAATCAATGATGACTAATGAGCAGATCATAGAGGTTTTAGAAAATATTAGCATACAAACAGTGGAGTTAAAGTGTAGATAGCATTTTTCTAGGACTAAAGCTGAGAAAAGGAAGGGAGATATGAAAAGATAATTTGTTGAAAACTGTCAAATTTGATAAGAGTCTTTTAAGATTGGGAAAAAGTAGGTATGTTTAGGAAGCAGAGAAGAAACAAGTTGGTAGAAAAAAATTAGAGGAAGAAAAGAAAAGGGGGGGCCTTTTAGTAAAGATGGGAAATGTTTAAGAAAATGTATAATTTACCTTTGTTAGACAAAGAGCCTCCTAATATGTTTACCTTTATCAGAGAAAAGGAGGACAAAGTGGAGGATACTATCAAGGAGCTTTGAGTGAAATAAAAAAAAAAAGTAGCTAACTACAGATAGTCTTTTCCTACATGAAGGATGAAATGAAGACTTACTAATTTTTCATGAAAAAGATATAAGTTTGGAAGAGGAAAAGATGAAAAACCTTATCAAAAATCAATGTGAGAGAGGAAAAAAAATTACCTTGCTGAAGTGAGAAACTGGTTGAGGAATGATGATAAGTAAAATTGATAGTGGAAGTGGAATAATTTTTAACTTTCATCAATTCCACTCCACAGTACCTAAGTGCAACCAAAGGAAATGGATTGTGAGAATAATCAACATTGATTGTGTTAGGTGTGATCTGCTGTTGTGGCCCTGGATATCCTAGAATCAGCCAGAGTCAGGATAAGCAAAAGTCTTCTTGGTCTTTTGGGGTCCCTGTCAGGGGATTAGATCTAGCAATCTCCACACCTCCTTCTTCTCTCTACACCGCCAAAGAACGATCCTGCCTGTCCTACTCCACCCTCTCATCTCTCTCTTTTCTTTCTTTGTCCACACCCACCGATCCAGCACAGAATAGTTGGGGAGGGTCAATCTCCAAGCATCTGTTAATAGAGAATTGTCCAATTGGTAATTAGTCCTACATGCCAGGTTACTTTGCATCTGCTCAGTTCTAGCCCTTTACAATCTGCAATTAGCCAGTCAAACAAATGATTAAAAAGGAGTGGAAATGGTTAAATATGAGATTCTAATTAGGAAGGTAAGAAAGGTAAGAGCAGGGATGATTGCTAGGGAAAGAGCTAAAGAATGAAAAGACTAATCATTCACAGGGAAGACAAAGAAAAGGTTTCTGAAAATTAATGCCTGCAAACATTGAGTATTTTGGGTTCAGAGTTCAGGGTCTCACAGCTAGTAAGTATTTTAGCCCTAATTTAAATTTGGATTTTAAAAAATTCCAAATCTGATAATCTATCTATTGCACCATTAACTTTTCTCTAGATATGTGAGTATTTTAACTCAGGAAAGATGAAGAGAATCCAGAGAGGCAATTATTGACTACAGAAGGTAGAACAGTTTCACCACAGACAGAAGTGGTTTGGGAATTAGTTCTCCAATTGACAATAGATTTGAAATTCAAGGTGGCTGTTCTGAGTTACTGGTGGCATAGTCTTTCAATAAGGGAAATCATAAAATTAAATGCACACATTGATATCAAACCCAAGAGACTGCTTTTCTTTTGCACAATAATTCTGATTATGGGCTTAATGAGGTTATCAAAATGACAGTGTCTTGGCTAAATTATCCATTCTGTGCAATGGTTATCATTTAAAACTGTTAGACAATCTATATTACCATTATTCTAGAAAGAATGGGAAAAAAGGCATTTGTTCATGAAAAGAAGGTCGAGGCTTAGTTACTACTTACTACTGAAAGAGCTTTCAACTCAGTCTTAAAATCAGAAGCCCATGTTAGCATCCAAATTCTGACACTTCTATAACCAATAGAAAGCCACAAAACTTCTCTGAGTATTGGGAATCTTAGGTGCAAAATGGTAATAACACAACTTGAAAAATCTACTTATAATAAAAAGTTGTTCTAATTCTTAAAAAATTATAAAATATAGTGAGATAGTAGTAATAATTTTAGTTATTTTTAATAGTAAGGATACTGTTCTTAATAATTCAGATCCTTTGGAAGATTGCAAAAGATGTTAAAATCATTTTATTAAGAAGTTCTTAAACTATTTTAATAACTTGGGCCTTTTTTGATAAATTCTATGAAACCATTCTAAATCTTACTCTAAAAATAAGATCTTTAAATGAATGAAACAAAATAAGATTTCAAAAGAAATCATATTTATTTCAGTGTAGTTATTAAAATTTGTTTTCTAATTCTAAATTCATGTACATAAGGTTAAGATATTTTGATAAGAGTTTCATATATGCATTTAGCAAATGATAAATGCAAAGTAAAAAAAGAGATTCTGATTTGCATAAAGTCACACGGTAGGTCTGAAAGAAGAGATCTATATATTCAGCAGAGTGTTTTCATCATTTGATAGCTACTTCTTTTCTCTGTGCAGATACACAAAAAAGTTTCCAGAGCATGGCCAACCTCATCTTAAGTGTCAGAATTTTTCTTTATGAGCTATTGGAAGATTCAGCTCTTCTTGCTGATCTATCTGGTATCTCTGATCTGGAACCTGCTCATCTTCACACTCAGATCTTGAGAGCACCTACATGTACTTTTTCCTAAAGAACTTTTATTTTTTAGATCTTTGCCTGATAGAAATCCCTAAATCCATTTGCCATTTTTTTTTGAGTCAGTCATTTCATTTCTGTGTTGGAGAGTATATCACAGACTTTTTAAGTTATTTTCTTTGCATTCTCAGAATTTTTTCTCCTAATAGTGATGTTTTATGAATGTTATATGTCATCTGCCAGCCCCTACACTATGAAGTTGTCTTAGACAAAGGGGCTTGCATAAAAGGGGAAGCTGCTTCCTGCCTTACTAGAGGTTTGTTTGGAGTCCTATATACAGTTAATATATTCACTTTGCTTTCTATAGTTGCAATGAGATCCAGCAGTTCTTCTGTAATGTCCTTTCCTTTCTCAGAATCTCCTGGTCTGATACTTGATATCACTATATCTAGTGTGATCAGTTTAGGGATTTTCTCTGCTGCATTTTCCATTAGTATCTTTATGGTCCATTTTTTCAACTGTGCTAAAGTTTCTAACCATAGAGTCAGTGAAAAGCCTTGCCTATACTTTGTTCTCTTGCCTTTTATTACAACTGCAACTATGTCTTATCTAAGTGCACTTTTGGACATTGACTCAGTTCTGTATCTCTTGTGGTCTATATTCTACATAGTGGTGCCTCCAGCCCTGAACCCTATCATCTATAGACTGTGGAACAAGAATGTGAAGACTTCCATAAGAAGTTCATAGCCTGAAAACACTGCTTTTTTTTTTTTTTTTTTTTTTTTTTTACTAATTTTATTTTTATTTATTTCATTTTTCCAAAATTTGTGAAACAAAACAAGCATTTTATGACATAGAACAAAATATATAACTCACTATTCCTTTTAAACATATAATAAAATTATCATGTAAATTTCTTTTTTGCCCAATTTTTCTTGGCTTCCCTTCCCCTGCTCTGAAAAAGACTAATATTAGACAAAAATGTGTGTTATGTATATAGTTATATACATATATATACACATATATGTGTATACATGCACATATATATATATATATACATATATATATATATATGAATATGAAAAAAGCAATATATTTTTCCTAAGGTAGCTAACCAATGACTAATAATAATTGTACTACACCATTTAAAACAGAACTAGAAATCCTCTGACACTTGGGAATGTCAGTCACCTTTAAATCCAGTCTCTACCTGAACCTGAATTCTATCTCAAACATCCACAACAAAATGTGCATTCATATACACACAGACATACACAGATATCCCTGAAAAATTTTAATTTAATGTTAAAAAATAAATTAGCAATATTTTTAAAAAAATATATCCATCAAGCTAAATGACATAGACCATAACTAAAATAAAGAATACTATTTAAGGTCTGAAAAAAACAATGAAGGAATGATATAAGAAAAAAATTTTGATCAACTAAAATTTATATATATATATATTTCCCCAAAAGTTATGTAACAAATAAGTGAATAAATTACAATTCATAACTCCAAGTAGAAAAATTATTTGCACATGTATAATTGAAGCATAGTTTGTTTTGGAATATGACTAGAGAAGGTAAATTATTAAAAGAAGAAAAAAGAAGAGGAATAAAAGAGATAGAGGAACAGCCTTAATAATTAAAAATCTCTACTCAAATGCAGAAATGAAGGACCTAGAAAGAAGAATAATGATTTAAAGCATTTAGGGAAACATTACTGGAGGAAATATTCTCTGCAAAAAAATCTGTTATGAATAATCCAACGAAAAGAAAAAAAGCAATAAGGAATTTAGAAAAACGTGAAAAAACAAAAACAAGTGAAAAGTTGCAAATGGTAGTGGTATGGGGATGTTTGATCTCTATCAAAAGAAATAAAGTGAATTACTCCATGACTTGTATCCATAATTTAATAAATGTCTACCATGTGCCACACACTTGGAATACAAAGAAAACGAACATGTCAACTTAAACATGTCTTTTCTTTTAACAAATGGAAGAAATAAAAGATTGTATAAGGTATCATTAATGATCACCTTTTCTATGTAGTTTTTCCTAACAAATATATACAATTTTTGTTGGTATAATTTTCTTTTGGTTTGGGGGAGCAATTGATTTATATTTTTGTGTGAAATAATGAATCCTGGTGTAGGATGCAGATTGGAATAAAAATTAATTTTAAATTTAACTCAGTGAGAGGCAGAGCCAAGATAGCAGGGTAAAGGCAGGAACTTACCCAATCTCTACTCTAAACTGCTCCAAATTCCTTAAATAATGACTCTAAACAAATTTTAGTGCATCAAGACACACAAAAAGATAAAGTAGAACATTTTTCAGCAAAGGATAACTTGGAAGCTCAGCAGAAATAGTCTATGACATCATAGTGAGAATCCAGAGTGCATTCCTCCTACAGGCTATGCCAGGACAACCCTAGCCCATCCTATCCCAGACCCCAGTATTAGCAAGATGGGGCCTCTGCATCAGCAGCAGTAGTGAAGGCTTCTGGACCTCTCAGCCTAAGAACACCAATGGGGACTCAAATGTTCAGTGGAAAGGGACTGCGGCAATAGTGTGAAAGTTCAGTGTGAAGTCTGCAATATCACAAGCCTAATTAGCACAGCCCTCATCAGCAGAGCCTCAGGCCCAGCCTGGATCAACACAATACATCTTACAGCTACAATGGGGTGAGGACATACCTAACAGTTCCAAGGAAGAAAAGAGTGTTTATGATCAGATTCCTAGAAGAATTTCTGAAAACAGCTGCACAAAACACCTGAAGCATGAGAGAGTACACACTCCACCCTGGAAACAGAGCCTTACTTTAACAAAGCCTTAAAAGTATAATAATAGACTAAGAAAATGAACAGAAAACAAAAAAAAGTTTTGGATCATTTAAAATTATTATGGTGACAAGGAAGATCAAAGCACACACTCAGAAAAAGATAACAAAGTCAAAGCTCCAACAGACAAAACCTCCAAGAAAAAATAAGAAATGGGCTCAGGTGATGGAAGAAAACAAATGGGATATAGAAATTCAAGTAAGAGAGAGAGGAAAAAATTAGGAAAAGAATTGAGAGTGGTACAAAAGAAAATACAAAAAGCAAATAAGGAGGAGTGCCTTAAAAAGGAAAATTGGCCAATTGGAAAAGGAGATACAAAAACCACTGAGGAAAACAATTCCTTAAAATATAGACTTGAGCAAATGGAAGTTAATGACTTTAGTTGAAATCAAAGTACAATAAAGAAAAAACCCCAAAAATGAAAAAATAGAAAAAATGTGAAATATCTCATTGGAAAAACAACTGACCTAGAAAATAGATCCAGGAGAGATCATTTTAAAATTATTGGTCTACCTGAAAGTTATGATCTAAAAAAAAAAAAAAAAAAAAAAGTCTGTACATCAACTTTTAAGAAATTTTCTAGGTCCTGATATTTTAAAACTTGAGGGTAAAACAGAAATAAATGGGGGAAACTGGAAATACAAGCAAGTCTGATAAGACCTCATTTTTTAAACAGAGGGAACAGAGTCAAATTTTTTAAGAGCCATGCCTCAAATGAGAAATGATCCAAAAGTATAATTTGCACCCAAAGGGATATAAATTCATGCATACCCTTTGACTGAACAATACTACTAACTAGGCATGAATTTCAAAAGAGATTAAAAAAAAAAAAGGAAAATGGCTTCTATGTACAAATAATGTCTGTAGCATCTATCTTCTCAGGGATAAAATACTGGAAATTCAGAGGATGACCATCAATGGAGGAATGACTCAATAAACTGTGGTTATGTGTTTGGGATGGGATATTATTGTTCCATGGGAAATGAGCAGAATGTTCTCAGAAAAAAAAAATAACAGCAACAACAACCCAGAACTTCATCCACGAACACAATAAAATATACTGCTAAAAAATATTGGCAATGTTCTGGGATGACCAGCTATATTTGACTTTGCTATTCTCAGTAGCACAATCATCCACAACTCTTCTGAAGGACTTACAATGAAAAATACTATCCATACCCATTACTGATTGTGTCTGAACACAGATTGAAGCATTCTCTATTTCTCTTTATCTCTCTCCTTTTTTAACTTAATTTTTCTTTTTATTTTCATTAGGATCAAGATCTGTGTTTTTTTTTCTTTTTACAACTTGACTTTCAGGGAAATGTTTTGTATAACTTTACATGTCCTTTCTTAATTGTGGGTGAGAATAAGAGAGAAAACCTAGAAACAAAAGTTTTAAAAACAAATGTAAAAAAATTTACTTTGAATATAACTGGGGGAAATATTAAATAAAATAAATTTAACCCAGTGGACACAGGGAAATTTATGGGATTATCAAAATGATACATAAAATATAAATGTCATAAGAATCCTAAAGTGTCATTCAATTCCCAGAGGTTGTACTAATAAGCAGTTAGGGGACTTGGGACTAATGATATTGAATGGCTACAGAAATACCCTGGAGAAATCCTGCTTTATGATCCACCCAGGAAGCCCAAAAAGGAAAGGATTTGCATACCCAAAGGAAAATAAAATGATGCAAGGATCTGCCACATATTTTAACATCAGAGTAAATACTTACTGGGTTTTAAAAACATTGATTCTTTATAAAGACTGAATGCTATTACAGTAAAAAAAATTTAAATCATAAAGAGACACTAAGGTGTATTTATACTACCCCACTATACTTGTTGTAACTCTAAGAAATGGTAGGATCATACTGGAATCAGAAAATAGAAAAAAGTTCAGCAGATTTTTTTTTTGTTACCTCTTCATGTCATAATTGGATATATGAATCATCTCCACTTTTCAAAAATTACTCCATCTCCTCATAAGCATATTGAATAATGGAAAATGATCTCATAGTCTAATCATCAAGCAATGGATTGAAGAAATAGATGGATTTCAAGGTATGCATTTCCTTTTTATCTTGTGGAAAAAAAAATATGTATATGCATCAATATCCTTTTGAAAAGGTCATAAAAATGTATGTCCTCATCAATCTGAAATATGAAAGAACTAGGAAAGACCATGTGAATAAATGTAGAGATTGTTTCTGACAACTTGGATGTGTGATGATAAAAAGGATCTCAGGTATGAAAATGAAGGCAAAGGATGGAAGAAAATAAAGAAAAGATAAAGATTGTTTTAGAAATCTCCCTACTCTTATTTCTTCCTAAGTACTTGCATTTTCTTTTTTTCTACCTTTTAATAGCACAAATCCCTCATGCTCTTCTCTTCCTATCTTGTCAGATTTCAGAGTGGACTCCCCTCTCAAATTGCCATTCTATCCATGAACATTCTTTGAGCTGTCTCTAACTCCAAAATTAGACATTCCTTCACGATAAAACTTCAAAACATTCATATATATATATAGTTTGATAGATATATAGAAAAACTTTATGGGAATTTTAAAGAGAGTAGATAAGTACGGAAAAAGATAAAGTAAAATATGTGATTTTTTTTTTTGAAAATCGATTTAAAAGATAGAAGTGATTGGCTTACTGAATTTAGTCAATTAAAATTGGCAGTTGGCCCAGTTAGTAGTTCTTGACCTTCATTCACTCCATTCACTAGTGACTAAATAGGATTTAAAAGGGCGAATGCAGGAGTAATCACAAGTTAATTTTAATAGATATGATCTGCAATTATTCAGGAAAGCAAGTGATTCAAGAGAAGACAAAATTGGTTAAGTATTGAGTCTCAGATAGAGAAGTTAAATCAGAATAAGGCAATTGCCCAGGAAAGTACAGAGAAATATGAAGATTTTAGGACACAGAAAAGACAAAGAGCATAATTAGGGAGAATAAGGCTCAGAAATTTTTCTAAAGAGAGCAAATTTTCAATTCTAATCCCAATCAATACTTAGGATTGTAAACAGCTTTTATATTGAGAAAATGGAGAACCTCTTTTTATTACAACTTCTATAATTTGTCAGTATCATACTTGGTATATCTCCAAATGCTTAAATGGTCCTGCTCAAGATGATACAACTCACTGTTTAAAATCTACCTTATTGCGTAAAGACGTGTGTGTGTACATGTACATGTACATATATATGCATGTGTATATAGATACACATATATGTGAAAATATATACATACATAAATATGCATATGTAGCTGTCTACAAAAAGTGAACTCTTGTCTCACATCTCATGGAACTCTTTTTATGCAATTATTCCATCCTAATTTGTATTGTAGTTATTCACAAATCTTATTTGTCTCCCTAAGAGTCAAGAAAATCTATAAGATCTACTTTTGAGCACTGTTGGTCTATGTCAGGGCTGCTTAAACTTTTTTCCACTCATAACCTATTTTCACCCAAGAAATTATTACACAATCCCAGATATATAGCTATTTGGTCTATTTTATATGTTATACAAATCAAACATTTACTGATAAAAATAATAAAGAAATTTATTTCAAATATATTAAATATTAATATTAAATATATTTATCTTTTATTAAATAAATTTGTATATAATGAGATGAATATTAATAAAAATTAATTCTTGGTGGAATATTTGATACTGCAGGATATAGGGCATTCAGAAAACTTTTACTGAACAAATTTTTTGGTAATTTCACATTCAGTTAAGTGAATCACTAAGAGGTTGAGACCCACAGTTTAAGAAAATCTCATCCATATGCAGTATATAGGACTAGAATAGAGCTTTTTATAGATCAGGCAATTGAGGAAACTTTGCAGCAATTATTTTGTCTTATGCACAAGTACAAGTTTATTTCTGCAGATATTTAAGAAGAGTGGAGGGTTCTTCAGGTATACCATTCTATGCTAATTTTAGAGTTTATGAAGATAGATAATATTAACAGCTAATATCTATATAGCACTTACCATGTGCTACATACTATCCTAAGAGAATTAATTCTTATTTCATCCAAAACTTTTATTATTCCTATTTTGCAAATGAGCAAACAGAAACCAGTGGAAGTTGAATGATTTCTTCAAGATCCTATAACTTGAAAGCATCTGAGCCTGAATTTAGACTTAGTCTTCCTAATTACAATTCTGGTACTCTATCCACTGTTTCATCTGGCTGCCTGAAGAAAAATGGGTACTTTAAATAAAGCAAGATGAATCAGGCTCCAGAGGGGCCTTCATTCTTCATTCTGCCTTCATCATACCACACCTAAGGAGATTTGGAAATTAGTTCTTCAATTGACAATGTATTTGTTTTTCAAAATAGCTCTTCTCTGTTACTGGTATCATACAATTTAACCAAGGGAGACTATAAAATGCAATTGGCTCAAGTTACTGCCAAATCCAAAACACTGGCTTCATTTGCATGAAAATTCCATTATTATGGGGTAATAAAACTGTAAATATGACAGTTACTTGGCTGAATTATCCATCCAAGGCAGTAGATATTATTTAAAATTGTTCACTAACATTCCTGAAGAATGGGAAGAAAGTTGATTGTTCTGCAAGGGAAAGTTCAGATTTGCCTTAATAAAGGAACCTGGACTCAGTTTCAATTTAGTCTTGGAATCAGAAAAATGCGTTCTAACAATTCTTGGAGGACTACTAAAAAGTCACATAACTTTCCTAAAAAAAAAATTACTGTCATGTTCAAAATGGTAAAATACTTCTTAACCCACTTAGCTCACAGGGCTCTTGTAATAAAAGTGCTCATAACTCTTAAAATTCACATACATTAGAGATATATTACTGCTTTGTTATCTTTTTCAACCTGTGAATACTATTCCTCAAAACACAGAATCTTTGGAATCTAGAACTGACCCTAAAAGTCTTCTAGTTCAGGGATTCTTAATCCTGGATTTGCCCTGTCCTGGACTACTTCTGATGAAGTTTGTCACCTCCTCATAATAGTTTAGGTAAATATTTGTATTTATGTAATATTACATAAATATTACATATTTAAAAACATTTAAATTAAAATGCATAGATTTTAAAAAGAAATACATTTATCAAAATATGCTTTTTTTTAAATTCTGAGATCTAAGATCTAGACTCTCTGATACATTTTCATCTCCTCATTTAGCAAATGAGCAAGGCCACAGAGGCTTGCGATATCTGGCTTACTGAATATTCTCATCATTTAACAACTGTTTCTTTTTTCCTGTGCAGACAATCAAGAGAACTCCCAGAGCATGGCCAACTTCAGTATGGTGACAGGATTCCTGTTGATGGGCTTTTCTGACATCTGGGAGCTGCAGGTCTTATATGGCATGCTCTTCTTATTGATCTATTTGGTGGCTCTGATGGGGAATCTGCTCATTTTCACCCTCATCTCCCTTGATGAACATCTCCAATCCCCCATGTACTTCTTCCTGAAGAACCTGTCCTTTTTAGATCTTTGCTTTATTTCTACCACACTCCCTAAATCTATCACAAACTCTCTGAGCCATAGCCATTCCATTTCTTTCACAGGGTGTGTATTACAGTTCTTTTTAGTAATTTCCTTTGCAGCGTCAGAACTCTTTCTCCTCACAATGATGTCCTATGACCGGTATGTGGCCATCTGCCAGCCCCTGCACTATGAAGTCATCATGATTAGAGAGACTTGTGTGAAGATGGCAACTGTTTCCTGGCTCGGTGGAGGTTTGTTTGGAACTCTGTACTCAGCTAGTACATTCATTTTGCCTTTCTGTAGGTCCAAAGAGATCCACCAGTTCTTCTGTGACTTTCCTTCATTATTCAAACTCTCCTGCTCCAATATACATATTGGAGTAGATGTGACTTTAGCTTTTGGAGTTACTTTAGGATTTCTGTGCTTTATTTCCATAGCTGTTTCTTATGGTCCCATATTCTCAACCGTGCTGAAGATTCCAACTACAGAGGGCAAGTCAAAAGCCTTCTCCACTTGCCTACCCCACCTCATTGTTCTCATTGTTTTTATTACAACAGGTATCACAGTTTATCTAAAGCCACCTCAAAAATCTGACTCTGTTCTGGATCCATTGTTTTCCATATTCTACACAGTAGTGCCCCCAACCCTGAATCCTATAATCTATAGCCTAAGGAACAAGGACATCAAGATTTCTCTGAGGAAGCTAATAACCTGGAAACACCTCTTATAGGGATCAACACTAAGGTCTCCATGATTATACTATTGCTTTATTTTTTTTAATGGAAAGTTTAAAAAATCAGTCATGGTCTTTCTGGTCTTACTGACTTTAAATCTTTTTTGTTTGCCTATGTCAAGGTCACTAGTTTTTAATTAATGATTTTCAAAACATGTATATTTGATTAAGTTATTTTGAAAATCCAATTAAAGAACATATTAATAAAAACTTTGTCAGTAGCCATAGAAATAACTGATACATATAAGTAGTCATAAAATAATTTTACATATATATATGTATATATGCACATATGAATATATAAATATACAGAGAGAAAGCTAGATAGATACACTTAATGGTGGCTATAACTAGGGTGGTGGAAAAGGGTGAGAGAAGAAAAAAAGAAATTAATATGATAATTTTGTTGTATATTTAAAAAGAATAGCAAGTTGTACCATTTCAAAATTTCTTAAGGGGACTCCTCTGCAAAACTTTTGGCTTAAAAAGAGTGTTTTTCATCAACACTTTGATAAATATGAATAATTAAGAGAGCAATATGGCTACAGTGGAAAACTATGTTGCATGACCAAATAAATAACTGATATATTGTTTGTTCCTTATTGGGTGATAGTAGGGAAAAAAATCTGGAATTCAGAATTTGAAAGAAAGCTGGAAATTAATAACTTTTTAAAAAGAACAAGGCCAGGGGCAGCTACGTGGTGCAGTGGATAGAGCACCAGCCCTGAATTCAGGAGGACCTGAGTTCAAATCTGGTCTCAGACACTTAACACTTCCTAGCTGTGTGACCCTGGGCAAGTCACTTAACCCCAGCCTCAAGGAAAAAAAAAAAAGAAAAAAAAGAACAAGGCTTGTGGCTAATATGTGAATTTCCAATTAGCATATTGCTAAATAGCATACTGCTATTTTTTAACAATCCACAGTAAATCTCTTCCAGAGGCACCTCAATATAAAATTCAGCATAGAAAGCAAACCATGTTACAATTTACACCCAAACCAATTATTTTTAAAATACCATTCCTATAGTCCCTGTGAATTCATGATTTTTGTTCTTACAACAATTTAGCAAGTGAAAGGGTCCTTTTCCTTATTTTTTCTTTTTCTTTTTTATTCTTTTTTAACTTTGGAATGACCAGACTAGGAGAAAAGAATGAAGAGTAGACTGAATTAATCTTTCAATTGGGCCAAACTAACAGATATTGTGGAAGCTTACAGAGTTCTTAATAAAAAAAAACTCCTACGTCATTTTAAATTGACTCCAATCTTATTAGGAGCTTTTTTTTTTCCTTTTCCCTAAATAATTGTGAATCATGTACACATAAAAAAAGATGAAATCCAGAATACTTTCACCATAAGAACTCACTCATTCCTGAAACAGGAAAAAAAAAAAAAACCTAAAATAATGAGTTATTTTTTTTTCTCTTGGATCAATTCATATTCTTATCCTTAGGAAAAATTAAAAAAAAATAAAATAATGACTTAACTTCTTTTCTCTTGGATCCATTCCATATCTTTACCCTTTGTTTCCTCTTGGGGAGAGAAAAAAAAATTAGTACTTGGTTGGAATTCCTTTGAGCATCCTAATTTAGCCCTGAAAGGCTTTGAGAACTAAATTAAAGATTGAACTTTTTTTTTTAATCACAGAATGTTAACTTATTTCTATTTCAAATGAACATTACATATACATAGATATATACACATATATACACGCAAATATATGTACACATGTATATACATATATACATACATATATAAACACACGTGTGTATATAAAATACACACATATAAGTATTAAACTGAAATTTACCAATATCTGACCCTTGCTATTTCATCTGAACTTTGTTTTTCTTTTAATTAAACCAAATTGAATATTTGTTTTCTTATTGTTCTTCCTCAGTTAGAACTATCATCTCATTTAATTGCAATAATTAATTGAAATAAGGAAATTGTTCCTAAGGAAAACATTTAACTGGACTATAACCTGGTTTGCTAATTTAAACTTACACAGTCTATGACCATAATGTTTATCTAATAATATTCAGGTATCCCTTTTGCTCTGTCAGGTAAGATGTGGGGTCTTAAAGAGTCCTTATTTTAATTTCCACAGGTTTTATAACGTTTGAAGAAAAGAGGATATGGAAGCCATTTATTTGCCTTAGTATATTACCAATGCAGCTGAGGGATTCAGTACTCTTTATCCACACTTAACTAGAAGAAACTGTTTTGTGCCAGGTTTCTATCCATTGCAATAAAGAATAAGGGGAAAAGAAAAGTTGCTATACATTGGGTCTTGATGACCAACCCATACCTCTCACATTCATATACACAGTCAGTGCACAGACTCACAAATTGTTTGATGCAGCTTATGCTGACCAAATCCCTGTTCTAAGCAACAGGAAGAAGAGGAAAGAATTCAAATATAAAAATTTAGGGAAATAGGACACATACACTGAAAGAAATAAATCATTTCATACAGAAAAAGTTTGGTTAAAAGCAACAGAAATAACAATCATTCAGTCCATCAGTCTGTATCTTGACAGTGATTTTCTAACACAAATAATTTGGAGGAAACTATACACTGATCCCACATATTTCTTAACTTCTGGCTTAAAGAGCCAATCTAACAAAATCAGCAGAACAAGATTGTTTGGCATCATGTGAGAAATAGACAGATAGAGACTCTTCACTGACACCCCATATTCTCTTATTTTTTTAAGTAGAATGTTAAGGATTCAGAGGATAGTAATCTGTTCCATCACAAGCTTCTGCTTAGAAAGGCAAAAAGCAGAAAGAACTTGAGATCAAAGTTGGAAAGGGGATTATAGAGTTAAGGAAAAATTTTTTATTAATATGGAACAATTTTTAGAGATTGTCATATATAAATTTTGAATAATATCCCAATACATAGGTGAAAGATGAGAGAAATGAATTCACAGCAATGATTAGTTTAAGAGGCTCAGGCTCTTTAAAGGCAAGAGGTCTCTAATTTCCAACCAGCTGAGGCAGACAGCCAAGCTCTGACAATTTAAAACTAGTAAAAATGTAAAAAATTTACTAGATCAAATAATAATCAAGAAATTCAATGACCACCTATGGTGAATTATTTTTTCCACCAAAGAACTAGAGGGAAAAAAAAAGTCATGAAGATGGCATACCATAGACAATGGGAAGAGAGCCTGCCACAAAGACAAGATTAGGAAAATAAGCCAGGAGCTGCACAACTAAAACAGATTTCTTCCAGATACACTATAGTTTGCAAGATCTGGTATCTAGTGACAGCTAGAGTAGAGTTCTCTTCCAAAAAAAATCCCTGAGTGATCAGAAACTTAAAGCATTAACAATGAAAATAATCAAGCACTTAGCCTGCCTATACAGCTTCACTCAGACCACAAAAAGCCATGATTTTAATTTCTGATATCACTAGAATTCCATCTTGACATGCTAAAAAATTACTAAAGATTCAATACTCTGGACTTTAAAAATCTGGCAGAGTCTGATTCCAGGTTCTAGGAATCTACATAGAAATTTAGGTTATCCAAGCTGAGATCAAGCAGGGTAAACAACATAACCCAAAGGGAGGATAAAAGACAGGCTTATGTCACAAGTACCATATTAAGAAGTAAAGCTTAGTAATAGTCAAATACATTCCAGTAACAAAATTTATTTACTTATTACCCAGTCAGTGGACCTTTGTTTTGATTCCAATTCTTTGGAATTTGGAAATCTTACAGAAATTGCTGCTATAAATCTATGGGTGTATATTAGACCTTTTTTCTCATTAGCTGCTTTCTGGGGCTATACTCCAATAATGGAATTTCTAGGTCAAAAAATAATGGAGATTTTAACCATTTTATTGGTATAATTCCAAACTGCTTTCAGGGCTCCATCAATAAAATATTAGTGTGGGTACAATTCCACAACATTCCACCACCCTTCCAAATCTGACTATTGATATTTTTGCTATCCCTTCTGATTTGGATGGTATGACATGAAACCCCGAGGTTATGTTGATGTCTATTGCTCATTATTAGTGATTTGGAGCCTTCTGTCATGTGGCAATACTTTGAATTTCTTTTTAAAAAATGTTTCCCCATATCCTTTGATGACTTGTTTAATGGAACATGGTTCCCTAGAATATTAAATCCTCAGAGAAGTTTGATTCAAATATATATTTCCCCTTTCAACTATTTACTTTCTTATCATATTTAATCTATGCATTAATTTTGTGTGTACAGGCGCTTTTGGGTTTTAAGTTATCAAAGTTATTTATTCTAGTTTTTGCAATTGGCTCTATCACTTATTTTATGAAGAATTCTGCATGAAGTATTTTAGGCTCACATAAATAAAAGGTAGAGATGGAGAACTAGACATTATATGTGCTCCTTACAAACTTTCTGAACTTTGGACATATTAAAGCAAAGCAACTTCAGTAAGTTCCATGGTTTAGGGCATTAAGAAAACAAAAGAAAAAGTTTAAAAAGCCATTAACTAATTATTAGTAATTAATAATTAATTAATGTCTGAGATTACTTAATATCCTCTCTGCCAATACACTACCAAGTTCAAGGCTCCTCTAGCCAAATGACTCACAAATTTTCACCTGGATGAACCCCCAACACCCTAGTATCCAATATACTTCTCTTCTAATTACATATTTTACGATCATTAATATTAAGGTCATATATCTATTTAAAATGTTTTGTGGAATATGGTATAAGATATTGGTCAAACTTACTTTCTACCAGACTACTTTCTGGATTTTCCAACATATTTTTATCAAAAAAAAAATTCTTTCATAGGCAATTTGTATTTTCCATTTCAGGTAATTGAATTTCATTGTTTTTAACTCTCTGTTGTAGTCTGTTCCATTGATTTATCTCTTTATGTTTTTTAACAAACTCTAAATACATCTGATGTTGCTGTTTTGTAATATAATTTGAAATCTGGAAGTGCTAAGACCAACTTCCTTCTTACCTCTCTTCATGGTTTCAGTTTTTTAATCTTGAATCTTTTGGTTTACCAAATGTTTATTGTCATGGTTTTGTCAAGCAGATTGTATCATTTGTGGTTGTGTATGTTCCTCAATATATTTATGCAGGAGGATTTTGTAACTTTTCCTAGATGGAATCATAGGTCTTTGAAAGTGGAATGCAAGGGAAACTGTTTCAAACATGTCAGAAAAACTTCCATGAAGCCATATTGTAAATATGTCCAAGGACAAAAAGACATTGTCAGCATAATAATAAGGCAAACCATTTCCCTTCTCCAATCTAGTAGAACTCTCTTCTTATTTGATATTTTTAAGATCATGAACTATGGCATTAAAAGGATATATGCCACTATTTCAGTACCAATAAATAGAATTCCTCTCTTCCAGTTACTAAATAATCTCAGTATCCCTTTACTTAGACTACCAAATTTACTATTCATTTTGTTCTATCCTTTCTAGTGAAAAACTGATTATCCTTGGTCAAATAATAAAGGATTAAAATAAAAATAAAGGAGTCTTCATTTAAATATGATCAATTATCATCACTTTATTCAAATGAAGCCCTAATCCTATCCTTTCCTTGATCTTAGTCTTTTCATCAACAAAACTTAAAAAACCAACACTTTCCAAAATCCCCATTTTTTTTCCTTGCTAGTCTCATCTCATTCACAGCTTGAGTACTCTTGACTTTATTCTGAAAGTTCATTCCATATCAGAATATCAGCCCTTTTATATTCATCCTCTTACCTCATAGCTCTATTCATGCTTCATTTTCAAGTCACCCTTTTTTAACATCACATTGATACTTTTTTTCCTTCAAATTGTTCTTCTTGAGAAAAATCTCATGTCTCATGAGCTTTTAGGAAAGGACATTACAGCAGAAAAAAATTTTTTGAAAAAAAAAAAGACTTTAAATAGATTCTTCATAGGTGATCAGCTCTAGGGGAAATTGAGTCATATTACAGAAATTTATGAAAGACAGAATTATGATAGAAATCTATTTTTCACATAACTATGATGCAGTTAGATTGATAAAAAAAATAGATGCAAACACTGATGTATGTGAATATCAATAAATAGATAAGCAAATATAGATAGATAGAAAATAGTGCTAGTTTCTCCATTAAGTTTCAGTAACAGATCACCAATGATCCAATTTGGACCTTCCAAAGTAGATATATTACATAAATCTCAAATTCAATAGAACTAAAATGGAATTCTTTACTTTTTTCTCTGAAACCTCTTCAATCACATTCACTATATTCACCAAAAATTGCCTTAAGTTGATAACTGCATTAGTATCAAAAATTCTTTCTCTTGTTCTTCTAACATTTCACCTTTGGCTATGTGAAAGATTTTCTTTTAATCTATACCTCTGCTTCTGAAGAGGTAGATGCTACAGCATCTACAGAAGCAGCTGCCATATTGCATCTTTATAAGGGTTATTCCATAAATGGTAATTGTAAAAACTTGGCTGGACACAAGAATGAAGATTTAGTGGTTGGCAAAATTTTCATGTTCTTGAATTAAAAGTCTAGGGTCTTCTCCATCCATGTCTTAGTGACTTATCAGACATAAAACCTTCCATCTTCAAATAACTTCTCTACCTCAACTAGGCTACTTATAGATTATGTTGACAAATTTTGTTTTTCTATCTTCACAAAAACTCTTGAATACAATTCCTTCTCTGTACTCAGTTGTCACCTTAGTTCAGAGCTTTATCTTTCCAGACCTAAATTATTGTAACAGTCTCCTATCTGACCTAACTCAAGCATCTCACCACTACACGACATCCTATACAGCACAACCAAAAGAATTTTACTTAAGAACAAATTTGACAAAGTCATTCCCAACTCAACAAACTTTAGAATCTCTTCTGCTTCATAGATCAAAAATGAAAGTTCCTCTATTCAGTTTTAGTAGTCTTTCATGAAAGACCTAGCCTTAACAAATGCTTTCAGGCTCATTGGATATCATCAAATCTCTCTTATTTGTTGATACAACAGAATTGTATTTCAGTCTATTTCTTAGACACAATATCACTGAATGCACTCTCTCCTTATCTGTGTCTTGCAGAATCTTTTCTCTTTTTTTGATGCAAATAAGTAATATCTTCTGGTGTTATTTTCTGCCCTCTTATGATAAAGCACCTTTTTTAAACCACTTTTGTGAATTTCTGTTTATTTCATTTATGTTTATGCTGTTCAAGCATGTGAAGACTTTCCTCAGAAGAAGGGTGAGATGAAAATAATTTGTCCCAATGGCCATAAAGGTGACTGAAGGTAGGCCCTGTGGTTCATAGAACTTGGTAAGACTTTGAAGATATCAAGGTCCTCCACTGCATCTCAGGCTATCATTTGCACTTTTTTCTGTCTCTGGGCCCAAGATGATCTTGGAAAAGAGAGGAAAGTTGATGACTCTGTGCAAATCTGCCTCACTTAAATCCAATTCAAGTGCAAGTGAAGACATTACCTGAGATATCATTGGTCTTTTGTGAAAATTATGTGTGTGTGTCTGTGTGTGTGTGTGTATTGTATCTCACTCACCTTCCTTGTGAGTAGAAAATGTGTCATTCTATAGTTGTAGCACTAAACCATATCACACGGTATAGTAGAGCATAAATCCATAACACCTATTTGTTTATTAATTATTTTCATCATTTCTCTTGCTTTCTAATCTGTTATGAATTTTACTTGTCTGCTTTGTGACTTGCACTTATACTGGTTTCTTCCTTATCCACTGTGAACATCATACACTTGAAGCTTCTGAAGTGCATAGTTTGACCTGCCTTTTCTATCTTATTTCAAAATTATTGCATTTCCATTCTTTTACAATCTTCTCTTTTCCCAATGATTTACACAATGAAAATAAAAGATATATATTCTCACCTTTCTTACTTACTAGTGTAGAAAATTCTCTAGCTACACCAATAAAACAAGCAAAATTATTGTCATCCTATCCCTGAAATTCCTAGAACAAAACTTTTCTTTCCCATAGCCAGAAATCCCTCTACTAAAATATGAGAGCAATTTGCTCACTTTTGAATTTATAAGCACAATGCAGAGCTGGAACAGAGTAAATACTGAAAAATTCTTTTTTTTTATTGACTAATTTACCTTTGCATTCTTGGCATAAAACCTTATAATCTTTCATGAAGAAAAATAATCCATGAAGTTAGCTAGAGAAACAAGACTATTTTAATAGTCCACATATTCCTATCCATCAGACCCCTCACATCTGAACAGTTCCAAGTGCAGAAGAAATAAAGGTCTTGAATTTTGCTCCTCTTTATTATGTCTTAGTCCATTATTAGTCTCCCACCTCTGGACCACATGTATGAAACTCTTCTCAAGAGATTGGAAATTATGCAGAATTCTATATTCTCTCCCTAAATAATGGGCTCCCTTAATCTTAAGGAACATGACATTCTCTATGAAATACCACTTCCATTCATTGAGCCACACTAATCAGTACTTATCCAGAGTCAAGTGATATATTAGGAAATAAACTCTACTTTCATTAATATTTATTATTATTGGGTGCAAAGAGAGAGATATCAGAAACAGTGCAGATAAAAAGTTTTCCTTTTCCCCTTTTGTGACAATCATGTTAACATTTACTTCTACATTCTCTAGAGTGTACTTTGAATTGCTGAAAGGTGAAAGTGTAATGAGTCCAAGTATTAATTATTTCCATTTTAATAGATCTAACCTAAATTAATGGTGCAAAAAAATATAAGCTCCTCTTGGTTGGGAATTAGTTTTTCAGTTATTTTCTTTTTCTAACCCCAACTCCTAAATTGAAATTATTTTCCCACTTTTAAAGCATCTAAAAAAAATGAAAAATACAGAAGATTTCCTTTACAATTTAGGTCTTCAGGAATTTTTTAAGATTTCTATATCATGTATAGGTTTTAAAGAAAGAAAGAAAGAGAAAGTAATATACTCTAATGGTTCAAATTTGAAAAACAAAGTTTAAGATGTTACGCTATATTGTATTAAATCTTCTTGCTGGTAGATTTTAGCAGAATTATCAGAACCATTACAAGTAACTTGGAATCAGAGAAACAGAGTCCCCTTCAGAGCTACTCTGAGAATAGAGCCTAATAGAGGTTTCCACAGATCAGTTGATGACAAGGCATATTTGGGACTCAAGACAAAATGTGATATTAAATGCACATTGGAAATAGCTTAGTGGGAAATAAGAGACTTTTGGTTAGTTGATAAGTGATATTTGTTGTTTTATTGTCAGGTCTTTTTTTTTTTTTTCCATGATATTTATGTTTAAGTTTTCCTAGTGACTTAATGACATGTAAATAGCTCCTCTCAAAATTAGTCCTTGTTAGCCCTCTATGTAGTTTGATATATATTCTGGCTAAAGTAATTTCTCTTTGTACATATGAGTTATAGATCTGGCTTATAGTTGAATGATCCCTGGGAGGAATGGGTTATCCATTCCTCAGTGAATCAAATGGGGAATATTGGAGGGATTAGCTCACCAAGTGATTATGGGTGAGGAGTAATCCACATTGACTCCAACTTGTAACTCAATTCTGGATATAGCTCAGTTCCCTTTTTATTCAATCATAGGTCTAATACAATTTCATCTTTAATTATGGGAATTGTAAGAGGACTTTGTTGCTTTGTTTCAATAATTTTTGATTGTAGCTAAGTAGCTAAGCTATTTCTACCTATTGTTTTAAATAAGAATCTAGGTTGTGCTGACCAGAAAGTTGATCTTATCCAAAAATTTATATAAGCAATTTTTTTCTGAATTTGAAACTCAGAAGGAAAATAAAATGATGTAAATATATAATAAATATATCAACCTAAGGAAAGGAACTGAACTAGATACTAAGAAACTTTAATCCCTAATCTCTCGAATACATTTTAAGCAACACACATGACTTATTTGAAAATTGTTCCTGCACTGATCAATCAATTATAGTTTCCATGTTGCTTAGATCATATATAGATATTTGGAGTTAGAAGGTAGGAAA
Source organism: Sminthopsis crassicaudata (assembly GCF_048593235.1). Taxonomy (NCBI): domain Eukaryota; kingdom Metazoa; phylum Chordata; class Mammalia; order Dasyuromorphia; family Dasyuridae; genus Sminthopsis; species Sminthopsis crassicaudata. The sequence continues at coordinate 234,072,376 of NC_133620.1, read as the reverse complement.
CTTTTTGCTAATTTCAATTAATTGTACCTTTTCACTCTCCTCCTCCCAACTTGGTAAACTTCTAATATTTTACCAATTAGAAATCAGATTCCCTATTTGTATCAGGGCCAAGATTATTTTAATTAATTGGTCTCATTTAATTAATAGTTTTGAATGAAAAAAAAAATCTATCTTCCAATAAATCTCAGATCCTCCTAACTTCAGAGCTGGTGCTCTATCCACCACACCAACTAGCTTCCCCTTCTTTCCTTCTTCTAATCAAATTAACTAAAGGTTTATCTATTTTTTTTCTTTTCATAAAGCCAATTCTTAGTTTGTTAATTAGTTCAATAGTTCTCTTTCAATTTTATGGATCCCTCCAATCATTTTCAGAATTTCTAATTTGGTATTTAATTGGGGAGGGTTAAATTTTTCTAGACTATTTAGTGGCATGCCCAATTCATTGATCTTCTCTTTTTTATTTTATTCATGTAAGCATCTAGAAATATAAAATTTCTCCTAAGACCTGCTTTGGCTGCATCCCATAAATTTTGGTATGTCTCATTATTGTCATTCTTTTGGATGAAATTATCATTTGCTTCTATGATTTGTTGTATGATCCACTCATGCTTTAGGATAGATTATTTAGCTTCCAATTCATTTTTGGTCTACTTTCCCATGGCCTTTTATCACACATAATTTTATTGTATCATGACCTCTAAAGGATGCATTTACTATTTCTACCTTTCTGCAGTTAATTCTAAGGTTTTTATGCCTTTATATATGATCACTTTTGGGTAGTGCCATGTAAGGCTGAAAAAAAAATATATTCCCTTCTTTCCTTTTTCAATTTTCTCCAAAAGTCTATCATAGCTAACTTTTCTAAAATTCTATTCACCTCCTTAACTTCTTTCTTGTTTATTTTGTGATTAGATTTATCTGGTTCTGATAGAAAGAGGTTGAGATCCCCCACTTATATAGTTTTGCTGTTTCTTTTTGCAGCTTATTTCTCCTCTAGGAATTTGGATGTTATACCACTTGGTCCATATATATTTAGTATTGATATTGCTCCATTCTCTATGGGACTCTTTAACAAGATGTACTTTCCTTCCTTATATCTTTTAATTAGATTTGGTTTTGCTTATCCTTGATCTGAGATCAGGATCACTACCTGATCTAAATCATAGCTAAATCATAATAAATGCTGCTCCAGCATTTTACCTTTACTCTGTGTGTATCACTCTGCTTCAAATGTGTTTCTTATAAATATGTTGTAAGAGTCTGGCTTTTAATCCACTCAGCTATCCATTTCCATTTTATGGAAGAGTTCATCCCATTCACATTCACACACAAATTAAAATTACTAACTCTGTATTTCCTGCCATCCTATTTTTTCCCAAGTTATACTTTTCTCTCTTCTTTCACCCTTTCCCTCTTCACCACTGCTTTGCTTATAACCAACACCTCTTCAATCTGCCCTCCCTTTTTTTTTAGTCCTCTCCATTTTTTTTTCTATTTCCCCTTTTACTTGGCTTTCTTTTCTATTAGCCTCCCCACTCCAACTCCACCCCAATTTCAAAATTTTGTTCTTACAATTTAGAAAGTAAGAGAGTCGTTATTTATTTTATTTTTCTTTTTTTTTTCCTCTTGACTGATCAGACTAAAGGAAGAAATAAAGACTAGAATGAATTAATGTTTCAATTGGGCCCAAATAACAGATATTCTAAAAGCTTAGAAGCTTTCTAAAGAAAATTTTCCTCTTCATTTTAAACTAACTCCAATCTTATTAGAAACTGCTTTTCTTTTCCCTAATCAACTTTTATCAAATATAGATTAAAAGATGAAACAGGAACACTTGTACCAGCACTCATTCATTTGTACATCAGAAAAAATAATAAAAAATGTGTGAACTTCTTTTTCCTTGGAGCCATTAAAAAAGAGGGAAAAGTTGTTATTTCCTCTGAATTTCTCTAAGCATCCCAATTTAGCCTTGGAAGACTTTCAAAACTAAGTTGAAGATTGAACATTTTCTGTCACAAAATGTTAAACTACTTCAAATGTATACTTATGTGGGTATACACATGTATTACATTCAAACTTCCCTTGCCAATATCTAAGTCTTTTTTCATTTATGCTGTGTTTTTCTTTTAGCTAAACCAAATTGGGCATTTTGTTGTTGTTGTTGTCTCTCACTTGGAACTTTCATCTCCTTTAATTGTAACATTTTATTTAGATAAAAAAGAATTGTTCCTAAGGAAAGCATTTAATTGGATCATACCTGGAATGTTAACTTAAACCTTAGGACCATAGTGTATGCCAATATAATATTCAGGTGTCCCTTTTGCTGGGGCAGGAAAAGCTTTTAAATCTAGAGCTTTCTTTTATCAATTCCTACAGACTTTTAATGTATTAGAAAAAGTAAAAGAGGGTAAAGGAAACTATTTGCCTTTGGGTATTCTGTGAAATAGCTGGATGAGGAATTCAGTGCTTCTTAAGAAAAATTGAAATGAATTCCCTTTCCACATTTAACTGGGGAAAAAATTAAGTTTTAAAAAAAGGTTTTAGGGCACCTAGGTGGTAAATTGAATAGAGCACCAACCATGATGTCAGGAGGACCTGAGTTCAAATCTGTTCTCAGACATTTAACACTTCCTATGTGTGTAACTGGGCAAGTCACTTTTAACCTCAATTGCCTCCAAGAAAAAAAAAAAAGGTTTCTATCCATTGCAATAAAAAAGGTCTTCAAAGTCTACCTTACATTCACATATATGGTCACTGCACCAGACTTACAAGCTGTTTGATGTAGCTAATACTAAGCAAGTCCCAGTTCTAAGCAGCAGCTCATGGATTAAAGAGGAAAGTATTCCAAATAAAACAACTTTAAATCATTCATACAGAGGAATATTAAGAGCAACAGAAATAAAAATCATTCAGTCTATCAGTCTCTAGATTGACAGTGATTTCTTTCTAACACAGTTCATTTGGAGAACATATTCACTGACCCAAATTTTCCTTACCTTCTGACTTAAAAACTTAGTCTAATAGAATTATCCTTCTCATTTCCCTACTTCACCTTCTATTTCCATCAAAATCCAAAGGAAGATGAAGAATCTATGATACTGATATAGTTGCCAAATTGAAAGACTGGAAGCAATCTGGTGATTTTGATTGGGCTGTCAAATCTTATTCTTTCTTCCTGCACAAAAACTCTACAATCCCATCTCTTCTCTACACTTATACAAATATCATCTTATTTCAGACCCTCATCTTCCCTGACCTGCAACAGTCTCCTACCTGACCTCTCTAACTCAAGTGTTTTACACCACTGGAGGGCATTCTACAGGACATTTTTTATGCCAAAATATTTTACTCAAGCATGAATCTGACCATGCCATTCCCGACTCAACAAATGTTCATGGCTTCCTATTGCCTCATGGATCAAAAAATGAAAGCTTCTCTATTCAGTTTAGAAGCACTTCATGAAAGCTCCAGCCTCAACAAATCTTTCCAGGCTCATTGGACATTATCAACTTCTCACAATTGGTAATACAGCAGAACTGTATTTCTCTCCATTTCTTAGACACAAGACCATATCTCTTTTCTTTGTCTTTGTACTACTCATTCCATATACCTTGCATTCTCTCATTATCTGTGCCTCAGAGAATTTTTTTTCTTTTAGATGCACCTAAAGTACTACCTACTGAACAAAGTCTTTCATGGACCCTATATATTAGTTCCACCTCTTAGTGCAAAGAATCATGTATTTAACAATTTTGCATACCTTTGTATTTATTTCCTTTATGTTTATGCTATTTTAAAATGTATTTCCATGTTCCTTTGATTGTATATACAGACAGGGGGAGTAGGGCCCCTCTTTTTCCAATTTCAAGTAATTATACATTTTTACTCTCACCTTCCCAACTTGGAAAGTCCCCAATCTTTCTCAGATTACTAATTTTGCATACTGGTTGTTATCTTTTAATTAATAGATCTTATTCAATCATTTCTAATGCAAAAAAAAAGTCTGTCACCCCCTGTATTCAATGTCCAGTATCAAAGCTGAGGAAAACTATTCGTCTGGACTTGTTCAGCCATTGGCATGTATTGATTAGTAAAGTGATATTCTCAGAGTCCAAACCTTTGATTACTCAGTCATTTCATTTTTTAACTATCACATATTGATTGCATTTTTAATCAGGAGGGAAGGAGAAGAAAAGAGATCATTTAGAACTCAAAATGAGAAATATTTAGTGAAAAAATGAAAAAAAAATTAAAAAGTAATGAAGATCAGAGATTGCTTCTCTGTACTCTAGGTTATTAGGAATTCCAATAAGAATCAGACGAGGGAGAAAAACTAGGGGCAGTTGGGGAATAGGATTGTGCTCAGGGGAGCTGAGGTAGCTATTTTTCTTTTCACCACCAGAAGTTTGGTTTCTTCTTGGAACATCTTCCTGAAAACGTACCAGAAATGATTCACTGGTTTTCAAAATAAGAATTAGGTAACTTTTTGTGGCTCTTGTGCACAGAAAAAAAGATGCCTAGAAAGCGTTACCTAGAAGTGGCATTTTCACCATGTATAAAGGGGGGAAATTTTAGTTAGGGTAATGAAAAGATACATAACAAGATGATAAAAGAAAATTGAGTTTGGATTTCTAGATGTTGGCATAATACAAAGTAATTGCTATTTTCTAGAAATAGGACTTCATAAGATTATATATCTATTAGAAGTGGCTTATAGCTAAAAAAAAAAAAAGGATGATAAAAAGTTAATTATTCACATCTACCAAAATAAAGGACATATATTTGCACCCAGAGAGAGGACTGTGGAAAGTGAGTGTGAATCATACATAGTATTTTCATTTTTTTATTACTGTTTACTTGCATTTTGATTTCTTTCTCATTTTTTTCATTTTTTATCTGATTTTTCTTGTCCACCATGATGATTGTGGAACATATATATATTGGATTACTTGCTACCTGAGAGAAGATAGGGGAAGGGAGGGAGAAAAAAATTGGAACACAAGGTTTTGCAATGGTGAACGTTGAAAACTATCTATGCATATGTTTTGAAAATAAAAGGCTTTAATAAAAAAAAAAGAGGGAAAAAAAACAAAATAAATGTCATAAAGTGTGGCTGAAATGAAAGTAGAAGCATAACAGTTGAGAATACTTTCAGAAGGCCTCAAGACAGGTTATAAGAAAGGACTAGAAATAAATTCATGGTCTAAAAGTTCATATACAATTCCCAAGTTTAGGTAACATGAAGAATTATAGAGTATGATTCAAGAAGCAAATATGTCCTCAACTTTATGTCATGATATCCATAACTAGAATAATGTTTTCAATAGGACTACTAAATGTAGCCAGAGAGAAAAAAAGATGGAGTGTGGTAAAATAGAACTGAAGTTATACTCACATGGGGATATACTAGAAACATAAGAACAAGAATCATAAAGGTCATTTATAATGGAGGGACTAACAGCAATTGTGTGCAAAGTATATTACAATGGGCTAAACAAAAAAGCAATGAGAAATTCTCTATGGCAAAAAGTGAGGAGGAAATAAATGCCCTTTTTATATAAGTAAAGGAAATGATTTTAAAAGCTGGCTTGAAACCTAACATCAAATGAACTAAGATCTTGCCAACTGGTCCCATCACTTCTTGGCAAATAGAAGCAGAAGAAATGTCAGGAGTGTCAGATTTTAAATTTGTGGGCACAAAAAAAATCACTGTAGACATGAACAAGGCCTTTAAATAAACAGACATTTGCTCATTGCAAAATAAGTTATAGAAAATCGGAACTTCATACTAAGAAGAAGAGATACCACCTTGCCAACAAAATCAAGGCTATGTTTGTTTGTGCCAGTAGCAATTATGGCTATGAGAGTTGGACTACAAAGAAAGCTGAGCAATGCAGAATTGATGCTTTCAAATTATGGTGCTAGAAAAAACTTTGAGCATTCTTTAGACCAAAGCTTCTTAAATTGTAGGTGGTGACCTTATATGAGGTCACATAACTGAATATGGAGGTCATGAAATTATGATTTATTATGAATAAAGTTTTATTTGTATAACTATTTTATATTATATACCCAGGCTACATAAGAATTTCCAGGGAGAAAGGGTACCACAAAGAGTAAAATATTTAAGAAGCCCTGCTTTAGACATCGTGGAGATTAAGTCAGTGGATCCTGAAAGAAATGAACTCAGGGGAGGTCAAATACTAAAGCTAAAGCTTAAATTCATTGGCCACATAACTCACTGAAAATTCATTGAAAAATATCCTGATTTGGAAATTGTGGGCAAAAGGAAAAGGGGAGGGCAAAGAAAAAAATAGTATCATGAAAACAACAAACATGAGCTAGGACAGATTTCAAGATATAGTGGAGGACTAGGGTGCTATGGTCCATGGGTTCACAAAGAGTAAGACACAACAATGATTGAACTAAAATGAGGACTTAAGGAAAACAATCAGAAAGCTGTCACAGACATGATATCATAGTGACAGGAAGACTTTAAATATTATTAAGTTATCTCTTAAAGTATTCTTTCTCCTTCTCCCTCTCCTTCCCTCCCTCCCTCCCTTTCTCTCTGTTCCTTTCCCTCTCCCTCTCTTAATAGGAAATATCTTCATGACTTATTTTTACATCTCAAAAAATGCTTTGTATGTATCAGGCAGCGAATAGACAATATTTCTGCCAAAATTGTTAAATGATTCCCCTTCTTGTAACAAAAGGAAAATTGTAAAATATAAGGCTCTAATGAGGAAAGCCCCTTTTTTCTAAGATTTGCAGAAGAATATATTTTGTTGTTGGGTTTGTTTGTGGTTCAGGGGAACAAGCAGTTTATTGATTTATATTGCTTTGTAGAATAGGAAACTTTTTTCTAAATCCAAAAATCATTTTAAATGTTATCTGATGGATACTGATATGCTTATGATTTTATTGATATAAGTCATAAGATTTAGATATCATAGAGTCCTCAAGTGCTCCCTAGTTTCCAAAGATTAGGTTAACAAGTTGACTATTTGAGCTGCTCAGGCACTCTAGGGCTTTTAACACTAAATAACTATAGAAATACTCAGGAGACCTTTAGTTCTATCATCCTTAGAGAATCCCAGCAAATTTATAAAGCTTGAATCTCAGAAGTAAAATAAAATGATGTAAGAATATAGCAAATATATCAACCTCAAAAAAGAACTGAACTACATACTTCAAAATTTGATTTCCTAAACACTTGCATGTTGCAGCTAAAATTAAAAAGTGGCAAAGCATAGCTAAAAAAAAATATTGATGATTCCCACGTCAGTATACTTAACGTGACTGAGAATATGGTGGGATCCTCTTAGGACCAGAAATCCAAAGAAAAAAAAAGGAAAAATTTTGCCCACTGCATGTCACCCTTGAATATATGAATACCATTCATTTTTGAGAGCTTACTCAATCTCTACATAATCTTGTAGATGCCTGACTGGAGAACAGATAATCTCATCTCAAGCAATGGATTGAAGGAGCAAATGACATAAAAGGTATAAATTTCCATCTTTTTATCAAAATGTAGATACAGTGGTAATTTTGTATACACAATTAGGAAAAAAACTGTAACAAAATAAATTTTAAATGTCCAGAAATATTAAAAATTATATTAACAAATAGTTTGTTACAACTTGTATCTGCAATTTTAAACAGATTCTTGGTTATGAAAATCAAAGGCAAGTGTGGCAAAAATTAAAGACAATGCAAAGATTAATTTTAGATAAACTCCTACATCTTAATATTCTTTACTAGTTTTAGTACTAGTTTTAGTTTGCTCTACAACATAAGTAAACAGATCTCTCATGTTATTCCTTTGCTAACCAGAAAGCATTCAGTTTAGACTCCCATACCTACAAATTATCATTCAACCCACTCAAGACTAACTTTCTTTGCAGTCTAGCCAGATATAAAGTGACATATACTTTATAATATTCAGGCAAAATACTCTTTGTACCTGAACTCAAGTCAGGGTTAAAAAAAGAAAAAAAAAATCCCATCCAACAAAACTCTCCCTTAAATGGTAAAATTCTATTGCAATTAAGGATTTCAGCAATTTAAGGTCATACTTTGGAGTATAATGATCTTTCCAGGGCCTCTGAAGATATGTAAGACTAAGTGATCCCTGAAAGATTAACCACAAAAAAAATTAAAAATCAACAAGATTTACTAAAGTCCTAAAATAGATCATATGGTGTACTAAGGGGCTAGGAATTCAAACAAAAATGGGAAAATAGTCATTAACTTACTGCACTATAACTGGAAATAAAGATTGGGTCCTCTTTCAGAAGGATTTAAAAATCAAAAATAATAGTTTATATTGGAAACTTGAGATTTAGTGAGTCCTGTAGGATTTAATGAGCAGAGGAATCATTTGTTCAACTTTATGCTTTAGGAAAACCTGTTTAGAAGATATGTAATAGATGAATAGAAGGAGGAAGAGCCTTGGACACCAATTAGGAAGATAGTGCACTACTCTAGATACTGACAAGAGTCAGAATAAGAATGGTAGCTGAGTAAATGAAGGGAAAGAAACAAGTGTGGGAGATATTATGGTGATTGAAAGAACATTATGTGAAAACTAATTAACTGTAGGGATTGGGGATAAGTAAGCGTGATATGCAAAGGATAGCAGTAAAGTTATGAATCTGGTGACTGAAGGAATAATGGAACTCTTGAAAAAAATAAGAGAGTTCAGAAGCAGAGGTCTGTGGGTAATGGGAAAAATAATGAGTGGCTTTGGGACATACTGAGCTTTACATAGATAAAGAACATTCACTTGGAATGTCCAATACATGATGGAAAGTTTAAGTAACTGGGGCAGGTAATATACCTATGGGATTCATCATTATAGGCAACATGATCAAATCCATGTAAAATAATAAGTCACTAAGAAAGAGAATAAATAGAAAGAATAGAAGGTAACCTAAAACAGAATCTTGGCATAAACCCAACAAGAGGGCCTGATGGGACAATGATGATCCAGCAAGAGAAAATGTCAGATAGGCATTAGGACAACCAAGAGAGAATTGAGTAACAAAAATACAGAGAAAAAAACACTACAAGGAATGAGATAAGACTCAGTTGTGTCCAATACCAAAGTTAAGAAGGATGCCTTTTGAGAAAAATCCATTAGATATACACGTTAATAAATTATTGAATTTGAATAGTTTCAGATTATATATCACATTATAGGGAGATTGTAAAGAATAAAATAAGAAATAGGGGAAATGAAAAATAGGAATATCATTGTTCTATGGCATCAATTGGTAGTGAGCCCAGTCAGTAGAATTTTGTGACTTTGCCCAGCTCCATTTAGCAGTACAAGAGCAAAGTTACATAAGGCTGATAGCTAAAGTAATCAGGGATTAGGGTTTGACAAATTTTAATCTGCAAGAAGACAAAGCAGCAAGTGATTCAAAAGGAGAGATCAATGCTCAGTTAATTTGTTTAATTATAGAGACCCAATTACTAAAAGGAAAAAGTAAATCAGATTAAGCATAATTGCCAAGTAAATTGTTGAGTGGTGCAGGAAACGGAGGTCCCTAGTTTAAGAACAATGATGCATGGGAAATTTAGTAAAAAGTACTTGTACTTTCACTGAAATTTTACCTTTTGAAATCAATATTTGAATTGTAAAATGTCTTACTGTTAAGAAAATAGACAATCTTTCTTGTCCTGCTCATAACTATTTCTGTTTTGTGCTTATAACATATATGCAATATCTCCTCTTGCAACTTCAATATTTATGTCTAAACCCTCTCCTACAACTTTCCCTACAAATTTCAAAAAGCATGAAATTGTCCCTTGACTTGCCAGTTAGAAATAAGCTCTGTCTCATATCTCTCTGAGCTTTCTTTTTCTATGCAGTTATTCTATTCTACTTTGAATTATGTACATATATTACTTATTCCTCTGACAGACTGAAAACATCTTGAATTCAAGAGCTAATTCATTTAAAAAAAAATAACTGGATTTAGAATAAGGGTCAGTATAGAGCTTTTGTTTTGTCCTTTTTAACTCCTTTGCCCCCATTCCTAAATACAAATGACTGCTTATATAAGACCTTGTAGACATTAATAAGGGGAGGAAGAGGCATATTTTGGGAAATAATTCATGAGGATATGTGTTTTTGAGCTCCAGAAACATTTTAACTAGGACAAAGTGAATTAAAATATAAAGTGGGTTTGGGGATGGAAGAAACAATTTAATTATAAATAATTTATATTATTTATATTATGTTTATCTATATAATTCTCAGCCTTAAAGAATAAGAAAACAATGATTTGTTTAGCAATGGCATGAGAATTCATGCCTTAGCAAAGGAAAGTAGGAGAGCTTTAAAGACAGCATTGGAAGCAGGAAATCTGAATTAACATCATGGTTCTGACATTCCTTAAGAAATCACTGAAGAGGCAATTAATTTTTCTGAGTTCCAGTGTCATATATAATTTAGCAATACAATTATCTATCTAGAAAGAAGTCTTATGATGAAAGTATTTCATTATAATGAAAATTAACCACTAAGAGTAATATAACTACTATTATCAATTGTTTCAAAATAATGAGATTGTTTACAGATTACCATATAAGCTGAGATGTTGAAGAGCCCTAAAAATCATCTACTTTCAGGAATTCTTTGCACTTTTTTGTTTTATGGGGCCCTTTGGCAATCTGATGAATTCAATGGAATCATTTCTCTAAAAGATATTAAAATATGCATTGTTAAAATGGAAACAAATTACAGGGAAATACATTTATCAAAATAGTTTAGATACATAAATTTCAGGTTAAAATCTTCTTCACTTCAGTTGTATCACTTCAATTTTTAAAATCGGAAAATTAAAGCAAAAAGAATTGTCATTTTTCCAATGTCAGGGTGAGTCTTGATCAGAATTACCCAATGTGTCCTTCCCTTCATTTGGCATCTCTTTATTTCTTTTTCATAGAGAGAGAAGAGAAAATCCTCTACCCCTAGAGCATGGCCAATATCACTGTGGTGACAGAATTCCTCCTCATGGGCTTTTCCAACATCTGGGAGTTACAGGTCTTACATGCCATCCTCTTCTTGTTGATCTATCTGGTGGCTCTAATGGGTAACATACTTATTTTCACTCTCATTTCTCTTGAAGGGAAACTTCATACACCTATGTACTTCTTCCTAAAAAACCTGTCCTTTTTAGACCTCTGCTTTATTTCCATCACAGTCCCCAAATCAATTGCAAATTCATTAAGTCGCAGCTGCTCCATCTCTTTTTTGGGGTGTGTGTCACAGCTTTTTTTAATGATATTATTTGCAGCATCAGAGCTTTTTCTCCTCACAGCAATGTCCTACGATCGCTATGTGGCTATCTGTCAACCCTTACAATATGAGGTCATTATGACCAGAGGGACTTGTGTGAAGATGGCAGCTGCTTCCTGGCTCAGTGGAGGTTTGTTTGGGGCCCTGTACTCAGCTAGTACATTTACTTTGCCTTTCTGTGACTCCAAGGAAATCCACCAGTTCTTCTGTGATGTCCCTTCCTTACTCAGGATCTCCTGCTCTGAGACACACCTTGCAATTGATGTCACTATGGCTTTTGGGCTTGGCTTAGGAATTCTTTGCTTTATTTCTATAGCTGTTTCTTATGGTCCTATATTCTCAACTGTACTGAAAATACCAACCACAGAGGGTAAGTCAAAAGCCTTCTCCACTTGCCTGCCCCATCTCATCGTTCTCATGGTTTTTGTCACAACAGGTGTCATTGCTTATCTAAAGCCACCTGAGGAATCTGACTCAATTCTTGATCTGTCATTGTCTCTGTTCTATACAGTGGTACCCCCAACCCTAAATCCTGTCATCTACAGTCTGAGAAATAAGGATATAAAGAATGCTCTGATGAAACTCATAGCCTGGAAATATTTCTCAAAGGAACTAATAGCAAAGTGTGTTCCATGATTATGTGCCTATGTGTATATATATTCACCCATATAAACACATATTTGTATCTAGACAAGTATACATGTATTTCTGTATTTCATATTTATATACATACATATTTGTGCTTATTATGGTTTCTATATCATATATATTGATATGTCATTTCAGTATGTGTTTACTGACTTAATTTCATTGCTTCCATGTTCATGTCAAGCTCATCAATTTTAAAATGCTGACTCCCAAATTGTCTAGAGAATCATAATATGTTTTTTAAATTGGGTACACCTATTCTGGTCCTAAAAACAAAAGATTACTCCTTTTCTGAAACAATGTATTTGAAGATCCTCTGGTTAATTTATATCAACTGCATGGAATTTCAGAAAATATTATATAACTTGAAAATAGATGAGACATTTTATTTTTTTATTGTTTTTATTTATTTTTTTAATAAAGCTTTTTATTTACAGAACATATGCATGGGTAATTTTTCAACACTGACCCTTGCAAAACTTTCTGTTCCAAAATTTTCACTCCTTCCTTATTGTGATACTGAAGCCACCTGCCAGTGGCTGCTGGAGGTCTAACTCAGACCTGTAGAATGGATCTCTTCATGTGAGAGGACGAAGATAATACAAAGAGACAGAGAGGCAGTTGCTGTTCTCTGATCTCTCCACTAACAGGCAGTTGTGTTGTCTGACCTCTCTCCTCTTTCCTCTACCTCCAATTTATTTCATTCCCAATCTACAAGGAACATCTTTGAAGGCTGCTTTGCAACTCCAAGTTTATGATTCACAGCTGTGGAGGCTCTCTGAGAATTGACCTGTCCCTTCACCCAGGCTTAGTCCTTAACACTTCTCCCTACCCACTCCCTAGATGGCAGGTAGTCCAATACATGTTAAATATGTTAAAATATATGTTAAATCCAATATGTGTATACATATTTATACAGTTACTGCAGAAGAAAAATCAGATCTAGGAAAAAAATTGAGAAGGAAAACAAATACAAACAAACATCAACAGAAAGAGTGAAAATGCTATATTGTGGTCCACACTCAGTTCCCACAGATCTCTCTCTGGGTATATACAGATGAAGCATTTTAATGACAATGCACAACTTTCAGCAAAACATCAAATGTCATTTTTTCTTTATGGTTTTTTAAGTGTTTGCACAAATCTAATATTGGATTGCCACAATAATTATTAGGAGTAGTTAGGAAAGGTGTTTATCACCATTTTTTTATTTAAGGATAAAAAACATTTTCAAGGGCAACAGTAAGTGGATGATATTGTGGTTCAAATATTTCATTTATTTTTGAGTCAGGTAATTTTTTTTCTAGTCCATATGTAGTAAAGCTACTAAATAAATAGTTGATATAGATTGATAAGAGGATCTTCAAATATGTTATTTTCAAATGAACAAGTGTCTCAGAAAAAGTGTTAGTCTTTTGATTTTTCTCTCAAATCTAGAACATAAGCAATAGGAATCCAGGATTGGGAAGGACATCAAAAGGTCATTCCTCTAAATCCATATACAACATTAAAAAGTCGAGATCATCCAAATTTCATTTAAATTTTGAAGAGAAACTTTATGCAAAGGTGACCCATTCCCTTTTTCAGGTTTTGTTCAGACACTTTCCAAATATTTTCTCACTACAATTTTTATTCATTGCTCCTACTTCTACCAGTCCTTTTACTCCACTGAAATGTACTTTATTTGGGCTTGTTATACTGGGAGCTTGAAAGGGCAAGTAAAATACAAATAACTGACAAAATCAGTTATGTATTCTGATCATGCCATTTTTAATATATAGAATCCTATTTAAAGAGTAGATTCTTACAATATAAATGAGAAGTGAAACAATTTCTTTGTGTTGTCATTAACATACAGAAATACATTTTTTTGCTATTAATGTGTTATTCCAGAGACTGTTCCTTTATGTCCCCGTTGGAATAAAGCAAATATATATTCAAGATCATGCTTTAAGATGTTCAGCTAATCCTGTATATTTAAATTTGAGTTCTTTGAATATATAATCTTATAGAGGATGTTATGTTTTATGTTAAATATTTCATATTTTCACACACACACACACGCATATGTGAACTTGACCAAGTTACTTAACTTCTGTTTGCCTATGGATTGATGATCTACTTGAGAAGGAAGTGGCAAAATACAACAGTGTCTTTATCAAGAAAACCCCATAAACCATGATCTATGAGGTCACAAAGAATTGGACCTGATTGAATAAATAATTTATATATAATATAATGTATAATATTTTATTAATTTATATTATAGAATTACATATGAACACCCACAATATATATTACATAACATTAAATATTAGAGATAGTTTGATAAATACAAAAATATATTTTGACTACTTTTTAAAATATAGTCACACTTTTGATTTGAGGGTGGGGAGATGGGGGACAAAGAGGTTTATGAACCATTACTGATGTGTTTTAATGAATGCACTCCTTGCCTAGGCATCCCATTTCAAAAAAAAAAAAATTTTTTTTTAAGACAATGACTAAGTTATAAGAGTGAAGAATGTGGTATTTTCAAAACCAACTAGGGATTCAGTGGTCCACTAATAACTACAATGCCCAAAATACCAATGTATATTTTTGAGAATGGAAACAATAGATAATTTCTTGTCTCCTAATCAAAATGCTAAAAAGACTAGGAGATGGGAAAGCTCTATAAGATGAGGTAGAAGGGAAAATATCCTTAAGCCAGACAATAGTTGAAAATAAATAATTAAATGTGTGATAATGCTCTCTCTTGGATGCATACACCAAAATTGGTAAGTAAAGTCAGTTGACAGAGAACATTTGATATGGGTTGCTCCATAAGACAAGACAACACTATGTCCCACACCTGAAAGTGACAAAAGGAAATGGAGACAAAAGTCATTGTTTACCTAGCCCTCCCTAATCATTGAAATCCAGCCATTTTGAAACTCCATATATTCTTCAGTATAATAAACTTCAGTAGGGCTTTTTGAGAATTAATTTTTTTTTATTTCTTTCACTTCCCTTATGGGGCTGCCTGTTTTCCAAATGGCAATAGAAATAATGATTGGCCATCACACATTAATAATCCCTCTCACAATTTTAAGTCATTGCCTGAAACACATGTTAGCTTGAATTCATCAAGGACTACTAGAAGTTCACTAATATTATTCCTGCCAAAGTCCTCTCTCAAGGAGTTCATCTTCAAATAAGGGAAGACAACCAAATGAATTCATATGCAAGAGAGATGAAAAGGCCTAGTGGTCCTTAGGTTAGGACAGCAAGACAGGAGGTAAAGAATATTTTTAATGTTATTTCCATTTGCTTCATAAATGACAGCTATGGCTATTGAAAAAAACACCAGAAGAAATGGTCAGATCTTCCATACATAAGAATAATTCCCTTGATGGCAGCTATAGGCTGGAAACAGAGGAAATCAAAGGTTACACTATTTAAAGAACAGTTGTACAAAATCCAGCACTCTCTTTAATAAACTTAAATTAAATTAAATTAAATTAAAATTAAATTGATTCATGTAGAGGTAGGAGTTTGACTTGCTTGGTACATGAATTCTCCTAACTTCCCTGTAGATTACTGCTTCATATAGGCTGTTAATCATTTGCTAAAACTTGTCCTTTAGTCTCTTCTCTTCACACAAATTGGAAATTGAGTGGATGTACATCATTTGGGTAATAGCTGAATAAATTGTGGCAAATTAAAGTAACGGAATATTGTTGTTCTATTAGACATTGTGAGCAAGCAAATTTCAAAAAAGCCTGATAAGACTTAAATGAACTGATACCGAATGAAGTGAGTAGAACTAAAAGAATATTGTACACAATAATAACAAGATTGTGTGATCATAAATCACAGATCAAGTTCTCAGCATTACAGTGATCCAAGACAATTCCAACAGACTTGAGAAATAAAGTAATAGCCACATCCAGAGACAGAAATATGGAGACTGAAGGAGGTTTGAAGAATACTATTTTCACCTTTTTTTTTCTTTCTCATTTTTCTTTTTGTTTTGATTTTCTTTCACACAATTACTAATGTGGATGTATGTTTAAAATAACTATACAGGTATTACCTAAACCAGATTGCTTGCTGTGTTGGAAAGAAGGAAGGGAAGGAGGGGAAGGAAAAAAAAAAAACTGGAACTCAAAACTGGAACAAAAAGTCAAAAAAAAATTTTTTTTCTTTTCATGTAATTGGGAAAAAATAAAATATTATTAAGTGAGAGGGGAGAGAAAGAATTATGCAACTTTGAGTTAATTTGCCTACCAAATTGTATTCCACAACCACAGTATGTACTCAGACATCTACAAATGTATGTGAAAAGAGTCATGGTTCCCATACATTCATTCACTCAAGGAAACCTTGCATAATTGATATGATAACCTTTTTTTTTTTTTTTTTTTACTGTACTAAAAATAGCAGCAGCAAAAAATTTCATAATAGGTCATATACACTAGACAGCTCTTTAATGAGTTGTATTTTTTCCTAGACCTTATAGAGTTCCATAAATACATATTATGAAAGGTGAATATAAGATGGCAGAGTAACAGGAATGACAGTACAGTACAATGAGTTCTACCTCCAAACAAAACTAGAAAACATGCTGAATAAAATATTTATCAGAAAATTCAAGAAAAAAAATCACAGTCAGTCATTTGCCCATTTCAGGTCATAAAAGGGAGACATAGAAGTCTATAGACACTAGGGTAGGAATCTGCCAAGAACACTCAGCATACAGCATGCCAGTATCCAAGACTTTGTCCAAGATTCATAAGACCATGACTTTGTACAGGCTATAGAAATAGACTTTATTGTCTACTATCTAGTTCTGCATCACAAATTCAGATTCAGTGAGAAAGGTACCTCTTATCCAGAGGTAAGGAATAGCCACAGATCCTGGCCTAGATGCCTTATAAGAAGGAAGTTAAAAAGCAAGAAGTACAATATGATTGGTACCCCAAGAGCAGAGCAGGATCCACTTCCAATATTGCTAAGGTCTGGGCTAGCTCCTCTGAAGGGCTCAGAATAAGTCTGTGTCAGGATAAGCAAAAGTCCTTGCCCCACGTTGTGGGCGCCAAAATGTAAAGGTCCAGTAGTCTCTAAGTTATCCTTCCAGACCAAGGTCTCAACTCAATCTCCCAGCCAGACTCCTCTCCA
The DNA here is from genome assembly GCF_048593235.1 of Sminthopsis crassicaudata. Lineage (NCBI taxonomy): Eukaryota > Metazoa > Chordata > Mammalia > Dasyuromorphia > Dasyuridae > Sminthopsis > Sminthopsis crassicaudata. The sequence goes on along the minus strand of NC_133620.1, from coordinate 234,055,251 downwards.
GGCTCAGTGTTGCCTCTTTTATTCTCCAAGAGAATAGGCTTGTGAGAACTCAGGGGCTTGTGGGAAAATTATTTCAACCAATGAAATTGCTCCTTTTAAAGGTTGTGTAAACTCTTTTTCAGAACTCCTTTTAAAGGTGTAATCTCCTTTAAAGATGTAAACTCTTCCTCAGAAGTTCAAAGGTGTAAACTCCCCTTAAAGGCCCGAACCAAAGGTGTGAACTAGATAACTGTTAAGTACCAACTTAGAACTTAGTAAGAATCTAACACAATATGAAACCTGAAAAGGATAAATGGGCAAGAGCCACAGATTAATAGGAATCCTACAGTCTGTCACTCAGCAGAATTTTCCAGCTGGATATTAACAATTTAGTTCAAAAGAAATTTGATGCTCAAAACTCCAACCCTGGTCTAAAAATTTCAGAGCTCTGGGGAGGACAAAGTCAAAATGGCAGAAAAAAAAAAAACCAAAAAGTTACCTGAGTTCTTCCCAGTTTCCCTTAAAAACAACATGATATCAAGGCACCTGAATAGAATCTGGAGCAACAGAATTTACAAAGAGACAGAGTGAAACTATTTTTCAGAATTGAAAGGATTTCAAGAAAGGTCAGTCTCACTTGAGATAAAAGAGAGTACCCAGGCAAGTCAGTAGAAGGGTCTTAGCTACAGCACAGATCAACAAGTAAGACTCCTTAACCTTACACAACAGTATAGTAGCACAGCCTATCAGTGGTGGAGCCTCCAGTACAAGCTCAGAAGACAAACTGCCAGCAATAGAAACCAAGCAATAGCAGGTGAGACTAGGTCAGGTTACCCCAGTAATGTAAACAAATCATTAAAACAAAATCATAACAGTTAAACCCTATATAAAAAGTTTGGGGCAGTACCCCTCTAACAGAGCTTAACTTTGAAAACCATGAAATAAGCCCATCCCCCCCTAAAAAAGCAAGAAACAAAAAAAGAATCTTGACAAGATAAAGCTACTAGGACAAGGGAAGATCACAGCACCTACTTAGGAGAGGACAAAATGCCTACATGTAAAACTTCAAAGGGGAATATGAATTAGTTTCAAACTCAAAAAGTTTTATTTTTTTAATAAATTTTATTTTTTAGTTTATACATGTGTATATTATATATATATATATATATATATACATATATATACATATATATGGATAGATATACACACACATACACACACACACACACACACATACACACACATATATATAAAATTCCACATTAGTCATTTTGGAAGAGAGATCTAAGAACAAAAAAAAAAAAAAAAAAAAAAAAAAAAAAAAAAAAAAAAGCACAAGAATCAGGGGGAAGGAGAAGGCAAAAAAGTGAAAACAATATGCTTCAATCTGCATTGTCTCCATAGTTTTCTCTCTGAATATGGATGGCATTTTCCGATCAAAGTTTATTGGAATTACCTTGTACTACTGAATTGCCAATAAGACCCAAGTCTATCATAGTTGATCATCACACAATCACACAATCCTTTTAGCACAATTTTCCAAGCTTCTGGCTCTCTCTTGCATACCTCTCATTTCTTTTCCCAATTTTTCTTCTGCTTATCTAATTTGACTTTTAAAATCTTTTTGGAACTTCTTTAAGAAGAATTTTTGGACCTATGGCATTAGCCTAAATGACAGAAAAAGATAATGATAAATGTTGGAGAAGATGTGGGAAAACTGGGACACAAATGCATTGTTGATAGAATTGTAAACTGATCCAACTATTTTGGAGAAAAATTTGGAACTATGCCCAAAGAGTATATAGTTATTCCCTATATCTTCTGCATGTAAAGCTTCTAGGAAAGATTCAACATAGATGGGCATATTCTAGAAGTTAAGTCTCAAGTTGAGAACAGATTTGTATTTCAAGGTGGTTATTCTAGATTAGTGGTATACAATCTTTGATCAACACAAAATAAAAAAAGAATTGGGCCAAGTTGGTCTCAAAATGGTACCACTACCCTCATTTCTAGAACAATTCTAGACCACTGGACTACTGATAATATCAAAATGACAGAATCTTACTTAGACTGAGTATCCATCTTGGGCACAGGATAGCATTTAAAATTGCTTTAGAATCTATAGCACCATAAGTCTAAAAATCTGGAAAGATTAAAAGATCTGGAAAGATTGGTTTATAAAGAGCAAATTCATGTTTGATTCAACACAGGAACCAGGAAGAATTTTCAAGTCGACCTTGACATTAGAAACATGGGTTAACATTGATTCTAACTCATTTAGTAACCACTGGAAATTCACCTAAATTCTCTGAACCTTAGTATCCTTTTGTGTCAATTGATAATAATACTACATGAACACATTTTTTAAAAAAATCTCACTATTACTCTCATCTTTTTCAAAATGAAAATCCTGTTCTTAGATTTGCAATTTCTTTGGAATGTAGAAAAACATTTGAAAATCATCTGGTTCATTAATTCTTCATCTTTCACATGGTTTGGGACCTTTCTGTTGAAGTCTATGGGAACTTTATTTAATAATACTGTTAAATGTATAAAATGAAACAGATTTCAAAGGAAACCAACTCTATTGAAATAAACTTAACAATGTATTTTTTAAAACGTCATGGGCTTCATGGTCCAATCCATTAACAAATGAGAAAATTGAGGTAGACAAAAGAATTGTGCTTTGTCCAAGGTAATACAATGAACTTGAAATAAGGTCTTCTGACATCCAGCACACTGAGGGTTCCTCTCAACATTTGACATCTGCATTTTTATTTTTGCAGAAAATAAAGAGGACCAGGACATGGCCAACTTCACTTATTATAAGAGGATTCCTCCTAATAGGCTTTTTCAACACCTGGAAGCAGCAGATCTTGTAAAGCACATTGTTTCTATTGATATACCTCATGGCTCTGATAGGTAACATACTCATCTTTACCTTCCTTTCTCTAGATGAGCATTTTCATATCTCCATATTCCTATTCTCTTTAGATTTTTGTAACTGATCCCAAATTTGTTGCAGACTTTCTGAATCATAGCTTCATCATTTCTTTCTTGGGTTGTTTGTGATGTCCTGTGATCACTGTACTTATATGCCAGTCCCTGCACTATGAAATCAACATGACCAAAGGGGCATATGTGAAGATAGTAGCTGGATAGTGGAGGTTTGTTTTGGTCCCTGAGCTCAGTAAGTATATTCACTTTACCATTTTGTAGCTCCAAGGAGATCAATTGTTTTGGTGATGTTCTTTCCTGACTCAGGATCTCCTATTCTGATAAACAACTTGAAGTTAATGAGACTTTGACTATTGGGACTGATTTAGGGATTCTCCACTGATAATATATAGATAAATATATCTTGTCTCACATGTTCTCAATTCTATTATAGATTAAAACCACAAAGGGTGATAGGTCAAAAGCCTTCTCCATTTGCCTGCCCCACCTCCTCACTCATGTTGTTGTTGTTACAACCAGTATTGTTGTTAATATAAAACTACCATAGGCATTTGATTTAATTTTAGACCTGTTTTCATCAATATTCTATGGTGGTACCTCCAGCTCTAAACTCTTGTTACCTATATAGTCTAATGAACAAGTACATGAAAACTGCTCAGAAGAAGCTCATGGCTTGAAATACTTTTCAAAGAGATTAGTAGCAAAGAATTTTCTATGAGCATATGTGACAAGGGGGAAAAAAGGAAAGAAATTAAAAGGAAAAGAAAGATTGAAAAGAAAAAAAGAAAGAGAAGAGAGCAAAGGAAGGAGGGAGGGAGAGCTAAGAACATGTCAATAAATTATTTTCCATGTTTATACACCCATATAAGTGACTCAAATTATAACTACTTTACATTTCTATAGTTATTTATACTTTTTAATGTGCTTTCACATCCAAACGTCTGATTCTCTACACTAACCAGAAGGAATGCTTAATAAAGGTATAATAACCATCATTTTACAGTTAAGAAAACTGCATCCTGGGGACAGCTAGCTGGCACAGTGGATAGAGCATCAGCCCTGAAATCAGGAAGACTTGAGTTCAAATCTGGTCTCAAACACTTAACACTTCCTAGCTATATGACTCTGACCAAGTCACCCTAATTAGCTCAGAAAAAAAAAGTAAAAAAGAAAATCAAATTTGTTGTATCAAAAATAAAAAGAGTGACCTCAAATTTATATGTATCCAAGCCATTCTCCACTTAATAAATGGGATATGAACAACTTTCAGATGAAGAAATTAAAACCATTTCTAATCATAAGGTGCTCTAAATCACTATTAATCAGAGAAACGCAAATTAAGACAACCCTGACATTCCACTATACACCTCTCAGATTAGCTAAGATGACAGGAAAAGACAAGGAGGTTGAATGTTGGAGAGGATGTGGGAAAACTGGGACACTGATGCATTGTTCGTGGAGTTGTGAAGGGATCCAGCCATTCTGGAGAACAATTTGGAACTATGTTCAAAAATTTATCAAACTGTGCATGCCCTTAGACCTAGCAGTGTTTCTAGTGGGCCTATATCCCAAAGAGATCTTAAAGAAAGGAAAGGGACCTACATGTGCAAAAAAATGTTTGTGGCAGAACTTTTCATATTGGCAAGAAACTGGAAACTGAGTGGATATCCACCAATTGGAGAATGGTATATGAATGTTATAGAAAAAGTTATGGTATATAAATGTTATAGAATATTATTGTTCTATAAGAAACAATCAGTAGGATGATTTTAAAGAGGCCTGGAGAGAGTCACATGAACTGATGCTAAGTGAAATGAGAGAACCAGGAGATCATTGTATATAGGAATAGCAAGATTATACTATACTCAGTTGGATGGATGTGGCTATTCTCATCAATGAGATAATTCAGGCCAGTTCCAATAATCTTGTGATGATGAGAGCCATCTACACTCAGAGTGAGGACTGTGGGAACTGAATGTGGATCACAACATAACATGTTCACTCTTTTGTTGTTATTTCCTTGAATTTTATTTCATTTCTCATTTTTTTTTTCCTTTTTGATCTGATTCTTCTTGTATAGCAAGATAATTGTATAAATATGTATGCCTGTATTGGATTTACATATATTTTAACCATGTTTAGCATATATCAGATTATTTGCTATCTAGAAGAGGAGGTGGAAGGAAGGAGGGAAATTGGAACACAAGGTTTTGCAAGGGTCAATGATGAAAAATTATTCTTGCATATGTTTTAAAAATAAAAAAGCTTCAATAAAAAATAAAGGGACAGTTATGATTTAAAAGAAAAAATCTTTGAGTTCCAGATTCTCTCCCTTCCTCCCCTACCCCATTGAGAAGGCATTTGTGAAATGTTAAGCAAAATAATTCCATAAAAGTCATGTTGTAAAAGAAAACTTCACTCTCTATAACCCTGCAAAAATAATCATTTATACCAGAAGGAAATTTTATGATATCACTTCTCATATTGCTTTATATTAAAAATCTCAGTTTATCTCACAGTTCCAGACGATATGATTCATTATTCATCAGATAAAGATTCTTTTCTCCCAAGCATATCAGATTCTTAGTCCAAAGGGCAAAGAGTACAACAAGAAGTATATTTTATTTCTTATAACTTGGCTGACTAGATCACCCTACTATTTAAGGGCAGGAATATCTTCTTCCTTTGTGCTAAATGGATGGTTGTATGAACCCATTAATAAATAAATTCCATAGTACACTAACTAATATTTGTTTGTTTGTTTGTTTTCATAAAGAGAGAGAACTGAGGAAGGAGATAATAAAAAAATCTTCAATGATGTTTTGCTTTGTTTTTTCCTCACTAGATCTCAGAATAACCCATAAGCTATGACAATTGCCTTTTTTAAAACTCTTGATAATTTGATAACTCTCCCCTTTCTCTCCTCTCTCTCCCTTAATATTATTTTTCTTCAGGGAAGGTTTGGGGGAAGAGGTAAAGCTATATTTCCCTTTACAACATGACTTTTATAGAAATGTTTTGCATAACTTCACATGTGCTTTCTTGATGGAGGAGGGGAAGAAGAGAGAGAAACTAGAAATCGAAGTTTTAAAAACAAATTAAAAAATTATTTTACATGTAGCTGGGGAAAAATAAAATAGTAAATATATTATCCTTACTGAAATAGTTTTGTTCACACAAAAGTTTTTCACTTTTTAAATTTTCCTTAAGTAGGGAACTTTTATATTGCATCCAAGTGTCTGTTTATAAATTATGTCTAAACTTTAAAAGAAATAGGCTTGAGAAAAATACAAAGAATTGTATAAAAAGAAATTGCAGTTTCATTGAAAACCAATCCACAATGGATCATTTTATTTGTTGTTTGTTAGAATAAAAAACACCAAAAGAAAAGTAAAGCAGATTTGAAATTATAAAAAGTTAATTCTAAAAGAAGTTTGAATTTATAAAAATATAATACATACAACTTTCCCCAAGATGATCTACCACAGGAAGAACATTAGTGATTTTTGTACCTTATGAATATCCATATGCCCAAAATTGTGCTGTTCTCACCAATAAAAAAATATAAAGTTGTGATTTAATGGATAGACCCTTGGGCTTGACATAATAAGATCTGATATCCATTTTGGTTATGCTATCTGTTGTGTAATCTTGAGTATTTCTAAATATCTTAGATGCAGCTCTCAAGAATTATAGCCATTACAGATGAGTTAATAAATTCTCTAAAGATGATATTGCAAGTCTTTGAAAATGTAATATAAGGAATGTTACCTCTAATACATAGATATGTATAAGATAAAGAAATTAGTCAAACCTCCATTATGGAAGATAATATCCAGAGATAAAATGATATTTTTAGGAAACTAGAAGGCAGATGTTTGTGTTTTTCCAGTCTAATGGTACCTATCCTACTCTCTCTGAACTTTCAAGATCTCAGATCATGCATGGCATAACAAACATTCTTTCAGCACCAAAACAAGCCATTCCTCTGGAGTAAGTGTTCTTCATCCCTCCTTACTTAACTTTCAATATAGATTTATAGATTCAACTACAGATAGAACTACTGTTCTATCCTTTCTAGAACAAAATTCATTTCACATGGAAAAAAAAATGGAACAAAGTAGTAAGCATCCTCATCTCCACTCTTATTTGCTATAAACTGGAGCAGATCCCTTCTTTGTCCAAAATATCCTATGCCCCTTATTTATTCCTAATATTTTCACATTAATATGACTTTTAAAAAAGCAAAATCTTTTTATCCTTATTCTTGCTAGCCTCAACTCATTCTGAACTTTACCACTCCTGAAAATATTCTTACAACATTATTACATCTTTTGTATTCTTTCTGATATCTGCTCTTGTTTCCATCTTCTATTAACTTTTTCATCATGTCTGGAATTTTCTCTTTGCATCAACAAAATGTCTTTCTTAACAGTAATTCATGCCACGTGGGCTGACTGGTAAGGGAAAATTTTATGGCCAAAACCTTTTATGGAGCAAACTTTTGGACAAATTCTCCATAGGTTATCAGGCCCCAGAAAAAATCATGTTACTGAAACATATATTCAGAGGAACATAGTGAGATTAAAAAAAAAAATCCATTCCTACCCCAAATAGTAGTATCAAATAATCACAAGCCCAAAAAGAGTTCTTGGAAGGATTTGAGACAAAATTTAAAAATCAAAGAAAAGAAAGAGAAGAAAAATTAAGGGATGGGGGGAACAAAAGCAATCCAAAAAAATTATGAAGAGAAAACCAAATTGGAAAAGGAGATATAAAATTTTAAGGAAGAAAATAACTCCTTGGAAACTAGAATTCAGCAAAAGAAGAATGATTTTATAAAACATGAACAAATAATTAAACTAAAAAGAAAATAGAAAAGAATCTAAAACATCTCATTAAAAAAAAAAACAACCATCTGAAGAATAGATCAAAGAGAGACAATATAAGAATTGTTGGACTATATGAAAGTTAAGATATAAAAAAAAAAAGAATTCAAATACAATAATACTAAAATTTATTAAAATTGCCCTAAAGTATTAGAACAAGGGGATAAAATAGAAATTGTTTGAAAGAGATCCCAGGGGAAAAAAAAACTTACAGGAATGACATAACCCATATTAAAGAGAAAATATAAGTAACACCAAAAAATTTAACTCTGTAGAAATATAGTCAGGATTTTACAAGATCTAGCAACTTTTTGTCAAAAAAAAAAAATCATAGTTATCAGAACATATTTTGAAGAGCAAAAGAGCTGGTATATGTCCAAGAATAACTTACTCAGCAAAGTTGAGTATAATTCTGAATGAAAAGAAAATGGGACTGACTTTCAGGTAATTGTTCCAAAAAAAAAAAAAAAAGGGGAGAGAACTCAATGGAAAATTCAGTATAAAAGATTCAGAAGAAACAAACATTAAAGATTAATTATAAGGCACTCATTAAGGACAAACTGTTTAGTTATTTTATTAAAAAAATGCTATCAGTATTCTTTAAACTGTCATCATTACTTAAGTAGTTTGAAAGAAAGATTGGGGCTCAGTTGGGTATGATCAGGTCATTCTCAGAAGCAAAATTATGTAGGAAAAGGTAAAAGGAAGTAATTATTTTATAAAAATACGGTGGGAAAGGAAGAACTAATACAAGGGGAGTTGGAGGACTGGTAGAGGGCTGGTAATATAGAACATTACTCTCATCTAAGTTGAAGAGGAAACACTATGTTCATTTGGAAGAATGTAGAATATGTAGAAGTCTCATGTAGAGAATTGAGAAAACTGGGGGATAGTTTTGGAGGGAGGAATTTTAGACAGGTGTAGATTGGGATTTTGGAGAGTAGTAGAAATATTGGGAGAGGGCCTTTTGGAGATATGTGTGGATGGGATCAGAAGGAGGGGGATGATGGTGGGTGAGATGGGGAATGGGAGGGTAAGGAAAAAGATAATGCAATTTATGGGGAAAGGATAAAAACAGAGACTGATAAAGAAAATAAGATGTAAAAATAATAAGAAGAAAAATTCATAGATACTAATTATAACTTTGTAAATAAGATGTTTTTACAGCTCTTTGTAGTGGCAAAGAATTAGAAATTGCATGGATCCCCAGCAATTGGGAAATGACTGTACAAGTTATGTGTACGGTTAAAATGGAATATCATTGTGCTATAAGATATGATGAGCTTAATTATCTTAGAAAAACATGGAAAGACATGCAAGAAATGATGAAACAAAGTGAGCCGAACAAGAAAGCATTACATACAGTAATAGCAATATTGTTTTTAAAATGACTGAGCAATTAATTCATTTTTATAATTATAAATACACAAAAATAAAAGGCATAAAAAGATGCTATTTTTCTCCAGAGAAAGAACTGATAATTAGAGCATGTATAGAATAATATTATTTATATATAATAAATGTGAATATATTATACATATATACATGTACATATGTTTCTAATGGTAGCACTTTAGGATGAGGGAGAAGAAGGAATAAAAAAATAAATTTATATGATAACTTTATTATACATTTAAAAGGAATAGCAAATTGTACATAACAGATTTGCAGTTTCACGTGAAAATATGCTCATTGTATTCCATAAATTTAAAACAAATTTTAAAAAAACTTATAGGTACCTGAATTAAATTAGAAGACCACTTCTCTACTTTGCATGAGACATATTATTATTAAGCAGGAACATGAATGGAGAGAGAGAAAGAGAGAGAGAGGGAGAGAAAGAAAGAGAGAGAGAGAGAGAGAGAGAGAGAGAGAGAGAGAGAAGGATGGATGGATGGATAACCTGTCCATTGAAAAAATCTATTTCATAAAATGGAACTAAAATTTTAAAAAATAACTTTGGTGAGTTTATGGGATTAGAGCAATTGTGGGATAGTCTCTTCAAACTTGGAAATTTGTAGAATCATTATTTCATGAATCCAGAAATCCCTGACAACACAATCAAAACTTTGCATTAGAGAGTCATGGAACTCTCTCTATGGAAAGTAGTAAAGATAGCCTAACAACATTCTTATTCAGAACACCATTTTGTGTCCTACGATCACTGATTTAGAAATGGAAGAAAACTTGACATTCTCTAGTCCATAAATATCCAACTTTCTACCTGAAGCAAAATTACTAAGAGCAAACTATAACCTGCACTTAGTAATTAAAATAGATTAATTGGGAAATGGCTAACAAAATAAAAATATAACATAGTGTTAATTTGTGGTTTTCTAGTGTTAAATTATGATTTCCTCGTGTGTGTGTGTGTGTGTGTGTGTGTGTGTTCTAAGCACAACAAGGTTATTACTGTTTAGAGAAAAGCATACATTTTTTCACAAAAAAATCTGCATCAGTAAATATATTTTATGACCTCAAAACACTTATCACTGGCTCCCCTGGTCATGTGTTCCTTGAGTCTGTTAGTTGTTCTCAGACAGTAAAGGCTGATTCACAACTCCTTAACTGTGAAAACAAAACATCCCCATAGTTTTTCATAGTGTGCTATGATTCATAGCTGCAGAGGCTCAGAGAACTGATTTGTGGGTTTCACATTATACATGGTCACCAACGATTCCCTATATAAAGAAACTGAGGCACAAATAGCTTAAGTGATTTGCCAAAAGTCATACAATTAATAAATAACCTGAAATAGGACTTGAATTAAGGTTTTCCTCATTCCAAGATTAACATTATTCCACATTACCTCTCATTTCCAAAATTTTAATCAGTTTTTAGAGTTATCATATTCTTTCCTCATACTATTTGTAAATATTACATTTTTAAAACTGTCCCAAATTGCTGATGAGTAGAGCTTTAAATGAAATAGGGAAAAAAAAAAAAAAAAAAAAAAAAGGCCTGCACTTACAGGCAGGACTGGTTAGATTTTACTTCTCTCTTTGTCAATTACTAGCTGTAAAATGTAAAGTCATTGAAACTTGTTGAGTTTCCATATCCTCCTATAAAACGTGGCTTAATATCTTTTTCTAGCTACCTTGTTGAGTTGTCATGTGGTTCAAATGAATTAATATATGTGAAGATCTTTTGGAACTACAAGATATGATACAAAATCACTGCTACAAAGCTCTTCCAAAGTTTTTGTGAATTCTTATCATCTATAGTTAATTAGGCGTTCCCTTAACTCCACCTTTTTGAAAGATCACTCTCTGGTCACCTAGAATTAAGTTCTGTGACCTAATCTATTAGCTGAGGTCAGCTGTCCATTTGATTGATTTCTCATCCACTAACTAAAATAATAATAGAAAATTGATCTTTAAATCAGCAAGGCCTGAGTTTGTATCCTATCTCTTATACAAACCAATTGTGTGACCCTGAGCAAGTCACTTAAAACTCTGTATCCCAGGAAGTTCTCTAAAATTGTGTGTTGTAGGCAAGTTTCTGCATTATAGGTCCTGACTACACAAAGAAAGAAGACATATGACTGAGTTTATCCAATCAACCCTTTATCTTAGAACCCATCCTAAAGACAATGAAGAAGTAGATGATGAATACAGGTAAACTAACTAAACTAACACTTAATTTTAGCACTAAAATAGGTGAATGCAAGTCATTCAGGGCACGGTAAGATGTGTTTTGCTAGAAATGGAGTCAGGGTTCTGAATAAGGAGGCAGCTGGTTATAGTGGACAGAGTGCTGGAACAGTCAGGAAGACATGAAATCAAATCTTACCTCAGATATATAGTATTCAAGTGACTTAATTTCATTCAGAGATAATTCCTCATTAATCAAATGACTATGTATTCATTTCAATCATATCAGATTCCTGATCTCATTTGGAGTTTTCTTGGAAAAAGATAAGACTTGATTGTTGATAGTTCAGAAATGTTGCTGACCACTGCTAGAATGACAGTTGGAAAAGCCAATAAATCCCCATTCTTCTGACCACCATTCCCTATCTTTGGTCTATCCATGATATTCCACACAGAATGCCTAGATCAAACCATTAATCTTATTCCTGTGCCACTCTTTGCTGGCCAACTTGGCTGGGACATTTAGGAAAAGCATGCATATAAAAAGTTATTGCTGGCCTCTTTACCCTTCTCTCCCCTATGACTATCCCTGTCAGCATGACTGAGATGGTTTGGATGACCAGTTTACTCTGTATTTGTACAAAAGTTGGGGTTTAGGATGTGAGAAGAGAAAACAGAGGGGAAAATAGGCTCAATGATAAAAAGGCGTTAATCATTTAGTAGAGCATTGGGGTAAAGATATATTCAAGCCTTTTCACACACTCAGTTACCTCCAGGATCCAAGATTCTTGACTATGATGTATTCAACTGGGTTGTCTAAATGAGACTCCATATCATTTGCTACTGCATTGAAAGTGGGTGGCCAACCCTACTTTGCTATTCAACTCAATTATATTCTTAATAGAAAAACTGTCCATAAGAACAGTATTACTTAATCCAAACCACATATCTTATTGATATTTTGTCAGTTCCTAAACTAATACATACTATGATTTCAAGTACTTGAGAAGAGGTGGGAACCTATACTCTTATGTTCTGATCATCCAAATAGCTACATATTTAACCAATAAGTTTACACTACTAAGTAATAGGACCCAGAACATAATAGGATATAGGTAATTGCTACATGATATCATGCAAGTATCAGGTGCTAGACAATATAATATAAAATAATAAAATAAATATGGCATCCATTATTCTAAACAAATGTTTAATAACTACTTTATAACCAGGGGATGAAAATAAAAAAGAATGTTTATGTCCTCAGTATGTTATAGCTTATCTGAAACTCTCTAAATTCTAAATAAAATGGTTTTAAAAAGGGAGGGATGACTTTCAAGTAGCCTCTGCCATCCTTCTTGATTTGGACAACATGGGAAAAGTACCAGCGACATCACCCTCCTTTGTTAAGCTGTATCCATGTGCTTTTTTGTACTTCTCAAAAGTACATAATACTAGACTTTAGATTGGTAGAGATCTTAGTATTTTCATATTGTCTGCAGTTATTTTCTTTTTTAAATTATTTTTATTTATTTCATTAAATATTTCCTAGCTACACATAAAAAAAAAAATTTACTATCATTTTAAAAAAATTTTGAGTCCCAAATTTTCCTTTCCTCCCACTTCTCCTCCTTTATTAAGAAGATAGGTACTTTGATTTTGACCATATATATAAGGTCATGCCAAACTTATTTCCATATTAGCCATGTTGCAAAAGAAAAGAAAATAATAAAACAATAAAAATAAAGTATAAAGTAAAAAAAAATTCTAAATAAAAATATATGACTAGTAATATTGTTTCCCCATATAAACAAAAAATATTTATATATATATATATATATATATATATATACATATATATATATATATGTATATATTTAATATATAAGCCCCTCATTGATAAGACAAGCATGTTACATGACATCATTATAAAATTAGATCACCATTTCATGTGTCAGAGTATGGAAGAAAAGTGACTCTCTATGTGATACAATTTAATGAGTTTATGACAGTTTCCTGCTCTTTCCCAACAAATATTCCTTTTAAATTCTGAATTGCTACTTAAACAAGTGTTCCTTTGACCTAATCAACACCTACTTTAAAAGTTATAGAATCTCTGAACTTAAAAAAGACCCCAGAGAATAGTTAGTTAAATCCTACCTGAAACATGAATGTCTTCTATCAAATTCTAGAAAAGTGGCCATTTAGCCTCTTTTTCAACACCTCTAATAACAAAGAAAGTGTTGAGTCAGATCTAAGATGGATTATTTTTTAAATGAATTGATACAGTTTTGCCTGGGAGAAAGAATGCAGTCCATCCCAATAACCTCTGCAGGGCCCCTTTCACTTCTCTATTCCGGAAGGAATAAATAATTGGGTTGAACATAGGGATGATGACAGAGTAGAGGGCAGTGATGATTTTGTCCCTTTCCAAAGAAAGATTGGAGGTTGGACGAATGTAGGTGTAAATTGCAGTGGAATAGTAGAGAGAGACAACAGTAAGGTGAGAAGAGCAGGTGGAAAAGGCTTTCTTCTTGCCCTCAGAGGAGCGAATCCTCAGAATTGTTCTAATAATGCATCCATAAGAAATCAGGATAAGGGAACAACTCCCCACCCCAAATATCACATCTGCACATAAAGCTAGAGTTTCATTGAGATGGGTGTCAGAGCATGACAGCTTCAGGATGGGTGGCAGCTCACAGAAAAAGTGGTCAATGATGAGAGAGCTGCAGAACGACAAGGGGATTGCCAAGCTGGTATGGACTGCTGAGTTGCTTATACCAATGGCCCAGATGCTGCCTACCATCCCAATGCAGACACGACTATTCATGATCATTGGGTAATGGAGGGGATGGCAGATGGCAGCATAACGGTCAAATGCCATGAGGGCCAGGAAGAGAACTTCTGATACTAAGGCCCATGTAAACAAATACATCTGAGCCATGCAGCCTGAAAATGAAATGGCAGGCTTCTGGGACAAAAGGTTGGCTAACATCTTGGGAACAATTGTAGATGTACACAAGAGGTCAATGGCAGATAAGTTGCACAAAAGGAAGTACATGGGTGTGTGAAGCTGTTGACTGGCACAGGTGGTGAAGATGATAAGAGAGTTTCCCACCAGAGCAGTTACATAGATGCACAGGAAGAACACTAGGAGAAATAGGCGTAGCTCCGGGAGGCTGGAAATTCCCACCAATATAAATTCAATTTCCATAGTCTGGTTCTTCATCCTAATAAACTGAAGACTACCCTTGAAAAGATATCAAAGCAATGATGAGCTAGATTTACCCTCCTTTAGTTAATTCAACTCAATTCATTTCAATAAGTATTTTAACACTTTTTAATTCTAGATTATAAAATGCCTTTTTAAGAATGACACCTTAGGAGAGTAGAGCCTATACTTTAAATCACCTTTTTATCTCCTACATTTATTTATTAAGCCTATTTTAAGGGCATTCTATACATGTAGTATTATTGCAATGGACATTTAGAGGAAGAGGATTATCAAGAATCACCTCTCTTCTCTAAGAACTAACAATCTGAAATATTTGAACTGAGTCTTACATTCACTCACTCATAGATAAACACACTCAAAAACAAAATTATGCAACAGGGGAAAACAATATAATTAAGCATCCAAATGAATATTGCAATAAAATACATTTGTATAGTAAGTTATGGTTATAAAATATGTTATCTCTTTTGATTTTTCACCATAACCCTGTGAGGTAATATTTCCATTTTATAGGTAAGGAAATCAAAGTTCATAGACATCATCTGACCTTCTTGAGTTCACACAATAAATCCATGCAGTTACTAGAGGGGAGAGGGGGGATAATTTTATTTTTTAATTCAAATGCCTTTTACCATATAATGCTGCTGTAATCATTCAGAGGAGAAAATCAATGTGGAAATGTTCAGAGTGAAGGGCAGAAGCAGGAGGAAAACTTGAACTGGATCTTGAATTACAGAGTAAGTAGGATTTGGCAAGTCAAGGAGATGAGATCCTTATGAGTCAGGGTATAGAGTTAGAATGACAATGGACTGTGTAAGGAAATCTGGTTCAAAGCTTATTAGTAAAAAAAAGAAAAGCTAAAGCATTTGAAGCATTGAATATATTTCCTTTGCATGTAGTAAGTAATCAATAAGTAGGTTTTAAATGAACGAATCAATGATTGCATGAAACAACTTGCGATCAGAAAATCCAGTTCATCATCCTAGTCAAGTCATTGTCTATGTATAGTCAAGTCATAAGCTCTGTAGTTTTAGGCAGACCATTTAATTACTCTTGTTTTCAGTTTCCTCATCTATAAAATGGGGGTGGGGAGGACTAAATGGTTTTATAAATCCCTTCCAGATTACTATGTGACTTATCATTGCATGACCTATTAAAATATTTTCAGTTTTCAAAATACCTTTAAAAGTTAGCCTATGTTTGGCCAGAAAGATCACTCAATTATATACTGTCTATAATGGCTGGACCTATGCAGAGAAGTGAGCTCAACTCTTACATCCTTAGCTCTTTAAGTAAGCATAAAAATTACTCAGATGTTAAATGAAGTAAAAGCATTTTAAGATTATAGAAATCACTGCTACTACATTTTCCAATTTCTGATAGCCTCATCTCACACAACTTGGGCACATTAGAAAATACAGAAGCTTTTATGTTGTTGGATTTAGTTAATATTTTTACATTATGGTTAGTCATTGTATTGATTTTTTTTTATTTCTACATTGTAAAGAAAAAATGGAGAATTACTATTACTTTCTTTAGAAAATATATTTTAAATGTATTCTGTAGAAAATATATGTTAAATGATTTTGAGCTCTAAGATCCTTAAGGAAAAAATAAGCAATTGAGGTTTTTTATTGCATACTATGCTGTATCTTCTCTGAGTCTCAGTTACCATTTATGTAAAAGATATAACATTTACTTAATAAAAACATATTTATAGAATTATTAGGAGGATCAAAAGAGGTCATCAAAATAAAGAACTTAATAAATAACAAAAACCCCTATAAATCTGAACTACTGTTTACCCTATTATTATTCTTGTGGCACTTAACATAGTACCAAGTACACTAAATAAAATAGACAAAGGCACAAATTGATAACAATAAGGACAGATAAGACTCACCTAAGCAGAAGACTGACACTTTTCCTTTTATGAAGCTGCTCTGTAAAAACAAAAAAGGCTTTCAAAGTTTGAAAACTTTTAACTCCATATATATGACAGCTATCAACATCATCATGAAATGCATTTCAAAAGAAGAGAATAAAGAAAACAATATTGTTAAATTTAATACATTTCCTTTAAAAAAAAAAAAAGAATGTAACAAATTCACATTGTTTCATGTCTTTCTTTTTCTTTGTGTATTGACAAGCTTGCATTTACTAATAACAAAGTTTATAATAAAAGAGAAAATTCAATTTTTAAAAAAGGTGACTAAACAGATAAATCTATAGGACCACATCAAGAAGGACTTTATTGGAGCAGTTGCTGCCAACTCTTGAGCTTATCACATAAGCTAAAAATATACCACCAGACACGATACCATGGCAACCCCCTGATTCTGAAGGCCTTTTCTCCTACCACTATTCAACCCTCTACCTTTTTCCCAGCCTGGTGGGAGCCATAAATATCCTTTGCTATCTGTTCCAATTTTTTAAAATCTTCATTAGTAGTTTTTCCTTTATATTTAATCTGTTCCTCACAGTACAACTGAATTCTATTGATTTTCTCTGTCTTTGTAAGATTTGCAGAAATAGTGAATTATCAGTATTCAGGGATGTCCTGGTTTATACAGGGTTCTTTCAAACCAGTGGACATTGTAAAAAAGAAAATCACAGACTAAAAAATTAGAAGTGGTCTTGGGATATCATTTAGTCAAGTTCCTTATATTCAGGCAAATAAATTTTTAAACTGCTGGACATGAGATTGTCTATTCTCTTCTTAAAGGTCTTCAGGGACAGAGATTTCACACTCTCCGTTGGGAGCCCATTATCTTGGTTTATCATTCTAATATTTTTTCTTAGTTCTAAATGATGTATGTGTGTTTCTGGCTTCTCATATATTATTATATGTAACTTCTCTGAACTTTAATTTCCTCTTTTTATAAAATGGAGATAATAATCCTTAAAGCACCTGCTGCTGGAGACTCAAAAGCGATAAGACAATTGTGAGCTTTAAGGCAGAATATTAATCAATCAACACACATTTATTAGGTATTTATATATGGCACTGGGAGTAAAAAAAAGAAATAATAGAATAATCTCTATTCTATAAGAGCTTATATCCAAGCAGAAGCAGCAACAAGCATATACATGTCTATACAAACCAATAAAAAAATTAACAAAATAAAAATATAGTAATTAAATCCAAAGTTATTTGGAAAGGAAGCTGCTACCAGTTGGAGACATCAGAAAATGTCTGATACAGAAAGTTGTACTTGAAATAAATCTTGAAGGAAGAAAGGGATTCTACAAGTCCTTGATGAGGAAGAAATACATTCCAAGCATAGGGAATTATCAATTCAAGAGTAAAGATGTGAAAATAATATTTGAAGAACACAGAGAGTGTTCCCTGTAGTGTGGGAGGTAGAATAATGTACAATGATGCTGGAAATATAAGTTGGGGCCAACTTGTAAAAGACTTTGAAAAGCTATTTTCTTTTCCTAAAGGCAAGAGGGAGTCCCTAGAGTTTAATGAACAAGAGTATGATATAGACAGATCTCTTTGGCAAGAGTGTACTAGTAAATGTTTAGCAATTGGCTCTCCACAAAAAAAAAAAAAAAAAAAATATGCTGGACACATTTTAAAACTTAATCTGCATTATTAAAATTTTCTCTATTACTTTATAAGTCTAGACAAGAAAGTAATAAATTAAGTCTTGATTTGTAGGGTTTGTTAATTTCTGAAGCAAAAATGCTCACCCTGAAAATTTACATTCTACTTTCCCCCAGCCAGTTCAAGTTGATTCCAGAACACTCATTCCATATTATCGTACAGGATAAACTGGATTTATTGAAAGTGAAAAAACAATCAGCAGACCATTACAATTAATCCCAAATTAAAGTGATTATTATGTGAGCAAAGAGGTCAGTTTCAAAAAATCTTTTGGAGGCAGATATGACAAATTTTGACAACTTCTAGCTATTATTATAGGATCAAAGTCAAAAGAAATTCTCAGGAATTTTTTAAAATATCTTTTTAATTTGAGTGGTTTTTACAAACCTGTTTTTCTTTGTCTTAGTTATGCCACTCAAGAGATAATTAGACATGAAATGACTTAGTCAACTGATACCTCTAGGAAAAGAAACTGGGCAACTCTATTTAGTTGATTTTCTTCCACTCTCAAGGGGCAATCAATAGAACACTTTCTACAAAATTTAAATGTTTGTGAAATTATAAGAATAGCAGAAAGACCAGATGCTAAGGGATTTTATTTAGTTATTGGGATACCATGAAGGATAACGAATGGTTGTTTTTCATTCTGCATACACCTTCCAAAAAAAAAAAAAAAAAAGACAGATAAAGTTGAAGTCATTTTTACTTGTAGTGACTCAAATGAAAAGCCAGAGAAATGATACTTGGGTAATAAGTAATCAGTTTATTAGTTATGCTGGAAAATAATCAGTAAAATGAAGGTCAGTGGTCTCTCTCAGGATAACCAAAGACCCCACATTGAATGTTTAAATACCTTTGAGAAAGAGGTTGTTCCTGGGGTAAAAATCAATTCAGACTCATTAATAATTAATGAGGGGGTGAATATATTAATGAGGAGGTGGGCAAAAAAAAAAAAGAAGAAGAAGAAGTCTTCAATTTCTCTAGCTAAAACTAACTTAATGAGATTCAGGTGCCTCCAGATATCTAAACAAAGGGATTCATCTCCACCCAGAGAACTTAAGTTGTTGAACAATAGGGCAAAATTCACCTAAATTAGATTCTATTTACCACTAATAGTTGGGTGGGGTTCTGTTCAAAATTGAGAATAATATCTGATTGTAAATAATATCTGAATAAATAATATCTGAAGAAGTAAAAAGAGAAAAAATATCAAATAATAATTTGATATTAATGATCAAAAAAGAAGACTTTGGGGTATATTAAATTGATTATTAATATTAAAATAAAATAATTATTTTTCCCAGTAGCAAAAGAAATTATACCTGTGACAAGATAGTGTATTAGTCAAAACAGTCCAAAAAAATAGTCAAAAACTGGAATTTCTTCCTGAATTTATACTTTACTAACAGTGTGATATTGAGTAAGTCTTTTAATCTCTCTGACTTACACTGTTTTCATCTGCCAAATGGAGATGATACTTTCACTATTAAGCTCACTGTTGTAAAGATCAATGAGATAATGGATATTATGGCTACTGTAAACCATGAAACATTATGTAAATGTTTATGGCTGTTATTATTCACAGTACTATTATTTATTTCAAATTGAAAACAGAGATCATTCACTAGGAAATAAATAGCATCCTTCATGGATCATCCTCCCCATGACACTCCCTAATTGTAGATGTCTTCCAAAGTTCTTTCTTTTTACTCTCTCTCCTTCCCTTTCCTCACCCCATTCCTTCCCATCTCCTTCAATCCTTTGCCCCCTTGTTTCTTACTCTCCCATTATATTCTTCTCTCCCTCCCTTTCCTTTCTCTCATCTGCTTTTATCATCTCAATGTCGCTGTAATGATCATGTCTACTGAGATTACTCCAAAATTCTGGATTTCCAGTCTTTCTTACCTGATCTTCCATTCTAAATTACTAACTGCCAACTAGACATTTCAAACAGGATTTTCCAGACATAAAATTTAGTATATCCAAAATTAAATTCCTTATATTTCCTCAAAAATACATTATCTCTTTTGAATTTTCCCTCCTGTCAAGGAAATTGCTACCTGTAATGGGCCAGAATTCTGGAGAAATGTACTTGAAAGAAGGATTTTTACAATAAGGTAACTCAGTGAAATTGATAAGACATTGGTTATCCAGTTTAGCATGTGAATTCTCTAGTTCGGTAAGATTGATTTAACCTTTTTCTTTCTTTCTTTCTTTTTTTTTTTTTTTTCCTGAGGCTGGGGTTAAGAGACTTGCCCAGGATCACACAGCCAGGACGTTAAGTGTCTGAGACCACATTTGAACTCGGGTCCTCCTGAATTCAAGGCTGGTGCTCTATCTACTACACCACCTAGCTGCCCCTGATTGATTTAATCTTACAATAAATAATGGTTCCCTAGTGATATAATGATTTCTTTATATTCAGTGTAATGATATAATTGCAATCGAATATATAAACTGGGGACAAACTCAGCCAGACACAAGAGGCTTGACCAGCCTCTGGTGGCTCCCCTGCTTCCTGCATTTCCTCCATTGAAACCAAGACCCATTCTGGCAGGCCTCCAGAAAGCTAGCCCAGCCCCAAGTGAAGGAGACAGACTGTGAAGGAGATAATAAAGACTTTGGACTTTATCCCTGGCTATTCTTGGTGATTACTCTTCTGAAATGAAAGATTGTCCCAAGACCTTCAGAAAGCTAACCAGGACATTATAATCACCCTTCCAATCTCCCAGGTTCAAATACAAACTTTTCCATTTTGTATTTGTGGGGGGCAACATTGTAATGCCGGAAAAAATGGGGCAAGATAGAATTTAGAGAGTTTTTAATATTTTGTTTGGATTTCTGAGAGGGAAAAATTTTTTGGGACCAAAGGATCCATTTTGGTCCCAGAATTGATGTCTTAAAGCATTCAGCATCAGCATGGAATGTGAGATTCAAATGATTTATATATGGCTCTCAAGGATCAGGGGAGACAAAGGAAAGAAGGTGGAATAAGAACACAGACTGGGAATTTCCAAGGAAGAACCACCAATCTGCTTCTGACAGGGTGGGGATAGAACCATAAATTCTTATAAACTGGGAATAAAGGGTGTAGTCAATTAGAGACAAAAAGTCTGGAACTTTGAGATAGAGGATACCAATTAGACATCAGCTAGGACATCTAGAGTTTTATCTTTTGGAATGCCAGAGCGTCCAGATCTCTACAGCCCTAATTATCTCAGGCTTAATGAGCAGGAAAGGGGGGGTTGCAATCAGGGAGATTGAGGCAAAACAATTTGGGGAAACTGAGGCAGAACAAAAACTGAAATTCTTGCACAACAAGAACACTGGTTCAGATAAATGAAGGAGATTTCTCAAGGCAAAAGCAGGAAGAAATTGTTTTATGATCTACCTTCTGACAAGCAGTTAAGCAAGGAGAGGAAAGGCCCAGTTAACAAACAAGAATTATATAGGGTCCTGAGCTAACACTTCCTATAGGCTAGATCTTTGCTCTGATTAGCCAGGACAAATAACCTCACATTCTAAGTCATAAATGAGGAAAAATTTTCAGCCAACTACATCTTTAGGATTACTAAATTACCTATAAGATAGTTATTGGGAGCTCCAATGCCCAAGTGGCCCCAACTTAGTCTCACAAAGAAAAGTTTCCACTCCTTGGAAATGATGTGATTTCTGGAGAAAGAATCCTGGCCCTGGGGCACAGCTGATCTTCACTCAATTTTTAGAACACTGTGAACATCCTGTGAGACAGCTTTCACAGTTCACTTCATTCATATTTAAGGTCATCCATAACCTGCCCCCAACCTATATGCTCTACCCATACATTACTCCACTAGCATTATACTCCAATCATATTGGCCTTCTCACTGTTCTTCATGTGCACTGCATCTCTTGCCTCTATGCCTGTGCCTTGGCCTTTTCAGGTACTAAAATGTAACCCTCTCTTCATGTTTATCACTCATTTTCCTTAAAAGTTCAGTTCTAAAGCCACTTGTTATATTAAGCCATTCCTGTAGGTCATCAGCCACAAGTACCTTCCTTAAATAGCCACACACTATATTTAAAGTTTGTTGCAAGTAGAACAATCCTTGTTTTTATCCTTTGTCTTTGTATCTCCCATGCCTGGCATATAGTTGGCACTAATAATTGATTGATTAAAATCATACATTTGTATTTCAAACAGGGAATTATTACTATTGTAATTAATAAGACTTCAATGAAATTACATTTTATAAAGGAAAATATATCATAGTCATATATTTTATGGTCATATCTGGAAAAGGAAGGAAAGATAACATAGTAAAGGATGATAAGAACTAGTGAGATTTTTTTGAGCAGGAGGAAAATTAGCATCATTGTAGGACACAAAGAAGTAACAAGTAGATATGGAAAGATTGAAGATTGAAAAGGGAGAAGAAATGATTGGGGTGGGGGCATCCTTTGGAGAAGAAGAACAGGAAAGGAATCAAGTATACAGATGAGTTGACCTTGATAACTTCATCAGAGATTGGAATGAAAAAACAATATAGTCAAGAATAATATTGGGGAACATCTAATGGAAAAGGAATTCTCCACATATGGTCTTGATTTTTTTTTTCCATGACTTTCAAGACAAAATTCTCTTCTGAGAGGGTGAACTAAGGATTTACTGTGAGAAACTGGAGGTCAGAAGAGCTCTGTAACTACCTGGAATGCACAAACAAATACAATCAATTAAAGTGGAATGGAAGTATTTCCTTTTGAAATGAAGTTACATTTGAAATTAGATGACATTTACTTAGGACTTTGGGGATCAAAGTATAAATGGTAGAGTGAAGAAAAAACTCAGCTGAAAGCTTCAAAATTTCCCCTCTAGACTGGTGGTTTTCAAAGTGTGGTCCAGAAAATCCTGAGGTTGAGGGAGAATTCTGGGAAGATGGCAGAAATGGTAAATTTCAAATTCTCCAGATTTCCCTCACAAATAGAACAAATTTGTGCCTCAGAGTAAACATAGACTGGTGAAAAATCAAAAATACTTAGGGGAGAACAGGGGTCCTCCTGTTACAACCCTAAAAGATTCAACAAAGGCCTAGGGCCAGGGATTAACCCTTGTGAAGTACAAACACTTCCAGGCTATCTCCATAGAAACTCTAAGTGGGGACCCCTCAGACTAGCTGGGAGTGCCTGGAGCCTCAGCAGGAACCACAGAAACTTTCACCTCCTGAACTGTTTGTGGAGTCAGGGTTTGAGTCTGGAAAGATTGAGTGAACCTTAACTGATTGGGAATTCCAGGCCCAGTTGTGCAACATAGTCCTGCATGAAAGGAACCCACAAACTCATGACTGCAGAATTTATGAGGCAGGAACGCTGCTGGCTGTTGGCACTTATTGAAGGGTGGAGTTTTTGGTTACATTGAGGTCAGCAAGGGACCTCAAAAAGTTGGGATCACAGATTGGTATAATGTGTGGTCTCAAAAGAATTTGCAGGTTTGAATCCATATCCAAGTGAAGGCACAAAGTTTATTGTAATTGGGATGCCAACCGAAAGCATGATAATTGTGAAAATATGTACAGAAGTATTAAACATATATTGGATTACTTGTTTTCTAGAGGAGGAGTGAGGGGAAAGGAAGGGAAAAAAATTTGGAACACAGGTTTTGCAAGGGTGGATATTGGAAATTATCTATATTAATTGGGACATGTTGAGTTTAAGGTAACTAAAGAATAATTACTTGGCAATATCTAATATATGATGCAGTGCTAAAGCTTAAGAGGGAAGACTATCACAGGAAATATAGTTGTGGAATTCAACATCATAAGAGAACTTGAACAAACCTATGTGAAATAATGAAGTCACTGAGACAGAGCACATAGAGAGCATAGAAGAAAGCTTAAAACATAAACCCATTTAGAGGGAACAATGGGATGATGACGATCCAATAAGAAGAATTAAAAATTAATAGTTACATATGTGTTAGAATAACAAAGAGAAAACTGACAAAAATATAGGGAGAAAATACAATAAAGAAAAAAAATAACTCAACAGTGTTAAATACTACACAGAAATCAAGACAAGAATAAGTCTTGGAAAAAAAAAGTCATCATATCTTCATATAAATAAATTATTGGTAACTTTAGAAAGGACAGTTTTAGTTAAATCATGAGATAATATTCAGATTTTAGAAAATTTATACAGATTAAAAAAAAAAAAAAAAAAAGACCCTGGAAATGAGAGAGGGGAAGGAGGAGAGGAGGGAGAGAGAGAAAAGGAGAAGGGGAGGAGAAGAGAAGAGAGAGAGAAAGAAAAAGAAAAAGAGAGAGAGAGAGAGAAAGAGAAAGAAAGAAAGTATCTTTCTGGAATTTTTATTAGAAAAAAAGAAAGATATAGAATGATAGCTTGAGAGTTATAGGACCTATTTGGGGGGGGTTAAGGATAGCTGAAATTTAAGGCACCAAAAAAGGAATGAGTAGATAGCGAAAGACTGAATATTAGAATAGAGAGGAGGATAATAATAGAGCAAAATCTTAGAAAACAAGATAGAATCAAGGGAGCATTGATTGAAGAGCAGGGCTATTAAGTCATCATGAGAGACTGGAGAAAATTGCAGAGAATAAGAAGAGGTTCTGATTTGAAAAGAAAGAGGAAATAAATGGCTCACCAATAATGGTCTTTATGTTCTAAGTGAAGAATGATAAGAATTCTTCACTTGTACAAATGTACATATTCATATCATTCTTCACTTAGAATATATTTAGGATGAAAGGTATGGGAGATATAAGGAGAAAATACAAAACTGGGAGCAGCCAACCCAAGGAATGGGATAAATAATCAACATAAAAGGAACAAAAGAATTGCCTGGCTAAAGTAAAGACCAGATGTGATTATATGGCATAAATTGGTAGTTAACCCAGATAACAGAGTTTTTGTGACTTTGAATAGCTCCATTTAACAGCACATGAGTGAAATTTTGAGAGGTAGATCACTAAAGTAGCCAGGGGTTGGACTTTAGTAAGGCATAACCTGCAATAAGATCAAAAAAAACAAATGATTCAAAGAAGAATTAATTATCCAGTTAAACAGACTAACAATAGAGACACAATCAAGAAGGAAGGGAAGTAAAGTCAGATACAAAATGTTTGCAGGCAAATTGTTGAGTGGTACAAAAAGTTGAGGTCCCAATAAAAATAATAAATAGATTTAAGAAAAAGAATGCATGGGGAAAGTGGGCATTTAAGTAAAAAACTACAAGAATTTTGATTGAAATTATACCTCTTGAAATTAACTTTTGAATTCCAAAATTTCTTCATATTTAAAAAAATAGACAATCCCTCTTTCTTGTCCTGCTCATCAATGTTTATTTATGCTCATAATATACATGGAATATCTTCCCTTGCAACCTCAATATTTATTATCTTGAAATCCTATCCAACTCCAAGAAGTTTCCAACAAACCAAATTAACTAAAGAGTAAAAGTCATTGCTTGATCTTAATAGTCAGAAATAGGCTCTCTCACATCTCTGTGAGCTCCTTGTTCTCTTCTCATAGGTTTATCCCATTCTACTCTGTATTATGATTATTTGCCCCCCAAGATTTCCTGTCCCCCAACAAACTTGAATATGTTAAAGTCTATGATTAAAGATTATTTGTTTTTTTTTAAACTATTCAAGTTTAGAATAGAAGTTTATATAGAGCAAGCCCTCAATAAATGTTTTGTTAAAGGTTATGTTTGATCCATCCTTTGCAATTCTTTTGCCCCCATACCCAAACACAAATTTCTGTTTATGTTTATTTCTTTTGTAAAATGAAAAAATGAAGGCAAAGAGGATAGCCATTTGTTCAAGGCCAAACAATGAGTCTGAACCAAGGGATCCTGACTGTCAAAACTCTCTAAGTAACAGCTGCTTCATCTTTTTTTTTTCTTTTTTTTTTTTTTTTCCCTTTTGGAATAGGAAGAGAAGGGTGTCATAACTTTTTAATGATGTTATTTGCAGCATCAGAGCTTTTTCCCCTCACAGCAATGCTCTATGTCCACTATGTGTCCATCCATCTGGCCTTCTATGAATACATCATAACCAGAGGGACTTGTGTGAAGATGGCAGCTGCTTCTTATTGGGGATCTGTACTTAGCTGGTACATTCACTTTGCCCTTCTGTGACTCCAAGGAGGTCCTCCAGTTTTTCTGTGATCTCCCTTCCTTCCTCAGGATCTCCTCTTCTGAGACACACCTTGCAATTGATGTCATGGCTTTTAGACTTGATTTAGGAATTCTTTGTTTATGGTCCCATTCTTATGGTCCTATATTCTCATCAGCACTCAAGACTCCAACCACAGAGGATAGGTCAAAAGCCTTCTCCACCTGCCTCATTGTTCTTGTATTTTGTTTTGTTTTATCACAACAATTGGCATTATCTAATGGCACCCCAGGAATCTGACTGTTGTTCTCCATGCCCTATACAGCAGTGCCCCAACCCTAAATCCTGTCATCTATAGCCCTAGGGACAAGGACATGGAGACTGCCCTGAGGAAGCCCATAACCTGAAAAGACTTCTAAATGGGATTAATAAAAATTTTTCCACACACATACACACACACACACACACCATATATATATATATATATATATATATATATATACACACACACACACACACACATATATATATACACACACATATATATGTATATATACACATATATATATGTATACACATATATATTCATACTTTACATATAGATATAGATTTATATTCATACTTTACATGCACACATACACATATACAGACATGTATATGTATATATAATTCATACATATACAGATTTATGTGAACATATTTCACATGTTGTTATATTACTTCTCTTTATGTGTTCACTAACCTAAATTCTTTGCTTTTATGCTTATGTTTAAAATGTTGACTATCAAAAGACCTGGAGCATCATAAAAATGTTTTTTCAAAGTAGACACACCCATTCCAGAACTAAAATTAAGAGTTCACCATTTTTCTGGGGAGAAAATGGGAATTTTTTTGAAAGTAATGGATTTGAAGGTCCTCTTATCAATTTATCTCAACTGTTTACTTAAAAGTTGGCTACATGGAATGATAGAAAATATTTTATGGGTCAGGAGTGGAACCAAGATGGCAGATAATAATATGAAATATTATTGCTCTGTAAGAAATGACCAGCAGGATGAATACAGAGAGGTTTGGAGAGACTTACATCAACTGATGCTGAGTGAAATGAGAAGAACCAGGAGATCACTGTGGCAGGAACTTAACCAACCTTTCCTCCAAACTGCTCCAAATTCCTTCAGATAATGACTATAAACAAATTTTAGAGCACCCAAAAAGATAGAGTAGAACATTTTCCAGCCAAAGGCAACTTGGAAGCTCAGCAGAAAAGGTTGTAGTCCAGCATGCAGTCCCAGACCCAATCCCAGCCCAGTCAGGGCCCAACCTCTAAATCCCAGACCCCAATGTCAACAAGGTGAGACCTCTTAATCAGCAGCAGTGCTAGAGGCTTCTGGATTTCAGGCTGTACAGAGGATTCAAAAGATCAGTGCAAAGCATTTGTGGAAACAAGGTGGGATGCTAGTGTATTGTCCCAGAGTAGCCCTGGTCAGCACAACCCCAGCCTTGGCCAGCACACTAGACCTTACTACTATAGTGGAGCAGAGATATACCTAACAGCTCCAGAACAGAAAAGAGTGCTTGTAGTAAGATTCCTAGAAGGATTTCTGAAAGTAGCTGCACAAAACTCCTGAAGTTTGGGACAGTGCATCATCCATCCACTCTGAAAACAGAGCCCTACTTTAACAAAGAATTTAAAGCCAAGTAATAGGCTAGGAAAATGAACAGAAAATAAAAAATTAAAAAAAAAAATTTTTGAGTATTGAAAGTTCAGAAATTAATAAAGTCAAAGCTCCTACATCCAAAGTCTCCAAGAAAAATAAGAATTGGTCTCAGGCCATGGAAGAGCTCAAACGGGACTTTGAAAATCATGTAAGAGAAATAGAAGGAAAATTAGAGAAAGAATTGAGAGAAGTGCAAAAGAAAACAGAAAAAAACTAATGAGGAGTATTACTTAAAAAGCAAAATTGGCCAATTGGGAAAGGAGTTACACTGAGGAAAATAATGCCTTAAAAAATAGAATTCAGCAAATGCCAACTAATGATTTTATGAGAAATCAAGATCCAATAAAGCAAAACCAAAAAACTGAAAAAATGTGCCTATTTTTCATTTATCTAATTTTTTATGAGAATAAGCTACATATGTATCAAGGATATCTTTTTTGTTATTTTTATTTTCCCAAATTTTATGTAAAAACATTTTTGTAACCTCTCTGTTCATTTTTTTACAGATTTCCTTATGAATCATGCAGAGGGAGAAAACAAAGGGATAAACCAGGAAAAAAATAAAAGATAAAAATAGTATGTGTTGATCTATGTTCAATCTCCATAGTTCTCTCTAAATTCAGAACGTGTTTTCCTTCAAAAGCTTCTTGGAATTGCCTTGAATCACTGAAACAGTGAGAAGAACCAAATTTTTCATAGTTAATGATCATATAATTCTGCTATCGCTATGTAAAATGATGTCCTTCTTGCAGTGAAGCATCAGTTCGATTGATATGCATCTACTTATTTTCAAATTTCTTTCCACCACAAAAAAATGCTACTACAAATGTTTTTGCACACATGGGTCTTTTCCCCTCTTTTATGATTTCTTTGGATATAGATCCAGTAGTAGCACTGCTGGATCAAAGGGTATATGTAGCCTTTTGAGAATAATTCCAAATTGTTCTCCAGAATAGTTAGATTCACAACTCCACCAACAATACATTAGGATTCCAGTTTTCCTATATCCCTTCAAATATTTCTCAGTATCTTTTCCTATCATCTTAAGCAATCTGATATTTGTGAAGTGATTACCTCAGAGTTGTTTTAAGTTGCATTTCTCTAATAAATATTCATTTAGAGCATATTTTCATATGACTATAGATGGCTTTAATTTTGTCATCTGGAAATTTTCTGTTAATATCTTTTGACCATTTATCAATTGAGGAATAGCTTGTATTCTTATAAATTTGAGTCAATTCTTTATATATTTTATAAATGTAGCCCTTATCTGAAAGACTAGCTATTAAAAAACTTCTCCCAGCTTTCTGATCCTCTTCTAATCTTGGTTGCATTGGTTTTGTTTGTACAAAAACCTTTTTCTCTTCTGATCATTAACCTCATTCAATCTTCTTTCCTTTTTTCAGGCTTTCCCCCTTTTTTTTCTCTTTTCCCTTCTACTTCTACCCACCATTCTCTTAGTTTTCCCCTTTTCTTTTTACCTTCCTATTTTCCTCTAGTGCAAGACAAATCCCTATAACAAACTAAGTATATATGGTTTTTTTTTTCCTTGAGATTATAATTCTAGAGTTTTGCAGTGATATTTGTTGGAGTTTTTCTTGTGGGATCTCTTTAGGAGATGATCAATGAATTCTTTCAATGATTTGCCCTCTGATTCTAGTATATTAAATCAGTTTTCCTTGGTGATCTTTTGAAGAATTCTATCTAAGCTCTTTTTTAGGTCCTGGACTTCATGCCAATAATTTTTAAATTGTCTCTCCTAGATCTATTTTTTTAAGCTCAGGTCTTTTTCCAATAAAATATTTTATATTTTCTTCCAGTTTTTGATTCTTTTTAGTTTGACTGATTCCTAAGGTCTCATAAAGCCATTAACTTCCATATGTCCAAGTCTAGTTTTTAATGTATGATTTTCTTCAGTTAGCTTTTGAATCTCCTTTCCATTTGATTAAATCCACTTTTAAAGGTATCGTTTTTCCAGTGGATTTTTTTTTTTTTTTTTTACATTTGGCCAATTTTATTTTTTAAGGAATTGTTTTCTTCAGACAATTTTTATCTTCCTCTTTCCAAGTTGTTGACTCTCTCTTGCATGCTTCTCATTTAGTTTCCCTTTTTTTCTTCTACCTTTCTTATTTGATTTTTAAAGTCTTTTATGAACTCTTTCAAGCTTTTTATGCAGCTTTGAGCCTTGGCTTTGACCACAGGAATACTCACAG
Organism: Sminthopsis crassicaudata; assembly: GCF_048593235.1. Lineage (NCBI taxonomy): Eukaryota > Metazoa > Chordata > Mammalia > Dasyuromorphia > Dasyuridae > Sminthopsis > Sminthopsis crassicaudata. The sequence goes on along the minus strand of NC_133620.1, from coordinate 234,024,942 downwards.
TACTGGGTATACCTTGATTTAATCCCACCTGTTGTTGACTGATTTCTTAAACTGTCAATTTGCCCTCTGAGCTAGGATTGGAGGATGCCCCACTAATCTGCTTGGTTACTGTTTTACTAAATCAGGATAAAAAGTTTCAGTAGCTGATCTGCTGTGATTAAGATCCTCCCCATTGGTTTTCCTAGACACTGTCTGAGCAGAGCTGAGCAATCCTTTCCCCCCCAGTGAGACTGACCTTTCTTAAAGTTCTTCTAACCTATCTTGTCCTGAAAAAGTGTTCCATTCTATCTCTTTGTAGGTTCTGTCATTCTAGACTCCGTTCAGAAGCTTGGTTTATGCAGTTTTCAAGGGAAACTGGGAAAGCTCAAGCAGCTTCTGACTCCATCATGTCGGGTCCATCATCAAGTATATCTTTCATGAAACTATTAAAATCAACAAATATTTATTAAGTGCCTTCTAGATGCCAAGGATTGTACTTGTCCAATAATAAATTGATTGTGCTCAAAACTTTGTTACCTTAGTTTGATTTTAATGTACATTTCTATTGCAACAAATTCCAGACACCTCTTTCTTGGTTCTCAGAGGGCAGTCAAAAAGAAACAGAGACAGAGAGAAAGTTGTGTAAGAAATCTTAATTAATGTCTTTCAGAAAAACAAAGTGATTCCACAAACTTGAATATCATATTAAAAAATCATAAAAGAAAATTGCAAAGAATTAAGTACAAAATACAGATAGCCACAGGATATCATCAGAGAAGAACAACAGGTTTAACTTTCTTGAAAAGGCTCAAGTTCTTTATAAAAAGAAATTCAAAGAGAAAATATTTTAAGTGATTAACAAGATAGTTTACAAATTAAGAAACTCCTCTCCCAATTACCAAAAATTACTCATCATTGTTTAGAAGAAAAGGTTATAATGAAATAGATGAAAGAGCAAAGAAAAATTAACGGTAAATAAAGAAAACATTCAGCAATAATAAACAGAATCTTAAAAGAATTATCTACACGTAATAATTGTGTGATTCTCCAAAATTTTGGTTCATTTATTCTAGAATCATCTCCAAAATTTTATACTCATATTTTCCCCTTACCCTCCCTACTCTAATTCAGTTTTCTGCTTGTTTTGCCACATATTTGCTTTCAAAAGTTGTGTTGCACATCTCTTGTTCAACTTGGATAGAATATGGCTCATGAACACCTTCCTATTTTAATCCCTCCACCCTTTGCTATAGTTACTTGCACCTCTGGCTCTCCATTTTTAAGAAATGTTGAGTCTCTATATGTCCTCTTCCTTCTGATTGTGAAGTGTCTTTATTTTTGAAGAATGGAGACCTATGTTTATCCCTCTTTTTTCCATATTTTTTCCCTATTTACTTTTAGCTAAATTGTAATCCTCAAAGAATAATCTTATCTATTTCTTCAACTTATTTCTTTCTAAGGTTTGTTTTATGCAGTATTTAAAATATTCTGTTTTTCTCACATGTATGTATACACAAATACATAATAGATATATAGCTATTCACTATAATCATTTGGCTTTCTACTAGGATTTCAAGCTGAACATTTTTGTGATGATATAAAGAATTTGTGATTTTATTTCATTAAAATTCCTACCCCAGTGCAGCTTTCAATCTGTGTGTGACTACATACATATGTCAATGTGGCACATAGAATCTTAAGTAATTTGCCCAAGGCTGCACAGCATCTGAAAAGGATTTAAATATAAGTTTTGCTAACTCCAAGCCTACCACTATATCTACTAAATCATAGTAATTCTTCAAGTAAATGTAATATGTTGTTACTAACTATAATAATTCATAAAATTATAAAATATCAATAAAATTAGAAAAGCCTAGGTTTAAATTATTAAAGAATAAAGAAGAACCTCTCCTTATTTATAATCAAAGGGATCCATCTAATTAATAAACATTTACTGAATTCTTAAAGACAAATGTTATAAAAAAAAATGTCCTAGAGTAGCTTACCACAAGAAACAGAAATGCATATATATGTGCATATATATATATATATATAAACACATATATAGCTATTGAAAAAGATACACATAAAATTTATTTACAAAATAAAATATAAATCTATATATAATTTAGTAACATAATATAAAATCTAGTTACATAATAAAGGAGAGGAATTAGAATCTAAAATGAATTTTAAAAGGCCTCATATATAAGATAGTTCTTTAGTTAAATCTTCAAGACAGGTAGAAAGGAAGAATAAGTATTCCAAACATAAGGAAAATAAACAATGGACTATCATTTGGGAGGAATAGCAAAGTTCATGGAAGAGAGTAATATGTGAAAGGTGGAAAAGTCCATTATAATCAGGTGTGAAGGCTTTTAAATAAATGTCTAATGGAGAAACTCATATTTGAACTAGAGGAAATGGGAAATCATGGGTATGTCAGTGATAAGTTCAAATTTGTACTTAAGGAAAATCACATACACAAACATTCCACAGTCTATGGAAGAATTTGAGAAGGGTACATTTGAGGCAGAAAAGTCAATTAAAAGATTATTGAAACAGATGAAATTCTAAATGGAGTGGTGACCATGTGAAAAGAAAGGAGATATATGACAGATGTGGAAATGGAATTTAAAAGTTTTGACAAGTAATTAGATAAGAGAAGTGAAAAATAAGGTACTGAAGATGACAAAGATTGCAAACCTGAGCTACTGAAAGGATAGTGATATCCAGAAAAAGGATAATTCAATGTTGTTGTTGTTATTCAGTTATTTCATTGATGCCTGAATCCTCATGACCCCATTTGAGGTTTTCTTGGCAAAGATACTGGAATAGTCTATTATTTCTCTCTGCAGCTCATCTTACAGATGAGGAAGCTGAGGCAAACAGAGTGTCTGAAGCTAGATTTGATTCTTCCTTACTCCAGTTTGAACATTCTATCCATTGTACCATCAAAAGTGTGAAATGATGTTTGGGTTTTTGGTTTTTTTTTTTTCTTTGTGATATCTTAATTTGCTCAGGAATTGGATTTAAGTGAAACAGAGTTGCACAAAATCATCAATCTTATTCTCTCTTCCTGAGTCATCAAAGTCCAGTGATAAGACAAAAGTCAAGACAAGCAAGATAAATTGTGATAGCTGGGATGCAGTGGATGACCACTCCAGGATGTCTGCTTCAGTCATCTTCATGGTTCTTGAAACAATTGTTCTCACAGCCTACTTTACCAGGGAAAGTCTACACATGCTTAGGATAGACATCCCCCTAACTCACTGACATGTTTGATGTCTGTCAGTAACCTTCAATTTGGTTTAGTTCATCTGTCAAAATGGTCTACCAAGGGGCAGCTGGATGGTCTGGTGGATAGAGCAAGTCACTTAACTGCAATTGTCTCAGAAAAAAAAAAAAAAGTTTTTCAGCTTTTTGGAGCCCTAAGTGAGAGTAGGATAAATCATGAGGGCACCACAGGTAGATAAGCATCCCTAAAAAGGGCCTCATACTAGAGATATTAGTCCTTTTTAATACCCCACATTCTCAATTAAGATCCTTATTTCCTATTTTACTGAAGAAATAGAGGCTATTTTTGTGAGTTCCTTCCTTTCCCTGCTGTAAAATTCAAAATTCATAACATTATTCTCTATTCTTTCCTCTAAATGCTGATGAAAATATGATCCTTCTCAACAAGGCAAAAACCATTACTTGCATCCTTGATCCAAATCTTTCTTTTTCTGTAGCATGCTGCCAGAACAATCATAATTCAGCCTCTGTACTTAAAACTACTGGACTAGAACATAATGATAGTTAAATTCTAACCCAAGATTATACTGCTTCTTTAAGATAAAAGTAAGAGTATATACTGTCTGTGGCAGAGGCAATTGAAGCTGGTATTTTAGCAATATCACAAAAATTGAAAAAATAATGGTCAATTTTAAACTGCAAAGAGGGCAAGGAAGATAAGAATTGAAAAAAATCCACTGGATTTAGCAGTTCACAGGTAATCAGATATACAAGAAATCTCAAGTTTTAGTTCTCTCTCTCTGAGGACACTTGATATTCTATCTTTAAAGTTTCTCTATCTTTGTATTGTTGTGGGCAATTTTTCCATGCTCTCATGGCTTCACCATTGCTTAGGAGGTCAAATAGAGCTAATTTGGAAGCTCTGGAGACTCCATAATAAACCCCTTGTTGCTGGAAACAGGGACTGCAGAAGCAAATGCATGTGATCAAACCCTCTTATTAATAACTTTTTAATCATTGAATCAGTAACACTTTTAACAAGTCCCCTTGTGCCACTCCAACAGTATCTTTCTCTATAGGGAGGACTTATCCACTAACTTCTAAAGAAGCAATTTGTGACTCAAGCTTCTAAATTAAAAAAAAAAAAAAAAAAAAAGTTATTTCTGCCAACTATTTGCTTCCTCCTCAGTGATAATTTAATATTGATTCAACCCATATCAATCTGTCCTCATTTAAAAATAAAAGTTTTTACAGAGAAGTCAAGAAATTAATAAACTAGAGAAATTAAATTTGAGTCTGTGGATAGTAGCCTTGCAAGGTGTCATTCCATCTTTAAAAAGATCAAGCTTTTGTACTCATGTATAAGATTGCTGCTAAAATGTTTCCTGATAAAAGCAATTTTCAGTCATTCTAACTAAAATTCCCAAAAGAAGTAACAGTAACAATAAATGAACTTTACAACAGGTAACATCTTCAGAAAGAAATGCAAGCCTCTGTTACAGTGGATGGGAACCTTGTAATGACCCTATAGAAGTATGTGGACAAGAGTCCCACAGGATGAGCCAGCACGGATGGAATGTGATCTATATCATTGGAGGACATGCCCTCTTTCTTCAATGAGATTCTAGCTCCAATAGACCATTTGAATATTACTAGGTGCAGAATTAGCCTTGTGCTCATAAATGTTTAACAATAGATACTTTGAAAATAAAGACTTATAGCTGTCACATTTTTTATTAACATTTTCCCAAATACTATCTTAAGTCTAAATATAAATGAAGCATTGATTTGCAATATTTTCCAATTGCCAAGGTGTAAATGCTCACACTGAAAATGCAATAATCAGCTCTCTGCAAAACACAATATTTAAATAAGACAAGATCTCTGACACAAACAGTCTATAAATTTCAGAAGGGGATAAGATACCAATATAGATTGCTGTATGAGTCAAACTTTTCAGATACTTACTGGTACTGGGTAAACAAATTAAGAAGAAAAAAAATGCCCAGAGGGAGTTTATATTCTATCAGGGGACAGGACCATACACATTAAGTACAAACAACTATAAGTAAATAAAAAGTAATTTGGAAATTATTAGTAGCTGGGGAGGAGAAGGTCCCATGAAGGAGGTAACATAAAAGCTAAGTTGTTAGGAAGACTAGATATTCTAATAAGCAAACATGGAGAGAACATTCCAGGTAGGAGGGATCACCTGTGCAAAAAGAAATAAAATGACACATATGAAGAGTAGAAATCAGACCATTCAAGTAGAACATGCTTTAGAGAGACAGAAAATATACATAATTCTTAGGGACAAAGTTGATATCACCCTAGAGAATCAGGGAAAGCTTCCTGAAGAAAATGACATTTGAGTTGAACTTTAACTTTGAGTTGCAACTCAGTGCATGAAAAGACAAAAAGGTTATTCAAAAAAATAGGGAGCAACCTGAACAAAATGGGGAGTAGGGAACATAGTATATATTCAGGGAACACGAAAATGTATGAATTTAACAGAAATAGAAGTTAGCGTAGCATTAGAAAATTAAAAATTAATTTGGAGTTAGGAGACATCTAAGTTTGAATATAGCCTTTTACCTTCACTAGCAACGTGACTATGTGCAAATGACAAATTCCTAGGCTCAATTTCTGCATCTAGAAAATGTGGACAAAAATATTTGTAGCACCTACCTCATGAGGTTATTATCTAATAAAATAGATTAAGATTTGGATTTCTGGGCCATTGCTTAAAAAAGAAGAAAGACATATTCCTTAACAGGCATAGAATACACTTAATTAAGGCTGATATGAATATTTATCATATATCATACATCTAATCAGATGTCATGGTCTAATCCACAGGATTAGGTAAGGATAAAAAAAAATTCCCAAGTTTATCCATCAAACTCAATAAGTTCAAGAATAGCTACAATGAAATATCCATAATTTCATAGGACAAAACTTTCAGTTCTTAACTTCCAGGTAAGATGGCACATGAAAAATCATAGAGGATCTTAATTTTCATGTTTATGCCTCAGGAAATATCTTAAAAGGGCATCAGAGAAAGTTACAATAAAGAAAACTGAAAGAAAAGAGAGATAAGCTTCTTCAGCCTGTCCATATCTATATGAAAAAAACTGCCAGAAACCAGAGGAGGCTAAGAGTAGGTGAATGCCAGGAAAAATCCACATAAATTCCAGTAAACAGACCTGAAGCAGTGGGAAACTCTAATGCAAATGGAAGGGGCAAGAGAAAAGAAGGGGGGAAAGGAATAGGAGAAATCCAGTTCAAGATACTAAAGTCAGATACTGTCCCTGGCCTCTCAGAACATAAACGGAATAGAACTAGTACCTCTGGGTCACTGCACAGAAATCAAAGCCTGACTATGAACTATTTGAAGCACTGAAAGTTATAATAGAAGATTCAAAAGGAATGAAAATGTGAATCTGGTACAAAATTTATTAGGCTTCAGATGAACTCAAAAATCAGGAGTGGCAATTATGTTTTCAAAGACAGCAATTTGGTTAGGAAAGATTAATAGGGAAAATGCAATATGGCTAAATATAGCATAGATAGTTAATTAACATTAATATTAATATATCAATACTAATACATCAATATTAATAATGCACAGGAAAATTTCTGGGAAGATGGCAGAGTAGGTTGGTAAAGTTCAAGCTCTCCCAATTTCCCCCACAAATAGAACAAATTTTCACCTCAGGACAAACATAGACTGTGAAAAATCAAGAAGACTTGGAAGGGGCCCTCCAGATACAACCTTAGAATTCCAGAAGAAAAGACCAAAGGGCCAGGATTAACCCAAGTGAAGTACAGACACCTTCTGTCTAGCTCGGTAAAAACACCAAAAGAGGACCTTTCAGGCTAGCTGGATGTGAAAAGGAAACCCCAAAACTCTGAAAAATCCTTAAAGGAGAAAACTTCCTTCTACTCTGCCTCAGAGAAGGGACTCCACCCCAGGCACAAACAGTTTCATCTTTGTTATCTGGGTGGGGAAGGCTTAGTCTTGAAACCTATTGAATTCAGATAAAATTCTAAGCCTGGCTGAAACCCAGCCTGGAGCTAACCTGGGACTCCACCTACAAGCCCCCTTCAGCTTACAAGCCAAAGCCCCTTATAAAAGAGCCAGACTGGAGCCCTCTCTTTGCAGAGGTCCCAAACATGGCAGTCTTACGCTTGGCACCAAGGATCTCTGCCCACTGGAAAAATGGTTCTGGTGCCCTTTTATCTCTACCTTCAACTTTACTAACTAGATTTTACTTCCAAACCCCATAATAAACCTCTTTTATCAATCTAGATTTTTGGGTCTGTAAATTCTTTTACAGGGGACTCTTGTGCCACTACTAGACCTCATTTAACTACGTATCCTTGCACCAAATCCAAAGGGGTTGCAGAGGAGCTCTATTTGACTCCCTGTACCCCAAACCTGCCACTAGACCTCAATTAAACCCTAATTTCATTTAGGTACCCCATATCTAGATCTCATCAGATGTGGTTAGGGCTTCAGCAGAAATTAATGCAATTTTCACCTACCCAGACTGTTCGTGGAGTAGGGGTCTGAGTCCGGGAAGATTGAGGGAACTTTCGTTGATTAGCAATGCCAGGTCCAGCTGTGCTGTAGCTTTGGACAGGAAGGAACCAATACCGAGTGAGTGCAGAGATAATAGGGCAGGGCATTTGCTGGAGAGGAGAACTCTTGGTTTGCTGTTCCTGGTCAAAGGAGACAGCTGAAGTAAAGCCAGAGTACCATCTCCCTACCTCAGAATTAGAGGTGCTTACACCCTTATTTTAAAAAAAATGAAACAGCAAAGAAAAAAGAACCTCATCATATTGAAACATATTGTGGAAACAGAGAAGACAATGGTTCATCGTCAAAGGAAGACACTAAAGTAAAACAAACTTTTACCACAAAGAATAATGTGAAATGGCTCCCTACACATAGAGAATTTGTAGAAGTACTCAAAAAAGAATTTAAAAATCAAATGAGAGACATTGAGGAAAAACTAATAATGAAAATAAAAACCATCCAAGAAAATTATGAAAAAGTCAACCAACTAGAAAAGGAGATAGAGTCTCAAAGATGAAAATAACTCTTTGAAAATTGGAATTGAGCAAGGGGAAACCAGTGAAAGTATGAGAGACTAAGAATTAACAAAAACAGATTATAAAGAATGAGAAAATAGAATAGAATGTGAAACATCTTACAAAAAAAATGACAAAGCTGGAGAATAGGTCAAGAAGAGAAAATCTAATAATAATTGGACTGCCTGGCAAAAGGTCCAAAACAAGGACCTTTACAATAATACAAGAAATAATCCAAGAAATTGTCCTAGAATGATAGAACAGGAGGGGAAAATAGAAATAGAAAAAAATACACCGATCATCACCTCTATAAGATTCTTTGTAGAAAACACATAGGAACATTTCTGCCAAATTTTGAAACTCCAAAAAGAACATTTTGCAAGAAACAAGGGGAAAAAAAAAACAATTCAAATATTCTAGAGCTACAATTAGGATTGTAAAGGACTTATCAGCAGCCACAATAAAAGACCACAGGTCCTAAAATCATATACTATCAAAAGAACTAAACCTGCAGCTAAAAATATCATATTCAGCAAAATTATCTCTAATGTTGAATGAGAAAAAATGGACATTCAATAAACTTGCAGATTTTCAGGACTTTCCATTAATCAAACCCAAACTTAATAGAAAACTTAATTCAAGCCAATATCAAAGATCAATTTCAAGGAATTCAACATGGACAAATAGTTAATTTTTTTTTTTACATGAGAGATGTATAGCATATATTTAAGGTTGGCATCAAGAATAGGGAAACAAAAAAAAAAGCTTGAGGCAGAGTCAAGGTAATAGTAATTATATCATACAAATGAGGTACAGAGGAAGAATAAACACAGAAGCATTAGAGAAAGGAGGGCTCCTAGTTCTGAAAATACACACACACACACACAATGAAGGGTACAAGACCCTCCAAAGAAATAAGAGGAGAGGGATGGGTGGACAGGGAAGTACAGAGTGCAGGAACAAAGGAGGAATCCATGGGTGGAAGGAGATTATCTAATAGTGATATAGGGAAGACAGCAGTGACTCTGAATCCTTTCTGATCTAAAAGTACTCTTGTCTGTCAATGATTGTAAAAGTCCTCTGGCCTAGAAATGTAAGTGCTCTTGTCTGTCAATAATTATAAAATGTAATGATATTTCTTCCCTTACATTTTAGGGAAGATATATTAGTGATCCTGAAGCCCTCTGACCTTGTTCTAACAATCTGTCTATTGAGGATTTCAAAGTCTTCTGGCCTTAGAATAAATAGTCCTATAAACATTACTGACTGATAGATAATCTGTTAGTCAGTAATGACCAAATTCCTAAGAACACCCCCTAAACCTACCTGAAAGCCATAAAATTAGCAAATGAGTAACATGAAGCTTTAATATAATTTTGTATAAACTTATCCCCTTCTCTCAGATCCCTTGCTAATTTCTTTTGGAACTTAATCTGCTTGTAATGAAATTACAATTACAAATAAACTTTGTCCCTTCACTAGGAAATAGATTCAAGCCTACAAATTCTTTTGAGATATCTCATGATGCTGTTCTGTGACCCTAAACTTTTGGGATTTCCTTCCCAACCTCAACAATTGATGGCCCATACAGGGAGTCTGGCATCCCCTGACTTGATTCTCTCCTTGTCAAGGTATGCCCCCCATTTTTCTCCCACAATTCTATAGGTGAGACATCCTAAACCACTGGGGAGAAGGCTTGTCTGAATCATCATGAGCCCCATGCTCTGCAAGTTTTCCTTGACTGAGGATGTCCAGACTGGAAAATTCTTGAAATTTTTGGCAAAGTTAAACTTCCCACTCTCTCATTTTCTCTGGAGTACCAGAGAAGATGAAATGCTGTAGAATAGCTTTTGGCAAATTTTATGGCTTTTGACAAAAATGGACAATCCTCTTTCATGTCATTTTGTCTATGTCTATGTCTCTGTGCAGAATGTCTGCGTCATGTTTGTTCTGTGAGCTAGATTTTGTTACCTAGAAAGATTTAAAATGCAACCAGCAAGGGGAAAAACAAAAAAAAACAAAAAAAAAAACAAAAAAAAAAAAAAAAAGAAAGAAAACCTCTATGCTGTAGTTAGAATATTGGGAAAGTTTCTTTAAAAGACTAATTTTTTCCTGTGGACTTTATCTGGGAACTACACAAAAACATTAGCTAATTAAAAGAACATCTTAGCAGATTCTCAAAATTTTGAAAACAATGATTCAGAAGTTTGACAATTAGTCATTTTAAGATTGTAAGAAAAATTTCTGAAACAGAGATAATTCTAGGAATGTACCCCATTCTGAAAAAAAAAAAAAGAAAAGGAAAAAAAACCAGGTAAATAACTTTTGCTAATCCTTTCTTGATTCCTATCTTGTCCAGAGTCCCCTTCTGCTGCTTTGGGAAAGCACCCCAGCAAGTATTAAGGGAATCTCTCCACTCCACTCCCCAGAGTGGTCCTGACTATATTTCAGTTGTAGGGACTGGTAACAAGATCAATATAGCCCAAATCCCTCTGATTGCTAATCCCTCTCATCTCAAATCAAATCAAAACTCAAATTCCACCTCACCTGTAGAAACAGGGGAAGCAACCTGGGGACCCACACATCCTTACCCAAACACTTCCCCAACCCACCTTGGGAAAATGGGGAGGGAGTGAGGGTCAAGTTCCATAGTCAGCATTCCCTGAGCCCTGGCACCTGAAACTATCATCAAAGTGATATCTTGACAATAGTCACCCCAGCTTTCAGCAGGCTATGTCCAGGAACTTCCTGGCACCACCCAGAATGGCAGGGTGAGGTGAAAAAGGCAATCAGCTTCTGCATTTGGTAAGACCATCATTCTCTGTTTTAATTATGGATATGCATTAGCTATGTAATTTATGGCAAATTATTTTCTCCCTGCCCAGTTTTCAGAAAGAGAAATAAGAGTTGTTGTAAAGATCACATGATTACAAAAGTGCTTAGCATAAAACAGACTATATGAATGTTAACTGCTTTATTGGATGTAATTGCTTTATATTTGATAATTTCATGATTTATTTTTAGATGTGACCAATAGATAAATGATTTCTATGTGTGTATAAAGTAATTTGGAAATTTGTTTGAGACATGATAGTAAAAGCAATTTAAAGGAGCTCTAATTAAAGCCCACTAAAGGGATATGCATCTTATAATCTATTTGCACTGAGAGTGTTGACAGAAGAATTTGGGAATTTCAGGAAAACCAAAAAGCAATTTGCTAACTCTGGCTACAAACAACCCACTTTTGAGTTTTCTAGAGTCAGACTTTTGAGGGCCCTGTCAGTAAAAACTAGCACCTTAACCCTTTTCCTGGCTCACAAAAGAGTAATGATGTATGTGAATTGGAAAATAATCAAATTGCAATTCAATTTGTCTAGGTCATTTAATCAGAATCTAGGGAATCTCATTAACTAAAATTAAGTCAATTTTAAAATCTGTTCTATCTCAATTTTAAGAATTGTCTTGTTTTCTCCATAAAACAAAAGAGAAACTTATTTAAAGGAATAGAAACTACAGCTAAGACTATTTGACTATAACTTAGGAAAACTCTAAAATTGTTAACTAACTTACTCTGAATTATTGTCATCATGTTAACCCTTATCAATTTACCTCCAAGTATGAGGTGTACAACAACTTTTTCCCCTTCATATAATGGGGGGAGGTATCAACCAGAGGCCATGAAAACACTAAGAATTGTAGGGGAGGGCAATAGCAAGCTCAGCCCTTCCCTGGAGTCTCTGTCAACTCCTTTTAATTTGTAAGCTTGCCAGTTTTCTTGAAACCATCAGGGTAAGCAAGGTCATCAGCCCTAAGAAATAAGCCTATTTAGGATTTATAGTTTCTAAACAAAGAATGTGTTTACTAAGAATCTATGAGCTTGTTTAATGATTGATCCTTACAGCAGGATAAGTCAAACAAAATCTACTATGTGTCTAAGTCCTGGTAAACTTCTAAAATAATGTTTCTGGCCCTAAACTGTGATTAGTAGAATTTGCTATTAGAGATAAAATCTCTTAGTACTGTAAATGATATTCTTTTGAGTTCTAAATTTGATTGCCTGATCATTAAGTCAGTAGCCCACCATTCAAGAGAGAAAATGCCCTTAAGTTTCTAGGTGGACAGCTTATCTGGGCAAGAGTTGAGAGGACAATCTTAGCCTCTGCTTAAGGTGGAATCCTTCTGACTCAATTTCCCAGTTCTGTTTCTTTGTTTTCCACCATTCCATTTCCAGATTATTTCTGGGTCTAGCTAATTATTACTGCATGATCAGCTGTCAAACAGATCTAAGGATGCTTTATCCTGCCATGTATGTGCTCTCAGGCTGAGGCCTGAAGAACCTATTTTGATGCTATTATAATCATGTCCCTGCTTTTTCCTATTACAGCAAATTTCTATAATCAGAGCAAATGGTCAATAATAGTCATAAATCCCATAGGACAAAATAATTATCTATTCTAGATATTAAAGATGTTTTCTTTTGCATACCATTGTATGAAGATTCATAATTTCTTTTGCCCCTGAAGGGGCAAATCCAGGGGTAAATAACCTCCCACCAATGAATCCTCTCTACCAAAACACATCAGAAACTTACTTATAATTTATATTTGGAGAATTGCTTAAGGATGGGGCAGCTAGATGGGGAAGCTAAATGGTGCAGTGGATAGAGCAATGGCCCTGAAGTCAGGAAGACCTGAATTCAAATCCAGCCTCAAACACTTAATGCTTCCTAGCTGTGCGACCCTAAGCAAGTCACTTAACCTTAATTGCCTCAGCAAAGAAAAAAAAAAATTACTTGAGGAGCTGAGAGATCAAACGACTTACAAGACTATTAATATTTTCTAGAGATAAACCTTGAATCCAGGTTTTTGACTGAGGCTAGCCATTTATCCACTATTCTATGCTTCCTTTCCAATATACAAGATATTTAAGAAATTTATTAAGACCAAAAGCGATTGCCCCAAAAAGATTAATATTCAACCCCTATGGAAAGTTGCTCCAAATAAACAATATTAAAAATCTAAGGTGTCCGTTCTCTCAACATCCAGAAAATTGACAAAGATGACAAAAGATAGAAAAATAATGTTGGCGGGGCTGTGAAAAGAAATCACAGTAACAGATGTTTGATGAAACTGCATATTAATTCTACCACTGTGAAAAGAAAATTGGAGTTCTAATAAAAAGAAAACATGACAAGATATCCTATCATAATTACCCAGAGAGGACTCTTGTAAGCATGTAGCTCAACAAGATCTCATATATTCTATAATATTCACAGTAAGTTTTTTTTTTTTGTTTTGTTTTGTTTTGTTTTTTTTTTGTTTGTTTGTTTTTAGCAAAGAAATTCCTAATGATTGGGAAATGGTTAAATTGTGGTATATAAATAGAATGTATTTGTACTCTAAAAAGAATGAATACAAAATTCAGATATACATGGGAAGATTTGTATGAACTAATATAGAAATAGGTGATATGTAGTAAAATAAACAAATCCCAGGAAATAAGATAAGAACATTGGAAAAAGAAAAAGGGAAGTAATTAAATGTAATAAAATAATAATAATTCACTTTTGGTTCCAGAGAAGAGGTAATAAAATATATATATTTCCTCCTTTATAAAGGTACCTAACAAATATCACTTTTGGTTCCAGAGAAGAGATAATAAAATATATATTTTCTCCTTTATAAAGGTACCTAACAAATACTAACATACAACATATCAAAAAATATATATATATATAATTGGACATATTGTGTATTAATATGATGAAATAGATAAGAGATAGTGGATGTGAAGATTTAAATAGGTTATAATCTGCAACATAGGTAATAATCTACATCAATGAGATCACCTATTCATTAGTGTATTCTTTTTCAATCAATAATTCCATTAATCATAATATGGTTGCTATAATATAATATTTTTTCTAATTTTAAATAAGTTTCAGCGGAATTGTAACTGCAATTGCTGCTTTTCTAATGTCAACTGAAACGTATTTTTTTCTCACACATTTAAATGTATAAATGTCTTTCTTTTCTTAAATGTGTTAGGGATAAGAAGCATTTTGTGGAACCTTATCTCTTTTTTTAAGACACCTTCATAACACTTTCTTTTTATAGGTTAGTCCAATCAATTAGCAAAGTTACAGTTGTTAAGTTTGATTTATTCTCAGTAAAATATGTTTTCTTTTTTTTCAGCAAAATATAAGGCCTACTTTTCTTATTACAGCCACATGCATATACAAAGAGACACTTGTTCTTTCACCTATATGCACCTATATGCAATGACAAAGTTCAGTCATTATAATTCATTCCAAGACATAATCACAAACCTAATTCTAGCTTCAAAATGTTAATAAATTCTAAGTATTATTCTTATTTTTATGAACTTCTTTCTTGTCTTAGAAGTATAGCTTTAAATTTAATATTCCCTCTCTATATTGCTTAATATTTCTAACAACTTTAATCCAATAGTTATTTAAGTTCTTTCACTTTTGTTATTTTAATTATATAAATGGCCAGCCTTTCTGCCATTCTGAATTTTCTTCTCAATTCTTAGCCTCATAGAATATTCCAGATCTCTCATGCCCATTCCATTTTTATTATATAAAGCATGTCCATATTTGTTATTTTGCACAAGATTTGAAAAGGAAGGGAGGAAAGGAGGAAGGGAAGGAAGGAGGGAGGGGTAGCTTTTCTACAGAAATGTTTGGAAATGTGGGAAATCAAAACTAAGGATAGCTTGCAAATATAAATAGAAAATAACAAGCTATGATAGAAATAAATAACTAAATGTATATATATATATATATATATATATATATATATATATATATATATATATATATATATATATACGTTAGAACTTCTATATTATTCTTAGTTTAGTTGGATAGATGACCTAAAGATGAATTTCCCCTAATTTTCTGTGAATTTTTTTTAATTTTTGTTTTCTTAAAAGCAAATAATTCTGTAATACTAATAATATATATTCATAAGTGATTTTTTATTATCACATAAATTTCTCTAAAATGAGGTTCAATATTTGACAACAATCTATCAGGGTGAGGGTAATCTGACATTTTTTCTAAACTGTCTAATTCTAGCTCTAATCTGTCCTTGATCTTACTATTTTCAAGAAATTGTACAAAATACTTACAAGAATACAGCAGTTAGATGTTCTATAGGATGGAATGGAAGAAGGAACTAAGATGAACTCTATAACTTTAAACTCTATAATCTTTCACATACTTTTCATTTCACTAATTTTCAATATATACTTTGGATATTGATAACACATGACAAATTCCTGGGAAAAATTAAAAAATAATTTGTGGACTCTTAGAAAATATAATAATCATTAACAGCAAAAATTGGTTTACTAAGAACCAATTGTGATAAACATTCCCTTTTATGAGCTTTAATTTTTTTTCTTTTAACCAAGGCAATTGGGGGTTAAGTGACTTGCCCAGGGTCACACAGCCAGGCAGTGTTATGTGTCTTAAGTCAAATTTGAACTCAGGTCCTCCTGACTTCAGGGCTGGTGCTCTATCCACTGCACCACCTAGCTGCCTCTTACGATCTTTAATTTTATGAAGAAATATATGCATTAGATAGTGCATATTTTGATTTTAGAAATGATTTATCTAAGGCAGTTTTTTGGTGTTTTTTTTTTTTTTGGACAATGGAGTTTAAGTAAAGACCTATATTCAAATCTAACCAATTTTGTCCAAATATATCACTTCATCTCTTTGAGCTCTAATTTCTTCTAATATCATGGAGATTTAATAATATTCTCTGTACTTCACAAGCTTATTTTTGAAACAACTGAGAGTTCTTGCTGACAAAGCCTTCCTGATAAATAAGTTGGTGAGATGTAGAATGAATTACAGAAATGTTTAATAGAGTCACAGCTGGCTGGACCACCATACCCTAAAAAGTTGTCATTGAATGACACAATCTAGTAGCAACCTAGGGAATCGCCTTTATTGGCATGTCATAAGGTTTTGTCCTGTTTTCATCTTGCTCAGAATGTTTTTAGGTGATTTGGATAAAGGCATAAAAATCATGCTATTTGAATTTATCTATTGTACAATCCTAGAATGAATAGGCAAAATATTAGATGATTTTACAGTAAAATGTAAAACTATGCAATATACAACTGAAATATAAAAGGAAAAAATAAAATCCCAAACAAAAATTCAAGAAACAACTTGTACAAGCACAAAACAGGAAAGATTTGGGAGGGCAAAAATTCATAGAAGAAAAATTTGTGTTTTAATTAACCACAAGCTCAATATGCTATCAGCATGACGATGCTATTAAAACAAACAAACAAAAAAAAAAAAAAAAAAAAAAAAAAAAAAAGCTTTATTCATAGAAGTTTCATGCCATCATCATCATCAAAATAGCACAGTACTGGCTAAGAAATATAGCAGTGGATCAATGGTTTAGATTAGATTCACAATATACAGTAATAAATGATAACAATAATCTAGTTTTTGATAGACCAAAAGATTGAAGTTTTAGGGACAGGAACTCACTATCTGACAAAAACTCCTGGGAAAACTGGAAAGCAGTTTGACAGAAACTTGGAATAGACCAACTATTGTATAGCAAGATAAGGTAAAAATGGATATTTATTTAGACATGAAGGGTGATTACACGAGCAAATTAGAGGAGCATGGAATATTTCACCTATCAAACCTATGAATAAAGAAAGAATTTATGACCAAATAAGAGATAGGTAAAATTACAAAATGTAAACATTAATAATTTTCATTACACTAAATTAAAGCTTTTTGCTCCAACAAAATCAATGAAGCCAAAATTAGAAGGAAAGCAGGAAACTGAGGGAAGAAAGGGAACTTGACAGCAAATTTCTCTGATAAAGGATTAATTTCCCAAATATATAGAGAACTAAGTTAAATTTATAAGAATACAAATCATTCCCTAATACATAGTCAAAAAATATGAACAGGCAGTTTTCAAAAGAAGGAATCCAAACTACATATAGTCATATGAAAAAATGCTTTAAATAACTTTTGATTAGAGAAATGCAAATTAAAACTAACTCTGAGTTACCACCTCATACCCATCAGTTTTGCTAATATGGAGAAAAGGAAAAAGGCAAATGTTAAGGATATGTGAGAAAATTGGTACTCTAATCTTTTGGCCCAGCAATACTATTACTAAGTGTATATCCCAGAAAGATTTTTTAAGTGAAAGGACCTATATATACAAAAATATTTATAGCAGCTCTTTTTGTGGTGTCAAAGAATTAGAAATTAAGTCGATGCCCATCAATTGGAGAATAGCTGAACCAGTTGTAGTATATGGTTATGATAGAATACTATTGTGCTATAAAACTAGATAACCAGAA
Organism: Sminthopsis crassicaudata; assembly: GCF_048593235.1. Classification (NCBI taxonomy): domain Eukaryota; kingdom Metazoa; phylum Chordata; class Mammalia; order Dasyuromorphia; family Dasyuridae; genus Sminthopsis; species Sminthopsis crassicaudata. Next base: position 234,007,251 of record NC_133620.1, on the reverse strand, counting down.
TGTTTTAAGAAAAACTTGGAAAGACTTACATGAACTGATGCAAAGTAAAGTAAGCAGAACCAAAAGAACATTGTACTCAATAACAGCAATACCGTAAAATGATCAACTATGATTTGGCTATACTCAGCAATACAATCATCTAAAATAATTTCAAAGAACTCGCGATGAAAAATGCTATCCATCTCCAGAGAAAAGGCTGATGAAGTCTAAAAGCATATCAAAGCATTTTTTAAAATTTTCTTTATTTTGGAGGAAGGTAGTCTATGGTTTCTTTCACAACATGACTAATATGAAAAAGTTTAACATCACCACACACATACAACTAATATAAAATTGCTTGCCTTGTCAATGAGGGGTGAAGTGAAAAAGGATATGAAAGAATTTGGAACTCAATTTTTTTAAAAAATGAAGATTAAATGTTTTTACATATAATTGGAAAAAATTTAAGTATAATAGAATAATGGCTTTATCATTCTCTGATCATATAGCATATAGATTCTTATTCAATTTTGTGTACCACATTTGGGAAGGGATACTAAGAAAGCAGAGTACAGATAATAACAAGGCCAATGGATTGATGAGAGAGGTCTGGAAAGCATGATTATAACAGATGGTTATAAAATGTAAATTTGACAAATTTAGAGTTATAAAATGTAAATTAAGTATTTAAGAGAAAGAAAGGACAAGAGGAAACTAGAAAGTAGGGATCAAAATCTAATTAGAAGCAGTAGTAGTATATTAGGTACTACTTTGTAAGAAAAAAAAAAGATGAGAACATAAGCTATATATCAAGAAAATTTTAGGGACAGATGGAAGATAGAGTGGATAAAGAGTACTGAACCAAATCAATGAAGACCTAATTCAAATCCAATCTCAGAAATGTAATACTTGTGTGACCTTGAACAAGTTACATAATCTATTTGCTAAGATTTCCTCATCTGTAGAATGGGGATAATAACAGCACCTTCTTTTCAGTGTTGCTGTGAAGACAAAGTACGGGTAAAGTGTTTAGCACAGTACAGGTTCTCAAGGTAGACAATATATAAATACCAGCTTTTAATATTATTATGAGAAGTAGGAGAATAATAACCATAAGCAACAACAGTAATAACTAGCATTTACATAGCACTTTAAGATTTGGAACACACATTATATATGTTCTCATTTAATCCTCACAACAATCTGGTAACGTAAGTGCTCTTGTCTCAATTTTACAGATGAACAAAATGAGGTAGGCAGAGATTAATTACTTGCCCTAGGAGCACAAGTAATAAACACCTGAGGTCACATTTGAATTCTGGTCTTCCAGACTCCAAATGCAGCATAATATCCACTAAGCAGCCTTGCTACCTGAATCATAATTGGCAACACTGAAAACTAGAGCAAACAGTTGTAATGTACTCTCAAATACATCGAAAATCTGATCTGAAAGTAACAGATGTAATTAAGACAAATTCATTTGGAGAGATGTAGAGACTTGAATCACTTTTCCTTATTCTATAGTCAACTATCTGGTTTTCAGAGAGATACAATCACATATCAGTCTATTGATGATTATAAAACAAACCAAATTGGATTTTTAAATGTTGTGGTTTTTTTTCCATTCTATTCTCCTGTATCTTTTGTAAAAGTAAGGAAATTTATAAATTCATAAAAATAAAATCTCTCTATACTGAACATTGTTTTTCACATGATCATCAATTAAATTTATTATGTTTAGAATTTTTAGCAAGGATCTGCTCAAATGTAATTTATAAAAAATAAAAATATCAAAGTTAAATTTTTTAAAAGTTAAAAAAAATTATATAGACTCTGTCATTTAGTACTATAATATCCTTGAGAGATTTTTATTCTTTATTAGCAAGAAAAGAGAAGTTTTGACCCCAGCTTGCAACAGCACAAAAGACCAATGAAGGTGAATAATATAAATATTTAGTTAGCAATCAATTAACAAGTATTGATTAATTATCAACTGTATGACAGTTACTGTGATGAACACTGGCAATACAAAGACAAAATAGGCAGTCTCTCCCCTGAAAGAGCTAATTTGTATATTATGACAAGCTAGCAGTGATAGAGGGAAGCCATTTTCACTTTCATTTCTTCTGTAACCCCTGTCATTTCTATTCCCTCCCCCCTTTTTCAGGGTGACTATCTTCTACTTCTCAGCCAGACATGTCTACTACCATCTTCTGTGCTTGTGAAGCATTAATAAAATACTTTCAAACTAGGTTCCCCAAAGAATACATTTTCTCCTATAGAACATTGTTCATTTAATAATAGCTGCCCTGCCCAATATACTTAAAAGAGATATCATGAAATAAAATGAAACAATGAATGTGAAAAATATTTTGAGCTCTCATGGGGAAAGACATTATATAACTATGAAGAAATGTTCCTCTTGAAAAACAGTAATGAGATACACACAAACATAAAACAAATATCAGGAGTAGAATTTATTTTGTTAAAAAAAAAAAAAAAAGCAGATGTAGTAATCATGATCTTAGACAAAATTAAAGCTAAAATAGATTTAATCAAAAGAGAAAATAGGGAAACTAAACTATATGTCATTCATATTAATATTGTTTTAGGCTATACAACATAACTAGATAATATAAGATTGGAATATTGCCATGGTGTAAGAAATGATGAACCAGTGGACTGAGAAAAATATGGAAAAACAAACTTATAAAGGAAGATGTTATCCATCTGCAGACAGAAGATAAGTGGAAATAAGCTTAGTATAATCTTACATATATGCTTATGAATGTAACTATAGATATATATATGTGAAAGGATTATAAATATCTATGTATATTTAGTATACATGTATATATATTAAAAAAAAGCCCTACATAAATGAAATCTTCTTGGGGTGAGAGGGAGCAGGAAGAAAGAAAAAATAAATAAAAAGTACACAGCAGAGAACAAAAGAAAAACTATAAGAAAGCAAAAAAAAAATAGCTCTAAACACAAAGTATAGTATTATATAGACATTTTTGACATGGAAACATTGCTTTATATTTTGAATCCTCTCTTGTGTCCTGCTTTGTGCATGGCAAAGTTTTTTTTTTTTCTTTTCTTACTTTACATTTTAAGTTTAAAATAAATTTTTTTAAAGATAAGATAGAAGAAAAAGAAAGAAAACTATGATATAGAGGGTAGAGAGATGACCTTAGAGTTATAGAAACCTGGGTTTGAGTTTATACTGATTCTCTGAGCTTGAGCTAGTAACTTAACTTCTTAAAACTATCCACTCCATCTCTGAGCTCTAGAGCTGTACAAAATAGGTAACAAGTAATAATAGTCTGCATTGGTAGGGGAAATTTCTTTACTGGAAATCCATTATAGAGATGAAATCACAAATCTCCTTCTCCCTACCAAAAATAAAAAAGATTCTTAAATTTGATCGTCTTAAAACTAAAAAGTTATCTATAATGAAATGAATGTCAACAGAATGTTTGAGGTGTGGCTTAAATCAGGTATTTCTCAAAAATCATTGCCTTTAATCTCAATAAAACTAAAGTCTTGATTGCTTGCCTTGTCAGGAAATTAATTGAGGAGGAATCTTGGATGTCAGAACTAAATTGTTATTGTACCTATTTCAGTTGCGTCCAACTCTTCCTGACCCCATTTGGGGTTTTCTTGACAAAAATACTGGAGTGGTTTGCCATTTTCTTCTCCAGCTCATTTTACCCATGAATAACTGAAACAAACATAATGAAGTGACAACTAATAAGTATCTCAGACTAGATTTGGACTCCTCCTGGTTCCAGGATTAGAGATACTGCAACATCTTACTAGGCTCAAGAACTAAATATTTGAGGTTAAAGTGTTGTTTTCATGCATTGAAAAAATGCACTCAGATGATTAATCTTTGTGCCCCTAGGTGGTACATTGTATAGAGGGCTGGACTTGGAGTCAAAAAGACCTGGATTCAAAACCAGCCTTAGACACTTATCTGTGGGGCCCTAACTAAATCACTTAATTTTAATCCACATTAGTTTGCTCATCTGTAAAACAGGAATAATAATAGCACTTAGCTCCCAGAGTTGTTGTGAGGATCAAAAGAGATAATACTAGCACTTACTATTGCCCAACACATATCAAAATGAGATATTTGAAAAGTATGAAACTTAAAGCACTCTTATAAATAATAGTTTCTATTTTTATAATGATACCTTGTGTTACAATCTGAGGACCAGAAACTTAGAACTAGAACAGACATTACTAGTCATATAATTCAATTTCTTCATTTTATTGATAAAAGAAGCAAGACTTAGAAAAATAGAAGTTATTTGACTAAAGTTATATAACTAAACAAGTCAGAGCTGAGATTTGATTATTGATCCTCTAGGACTACAAATTCAAACTTCCTAATATTATTATTGCTTCACAAGTACAGAAGATGGTAGTAGACATATCTGGCTGAGAAGTAGAAGATAGTCACCCTGAAAAAGGGGGGAGGGAATAGAAATGACAGGGGTTACAGAAGAAATGAAAGTGAAAATGGCTTCCCTCTATCATTGCTAGCTTGTCATAATATACAAATTAGCTCTTTCAGGGGAGAGACTGCCTATTTTGTCTTTGTATTGCCAGTGTTCATCACAGTAACTGTCATATAGTTGATAATTAATCAATCTTGTTAATTGATTGCTAACTAAATACTTATATTATTCACCTTCATTGGTCTTTTGTGCTGTTGCAAGCTGGGGTCAAAACTTCTCTTTTCTTGCTAATAAAGAATAAAAATCTCTCAAAGATGTTATAGTACTAAATGACAGAGCCTATATAAAAATGTCCTGGCAAGCTAGAACAGTGAGTAAAATCTAAGATGAATTCATAAAAATCTGTTTCATAAGTATAAGAAGGCAGCAAGGCACAGTGGTACATATCTCTAAATCTTACTGCTGGGAAGGCTATGGTTATTGAATTGCTTGAGCTCAGGAGTTCTGAGGTGAAGTAGATTAAGCTGATTGGGTGTTCATGCTAAGCCCAATATAAATGTGATAATGTATGGGGAGCTACTAGATTGTCTAAGAAGCAGCAAACTGGAATAAACAAAAACTCCTTTGCCAGTCAGTATAGGGTCAGGTCTATAAATAGCCCTTGAACTTCCAGTTTGGTTAAAATAGGGAGATTCAAACTTCAAAAAGAGAAAAAAAATGATGGACATATATGATCAGAAAAGGAGGTAGCCCAAACCTTCTTGCAGAAAAAATTAATAATAGATGTAAAGTCCTTATGCTCCATTAGTGACCATGTCATATAAAAAGTCTACAAGAAAATTCCCATAAAATGGACCCATTGTGGGAAATTTTTATGATTATAGGAAAGAAGTATATAGCAACCTATACTAGACACCAAAACTTGGAAAATTACACAGTCAATATATGGTGTATTTCACAATGACACTATTAAAAAAAAAATCTACTATGTGTCTAACATTGCTTAGGTCAACTCCAAAATTCTCACAATCCTAATAATTTGATTGTCTTATCTAGGATGAAAGAATAAGAACTTGAATACTAAAGAATGTATTATATGTTGATTATGTAGGAATGCACTAAACATGGAAGCTAGAAAGGAAAGCAAATATAAACAAAAATGGACAACTACATTTTTTGACAATGGTAGCATGATGTGCACCTGTTGGCTTCTTGTGCCTAATTGGAGGCTTTTCAGTTGAGTTGTAAATGGTGGGAAAGAGGGAAAGAATCTGAATTATAACATATGGCTGATGAGAGAAATGCAGATGTTGTGCCAGTTAATGAGATCCTTTGGTCAGAGTCTTAGAAAAAAAATATACAGAACATATGACATCACTTGTCTTGCTGAGAAAGAAATTGTGGGTTACCCAGAAATAAGCAAGACTTATAAAGTCTGTATGATATCAGGATTACCAGATGAAAAGTGAAAAGTATTATCAAAACAATTACCCCTCCCCCCAAAAAAACCTATTTCCTATCCCAAATTGACCCCATTTGACTGAATCAGTCAAATCAACCAGTGTATCTGCTATTTTTTATGACAGTCTGACCATTTTCTTATTTAATCACTCACAAGCCTTCCTATTGTGACCTCCCTGTTCTGGAATGGAAAATTATATTTGATAAAAAGATTCACTGAGTTAGAAGCGTTCCTGAGCCTCCTGAGTTTTCTCATCTATAAAACAAAGGATGCCCTTAATCCTTCATTTCAATGTAGGAGTTTGAAATTGATAGCTTCTAAATCTATGATCCTGTGAATCCTATGAATTTATTTCCACAATAATAAGGTGTGATGAAGGAGTTGCAGCATAGGGAAGATTCTATGAAAAAAGCCTGCATCTTCCTTTTTTTGAAGGAAGAGACAAGAAATAATCTCTTTGCAACTGAATACCTAGTCCCACAGTTGGTAGCTTAACATCTCCTAAGTGTTTTAGTAAAACAAGGAAAGACAGATGTTCAAAGATTTCTATAATCACATGAAAGTCTTAGAATTTTAATGGCAATGAAGCATATTAATCAATCTTCTCTAAGTCACTTAAGTTCTCTTCTGTTGCTCACCCTCCCTGTTCCTCCACCACCACCAATTATTCTTTTGGTTGTACCTCTCTTGGGGTTTCTGTATAGATTTTAACAATGTTAATTGTTTGACAATCTTCCAAAAATGGTACTTTACAGACAATAATAACTGAGTACATAAAAATTCTTTTTTGTTTTCATATAAGATTTTTTATCTTTAGGGGTTATTCTACATGCTTATTATAAATTACTCAGGAACTGAGCTATGATTAACCATAGATGGATGAGTATGGCAGGACAGCTAAAGGACAATCTGTCACCCCTGTCTTATAATTTTTCATCTATGGTTATGCTTCTCAAAACATTACTAATGAGGCTGTGTTAATCAAATGCAATTCATTCACTCTGGGCTTTGAAGAAAAAAAAATGTAGTAGAGAGAAATGCATCTTTAGCTTTCATCATAAAAGAAAAAGTTACCACGGTTGTTTAAATTAATTATCTTTTAAAAGAAATGAGCTCCTCACTAATAAAAAAGAGAAATTCAAATAGAAATAACTCTGGAATTTCACTTCACACCCAGCAAATTGTAAAAGATAACAAAAGATGGGAAATGATTGTTGTAAGGTTTATGGGAAGTCAATCAATAAATATTAATTAACTGTTCTATGACAGGTACTGAACCAAGGTCCATGGAGAGACAAAAAAATAATCAACGCTCTCAAGAAGCTCACTATCTATTGGAGAGGTAGGTATAGTCTGAACAATAAACAAAATTCTTTGGAAGTCAGGATTAGGTGGTTGTTTTTTTCCTTTAAAAAATGGAACATTCTTGAAATTTAATTGGCTCCAGGGACTAACAAGCTCTTTTCTTTAATGCAGCTTCCTGGTGACATAGATATAAAAGCCAGGTCATGAAAAGACAAAGAAGGTTCCTTCCTTAGGAATCTAATTAGCACACTAACATGGCAAACAGAGTCAGGAAAGCCTTGCAAAGCCAAATCAATGTTATATTCTTATTGGATATCCCCCCCCCCCCCCCCTTTATGACTAAGGAACCATTCTATTGATAATGCTAAAACGTTCTAATAGCTAGTAGGGATGGTAAAAATCAAGTGAGAGCTTTTTAAGGGTGGGAAAAGATATGTGATCATGATATATGTTTAGAATAATCTCACATATTTAACCTATATCAAATTGTTTGCTGTTTGGGGGAAGGGGGATGGGGGAGGAGAGGAAGAAAGATTTGGAATACAAGGTTTTATGAAGGTGAATGTTGAAAACTATCTTTATATGTATTTAAAAAAATGAAATACCATAAAAAACCAAAAACTTGAAAACAAACAAACAAAAAAAGATATATGCCCATGTTTGAAAGCAAAAGGGAGGGAGCCAGCTAGTAGGGAACACTGAAGATTAGGGAGATAAAATGAGGATGATAAGCAGAAAATCTTGGGAGAAAACTAGAGGAGGTTGGCAAAAGTGCCCTTTCACTTGGGCAAGTTGCTTTGCCCTGGACCCAAGCCTCAAAAATGCCTGCATTTTGAAGGATCCAACTCATCACTGGCACAAAATTTAAAAAAAAAAATTAAGATAAAAATGAAATAAGAATAAAGTAAAATATTTGTGAATGATCTATATAAACAAGCAAGTGTTACCTATTTATATGAAATATGGAAATATCTAAATATACCTAAAATATGGATTAGAAGGAAAAGCTAAGTGGTGCAGCGGATAAGAGTTCCAGGCCAGATCAGGAACATTCATTTTCCTGTGACCAAATTTGGCCTCAGATACTTACTAGTTGTTTTGGGAAAGTCCCTGTTTGCCTCAGTTTTCTCATCTGTAAAATGAGCTATAGAAGGAAACGGCCAACTATTATATTTGCCAAGAAAACCCCAAATAAGGTCAAGAAGAGTCACACACAATTCAAACAAGTGAACAACAACAAACACAACAGAATCCCTGGATAGTAGAGTCCTAGAAAATATTCCTAATTCACTCAACAAGTTCCAGAGCAGTATTTCCACTTGCTCCACATTTCCATATCAATTGAGTATGCATACATTTCATTGTTAACAAGTCAATTTCAAAGCACATATTGTTGGCTGAACACAATGTCATGAATGATAAATTTAATGATACAAATGTACATTTGATATGTACAACAATGACTTCTGAATAAGAACATTATACATTGTTACAAGATAGTGCTTAATAACAAAAATGCAGGGTGATTACCAATGCTATGATTTTAGTTAGGTGCAATCAAAACCTAGAAGCATACACCACAGTGACAATAATATTCTGTTATTCTGATCTGAATTAAAGACCAAAAAATCATTGATGAATTTAAGGATTTTCTTACAAAATCTCATATATATTTCGTATTTATGAGGAGAAAATATTTTTAGTGTAGATTTGGAACGCTGTTATTTAAATAATTGTGCCGCTGGCATTATCATTATCTGGGTAGTTACCACTTTTGAAGGCCTGTATCTACCGTTTAGCATTTCCAGTATCCTTCATTAATTACCTACCAATTCTCAGTACTTTAACCTAAATTCTTACTAATTCACGAAATAACGCATTATTTCATCAAATTTTGTTTCTAAATTTTATTGTGGTAATTAATGTTATAACTGTAACGATAATCAACTTAAATTTTAAATTTTAATATTCTCCCATTTAAAGAAGCGTCAGAGACTCCCTTCCGCAGTGCTGCGCATGCGCAGAACCGCCAGCTTGGTTCCGCTGAGGTGCCAGATTGGTTGCGCAGAGGTGCCAGATTGATTCCGCAGAAATGAAGTCGCTACTGGCCTTGTGTGCTTTGCAGGTGACCCAGCACCAGGCATCGGCGTGCCGGGCTCTGGCCACCCTGCCTCGGGAACTGTACCCGGCCTTATTCCGGGCCGCCTTCATGAACGGCAGAACCGCGGTGCTGCAAGCGCTAGTGCAGACGTGGCCCTTCCCGTGTCTCAGCTTCCGGCAGCTGCTCCCCCAGCCCAATCAGATGGGCTGGCCCGAGAAGCCCAGCAAGGAGAGCGTGCAAGCCGTGATCCTGGCGCTGCTTGCCTCGCCGCGCAGGAAGCCTCATCTCCGAGTGCTGGATATCACCGGTTTCCTGGATGCCAGCTGCGGGCAAGACCCTACCACCATGAGTATGTGGGCTCGCTCGGTGGTGGTGGCCAGGACTTGCCTCAGTGCCCAGACTCAGGCCAAGGCAGCTCAGCGCTTAGCGAAGCGCCGCAAGCTGGAGCGTCACAACCTTATGCCTAGTCCTGTGGAAGTGCACACTGACCTGCTGGTGAACCGAACTTCCTACAATGTCCTGAAGGAGGCTCTCCTGACCAGCATCTGCGGCCCCCTTCGCCTGCGCTGCAGGGACCTCTGGGCTGAGGAGCTGTCGGGTCCTAGCACCATATCTCTTTTGGAGCTGCTGGATCCAACGTACCTGCGCCAGATAGACTTACGCTTCAACAACTTGGGACTCTCAGGTCTGTGTATGGTCGTGCCCCATATGACCAAGTTCTCTCACCTGTTGAGCCTGAAGCTCCAATACAGTAACGTGGATGTGCGGCGGCTCACCAGTGAAGCCGAGAGCAGCTTCCAACGCTTTGTTTCTGCGGTTGGACAGCTGAAATGCCTCAAGGAACTCAACATGGGTTCCTCCCGCCTCTCAGGCCGCCTTCATCAGCTCCTGGGCGCCGTCCAGGGCCCTCTGGAAAGCCTGGAACTTCCCTTCTGTGCCCTTCTTTCTGGGGACTTGAGTTACTTGGCTCAGAGCCCCCATGCTACCCATCTCAAGAAGCTGGATCTCAGTGGCAATAAACTGTCTGGTGACCTCCTGCGCCCCTTTCAGAAGCTGCTGAAGGAAGCCTCAGATTCCCTGCTTTGTCTGGATATTACAGAGTGCCAGCTCATGGATGTCCATCTCGCTACTACCTTGCCCACCCTATGCGCCTGTATCCATCTCCGCTATCTTGGTCTCTATGGCAACCCTATTGCTAGTGCTGGACTGAAAATCTTGCTGCCGCACTTAAAGGCCTTGCCTGAGCTTCAGCTGGTGGTACACCCAGTCCCTGTGGATTGCTATAATAACCTGCCCTGGCCACCGTCTTCAGCCAGTCTCCTGGAGGGTTCTGTGGATGAAGAGAAGCTTGCCAGAGTGCAGGCTGAGCTGCAGCAAGTGATACAGGCCATAGAGCTCCGTGACATGCTGTGGACCATGGACATCTACGGCCACAATAGCTTTGACTACTTCAGCCTGTAGAACATTACATATATTGTGGAGGGGGGAGGAGTACAGGGAGAGAGAGTCAATATTCTTCTGCTTTGCTATTGATGCAAGATCATCCCAATGTGGTGAGTGTCTCTTGCTCTGAATTTTGGCAGAACCAGAATGGGCTTTCTACTTAGTATGTGTTCCTAGATGGGTTGTGTGTAGATGGATTGTGTGTAGATGGGTTGTGTGTTGAGGGTTATAGATTTTTTCTCTGCCCCTGTCCATGATGGACGTCACAGAGTTGTTTTTCTAAGGCCTGAAGTTCAACTTTCTATGGTAGGGGGGCCCTTTTCCTGGGGGGTATTTATTTGTAATTCCAGAACCCATGAGTCGTTTTTTAAAACCTGAATTTTTTGGTCCCTCCCTAAGTGTTCTCCATCAGTCCACCCCATCACCTGTCACAGATGATCAAAGCAAGAAGAATAAAGGGAATACCAACATAAAAATTTTTTAAAATAAATAAAAAAAAGGGACAGATTGACAGTTGCTTATTAAAGTGTATGTGCTATTTCATTGTATGGTATAGAATGGTATTTTCTACTACATAAAACTTTATATAAGAAGACTAGTTAGTTGATGTGGAATAGTTTAATTTTTTCCTTTTTTGTTTTTATGTCTGATTTAAACTGATTTAAATTGTTGTAACCAATAGTGGGAAGGGAAAAACAAGGTGCATATCAAGTAGTGATATCAAAATGTCAACAGTTGAAATGTAAGTTTCATTAAATTGTGTTGTCTCAAATTACAATTTTGATGCATTTTATATATTTAATACAAAGTGGTATTGAAATGTAAGTTCAATTAAATTGTGTTGTCTCAAATTACAATTTTGATGTATTTTGTATATTTAATACAAAGTGGTATTGAAATGTAAGTTTCAATAAATTGTGTTGTCTCAAATTACAGTTTTGATGCATTTTGTATATTTAATACAAAATGGCAAATAATGTCAACACTAACAAGGCAGTGGACTTTATATTGACTACCAAAGATTGATGGCCTGGAATCTGCTGGAGAAGCATATCACAGAGCTCATTAGTAATGATGAGTAATACAAAGTAGTTTTGAGAAAGAATAATTGTATCTGAGATTTCAAAAAAGATACTATAAAGTGTAAAGATATTAGCATTCCTTCCTCTGATTTGTCAAATTTATACATAACAAATAGTATTTTTAAATGACTATTTAAAATTTAGTGCAAGACAACAAAAATTATCTTTAAAAGTATCTATTTTATGAAATAGATAGAAATCAGGGTCTTCTATGAAGGACTTTCTTAAAATGAAATGCACTGAAAAAAGTTCCAATAATTAATCTATAATTTTATTCTTTGGCATATTGTTGAAAGAAGAACAAAACTAAGTTTTTCTTGCAATGCATATTTTTGGGGAGTGATAATAGGCCAGTCAATGTGTTCTAACTTCTGATCATCAGTTAACAAATGATGTTGAGAACACTTTCAGAAAATGAAGCTGTGTATATTTATGATATATTGAGAGAATATAACCAAGTAAGAATAAGGTGAACCTACAGAGTATGAACCTACAGGGTACAAACCATTTTTCTTAATGTCTGATAAATAGTGTTGTAAATAGCCAGGAGGATAGGTGGGGGAATGTACTCTTTAAAGGTCAACAATCATATTCTGAAATTTCTACATGCTACTTTCCCTGTAGCAAAATGTTGTCTACATTTTGTCTAATAGCTGACTTTTAGGAGAGCTTATTTCTTTTGGGGGGAAAAGCTGGGGTGTATAATTAAAAGAGTTAATAGAATAACCCTGCTTGCATTAAGAAAAGTGAAAACAATTATTTTCATTGCCTACTTATTTCTATTTAAAACATTCTATAAATGTTTTATTCCATCTGAATGACTGAATGGCTAGGCCCAAATTAACTTCTGAAGTTCTAAGTTTTTCTTAAAATGGGCATGGATATATTAGCCAAGATCAATGATAACTACTAGAAGCTCTTATAATGGCCGCTGAGTCATGCTGAAATCTCTTTTAGATATGAAATTCTGTGAATCTGTGATCAAAAGTAAAGTCTTTGAGAATCTAGAAGTGATGAAACTATACAAGTACTGACTCTAAATTGCTCCCAAATAACACTAACAACAAAGTGGACTTTATGTTGTCTACCAAAGCTTGGTGGCCAGGAAACTATAGGAGAAGGAAGTCACAGAACCCATTAGACAACTTCAGCTTTCCAACTTTGTGTGTATGCGGACAAAAAAAAAAAAAAAAAAAATCTGATAATCACTTCCAGTTGAGAAAATTCCTTCAATCAACTAACTAGGAAAGTTGTATGGGAGATATTGACTATAGCAGGAAAGTCCTTAAAATAGCTAAATACAATATTTTGAAGTTTAACATTTTTCATTTTCTAGTCAACAATAGTTCCTGACCTATTCTCTATCATGGACCCCTTTGACAGTGTGGTGAATTCTATGAACCTGGCCACAGAACATTTTTAAAAGCAGAAAACAAAACGTATAAGATTGCAAAAGAAATTAATTATATTGAAATATTTTTTAAAAAGCTATTTTTTTTGAAGTTCACAAATCTCTACTTAGCAGTTAATGACATTTTGTCCAGTTCTGATATAACAACTGTGCTTACATTTTTATAGCAATTTATGATTTTTGAAGTATTTTAATATTTTAAACTTATATTCTTTATGTCATGAGTTAGATTGATTGGGCATCATCATCATTCTCCATTTTACAGAAGAGGAAAGGTTCTAAGAAAGGAAATGCTTTAACCAAAATCACACAACTAGTTTGGGGTAGAGTAGGCATTAGAAGCCAAATCTCTGGAGTTATCAAAACCTCAAATCCAATCTCAGTCACTTATTAGCTATATGAACTGAAGGAAGTCATTTAACTTCTGTTTGCTTCAGTTTCCTCAACTAAAATGGGATTAATTATAGTAACTACTTCATACATTTACTGTGAGGACAAAAGCAGATAATATTTGTGGCACATGGTAGGTGGTTAATAAATGCTTGGTTCTTTTCTTCATTACTTCACTTTTCTGCTTTTCGTGTGTCAATGTAGGCTTGTAGTAAAACTGTATTCAACAATATTCACATCAATAAAACAGAGTTTTTAGCAAAATCCAGAGCATCTATTAGGGAAGGATGTATCTTTCTTACTCAGAAATCCATACTTAGATTTTTACATTAAAACTAGCAATGTAAATATGGGGTGGGGGAGAGAGGAAGAGGGGAATTTACTTAAATGAGCTTGGTTTGCTTTAAAGTTAAAAACCTATAACCGAATCCATAAAACACAATAGCCAATAGGTACTAAATTTATCTTTAGTCAATAGTTTTTAAAGGTTAATTTTTAAATTATGTTCATGAATCCCTTCCAGCTTAATGCTAGAAGAACTGGTTTATAAGAAATCAAATGAATGACACTGGTTTCTTTTGGGGATGAAAACAATGTTCAAAGCAATAAATTCTTTTGTATGTATGTATTTATGTCAATGATCAAAATCAGTATGTTCCTCAGAGCAGAAATTAAAAATTAAAAAAAAAAAGGTTTCTAGGATTCCTGCTGATTTTTAACAGAAATACAAAACTATACACTATGTTAGATCATAACCAAGACTATACACAATACAAGGGAGGGAACAGGCCCTTTAAAACAGAATTTCAAAGGAAAAAAGAACCTAGGCTATGGAGCAGGTGGAACTTTAAGCTATGTAAGACTAGGAAATACTGCTGAACAATAGCACTTGCCATAGAGAAACAGAGTACAGATGTTTCTAGCGCAGCACAGGCACAGGAATCACTATCCTGACCACCATTGTCACTGGCAAGTAAAGTACCCAGAATATACCTAACTGCTCCTTTCAGAGTTCTAGGGACAATCCTAAAGAATTGAAGAGCTGTTTCTCTAAGACCTCAATAATTCTATCACTATCAATTAATATCAATTATTCAGCTAGACAATTAACTATTACTATTTACCAAAGTAGTATGATAAAAATAGATCATATTAACATCCCCCCCAAACCAGGAGAATACTATCCCACAATTATATAAAGAATTCAGGGGAAAGTGTGCCAAAGCTTAGAAAACACATGGTTCAAAGGATAACTCATTGCTCTGCTTTCCTACAAATCCATTTCTCCCATTAATGGAATGCTCATGAATCTTCTCCTAGATGTAATTTATATTTCTTCTGAACTTCTATTGTAGAGTCATGGAGTTGCATATTTAATTTCTCCTTGATTCCCAAAATAGATGCTGCTGTTAGCCACTGAAGTTCCAGGGAATCAATCTCTATTGTCAGTGGAAAGCCCCACATTATATGACCTTTAAATATTCATAAGGTCACCCTAATCAATTCCTTTTCCCCATGCAATTACTTCATAAGGGATTAACTGTTTCTACCACAGAGATAATCCACTATGTAAGCCCCACAGATCATGATCAACTCTTCAATCATTCTTTTTTGTTGTTGTTTTGTTTTATTTTTCTCAATTAGAATTTTATTTTATTAACAAGTCTGCTTTCTTTCCTCTGCTACCCTATTCTCTCCATTGCAAAAATGTAAAAGTCTTCATTATAATGCACTGTGTACTATCACTTCATTTCATTCCATGCTTTTTACTCCTTATAGATTAAAGGGTTTTTATATAGTATAATGCTTTGGATTGATTCTACAGCAGTGTGTTCATCTAATAACTGTATGAGTAATTAGGTTACACAAGGGCTTCTTAAATCTTTTCCACTTATGCCCCATTTTTACCTGAGAAATTTTTACACTACCTGGATATATATGCATATAAAATAGGTATAAAAATCAAACATTTACTGATAATAAATCAAAATTTCACAATCCCCACTTTAGTTACATAACCCTAGATGAGATCATGACAGTTTAAGAAGTTTTGGATTAGACTGTGTTCCATTGAATGGGATAAGGATATTTGGCTCTTGAGACAAGTGATTCGGGACATCAAATAAAAGGTTCCCCAAAATCTTTACTAATGTTACTATTATTTTACCAGTACTACCAACTGGTGAAACAATGCTGTTCTAAACAGATGATAGTAGTGATAAGATTGCAAGAGTTCAGATAAATAAAATTAGAGAAAACATTAAATGAAATTGATCATTCTAGACTGAAGAACCTGTCACCATCAATGGTGTAACTGGATCTTTGAGAACAGATATTCTTATTTTGAATCAGCCACAGAAAAATAGCAAATAATGTGTAATGCTGGAGAAACTGAGGCAAGAAAGAGATTAGAGAGTTTTTAATAATTTATTTGAAAGGGAGAGATTTACTGGGACCAAATGGATCCATGGTTTGGTCCCAGAGCTGAATGAGACTATAGTCTCCAAGAATACAGCATCCAGCAGCCAATGAGAGTTCTCAATGACATATTTATACACAGCAGCTAAACAAAGGCAGGGGGATGGGTCCAAATCTGGTGAGTGGGAATCTCCAGGCAGGAACCATCAATTTAGTTCTGACAGACTGGGGGTAGGACCATAAATTCTTACTAATTGGGAGGTAAGAAAGTGTCTGGCTAGAGAAAGTCCCCTTTTTTGAGTTTACACATTGACAATTTATAACCTCTGAGTTATATCAGTCTTAATGAAAGGGGGTAAGGAGGAGGGGTTGCAACTAAGGGCATTGAAGCAGAACAATTTAGGGAAATTGAGGCAGGACCATTAGGGAAACTGAGGTAGGACAATTAGGGAAACTGAGGTAGGACAATTAGGGAAACTGAGGTAGGACAATTAGGGAAACTGAGGTAGGACAATTAGGGAAACTGAGTCAGAACAATTAGGGAAACTGTGGCACAACATATGTTCCATTATCTGACCCAGGAAATTTATAAGGTATAGAATAATGCAATGATTATGGATTCTTTAGGAGAGTGGGACCTGAGCAATGAGGTCATTATTTAAATTAATTATTCATTATTCAAACTAAAAAATCAGGCAAAGTTATGGCAATCTAACAGTGCAGAACACAATGACGTGGATAAATGCTATATACATTAAGCCTATCATGGGGGTGAAAGAATACATAGAATGAATGCAAATGAAGGACAATAAATTCCTTTTTAACTATTTTAGTGGCACAATTTTTTAACTGAACAGAATTGCTTAAGTTACAAATTATTTCAACTAGTTACTTTACTGGATCTTCTTCTCTCCCTTTTATAGATAGAAAACTTAAACCCAGAAAGTTAAAGTTATTCATCAAGACCACAGAGGTAGTGAATAGAAGAATGAGAATATGATCCATGATTCTCTAGCTCCAGAGTCAGTGCTTTAGTTAGTACTAATTCAAACCACTAATTTTAGAGATAAGTCCCAGAAAGGCTACATGTCCTAAGCAAGATCATACAGAAGTAAATGTCAAAATTGAGATTTGAACCCAAGTCCTGACATCAAATCAAGCACACTTTCTACTAAAAAAAAAAAAAAAAAAAAATTTGTCTCATTGTCTCCTTTTGCAAGTTTAACATTCGTCCCATTATGTAATAAAATCTAAAAGGAAGCTCAGCACTTAGAAGTAAACATATTGTTGGTTATTATTTCAGCAATATTTACATATATTTTCACATGCAAAAACTTTGTATTCAATTATTTTATTCATTATTTTGCTTTTTTGAGATTCTTGATCTAATGATAAAATTATTTACAAAACCATTTTAAATCACTGAATTTCTAAGAAGGTTTCTAAATAGTAAACAAATGAGACAGTTTAAGTTTTTCTTATAATGTTTTCATTGTTGATTTATTCACACTGGGATAGAAATAGTTTGTGTGACTAGCATTACAACATATTTCCTAGAATGTCAACCACTGCTTATGTAAAAGTCCTAAACAAACTAAAAATTATCCGAGAATGAAAGGATCTGATTGAAATTGATCTAATAAGCCTCAAATTAGTTGGCAAAAAGGAAAACTAGAAAGATTATACAACAAAGGATATAAACATTTTGTTATAGTTTTTAAAATAAAACCCCTTCCTAAAATATTTAGTTGTAGTCAAAAAAGCATCTTATCTGAAAATGAACCATTTATTTTAATACTGCAACAAATTTAAATATTACTTCTTAAGTCCATTTTGTTAACAAAGAAAAAGTCACTTGTACTTCAATAAGATAGACTATGTATTAAGTAGCTTAAGCTGCTTTCAATTTTTTCAAACAAATATCCATTAGTCTCCTTATGAATTAAGTTAGACAATAGCCCATCTTATGTCTTATTAGAGTATGGAAGTGAACAATAAATAGGTCCTGGTACAGTGATGAAGGCAATTGTCCCTATCTTATCTTAGATTCTATGAATTCCCCAAAAGACTTAACTGTTAACTGAAGCAGAAAGCAAAAAGAGATTTTACCAAACAGAGTACCATGTTTTAAGCTTTTTTTTTCATTCCTTAGACAGGACATTAATTTTAATCTACTTATTACTTATGGCCGTGAAAAGAGAAGAACATCTACCCTAATACCACAGCTTGCTGATACTATTTCCCTAAGTACTGATCACCACTTTGATAGTTACATCTTTCTTGACACAGGTCAAGAACTATCTCTAGATGAAGTCTTTCTGATCTCACCATCTTCTAGTGTCCTATCTCCAAAATTATCTTACATTTATATATAGCTATTCTATCTATATTTACTTATGTGCATTCTTATTGTTTTGTTCATTGGAAATGTAAGATTCTTGAGGGAAAAGATGTGGTTTTTTTTTTTTCCCTTGTATCCATAGTACCCAGGAATGAGACGCTCATTAAAATGTTGATTGACACACATATTGTCCAGTTAGCTCAATGTGTGGGAGGTATTAGACTAGGTACTAAACTGAAGATCTATAGAACTGTTGAGCTGACTTCATTGTGCTGGACAGTATACCAGCATCTAGCCAGGAAACTGAATCACTTCCATTTGAATTGTCTTAGGAAGATTCTAAAGATCACTTGGCAGGATAAGATACCAGACACTGAGGTCCTTTCTCAAATTAAACTGTCAAGCATCTACTGAAGGAAGTGCAATTCTGATGGGCTAGACACATTGTTCAAATGCCAAATGTTTCTTTGCCAGAAATATTATTTTATGGAAAACTCACACAGGGCAAGTGCTCATAAGATGATCAGAAAAATCAATAACAAAGACATTCTTAATGTCCTTCTTAAGAACTTGAGAACCAATTGTATGTCATGGGAAACATTGGCACATGACTGCCCAGCATGATGTGCCTTCAAAGAAGATGCTGTGCTCTATGAGCAAAGCAGTATTGAATTAATCCAAAGATGCCCCAAATTAGAGAAGCCACACCAAATTTTCATAGGGACCATTTGTGTCTGATCAGCCACAGTCAAACACAATGCAGCTTGATTCGAACATAGTAATGTCCTTTTGGTTCTCTTCAAGGACAAAGGACAACAACCAACTAACCAACCAACCTGATACATTTCCTCTTTGTGAGAACTGTCTCCATCAGTTCCATCAGTACATACTATAGTTCCTAACCATTTTCCCCTCCCAGGCAATTTGTATATATTTCCATAAATCAGATCACAGAATCACAGATCTCTGAGATCACTGCTAGGCCCTAAGAATCAAAGACAATAATTAAGTAGTCCTTGCTCTTAAGGTCACCTTATATTAGGGATGATACCATGTATACATGAGTAGATGCAAAATACATAAAAGATAGTTTTAACATGTATCCCCAATGTATGTATATTTATTAATTTATAAATAATATATTTCTATCACTATGTTCTTGGAACATAGTAAGCATTTGAAAATGCTTAAGAATTATTACCACAAACCTAAATCTGCTATAATTGCTTCCTAAGAGATCTTTCCACCCTCCTCTCTTCCTCCACTCTAAACTTCTGTATGGATCCCAGACCTATCTTTATTATAACAAGTTATATAATAGACTTAGGAACATCATGGAATTTCTGTAAAAAACTGATAAGCAATTGTATTCCTTGGACTGTTTGGGTATAACCCTACTTTGGTACAGAGGGCTACATGACATGTCAGGATCCTTTTAAGGTCAGAAATTTTATTTCTTACTAAGCTGTTTTCATGAAATATCTAGTCAGCAAAAACATGATCAAACAGTAAATCACTGTATAGTTAAAATATATGTTTATAATATCATTTCCTTCAGAATAATTCAGTCTCATTCTCTCTGCTTAGGATGGGCAGGCCAGATTTTTAACGTCATTGAAAATTATGTCTCTATTTTAATTTAAACTATTTCTCCTAAATGGAACTGCCACATTGGTTTCTTTGACTAAATAATTTTTGCTAATCTCAGCAACTCAAGATCATTTTATTTTCTGCAAACTGAATTATTTGAAACCTAATATATACATCTTAGAAAATAAGCATCAGGAATTTACTATTCAAATGAAGGTGATAAAACAATCCTTTTTTAACCTTGTTTTGAACAAAGAGGATTAATATAAGACAGAAAAAATAATGCAATTGTTTAGTTAACAGGATAAAACAGAAAAGGCGACCACCAAAGGTTGGAGGACCCAAAATCGGTAGATTTGAATCTAAGGTCCTGCATATCCTTAAGCAAGTCACAGAGATGATATACTTCTGTGCATATACAAAGACAATGCTGTCTGAGTCAACATAAACTAAAAATAACCAACAATTTTGTGTTGCTGACAGAAATACATAATAAAAAAGGATCACAAACCAAGACTGGGAAGATCAAAGATGCTCTTAACCTCACTTTACATGCCAACCCAAGATAATCTGAAGAAGCTAGGTGGCACAGTGCTCTGCTTGAAATCAAGTAAATTCACCTTCATAAACTTAAATCAGACATTTATTAGCTATGTAACTCTGGGCAAATCACTTAACCCTGTTTGCCTCAGTTTCCTCATCTATAAAATGAAATGGAGAAGAAAATAACCAACCACTCCAATATCTTTGCTGAGAATAAACATCAAAATGAGATCACCAAGAATTGGACATAACTGAATACAACAAACAACAACAAAGATAATCTTAGAAGTGAAACTCATACTGGCAATAGTACCAACAATCTTCATGCTTTTTTTAAAAAATTATTATTATTTTAAGCACAATCTCCAAAATAGATTTGAAGGATACGATCTGGGAGGTTACAGTTGTTGCAAAGGCAGTCATCATGGGCATTAAGTTTATTTTTTTAACTAACTGATTCAGCTTAGGAGCATTCTGCTAACTTTTGTTTAGTACACAATGACTGAGTTTAGTGGCCCTTTGATATTCATAATAACCCATGATTACTTATTTTAAAAGTTATAGTTATTATTTCCATATATGTTATACAGTCACACATATTTAACACTTATGTCCATACTAATAGATAGGAAGGCAACCAGCAGGAGGATTATATTTTATAACTACCATGGGAATACTATTTTGTTTTCTTTTTTTAAGCTGTTTATTAAATGCTTTGAACTATGTCCTCTGGTTAGCTAGTAAAAATAAAAATAACAGTTAAAGTCTTGTGTGTTGTAGCTTTGAGTGATGCTGACAAAAGGGCATCTTAAAAATATAGTAGCTATTTGGGGAGTTTTATCTTTGAGAGCTCTTCAGGTACTAAATGCCTAACATCTTTAAGTCTCAATTTCCTCATCTGCAAAACAAACTACTTAGACTAAATGATCACTTATATTCTTTCGAGATTTAATGTTCTGTGATTCTATGAAAAATATTGTTTAGAAAATTTGTTGTAAGATAATGTCTGGTGGTCTTGAAACTACCACGACAATCTTCTTTTTAAGGAAAACTGTAGATCATAGAATGTATGCATGGAAATCATTACTATAAGAATGAAAAAAAATAGTAATATTTTAAGGTTGACATTGGAGTTCAAAAATATCTAGCCAACAATCAATTTATCTTTTGTCTCCTATGTGTTCTGAATCTTAACATGCAAATTGGTCAGCTTCAGGCAGCTACTAAAATAAGGGTTTAAGAATCCCACTCTCAGAAGTGTATTTGGAAGCATATTTCCCCTTCCTTGAAGAGTACATCTTCTCTCCCTGAGAGCTTGATGCTCCTGTAATATTAAACTTTCCTACTTGAATGGACCCATGTATCTGTTACTCCTCAACTCAACATGAATTTTATCTATGTTAATATGTATACATCTGACATATATTAGGTCCTCTTCTCCCTCTTCTACCACTCTACCCTTTTATTTGTAATAAAACTTGAAGATTAAGACCACCCATTATTATGACATATTATTCATGGCAAATTAATCCCTTAAATTTGTTTCCCCTAATGTATCTGGCTGATTCATGGGCCTTTCCTTAAATATAAATCAGGTCCTATACAGAGATGTTCTTTTTAGACAGTTGTACTTCCAGTAGGGGCTTGGGCATTGCAAGCCCAATCCTAGAAAAAGGGAACTTCTTTAATCCCCAGAGCAACTCCCTTATGTCAGAAGACTGTCACAAGGCAAATCTATAACTCCTTCATAGGGAAGAAGAGGGCAGAAATGTATACAGGACACACAATGGTATGAGAAAGGTAAGGAGCATTCATAAAATAAAAAATAGGCTGGACTAGAGTAAAAGAAGCTCATCCAAACATAGCAATTAAACATTTATAGTATAGACAAAGATTGCAAGGAGGAGCAGAACAAAATTTCACCCTTGCATAAGAAACAGGAGTAAACATCAACACCCTCACTACATTATTCTGCCTTTTATTTAGAGAGATATCTAAACTCACCAAGTTTGGAAAAATTCTGAAGAATTCTAAGATTATTATAATTGGAAGAACAATGGACCTTCAAGCTAGGCTGTACCCTTTTAAGTGAAAAGCATCTTTGATTCAGAAAAACTAGAGGGGCAACTAGAAGAAAATGGTCAAAAATTTGGCTAGAACTTCCCTTAATGGTACTATTCCTCTGGAATCTTCAGTTTAGGAGGATAAAGAATCCAAAGAGTAGAACAATTAATTTGGATCATTTGGAGGCAGAGGAAACTAGCCTGCTTTGGTGATACTTAAAACTTAAAAAAAAAAAAAAAAAAAAAAGGAGTCAATTTAAACACAATTCATTATATTATATATATTCAAATGTAGCAAAGGTAAAATTAGTCAAAGGCCTAATATAACATGATTTGCCTAGGGTGCTTATTCATGTCTCCTCAATGGTACTGTTATAATGAATTCTACTGTATTTTAAAATAATAGTTTATAATTTCTTTTTAAAAAATATATAGCAATTCTAACAAGGCTGAGTTAGAAGCATTGTCTAGTAGAATGATCATATTTTCTAAAACAAAACTCTAATGACACATGGTCAATTAGCAAAAGTTGCCTACATGCTGTTCTCTCACTTTTGTGCTTTTAAGCAAATGGGCCTCCATATTTAAAATCCCTTTTGAGCTCTTCCATAGCCTGAGACAAATTCTCATTTTTCTCATAGGCTTTGGATATAGGAGCTATGTCTTTGTTATCATCTTAGAGTATGTATTTTGATCTCCTTGTCACGATAGTAACTTTCCATGGTCAGAATCTTTTTCTGCTATTTACTCATTTCCCCAATGCCTTTTAACTCTCTGTTAGAGTTCTAGTTCCAAGTGGAGAAACCTTCAAGGGTTTTGTGCAGCTGTTTTTAGAGACCTTTCTAGGGGACCTATATGTGAGGAACCTTCAAGGATTTTGTGCAGCTGTTTTTAGAGACCTTTCTAGGGGACCTATATGTGAGGAACCTTCAAGGATTTTGTGCAGCTGTTTTTAGAGACCTTTCTATGGACCTATATGTGAGGAACCTTCAAGGATTTTGTGCAGCTGTTTTTAGAGACCTTTCTAGGGACCTATATGTAAGGAACCTTCAAGGATTTTGTGCAGCTATTTTTAGAGACCCTTCTAGAGACCTATATGTGAGTCAGTATTGCTACCCAGATCTGAATATGGGCAAAGCAACAAAGTCCTATCAAAATGACAGAAAAGAGGCCCCTGCAATCTCCTTGACCAGGTCTTTCAGCCCCCTTGTCTGTGTGCTAAAATCTCAGCCACCACTGTCACTACTGTGGTTGCTACTGCTGCTGCAGTGATGCTGCCACTGGTGTTGATTCAGTGGCTCCCAAAGCCTGTTTCTGTACTGGGGCTCCCCTCATACCCTAGTTACCAAAACTTCCTTGCTGAGCTTCCCTCAGCCTCTGTGGACTTAGGGGAGATTGCTGCCACTTCCTGGTTTTCAAAGACCCTGGTTGTGCAAGCACAACATGTGCCACAATTGTGCTCCAGATCACCCTGATGCAACAGGACCAACCCCCTTCCAACCTTCCAAGTTGCCTTAAGCTGGAAAACTGCTCTACTGTCTTTTTATAGGTTCTGAATTTCTAAAATCTGTTTAATGTCATGTATTTAAAGGTATCTGGAGAGTACCTACCTTCAAACCACCATCTTGAGCCCCTGTATTTAGAAGGAGCTTTCTCATCCTCTTCTCAAGCATTACATAAGACTTTCCTGATACACTCTGGTCACCTTCCTCTACCCCCATCTCACTCCCATTATTAGCATTCTCTCACTCTTAAATTGTCTTTGCATTGCTCTCTATTTATGAAACCCATTCTCAGGTCTCATTTTCCCCAAGTCTTCCTTGTTAGCAACTCAGGTCTAATCTCACCATTGGTTCCCCATATAATTGCCTCCATTACTCTCTGTCCTAACCAAGCTCAAATGACCCAAAATAGAGTCCTGAGATGCCCTCGTCATGACCCTCCATAAGCTCCACATTTCTTTTGTTCTACCTATTGATTTGTTCATAAAAGAGTATCATAAATTAAGAGCAAAACTACAAGAACTTGGGAACTCTGGGTATTCTATTGTTTATAGGCAAATAACAATTACCAAATGCTTATATTAATGATTCTGTGGATGTAATTTCCACTCTGCCTGGTTCATGAAAGGCATTTAAAATTCACAGAATCACAAAATTTGCTAGTTGGAAGACTTAAGCAGTCATTTCATCTATTCAACAAAACAAAGGAATTCCCACTATAACATAATCAACAAGTAGATTTCCAATCTCTGCTTGAAAACATCTAAGGAAAGCAAATCCACTATTTCTTGTAGCAACTCATTCTTGAGGATTCTAACCATTGGGAAATTTTTCATGAAAGCAAACCTGTTTTCCTGTTTGCAACTTCTATTAATTGTTCCTGGTTCCATCCTCTTAAAAACAAACAGAACAAGTCTAACCAATCCTCAATGTAACACCTGTTCAAACGCTTAAACACAATTATCATGAATTCCCTTTAGTCTTCTTTTCTCCAGATCATATATGCCCAATTCCTTTGACCATTTCACATGTTATAAACAAAGTCCATGAGTATGCTTATTCCTTCTCAATATGTTCCAGTTTATCTATATCTTTCTTAAACTACAGTACCCAGTACTAAACAAAATATTATGGATGACTTCTGATGAATATGGAGTATGGTGGGATTCTCATCTTTCTATTCCTATAAACTATGCCCTTTTAAACACAGTTCTAGTTTGGATTAGTTGTTTTGAGTAATATCACATTGTTGATTCATCATCAGCTTACTGTTCACTAAAACCCCAGGATCTTTTCCAAAACTTCTATATGTGCCTCCTGCATTTCAAAGTTATGAACTTGATTTATGTACCCAAATGCAACATTTTATACTTATGAATGCTGAATTTTATCATATTAGAATCAACTCAACCCAGTAGGTTATTTAGATCTTAATTCTGTCATCTGCTTCATTAACTATCCCACTTAGCTTTGTGATACCTACAAATTTGACGTACAAACCATCCATACATATACATGGGTATATATATATTTACATATTTATCTGTAGTCACAAGTAAGTTAAATAGCATATTGCTAAGCTTATATTCCTGTAGTATTCCATCAGAGACTCCTTGCCCTAATCATATTGGCATTGACTTATTAAAAAATATCCTGAATCTGGCCATCCAAGTTATCAATCCATTTGATTGTATTATTACCTAATTCATATCTTTCCATCTTCTTCACAAGAATAGTATAAGATATTTTATCAAAAGTTTGTTTAAAAATCTAGGTAAACTATATCCCCAAAATTCCCCTCAAATGATAAATAACCCTCTCAAAATGAAAGTTATTTATCTGGAGTAACCTATCCTTGAAGAAATCATGTTGACCCTTTGGCATTTCCACCTTCCTTTCTGGATACTCACTAACCAACTTTTTCATGATTCATTCTAGAAAAACTCCAGTCAAGATCACTAATCTATAGTATATACTCTATTACTTTGTTCTCTTTTTTAGAACACTGGAACATTTGCTCTCTTCCAACCTTGTGACACATCTCCCATTTTCCCCAACCTATAAAATATTAGTGAAGTGATCCCATATTTCAGTTCTTTTAGAATTCAAAAATAGAATTTATCTGGGTCAATTTGAATTTATCAAAGATGTTCTCTTATTATTCCCTTATTATCTTAGGTATCATTTTTGTGGAATATCATTTCTATGATTAATAAAATAAAATAATAAAAAGCAACTTTCCTCTATAGAGATAACAGAAACAGTAAGGATTAAAAATCTGTCTTCTCGGTTGCTAGTTATCACGATCCTATTAACTCCTTTAAAAAGGTCTTATTCCTGCTTTGATTTTGCTTTCTCTCCCAATATAGATTTTAACAAAAAATTTCATTGTCCTTAATATATCTCACCAGCTTCATCTCATTTTTAACTTTAGCATTCTAGGCACTTTTTACAGAAATGTGTCGTATTTTTATAGGTATTCTGTTATCTGGATCCATTTCAAATGTTTATTGAATTAAAATTTTTTGTTGTCCCAATTACATGAGCTTTTAGAAGATTTTATTACCATAAAATTTTAAAAAATATTTATTATTAATTTAATTGAGTAAAAGCATGATAAAGTGGGTAAAATAGATTATATATGAAACCACACAACTTTAAATACTTAATAAATTCAACATGTTTCAAGCTGTCCTGATAGTTCCTTCTAAACTTCCTTCTGTGTAAGTTTGCTAAACATTAAGCATATTTAGAGGGAGAGGGTAGAATAGAATTATCCCAGTTTGGATTTCACATCTTTATTAGCATTAATCACATTTTAGAGATGAAATGATTGAGGCTCAAAAGTTAAAACAACTTTCCCTAAGATCACAAAAGTAGTAATCAGGAAGTTAGACTTGAACACAAGTCACTGGACCCAAGATCCATTCACAGCTCTTGCCACTACACTAAGCCAGTTACCTCATTGATTAACAGTAAATAATGATATAATGCTTTTATCCATTATATAGTTCCTCATTTATTATGTGTGTAGCCCATATGAGAGCTGAAGATGCTTATCCCAAGTATAACTGCCACTGATAATTTGCATCCCCAATACTTGGGTACATCTCTAGGATTATAGACATAATCTTGAGATTTCAGGGTGATTTCCTAATATTATTTACTTGAGACCCTGCTAAGAACTCTACTTTGCTTCCCCCTACATGATTCAGTTGAGAAGCATTTGGTCAATCACTATTTACCAATGTGATACAGAAAGCAAAAGTGGTACCAAACATTCTTCCAAAAGCCTGTCACATAAGTACATAAGGAATACAAAGGAAAATACACTGAAGCTTAAAGAACAAACTCATAACTTCCTGATTGCTAGAAGTCTTTTCTTCCATTCATGAAATATTTAAGTTGCCCTTAAGCATAATGAATTTGCATCCATCTGTCCTTGAATCCCAGTGCAAACAGTGTCATTTTCTGATCCAAGGACATTACATTCTGATCCAAGGGTAGCAATAGGAATACAATAACTCCAGAATCTTCTGGACCTTTTGAAGTATGCAAGGTCCCTGAGGTTAAAGTTTGCTCTATAAAAGTCTACTTATAGTACATCCTATAGTGGTTTCCCTTCTTTGGGTCAATCTACCACAGCATTCTGCCTCATGGTATCTCTCTATACCCCCTCCTCCATGGTATCTCCCCTAACTTCACTATGATTTTCAACCTCACTCCTCTTGCTCACAGCTAATTCCTTTAAGATGCTAAGCCCCTCCCAGATAAGAGCATACTCCAACTCTTATGGGGTACTCCCTTTCTATTAGGTGAGTTCCATTGAGAAAGTTGTATTTCATATATTCCATTACTGGTATCCATTGTATCCCTTCATTTTGTCTAAATAAACCTACCTTCTAAGCATGTGCAAAAAATGTTTGTAGCAGCCCTCTTTGTACTGGCAAGGCACTGGGGATCTGAATGAATGCCCATTAGTTGGGGAATGGCTGAATGAGTTATGCCATATGAATGTTATGGAATATTGTTCAATAAGAAATAAACAGGATTATTTCAGAAAGGCCTGGAGAGACTTACATGAATTGATGCTAAATAAAGTAAACAGCACCAAGAAAACATTGCACACAGCAACAAGAAGATTTTGTGATTATCAACTGTGATGGACATGGCTCTTTTCAACAAAGAAGTGATCCAGGCCAATTCCAATAGACTTGTGATGGATAGAGAGCCATTTGCATCTGGAGAGAGGACTATAGGACATAGTGTTTTCACTTTTTTGTTGTTTGCTATTGTTCTCTCATTTTCCCCTTTTGATCCGATTTTTATTGTGCAACATGATAAATGTTGAAATATATATAGAACTGTACATGTTTAACATTGGATTATTTGCTGACTACAGGAAGGGAATAGGGGAAAGTGAGGGAGAAAAATTGGGAACACAAGGTTTTATAAAAGTGAATGCTGAACTACTGAAAGACTTCAGATGAAAAATATGATCCATACCCAGAGAAAGAACTGATCCAGTCTGATTACAGATAGAAACTCTCTCCATATATTTTAAAGTTAATTTGTTTTTAGGTTTTTATTTTCATTAGGGTGGGAGATCTGTGTTTTCTTTTACAACTTGACTCCTATAGGAAAGTGTTGCATAACTTCACATGTTTCCTTAATTTTGGGTGGGGATAAGAGAGAGAATCTAGAATTCAAATCTAAAAACCAATATAAAAAATTGTTTTGAATGTAAGTGAGGAAAATTTTAAATAAAATTATTTTTAAAGTGATGTATTTTAAAAATAAAAAACTATTAAAATAAATAAATCTACCTTTTGCCAAAGAGAATGGCCAATGTGATTCTTCACATGACTGAACTCCAACTTTTGGTTCCTACCACTGATGTAATGATTTTGTGGTCCCCTGATTTTAGGGAGGCTTCTGTTCTAACAATAAGTTAGTAAATCCTACATTTTTAGTTTCGAAGTCTGCCTGAGGAAACTCCCACACGTAACGTGTCCAATTCTGAATAGACTAGTCCTCAATTCATTGCTGACTGAATCTTGTCAGTGGGAACCAAGTTCTGGAGCCACTCCTCAGTTCATTGATGAAGTCAGATAATCTCTTGGTTAGTAATAATTTCTGGAGATTACTCCTTTGGGCCATAGAATTATGTCAATAATAGAAAGTTGGTCGTTAATTTCTTTTGGGATTTAGCCAGCTTCTAATAGCATAATTACAATAATCTTTGCACCTTGACTAGGAAATGGGTTCAAGCCTACAATTTCTTCCGAGATACCTTGTGATGCTGGTCTGTAAGCCCAAACTTTTAGGTTCCCTTTCCAACTTCAACACCATCATCTAGTGTCTAGATCACTCACATCAGCAATAAGACATTTCACTCACAAACCCAGAATATATCCTCCAATAAATCAAAACACTGATAATGGACAGAAGGAATGTATTTTTTTTGAGGGGGGGAGATAGGAGGAATGTATCTCAAATAGGTATACATATAAAATATGGAAACATACAGGTTGGGGGCATGTAAGGTCAATGTACACATATAGAGGGACAGCACACACCTCTGATGCTTCAAGGATACTGAAGTCTGTCTTCATTCTGCTCCTATGGCTTCTCCTTCCCACTTATGTTTAATGATAAAATCTCCATATCAGTCTTGGCTTCTCCAGTGGGAAAAGATTCTGACAAAATCTTGGTAAAGTCAAATGATTAGAAGGAAACAAGTCCTCAATCTAGACAAGGATATTTTTCTTCTGAAATGAGCCTCATAAGGGTTGTTGACATTGATTTGGAAATCGTTTACTCCGAGGTTCAAGATGGCGAGGAAGTAGTCAATTAAAAAATGCCCCTGCTATCTCACAAGTTAGAATCAGGGGAAAGAATTAACAAGTAATAGTTGGTGCTTGAAGGCACACATGGTTAGTTAGAAATTAAGACTTTTTCTGTTATCTCCAATACCCACCAGGAGATAAAGTATCCTTATTCCAAAACAGCAGGGCCCAGGTCTTCAGAAGGGGATATTCCTAGATTAAATTATAAATCCACAAAAGAATCCCTTATCAACATTTAGTTTCTTTGTTCTAATTTTATGATCCCCTTGCCACTGATTTGTTCTTTGTAGTGAATCACTCTGAACAAGTACACTATGGGAATTTCTGGGACCAGTTTCTTCTCTAAAACTATCTTCCTATAAATTAATAAATTGGCATTCTAGTTTATAAATCCATTTTTATGGCTTTGGCTCTGGGAGTCTCCTTAAAACTAGCACAAATAAGTATTTCTGAATAAAAAAAAAAAAAAAAAAAAACCACATGCAAGGGGGGAGCTAGGAAATATAGCTACCCCCCTGAGAAGCCAGAAAAATTTTATGAAACAGTAATAATTCCAGGAAAAGATTTTACTAGTGTCAAAATATTCATGACAAAGAAGTGATGTTTATCTTTAAGTGAACCAAGCAAAATAGAGAAAAACACTAATAACCCAAGCACAAAAGTAGGAGTGCATAGTTATCTAGTATATAGTAAATACTTAAGTAGGTGATTATCATGGCTCTACTTCTTAAAGGCAAAGCTACAGAATCACTGTTTAAAAACCCATGTTTACACTGTTTAATGTTTTAAGAGCTTTAATATCTTGCTTTTACTTGATTGAGAGAACTGAACAACAAAAGAATCTAGCTTCTGTTCAGCTCTATACTTTTTCCTAGAACAGCCACTTCAGTTTTCCAAAGGCTACAGTATCCTTGGGACTGCTTGAAGAAACCTTCCTTCTTCAGTTTTCATCTGCCTTTAATACAGGGACAAAAAAAGTGCTTGTATTCTCAATTTTTTCCATTATCTGTTCTAAATGCTCCCCCCTTACTGGGAGAAAGTCAATGAATACTGAAGGGGAGAGTGCTTGAGTCCTGTTATTTTGAATACAAGCAAGCACAGCATTATCATTGATGAATTTAATATAAATAAAGCTGCAAAAATCCATTTTTTTCAATTCTATGAGAGAAAATTAAGGGAGAAAAATTCACAAACACTTTTGTTCTGCTCATTATGCTCAGTGCTCCCTATTCTACAGAAGCTCCATAAGCAATAGAATTCTAGAAATAGTACCCAGTCCCCAAGGATAGGTCAGATTTCTCTAAGCTTGACTGCAATAAATCCAAGAATTTCAAATATTGTAGCTATTCAAAATGGGAGTAGGCTGCTTTTTTATGAGTGATTGGGTGAAGTTTACTTCTGAATAACATATTATCCCTCCTTCCTTCACCATGACTGTTAAACAGGATGGTGGGAGATAGAATATGAATTCTCTTGGTATTAACAGAGGAGAAAAGTTAGCCCTCAATCCACAATGACTCAATCCAGACCAGGTCATGGCCACCTATACTCAGGCAAAAATTCCTGAGACTACACATGAAGGGAGAGCCCACATCTTAAGGGGGGGAGGGGGAAATATGAGCAAAAATCAAAAGTTTCGATCAAAGAAGTCTCCAACTAGTTTGCAAATATCTGGTAGACTTGGATAATAAAGTCCTTGAAACACTGCAGAAAGAGAAGCTCTCTGTATTTAGAATGGTTACACCCTTCATTTTTTAAGAAGGCCAATGACATCACAGGTGAAGTTATGATTTTGAAGCTGTTTGTGAGGCACAGTTGCACAAATCAGTCTTAAGTGAAGAGACTAGCAATAGCCCAGGATGCATTGAACAACCTTGATGTCTTCCATGTCTAAACAGATAAGTGCTCCAAGTCATTTGTTCCACATCATTTGATTCATCCTCCTTCATAGTCATTATGAAGAATTTTTCTCCTCTACTGAGAGAAATCTTCATATGTTTGGAAAAGATACCCCCCCTAACTCAAGGGGTTTACAGGGTTGGCCCATCTGTAGAGACAGTTTATCAGGAAGTAGCTTCTGGACATCTTGGACAACTTCTTGAAGTCATAGATGAGACTTGGGTCACATGAGGTAGGAGAGTATCTCTGAAAGTGCTTAGCAAGTCCTCTCTCCAGAAATGCTAATCCACCCTTGATGTAACATATATCCTATTTAGGATATTTCTGAGGAGATCAACTACCTTATCAATAAATTATTGGGAAACTTGATTTTACTCATATTCTGAGATTTCTGTCAATTTCAGGGAGGATTGGTGAGAAGATACATAGGTACATGACTATGGTTGGGGGTAGAAAAGGAGGTGATTCAAGGCTGAGATATATTTGGGAAGCTATGCATAGAACTTCTTAGAAAGAAGACATTTGAGGCAACCTGTTAAATGGAAGAGAAAAAAAAATCTTACAGGTCATTTAAGATAGACGTCTCTAAATTTTTGGACCATGTGCCACTATCAAAAAAAAAAAAAAATCTTGACCATTTACCTTCAAAAAATGTGTTTTATACATTTACTACTATGTTTCACAAAGATTATACAAAATGGAAATCAAAGGATCAGAAAAAAATTAAATCTTTGAAATAATTTTTTACTAATGGAAAAAGATAACAAGTAAAATAGATACTTTTATTGTTTTTAAATCTAAAAAAAAAAAAAAAATCTAAGAAGGCCAAGGTCTTCCATTTCATCCAGAGCCATCTTGATCTACATCTGGCCACTGGACCTAGATAGCTCTAGAGGGAAAAGTGGTGTTACACAGTACTCCCTCATTTAATTACAATTCACTTGCATGTCATAACATCACATTTCTGATGTAGTGATCCTCTTTGGGAATGAAGGTCAAGGAACAACAATGCTATTGAATGTGCTTTGTTATATTTTAAAATATCAATTTAAAATTGTGATAAAACTAGACCTTCAAATTGTTGAAAGTTCAATTGATACCGATATTTAGCTTTAACAGCCAGAGCTTAACATGCATCATTCCC
This sequence comes from Sminthopsis crassicaudata, assembly GCF_048593235.1. NCBI lineage: Eukaryota > Metazoa > Chordata > Mammalia > Dasyuromorphia > Dasyuridae > Sminthopsis > Sminthopsis crassicaudata. The sequence continues at coordinate 233,974,260 of NC_133620.1, read as the reverse complement.
CATGTTTACTGAGTCATGATAGCTATTTTTAAATCCCATCTACCAGTTATGAATATGTTTTTGTTGAAATTTGCTTAGTAAATCATATAGAAGTAGTTCTTGTAAACAAATTGGAAAATGGTGTATATTTTTATATTTAAAAAATTTCAAAATTCACTGAAACTTTGGAAGAAAGTATTACCAAATGATGTGGGATATAGTTATTGAGATGAACATTTTGATATCTAATACAAGTAGAAATACATATTTGGATGTGTAAGACATATTTTCCATGTCTGAAAAAACAGATAGTATTTTAGACAGTTTTAGAAAGAATGTTGAGTGGTATAGGTTTGAGAACTTGATTCTGTCAATAAGATGAAGTTTGGGAACAATCTACTCTTATAGAAAGTCAGAGAAAAATCTTTAAAAAAAAAAAAAGAACGAAAGAAAGAAGGAAGAGAAATATGAATCTAAAGAAATAATTTCAAAGTCAACATCAACTATGTTATAGAAAATTCCAGAACTAGAAAGCATAACTGGTGCTCTTCTCTAATTTTTATATAGATGTTTTATGATCAAAAAGAATAAAACTAAAAAATATATATATATATAATCTTGAGTATTTTTAAAATAGGCTTCAGTTGTATTTTGAGGATATATTCTATTTGAAATAACAAATGAGTCAGTACCTTGATTTAAATCAATAAGCAGACTCAGAATACCCTTTTGAATCAGTTATCAGAAAGGCATCAGGGAAACAACAGCACAGGAAACAAAAAGAAACATTGACAAAGGAAACAGTGTGGGGAGTGGGTACTAGAATGGTATTCAATATAGCTATGATCATTAAAAGCCCTCCAATGATAAAAGGCTTCAATTTAGCTATTCTTGATTATTTGGAGAGAACTGACTTCATTGATTAAGACCAGCAACAGTTTTTACTTTACTGAGCTAAGAACTTGATTTTTTTTTTTTGGCATATTGATAACTATATTTGAATTAAATTCATCTCCTTTGTAATCCTATGCATTTTATTCTAAACATATAAAAAAAAAAACCATTCTTTAAAAGGGTCCAAAGATGACCACAACCCTCACACATAAAAAAAGATGAAGGAATTTTGCTGTAAGACATATTGAACATCTATTGTTGGAGAAAGGCCATGCTTTTCAGAAAGGCTTATTTTGTTAGCTCTGATTTAAGAAGTCAGAGGAAAATTCACAAATGCTTTCATATTGTGTGGGATATAAACTTGATATACAGTCCATTCTGACTTAATGGTGCAATATGTAAATAGTACAATATGCAAATGAGTGAATAACTGATTGGGCCATCTCATTTAGAAATGGCCAATTTATAGAAGTTGGTGGTCTCCAACTTGGAGAAAGGCTTTCATATTAAAAGCTAACACTAAATGCCCTTTAAAGGGTGACAGTACTTGAAAGTGCTAATAAAGTCTATAAACAAGTTCAAGGAAAGAAATCCCCAAATAAAGAATGGTAAATAACAGCTTTTGAACTACACGCAAAATAATTTTGACCAGATATTTCTCAATGTTCAGAAAAACTGAAGGTTGCAGTCTAGAGTTATGTTTCACTGCCACCTTTCTGTGTATTTCCTGCTACAACATTGATATAGAATCTATTGGTGGGAGAATGTTATCTGGGAATATGTACACACATACACACACACACACATTATATATATATATGTGTGTGTGTGTGTATATATACATACCTATGTTTATAGATTGATATATCTAGCTACAGTTATGTTGCGATATATTTTACTATTTGCTCTGCTATACTGATATTGTTATGGAACCCAGGCTCTGAGGGCCAGTATCCATTCAAAATTATCTTTTGGGGTCAGTAAGCATAAGTAAAAAGTGAAAAAAAAACTTTTATTCAGTCAGCCCAGCAGATGCCAAAATGTAAGGCATTTTCTCCAAACCTCTGCAGAGGTTTTAGCCACAGTTTCCAGACAGTATTCAGCAGTACATGTTAAATATCAACTAGTCCCTGAAGCCGAGCAGCAACTCCAAGGAAGAGGAGGACAGGTACATTTCAATGAATTAGATTACAAATAACAAAACAGTGTGGGGGAGAAAGATTGTAAAGCAAAGAGTCAAAGGAAGAAAAGGTAGTTTTTGACCCAGTTACTCGAGGCTATTAATCTTGGAATAAGTTGTAGGACACTATCAAAATCTCCCTCCTTAAGCACAATGTCATTTTCTTTGTTTTCTTATAACATCTATAATATTAGCATCTCTTTGGCTTATTAAGAGAATTGTCATTTATTGTGAGCAGTAGATTTCATAGATAAAAAACATTGGATGGAACCTTAAGGACTATAGTGGTCAACAAGAAAGTACAATTCTCAAAATGGTTATTCCTGAATCTTGAAGTTTGAATATAACAATATAATAGTAGTCTGTAAGAATTTATTATTCAATAGTTTTTAGTTATATGGAGGTGTTTGGGTTTTTTGTTTGTTTTTGTTTTGGGGGAGGGAGAAGGAAAAACAATCTTATAAAAAAAAATAGCAAACAAACCTACCTTCTAATAATTCTTATTGATGAATTTTCATTGATGGATGGTGCCAATATGAATAGACTTTGAAAAGATGATTTCATGGTCATTCTAGATTTTCTAGGAACCTGCTAGATAAACAAAAGTCCTTATTTTCCTTCGGGTTCTAAAAATCTTTTTTTTTTTTTTTTTTTTTTTTTTAAAGAAAAAAGAAATTTAATATCTTATTTAATGGTCATAACATTAGAGGCATTCAGGGGAGAAGAGACTAGTAATAAACAAAGATTGAAGAATGGCAAGGTATATTTTTAAATGAGCATTTGTCATGCATCTACTATATAGCCAGGCACTATGCTAGAATCTGAGGAGGTAAGACAAAAATAAAAACCAATCTCCTCTTTCAAGGAGCTTACATTCTTTCACACAAGAAAAAAATATATATTTATATAAAACATATGTATTTGGGTATGTGTGTATATATATTTGTTCCCATTAATAAATATATACAAATGTGTATATGTATAAATATATATGTGTGTATACACACACACACAAAATATAGGGGGAATATATATCAATATATATTAATGTGTGTGTGTATATATATATATATAGATTCACTAATATATGTATATATATTTTATATATATATATATATATATATATACACACACACACATACACATATATATATATAATCCCCCTATCTTCTATGTACATATATAGTATATGCCTTTGTACATAGAATATAGAAATAAAGAGAACCAAGAACTCCTTAGAAACTTGGTGACAAAGAATTTAAGGGTATCAAAAGAAAATGGTAGGTACAAAGCAATACATCTGATGTTCAGCAACCTCATTTTTCGTTGGTGAATCAATGCCTTTTGTTACAATTCAGTAGCTGATTCACTAGAATAAGATTAGCTGATGGAAAATATTTTGCAATCACTTACTGCCATCTTATGTTCTTTTTTGTTATTACACAACACCAAAACAGCAGAAAAAGACTAGAAAAATCATACGTCATACAAATAGCTTCTCTAAATAAGAGAACTCTAATATCTAATTTTCTTATACCCTAATCTATTTCTTTTATTAGTAAATTTGGGTTAGAACATCAAGTTCAGTACTTAACCCTTGCAATCATTTCCTTTGTTACAAAAACAGAAATGTCCTAATTTACATTGAACAGTTAAATACATAAAGATCAAATTCCAGATGATGCAACCCACATTCACTATATTAAATACATCTACTTAAAAGATATTAGAACAGTGAGTATTTTTAATTCATTTTAATATTTTAACCAGAATTTGGTTTCATAACCAGCAAATCTTAAAATTATAGTTTGAGAGCTAGAAGAGTCCTTAGTGAAGAAATTAACACTCTCCTTTTACTTGAACCCTCTCTCCCTCCATTCTTATCACAAAGACTCATATTGTGCTATTCTAGTTTTCCATTAGTGGGAGTCTGTAGTCAATACAACATTTTACTTTAAAAGAACAATGCTAGTTAGCCAATATTTACATTAATTTTCCTATGTGTGATAATGTCTCTAGTCTAATCACACAATAATATTCACTCAGAACCACATATAATCCATCCCACCATTTGAAGCAGTCAGAAAGACTTTTATATTTTGACCATATAAGCTCACAGATACCCAATTGTAAGAGCCAGATAGAATTGGAATACAAAAAAAAAAAAAAAAAAAAAAAAAAAAAAAAAAACAAGTATGGTAGCTTTAAAATCTATTATATATATGTAAGTCTATACTTTAAGACTAATACATCTTTTCAACTTTAGATCTTTTGAGAAGTATTTTTAAACTAGCTTTTCTGATCTTTATTAATGATAAAATACATTATATCACACCTGAAGGTTTGCAAATCATGTTACATTATATGATATCATTTGATGTTAAACAATCTTGGGAGGTAGATGCTATTAACATCCCTAACTTACAAATGAGAAAACTGGTATTTCCACATTTCACTATAACTATAGTTCTTTTGCCAACAGTGACTTCAGAAGAGTTCATGGGTTCATAGAAACTCAGTACCAATATCTGCAATTAAATTTTTAATACATACCACTTTAACATCAGAATGAGGATACTTAAAATTGTTTTTTTAAGGAGGTGACAATACCCAGAAGGGCTGAACACTATCTGTATATTTGTGCTCACAAAACAATCTAAATGAAAGAGGGTTAAAGGTTTGCCAAGCAGATAATTACAAATAAAATCATTTCCTGGAGGAAGTAAAAGACATAAGTAAATGGATTATATTATGTGTTGTACAGTTAGAATAGTTCCAACCACATGTTTAAATAAAATAGACTTCAAAAACAGATTGGAAAAAGTCTAAGCAAAATGCTCTCCACAATTAAAAGGTCTAAAAAAGCAAAAACAAAACAATCCAGAGACCAACTTTGGAAATAAAATATTTGCTTCACTTTGCAAGGGTTAGATTTAAGAAAATCCGTATTATCAACATTATTATATACTGAAGAAATACCTCTCCCAAAATGGAAGGGTAGAAGCCATGAGGAGAAAACAACCCTTTTGCAAGCTTGCTATGAAGTCCAGCCAAACCAGATCTGGAGAACAGCAGACCAATGAATTGGATAGCTCTCAAAGCCTTTAAGATTTTCCAAAAGTGACAATAGGAAAATAGGAAATATGTTAAATTTATCAATTAAGTGACCAAAGATGTATATGAGGAGAAAGGTACATTAGTTAGATTAGACCAAATATAAATGGAAGAAATGCATAATGAAAGTCACACTTTTGAAAGCATTAAAGGATCAACTAAAGATAATCAAAGGGAAGGAATAAGTAGAAATTATGAGTGCTATTATCAAAATAAAAAATTGGGATAGGGTAGAAAATAGAGAATATCAACAGCTATTTTCTCATTTTTATAAAAATATCTTCAAGAACGATGCATGTAAGTATCTCTACTGGCTCTGTATCACAAAACAATCAAAAAAGGGAAAAGGACCCACATGTGCAAAACTATAGCAGCCCTTTTTGTAATGGCAAGGAACTGGAAACTAAGTAGATGCCCATCATCTGGGTAATAGCTGAATAAGTTATGGCATATGAATGTAATCAAATATTATTCTATAAGAAATGATCATCAGGATGCTTTCAGAAAGGTCTGAAGAGACTACATGAACTGATGCTGAGTGAAGTGAATAGAGCCAAGAGAACACTGTACACAGTAACAAGATTATGTAATGATCGCCTATGATGGATTTGGCTCTTTTCAAAGAGGTGATTCAGATCAGTTCCAATAGACTTGTGATAAACAGAACAATCTGCATCCAGGGAGGATTGGGAGGACTGAATGTGGATCACATACATAGTATTTTCACCTTTTGTTGTTGTTTGCTTGCTTCTTTTTTTCCCCTCTCATTTTCCCCCTTTTGATCTAATTTTTCTTGTGCAGCACGATAAATGCCGAAATTTTAAGAAATATTTTAAACCCAGTAAATATCCTTTCACCTCAAAAAAAAAAAAAGATGGTACATATACATAAAGGGCATCCTTGATGACAAATATGAAGAAAGAACAGGTGAGCCTTCATTAACTTTCTACAGAAAGTGAAAATTTGCTACCAAGTCTTTGCTAAGAAAATAAGTTGGAATCCTGGCTAGGAAAAAAAATATTAAACTCATTTCTACAGCAGCAGTATTCTAATTAACTAGTGTTTATATAGTGCCTTACAATCCACAAAAAGCTTGGTAGATGTATTCATTTGATCCTCAAATCTTTGAGAGGTAGATTCTATAGGTAATGCTGTCATCTATGTTTTCCATGTGAAGGAATCAATCATTAAAGATTAGAAGCTTGCCAATTCTTACATGATTCATAAGTGAGATTTAAACCCAGAGCTTCCCAATTCATCATTTTATGTACTATGCCACACTACTTCTAGAAAGTAGAAGTATAGAATATCATAGGGAAAAATATCACACCTCTCCCACTCCCCAACATTTCTTACAGAATAATCAGGCTTTATTTAGCTGGGAGTAGAGGGTAGAAGGGAAGTGAAATAGCACAGTGGAATAATATACTGGTCAAGTAGTCAGGAAAAATCTAATTTAAATCTGGCCTCAGACATTTGCTGTCTGTGAGACCTTATGTGAGACGTTTAACTTTTGTTTATCTATTTCCTCATCTGTAAAATTGAGATGATAACATCTAAGTCCCACAATTGTTGTGAGGATCAAATGAGATAATTGCAGCATTTAGTAAATGCTATATACACATGCCATCCTCTTCATCATCTTTTTCCCTTTTAGTCCAGGAAGAAGGCACCTTTTATTCATTAATTTATTCTACTATTGGTTTTTGCCTCCTCTGGTCATCAACCAAAAGAAAGTAGCATTAAGTTGGTCAAAAGGATTTAAAAGCAAGGAAAAAAAATATTGAGGAGTGCTACTACCCATCTGTCTTCCAATTATCCTACATGTCAGGCATTCATATTGTCAGGTTATCTATAAGAATAATCTTTTGAAAAAATAGCTCCTTGACTATATTATGTTAAACAGTGTTAAAGATTGATCTACAAGATTCCACAGAAAAAATATTTTTCTTCCAATATCAATAAAACTATGCAAAGATAACAGAATGACATTCAGATAGTCTCACAGATATATATATTTATATATATATATATCACCATAGTTGCCTGTGAACTTTTTTTAATCACTTGTCAGGCTTACATCGATGCAAGGGACAATTAAAGATGATTTGCTGGCACAATAAAAATTCTAAAGCCACCTATTAAGATTTCCTTTGTTTTCTTAAAGTTAAGAAATTTTTCTTTCACCCCTCATTCCTACAGTTCTGAAATTTGCCTATTAGACCAGACTTCCAAAAAGCTTCTAGTCCTTGGACTAGCTGGAACACCCTGAAGGTCTGAAGTCATCTTCTTCTGAGAGGATGAGACCAAGGATAATAACTGTAATTTATTAGTGGAATCTATATAGCCTAAGTAGGAACTAAACATGAAGATAAAGGATGACCTTTGTCTTTTTCACAGTCTGGCCCCATGCTTTGAACTCATTTTTTTTCTCTTTAAAATTTCTGCTTTACTTCAGGCAGGCAGAAAAAACAAGAACTATATTTTCAAGGGAAACACTCCAACAATGTTTGTTTTTAAGAACACCTGATAAAACCAAGATTTACTTACCAACTGAGGAAAGCATAAACAAAAAGCTTGGGTCCCCCAAAGCAAACATATACTGTCTCCATTTAATCCTTCTCCCTAGTTTCAAGCAGTGAAAAATCTCAGAATTTAAATTATTGAAAGCCACATGGCCTCAATTACCTAGTCCAGTTCTTGAGGCAATCAGCCTCTATTTAAAAATCTCTCTTCTTTTTGCATAAAGCCTGTTTTCTACTAAAATAGTCTTTCTAAAACAACTTTCTACTGTAAAATAATCTTCTTTCCTAAAATAGCTTCCAGTAATCTTTATTTTCTTCTCTGTTTTTTATACCTTCCATCCCCTCTGCCTTTTAGGGCAAAGTTATACACAGCTGTTTTAATTTACATCCCATCACCCCCATGCAGTCAAACCCTTACTTACCTTGTTCTCCTTCCGCAACACACTCCTATTTCCCCGGAAATTTGATTTATTTTAATCAAGTATTTTTAATATCTGCCTGAGGTTAAATTGAATTCCATCATATTAAACAATTATGAGTTCATCAATAAGTTTCCTTATATGCAGCCAACTATTTCTACTTCCCTATCCCCAAGACACCTATTTCTTTAACTTATAGATGCCAAGTTTTTTTGCAAATCAATAGAAATTACAGGTGTGCCTATTTGAAAAGTACTGCTTCTAAGTTTATCACCTGTGTGTTCTGAAACAATTTATTTAACTGGAACTTCAGTTTTCTCAATTGTAAAATGAGTTGTAGGTTCAGATGGTTTCTAAGTTCTCCTGCAATCCCACATCTATGACTCACATACTCCAAATGCTATATTCTTCCCACCATGCTATACAATTTCCTCATGGGCAGGGGAGAGAGAGAACAGCAATTGTGTGAAACCTGAAATGCAAAAGGCAAAGAGCTGAACTGAACACTCATGTCTAATTTAAAATATGGTTAAGAGGCAGAAATTGTATAACTATTTCAAAATTAGAATCCCTCACAGCTAGAAAAAACAGTTGCCCTGGATAAAGAATTCTTAAAGTCTAAGAACTTAACCTAAAGTCTTAATATTATACTGAATCTGTTTCAATATAATTGTAAGTACTTTATTTTAAGTATTTGAAAACATTATTCTTTAAAGAAGTCCATAAGCTTCACTAGACTAATTAAGGAATCCATAATAAACAGAAACGTTAAGAACACCTGATCTAAGACAACTTTGTAAGACTGCATTGCAGAATCAGGTCCAATCTTGCATTAGTTGAAGGAATTTGCTCTTAGAAAGTTCCCTATATTGATGAATTCACTCATGAGTCCGGTCTAAAAGGCTAAAAAATTTTTTTAAAGATAATGGCAATCTTGTGACAAGATAAAGAGAAAAATAATATTATTAGTGCTTGTGCTGTAGAATAATATTAAGTGAAATAGACTGTTCACAAAGAACTTCCTATTTTTATATATCCTCTCTAGGATCTGTCATTTTCTTTTTCTGTCCAAAGTCATACAAATAGTATCAGAACTGAGGATCTTCCAATCCTCTTTCTCCCACATCTACTGGGGATATAAATCAACTAACTAATAAGAGACAATCATGTTATGGAGGTAGGAGGCAGGAGGGAAGAGGAAGAGGAGAAACCTCAAAGCACTCTATGTCAATAATTACAAAACCATAGATTTAGAGCTAGAAGGAACTTTTCAGACCACTTCATTCAGCTTTTTAAGGGCAATGAAGGGCCTTAAAACAACATTAAAACAAAACAAGAAAAGGAAGAATGCTGACTAAGATATTAATTACTTTTAGCCAAAAATCTAATCAGCTCACCTTAGTGATGGCCCTGACAGAAAGAGTTCACTTATCCATCCCTACTACCCCACTTCACTATCAACTGTTCGCTTTCTTTTTAAAGTCTTAATTCAAAAAATTTTAATTTTTTCACTTTTGACTAACTCCCCTTTTGATCTCCCCTTTTAGTTACTTTTCTATTTTCTCATGATGAATCTTCAATTAAAAAAAAATTCCCTATCTTCTCAGCCACTCCCATTCTAACTTATCTGTCCTTTATTGTTCTAACTTCTTTCTAACCATTTTCTAATTCTGATAGTTTTAAACATATGGATTTAAGTTCATAATCACTCATATATGAATTAAGAATATATAACACATTCTTTCTAAAGTAAAGAAAGGATACAAACAATGAAGGAAGACATCCCCAAGCTGAGAAGCATTGTGGTCTAATTGGAAAAAAAAATTAAACCTAAGAAGTTTGAATCTGGCCTCTGTCATTTGTAATTCATGTAATTTCTCTGGGCCTCTATGTTTTCATCTGTAAAATTAAAAGACTACTTATACCCTCCAGGATGGTTGTAGGAAAAGCATTTTGTGAAATGGACTATTATCATATGAACCATTATCATTACAGAAAACTATATTGACCTTAAAATAAGGATCAGATTTAAATCTTTCTTCTCATAGTTACTAGCTCATTTAATCTCTCAATCTTGCTTCTGATATGTAAAATGTGAATAATACCTATAGTATTTCTTTCACAGGATTATTATGAAGATCAAATGAAAAAAAATAAATAAATACAGCTTTGCAAACTTCAAAGTACTATATGTCAGTAGAAATAGAACCATAGATTTAGGGACTTTACAGGCCACCTCATCTGACTCTTCATTTTATAGATGAGGAACTGAGGCCAAGAGAGGTTAAATGATTTACCCAAAATTCCACAAGTAATAAAGATTTGAATCCAGATATCACACTTAAAAGCAATCTTTTTTTTTTTCCTCAAAAAGTATTCCAGGATTGTTTTTTTTTCTAGTCTTTAACAATCCAAATTCCAAATGATTCTAATGCATTTTCCATTTTTATGAAGATTTTAAATCAGCACCTGTACCTAATGCTCAACTCTGTCTTCAGAATTTTTCTGCCACTAGGAGGGAGTATTGCACACTAGAAAGTACATGATATTTTGAAGTGAAAGTGGCACAAACCCAAGCCTTCTAGTTTAACCCTTTATTTGAAAGCTGAGAAATCTCAACTGAGGTGATTAAAAAACTTATCCAAAAGTATTCAGACAGAAAGCATCAAAAATAGGATTTGAACCTGTGTTCCCTTCAGAAACAATTCTATTTCTGGATTAAAATCCCAGTTAATTGGCTCTAAGCCTCAACTTCTTCACTCATTAAATGAAGGAATAAGAACAAATGATCTCCAAGATTTCCTTCACCTCTCAACCTAGAATCTTGTATCATCTAAATTACTCCATATGTCTATATATTGTTTATATTATATTATATTATATTGTTTTGGCCTAATTCCTATTATCCCATCATTCCAAAATGTATTTCCTTATTTTAGTCAAATGAATAGAATTTTTATGTATATAAAGAAAAAAGATACAGACACAACTAAAGGGAGAATTTGACCCAATTTTCAAAAAATGTAATTTCTTAAAGGAAACATCTGGCTTCATCAAAAGTGTTAGTGTCAATCATATGAGGAAGCGATAGAGTTATTTTGTCTCATTCTCCAAAGGTTTCAGATTGACTCCACAAAACAGAATTCCTCTGAAGGCAAACATGCCCAATTAAATATCCTACCTCAGAGTTATAAGGAGCTTCAAGTAGTCATTTAGACTACACAGTATCTAAGCAAGAATCCCCTGGACAATATATCCAACAACCAGCCTTTGACTAAATACCTCCAAACTACTGAATAATTTCTGTCCTTAACTGGTCTTTACTAAACTGGGAACTCAAGCTTCAAGGCCCCAGAAATAGGTTAATTTTAAGAGAGTCAGCACTCCTTACTGAGTACCTTTGCTAAACAGACTTGGAAATACAAAGTGTGGTTATTTAGTCAACATCCATTTATAAAGTAGCTTTAATGCCCAAAGTTTAAGTTAGCTAAGTTAGAGGAGGAGAAAAATGGTTTGGTTTTTTTTGTTTTGGTTTTTTTAGTGATACAAAACTGATTTTGGAGTATGGTTTATGGACTCAAACTTAACCATTTTCAAGTCGAACCCCATGAAATTGTAATCTGTTTCACTTGGAGATCTATTCATTCCTCTAAGTTTCTACATCTGCCATTTTCTCTATCTCCAATGCCTAGAATATTCTCCATCCTCTGCTCTACTTACTGATTACCCTGGCATACTTTAAATCCCAAGTAAAATCCCACTATTTACAGGAAGTCTTTCCCAATTACTCTTACTTCCAGCATCTTTCCACTGTTATTTTCTATATATTCTGTATATATTTGCTTGAAAAAATTATCCCCTTTTAGATTTAAATGAAGAAACTGTCTCTTTTCTATATCCCCAATATGTAGTTTAGTGTATAGTATGTAGAAGACACTTAATAAATGTTTTTATTTAGTATTGTCTTTGTGGTTATCTCATTAAAAAATGCCCAGCTACTACAAGCTTCCTATGACTCCTGTCTCTAACTAGTTGAATTGTCAATCAGCATCAGACTAGCCATTGTATAACAGCTAACAAAGAGCCGTTAAAATCCTTACTAGTTGACCTAATGCTAATTGAGAGCTTGATCAAAAGGAGACATAAGGAAAAAAAGGAAAGTAATATAATTCATGGTACAATGTAAAGTGAACTATATTCGGACCCCTAAAGGACCTTCATCCAAATCTCTGTTCTGCCATTTATTAGCTATAGGACCCTCTGGTAGATCTAAGAGTGTTTGGTCATCTATAAAAATAAGAAAATAGGACTAGAAGTCCATATAAAGTCATTTCTAGTTTTAAATCTACGATTTCAAAGCCTTATTAGCACATAGTAAGAAACAGAACTAGAAATTATCTTAGCTATCATTTAGTCAATCTAACCCTTTCATTTTTATGTCATCCACAATTTTATATCCCCCTGTACCCCAAGGACTCAGGGTTTATGTTAGACAAATTTAATCCTTAAACTGAAAATGATTCCTCTTTAGTTGTCTCCAAAAATATTCCAAAGAAATCTCCAAAACACAGCTTAGATATGAATCATGTGTAGGATTTTTCTATATATGGGAACAAAAAGTCTCTTCCAACAAGAGTATTGGGACTATATGGATATTATATATGGAGAAACTTTTTATTTCCTCCACTGCAGAAAATAAATAAGGCTCAAATGCCTCACTTGTACATGAATGAATATAGGAAACATAAAACACTCAAATATCCCATTGAATTCACTGGACTTAGAAAATAAAAATACTTTATAATGAACAAATACTCCTCACTCAGGTTACCCTTCCTGGCATGTTTTTAGTTCTAAATGGCTTTATTCTAAAGTTGTAGATCCTCTTCATTACAGTCCTTTTTATTTTTCAAAAAGAGTATTGTTCAGGTTATATTCTCCTAGGTATCTGGTGCTCAACCTTCAAATTACAGAACTACAGAATTCAGATGACATCATCATGAGAAAAAAATGAAATAAAATATCAAGGCATGTTACTGTATTTTTGTTTGGGTTGGGTTTTGTTTCCATCTTACTATTAAATATTATATATATGTATATGTACATATATATGTGTATATATATATATGTATTTATGTATGTATTCTATAAGCTCCACAATCTCCAGGTTCATATTTCATATTCTCTCTTTGACTTACCACCCAGATTTTTTTCCGATATATTCTCCAACTAAGAATATCAAGAAATGTCCCCAGCTTCTCACTCAAAGTAACATATATATGGTGTTCATGAGAATCCTTATTTTATCCAAATAAAATGCGTGAGACATGAGATTCACTGAAGCCTATAAGCAGATGCTTATAAATATATAAAGCATTCACAATCATTCCCCCTACAAGAAATCAAATTCAGATTGTTGTGGTGGTGGTGGTGGTTGTAGTTCATTTGCTTCAGTTATGTCCAACTCTTTGTAACCCCATTTGGTGTTTCCTTGGCAAATATACTGTACTGGTTTGTCATTTCCTTTTCCAGCTCATTTTACAGATGAGGAAACTGAAGCAAATTTTTTAAAGTGACTTATCCTGAGTAACATAGCTAATAAATATCTGAAGCCAAATTTCAACTCAGGAACTTGAGTTTTCAGAAATGGCTCTACTCATCCACTGTTCCATCTAGCAAGTTATCAGTAGAATAATACTTCCACATTCCAGTAAATCCTTATACCTTACAAATGGTCCCATACTGAACATTGTCTAGGAGATTCATAGTATCCACTATGAAACTATCCACTAAGGTAAACACACTCTGGAGAGCCTGGTCAAGCAACCTCCTTACCATAGTACCTAAAATGTCTGAAAATTTCACTGTGGTATTTGGGAGGGGGAAAGGGAAGTGGCAAAGTTTTATTCTTTTTATCCTTTAACTCCCTTATAGTGCCCTGGCTACAATAGTTAAAATAGCAATTTTCTTCTTTCTTCAAGAAACTTTGAAACCTGAGTTTATTCACAAATTATCCAAGAAATCTCCCTTGTTAAAACAGGGAAAACTCTTTATAGCATTTACTTGATAAATATCTTATATACAAGATATGTAAAAAACTGATTCAAATCTATAAGAACAAACAGTCTTCTCCAAAATATAAATGGTCTAAGAACATGAACCAACAGTTTTCAAAGAAAGAAAACCAAACTATCAACAATAGTATGAAAAAATGCTCCAAATCACTAATAATAGAAAAAATGCAAATTTTTTGCATAAATAAATTTTTATTTATAAATTCTACCTTATATCTATCAGATACTTTAACTCATTGTTAGTGGATGTATGTAAAATTAGTGTAATCATTCTGGAAAACTATTTAGAACTATATAAAAAAGTTACTAAGCTGTGCATACCCAGTGATATCTCCTATTTCCCTATTTCCCAAAGAGATCAAAGACAGAGGAAGAGGAAAACGATTTATCCACACCAAAATATCTAGCAAAGACTTAGAAACTAAGGAGGTGCCCATTTATTGAGGAATGGTTAAACAAAATGACATGTTAAAGTAATGAAATATCATTGCACTATATAGAATTGATACAATGAGTGGTATCAGAGAAAACTAAGAAGACCTTGTATAAAATCACATAGAGCAAAGTGACCAGAATCAGGAGAACAGTTTCAATGAATAAGGAAGATGAATTATACATATTTGAAAATTAAGATATCCTAAGAATTAATACATCAACAAAATTTAAAATAATTGCTAAAATGTACATTTTATATGACTATTAATGTCTTCCCCAGCTTTTCTTCTTAAGAGATTAAAAAATAGAAGGGAGGGGGAGGAGGAAAATTACAAAAATTAATTTCTTACTACTTTTATGTTCTCTTCCTCCCTTCTCCCAAACACTGTGGGGTTGCTACAGAGGAACTAAGAATGAAGAATGAGGAAAGGACAATCCTGCTGGGTATTTACCTGACTGGGGAGATATTTAAAAGAAGACATACATAGAATGGCATTAAACTGCACAGGACAACATAAATTTTCTGAAAAGCAAAGACAGAGTCAAGAAGGAGATTAGCAAGGAGCCAGCATGTTTTGTTTCCTCCCGGTGCTTTTCTAAAATAAAATTTTAATAGCTAAATCATACCCTTTCTACTTGAGCTAGGCTCAGGGACAAGTGATAAACGTATGCAAGGGCCAGAAATCAGCAGGGGGAATAGTCAGAACAGAATAGAGCAGTCAGCAATTTTATTGTGAACACAGACTAGAACCAGAAGAGTTTCTGTATCTACTCTAGCTGTGGGGACCCATGAGTTACCTTTTCCTCCCAGCAGTATCTGAAGTGTGAGGAAGTGTTGGGGACAGTTCGAATCTGAGCATTATGACAGGGTCTCCCTAACTGCCTACTAAAAACCTCCCTCAAAAATTAAAGTGGTTGTCTGGACTAATAATAGCAGCTGGCATTTATTTAGTGCTTTCAGGTTTGTGAAGCACTTTACAAATATTCTCATTTGATCTTCACAACAATTCTGGAGAAAGCTGGGTGGCTCAGGAGATAGAGCACTTAGTCTGGAGTCACAAAGACCTGAGTTCAAGTCCAGCCTCAAACACTTACTAGGAGTATGGCTCTAAGCAAGTCATTTAATCCTATTTGCCTTAATGCACTGGAGAAAGAGATGGCAAAGCACTCCAGTATCTTTGCCAAGAAAACCCCCTATGAGGTCATGAAGAGTCCAATGTATCTGAACAATAGCTACAATGGGAGAGTGGAACTACTATTGTCCCTAGTTTACTGACACAGAAGTTAAATGACTTAACCAAGGCCATACCCTAACACGTACCTGATGCTGAATGTAAACTCAGCTCTTTCCTACTCTGGAGGATTCTGTCCACAGCATGGCCTAGTGAGCAAAAGGGAGATCTGAGGTTTAGGAATCCCTGAACACCAAGGGGGAAGGGGATGCAAAGGAAGGCAGGGGTGAAGAAGGGAGACAGAGAGATTCAGAGGCACCCTGCCCATTATGAGTACTTTGATATATTTGATTTTATTCATTTTTCTATTAATATGATATTAATTTCCATAATATCATCTAATTATTCTGTCATCACGAAAATGTGTAAATATATTCAATTTTTAATTATTATTTTTTATTAATTTTTATAATTATAACATTTTCTTTGACAGTACATATGTACAGGTAGTTTGTTTTTTGTTTTTTTTTTTTTACAGCATTATCCCTTGTACTCCCTTCTGTTCCAAATTTTTCCCCTCCTTCCCTCCACCCCCTCCCCTAGATGGCAGGCATTCCCATACATATTAAATATCTTATAGTATATCTTAGGTACAATATATATGTGCAGAACCGAATTTTGTTGTTGTTGTTGCAAAGGAAGGATTGTATTCACAAGTTAAAAATAATCTGGGAAGAGAAACAAAACAAAACAAAACAAAACAAAACAAAACAAAACAAAACAAAACAAAACAAAACAAAACAAAAACCAATGCTCTCAGTTTACACTCATTTCCCAGTGTCCCTTTTCTGGCTGTAGCTTATTCTGTCCATCATTGGTCAATTGGAATTGGATTAGCTCTTCTCTATGTTGAAGATTTCCACTTCCATCAGCATACATCCTCATACAGTATCATTGTTGAAGTGTATAATGATCTTCTGGTTCTGCTCGTTTCACTCAGCATCAGTTGATGTAAGTCTCTCCAGGCCTCTCTGTATTTCTCCTGCTGGTCATTTCTTACAGAACAATAATATTCCATAACATTCATATACCACAATTTACCCAACCATTCTCCAATTGATGGACATCCATTCATCTTCCAGTTTCTAGCCACTACAAAAAGGGCTGCCACAAACATTTTGGCACATACAGGTCCCTTTCCCTTTTTTAGTATTTCCTTGGGATATAAGCCCAGTAGTAGCACTGCGGGGTCAAAGGGTATGCACAGTTTGATAACTTTTTGGGCATAATTCCAGATTGCTCTCCAGAATGGTTGGATTCTTTCACAACTCCACCAACAATGCATCAGTGTCCCAGTTTTCCCACAGCCCCTCCAACATTCATCATTATTTGTTCCTGTCATCTTAGCCAATCTGACAGGTGTGTAATGATATCTCAGAGTTGTCTTAATTTGCATTTCTCTGATCAATAGTGATTTGGAACACTCTTTCATATGAGTGGAAATAGTTTTAATTTCATCATCTGAAAATTGTCTGTTCATATCCTTTGACCATTTATCAATTGGAGAATGGCTTGATTTCTTATAAATTAAAGTCAATTCTCTGTATATTTTGGAGATGAGGCCGTTATCAGAACCTTTAACTGTAAAAATGTTTTCCCAATTTGTTACTTCCCTTCTAATCTTGTTTGCATTAGTTTTGTTTGTGCAGAAACTTTTTAATTTGGCATAATCAAAATTTTCTATTTTGTGATCAATAATGGTCTCTAGTTCTCCCTTGGACACAAACTCCTTCCTCCTCCACAAGTCCGAGAGGTAAACCAACCCATGTTCCTCCAATTTATTTATGATTTCATTCTTTATGCCTAGATCTTGGACCCATTTTGATCTAATCTTAGTATGTGGTGTTAAATGTGGGTCCATGCCTAGTTTCTGCCATACTAATTTCCAGTTTTCCCAGCAGTTTTTGTCAAATAATGAATTCTTATCCCAAAATTTGGGATCTTTGGGTTTGTCAAATGCTAGATTGCTATTTTTATTCACTATCTTTCCCTGTGAACCTAACCTATGCCACTGATCAACTAGTCTATTTCTTGGCCAATACCAAATGGTTTTGGTGACTGTTGCTTTATAATACAGTTCTAGATGAGGTACAGCTAGACTACCTTCATTTAATTTTTTTTTCATTACTTCCCTTGAAATTCTCGACCTTTTGCTCTTCCATATGAATTCTGTTGTTATTTTTTCTAGGTCATTAAAATAGTTTCTTGGGAGTCTGATTGGTATAGCACTAAATAGATAGATTAGTTTGGGGAGTATTGTCATCTTTATTATATTCGCTCGGCCTATCCAAGAGCACAGAATGTCTTTCCAATTATTTAAATCTGACTTTATTTTTGTAGCAAGTGTTTTGTAATTTTGCTCATATAATTCCTGACTCTCCTTTGGTAGATATATTCCCAAATATTTTATACTATCGACCATTATTTTGAATGGAATTTCTCTTTGTATCTCTTGCTGTTGGATTGTGTTGGTAATGTATAAAAATCCTGAGGATTTATGTGGATTTATTTTATATCCTGCAACTTTGCTAAAACTCTGAATTATTTCTAACAGCTTTTTAGCAGTCTTTGGGGTTCTCTAAGTATATATACCATCATGTCATCTGCAAAGAGTGATAATTTGATTTCCTCTTTTCCTACTCTAATTCCTTGAATCTCTTTCTCGGCTCTTATTGACGAGGCTAGAGTTTCTAGTACTATATTGAATAGTAATGGTGATAGTTGGCAACCTTGTTTGATTCCTGATCTTACAGAGAAAGGTTCTAGTTTATCGCCATTATATATTACTGATGGTTTTAAATATATGCTCATTATTATTTTAAGGAATAGTCCATTTATTCCTATACTCTCAAGCGTTTTTAGTAGGAATGGATGTTGGATTTCATCAAATGCTTTTTCTGCATCTATTGAGATGATCATAGGGTTTTTATTAATTTGATTATTAATATGGTCAATTATACTAATAGTTTTCCTAATATTAAACCAGCCTTGCATTCCTGGTATAAATCCCACTTGGTCATAGTGTATTATCCTGGGGATGATTTTCTGGAGTCTTTTTGCTAATATCTTATTTAAGATTTTAGCATCAATATTCATTAAGGAAATTGGTCTACAGTTTTCTTTCTCAGTTTTCAATCTACCTGGTTTAGGTATCAGTACCATGTCTGTGTCATAAAAGGAATTTGACAGGACTCCTTCAATCCCTATTTTTTCAAATAGTTTATATAGCATTGGAGTTAGTTGTTCTTTAAATGTTTGATAGAATTCACATGTAAATCCATCTGGTCCTGGGGATTTTTTCTTTTTTTTTTTTTTTTTCTTTTTTTTTTAATTTTAATTTTTTTAATTTTTTATTTTATTTTATAATTATAACATTTTTTGACAGTACATATGCATGGGTAATTTTTTACAACATTATCCCTTGCACTTACTTCTATTCAGATTTTTTCCCTTCCTCCCCCAACCCCCTCCCCCAGATGGCAAGCAGTCTTATATATGTTAAATATATTACAGTATAATTTAGATACAATATATGTGTGTAGAACCGAATTTTTTGTTGCACAGGAAGAATTGGATTCAGAAGGTAAAAATAACAGTTTACATTCATTTCCCAGTGTTCCTGTTCTGGATGTAGCTGGTTCTGTCCATCATTAATCAATTGGAATTGGATTAGTTCTTCTCTATGTTGAAGAAATCCACTTCCATCAGCATACATCCTCGTACAGTATCATTGTTGAAGTGTATAATGATCTTCTGGTTCTGCTCGTTTCACTCAGCATCAGTTGATGTAAGTCTCTCCAAGCCTCTCTGTATTTCTCCTGTTGGTCATTTCTTATAGAACAATAATATTCCATAACATTCATATACCATAGTTTACCCAACCATTCTCCAATTGATGGACATCCATTCATCTTCCAGCTTCTAGCCACTATGAAAAGGGCTGCCACAAACATTTTGGCACATACAGGACCCTTTCCCTTCTCTAGTAGTTCCTTGGGGTATAAGCCCAGTAGTAGTATGGCTGGGTCAAAGGGTATGCACATTTTGATAACTTTTTGGGCATAATTCCAGATTGCTCTCCAGAATGGTTGGATTCTTTCACAACTCCACCAACAATGCATCAGTGTCCCAGTTTTCCCACAGCCCCTCCAACATTCATCGTTATTTGTTCCTGTCATCTTAGCCAATCTGACAGGTGTGTAATGATACCTCAGAGTTGTCTTAATTTGCATTTCTCTGATCAATAGTGATTTGGAACACTCTTTCATATGAGTGGAAATAGTTTTAATTTCATCATCTGAAAATTGTCTGTTCATATCCTTTGACCATTTATCAATTGGAGAATGGCTTGATTTCTTATAAATTAAAGTCAATTCTCTGTATATTTTGGAGATGAGGCCTTTATCAGAACCTTTAACTGTAAAAATTTTTTCCCAATTTGTTACTTCCCTTCTAATCTTGTTTGCATTAGTTTTGTTTGTGCAGAAACTTTTTAATTTGGTGTAATCAAAATGTTCTATTTTGTGATCAATAATGGTCTCTAGTTCTCCCTTGGACACAAACTCCTTCCTCCTCCACAAGTCTGAGAGGTAAACCATCCCATGGTCCTCCAATTTATTTACGATTTCGTTCTTTATGCCTAAATCTTGGACCCATTTTGATCTAATCTTAGTATGTGGTGTTAAATGTGGGTCCATGCCTAGTTTCTGCCATACTAATTTCCAGTTTTCCCAGCAGTTTTTGTCAAATAATGAATTCTTATCCCAAAATTTGGGATCTTTGGGTTTGTCAAAGATTAGATTGCTATTTTTATTCACTATCTTGTCCTGTGAACCTAACCTATGCCACTGATCAACTAGTCTATTTCTTAGCCAATACCAAATGGTTTTGGTGACTGTTGCTTTATAATATAGCTTTAAATCAGGTACACTTAGACCACCTTCCTCTGACTTTTTTTTCATTAGTTCCCTTGCAATTCTCGACCTTTTATTCTTCCATATGAATTTTGTTGTTATTTTTTCTAGGTCATTAAAATAGTTTCTTGGGAGTCTGATTGGCATAGCACTAAATAAATAGATTAGTTTGGGGAGTATTGTCATCTTTATTATATTCGCTCGGCCTATCCAAGAGCACAGAATGTCTTTCCAATTATTTAAATCTGACTTTATTTTTGTAGCAAGTGTTTTGTAATTTTGCTCATATAATTCCTGACTCTCCTTTGGTAGATATATTCCCAAATATTTTATACTATCGACCATTATTTTGAATGGAATTTCTCTTTGTATCTCTTGCTGTTGGATTGTGTTGGTAATGTATAAAAATCCTGAGGATTTATGTGGATTTATTTTATATCCTGCAACTTTGCTAAAACTCTGAATTATTTCTAACAGCTTTTTAGCAGTCTTTGGGGTTCTCTAAGTATATATACCATCATGTCATCTGCAAAGAGTGATAATTTGATTTCCTCTTTTCCTACTCTAATTCCTTGAATCTCTTTCTCGGCTCTTATTGACGAGGCTAGAGTTTCTAGTACTATATTGAATAGTAATGGTGATAGTTGGCAACCTTGTTTGATTCCTGATCTTACAGAGAAAGGTTCTAGTTTATCGCCATTATATATTACTGATGGTTTTAAATATATGCTCATTATTATTTTAAGGAATAGTCCATTTATTCCTATACTCTCAAGCGTTTTTAGTAGGAATGGATGTTGGATTTCATCAAATGCTTTTTCTGCATCTATTGAGATGATCATAGGGTTTTTATTAATTTGATTATTAATATGGTCAATTATACTAATAGTTTTCCTAATATTAAACCAGCCTTGCATTCCTGGTATAAATCCCACTTGGTCATAGTGTATTATCCTGGGGATGATTTTCTGGAGTCTTTTTGCTAATATCTTATTTAAGATTTTAGCATCAATATTCATTAAGGAAATTGGTCTACAGTTTTCTTTCTCAGTTTTCAATCTACCTGGTTTAGGTATCAGTACCATGTCTGTGTCATAAAAGGAATTTGACAGGACTCCTTCAATCCCTATTTTTTCAAATAGTTTATATAGCATTGGAGTTAGTTGTTCTTTAAATGTTTGATAGAATTCACATGTAAATACATCTGGTCCTGGGGATTTTTTCTTTTTTTTTTTTTTTCTTTTTTTTTTAATTTTAATTTTTTTAATTTTTTATTTTATTTTATAATTATAACATTTTTTGACAGTACATATGCATGGGTAATTTTTTACAACATTATCCCTTGCACTTACTTCTATTCAGATTTTTTCCCTTCCTCCCCCAACCCCCTCCCCCAGATGGCAAGCAGTCTTATATATGTTAAATATATTACAGTATAATTTAGATACAATATATGTGTGTAGAACCGAATTTTTTGTTGCACAGGAAGAATTGGATTCAGAAGGTAAAAATAACAGTTTACATTCATTTCCCAGTGTTCCTGTTCTGGATGTAGCTGGTTCTGTCCATCATTAATCAATTGGAATTGGATTAGTTCTTCTCTATGTTGAAGAAATCCACTTCCATCAGCATACATCCTCGTACAGTATCATTGTTGAAGTGTATAATGATCTTCTGGTTCTGCTCGTTTCACTCAGCATCAGTTGATGTAAGTCTCTCCAAGCCTCTCTGTATTTCTCCTGTTGGTCATTTCTTATAGAACAATAATATTCCATAACATTCATATACCATAGTTTACCCAACCATTCTCCAATTGATGGACATCCATTCATCTTCCAGCTTCTAGCCACTATGAAAAGGGCTGCCACAAACATTTTGGCACATACAGGACCCTTTCCCTTCTCTAGTAGTTCCTTGGGGTATAAGCCCAGTAGTAGTATGGCTGGGTCAAAGGGTATGCACATTTTGATAACTTTTTGGGCATAATTCCAGATTGCTCTCCAGAATGGTTGGATTCTTTCACAACTCCACCAACAATGCATCAGTGTCCCAGTTTTCCCACAGCCCCTCCAACATTCATCGTTATTTGTTCCTGTCATCTTAGCCAATCTGACAGGTGTGTAATGATACCTCAGAGTTGTCTTAATTTGCATTTCTCTGATCAATAGTGATTTGGAACACTCTTTCATATGAGTGGAAATAGTTTTAATTTCATCATCTGAAAATTGTCTGTTCATATCCTTTGACCATTTATCAATTGGAGAATGGCTTGATTTCTTATAAATTAAAGTCAATTCTCTGTATATTTTGGAGATGAGGCCTTTATCAGAACCTTTAACTGTAAAAATTTTTTTTGTTACTTCCCTTCTAATCTTGTTTGCATTAGTTTTGTTTGTGCAGAAACTTTTTAATTTGGTGTAATCAAAATGTTCTATTTTGTGATCAATAATGGTCTCTAGTTCTCCCTTGGACACAAACTCCTTCCTCCTCCACAAGTCTGAGAGGTAAACCATCCCATGTTCCTCCAATTTATTTATGATTTCGTTCTTTATGCCTAAATCTTGGACCCATTTTGATCTAATCTTAGTATGTGGTGTTAAATGTGGGTCCATGCCTAGTTTCTGCCATACTAATTTCCAGTTTTCCCAGCAGTTTTTGTCAAATAATGAATTCTTATCCCAAAATTTGGGATCTTTGGGTTTGTCAAAGATTAGATTGCTATTTTTATTCACTATCTTGTCCTGTGAACCTAACCTATGCCACTGATCAACTAGTCTATTTCTTAGCCAATACCAAATGGTTTTGGTGACTGTTGCTTTATAATATAGCTTTAAATCAGGTACACTTAGACCACCTTCCTCTGACTTTTTTTTCATTAGTTCCCTTGCAATTCTCGACCTTTTATTCTTCCATATGAATTTTGTTGTTATTTTTTCTAGGTCATTAAAATAGTTTCTTGGGAGTCTGATTGGCATAGCACTAAATAAATAGATTAGTTTGGGGAGTATTGTCATCTTTATTATATTCGCTCGGCCTATCCAAGAACATTGAATGTCTTTCCAATTATTTAAATCTGACTTTATTTTTGTGGCAAGTGTTTTGTAATTTTGCTCATATAATTCCTGACTCTCCTTTGGTAGATATATTCCCAAATATTTGATACTATCGACTGTTATTTTGAATGGAATTTCTCTTTGTATCTCTTGCTGTTGGATTGTGTTGGTAATGTATAAACATCCTGAGGATTTATGTGGATTTATTTTGTATCCTGCGACTTTGCTAAAATTCTAAATTATTTCTAATAGCTTTTTAGCAGAGTCTTTGGGGTTCTCTAAGTATACCATCATGTCATCTGCGAAAAGTGACAATTTGATTTCTTCATTTCCTACTCTAATTCCTTGGATCTCTTTCTCGGCTCTTATT
This sequence comes from Sminthopsis crassicaudata, assembly GCF_048593235.1. NCBI lineage: Eukaryota > Metazoa > Chordata > Mammalia > Dasyuromorphia > Dasyuridae > Sminthopsis > Sminthopsis crassicaudata. Next base: position 233,950,072 of record NC_133620.1, on the reverse strand, counting down.
GCCAAGGCTAGAGTTTCTAGTACTATATTGAATAGTAATGGTGATAGTGGGCAACCTTGTTTCACTCCTGATCTTACAGGGAAAGGTTCTAGTTTATCACCATTACATATGATGTTTACTGAAGGTTTTAAATATATGCTCCTTATTATTTTAAGGAATAGTCCATTTATTCCTATACTCTCAAGCGTTTTTAGTAGGAATGGATGTTGGATTTTATCAAATGCCTTTTCTGCATCTATTGAGATGATCATAGGGTTTTTATTAATTTGATTATTAATATGGTCAATTATACTAATAGTTTTCCTAATATTAAGCCAGCCCTGCATTCCTGGTATAAATCCCACTTGGTCATAGTGTATTATCCTGGGGATGATTTTCTGAAGTCTATTTGCTAATATCTTATTTAAGATTTTAGCATCAATATTCATTAAGGAAATTGGTCTACAGTTTTCTTTCTCAGTTTTCGATCTACCTGGTTTCGGTATCAGTACCATGTCTGTGTCATAGAAGGAATTTGGTAGGACTCCTTCAATCCCTATTTTTTCAAATAGTTTACATAGCATTGGAGTTAGTTGTTCTTTAAATGTTTGGTAGAATTCACCTGTAAATCCATCTGGTCCTGGGGACTTTTTCTTAGGAAGTTGGTTAATAGCTTGGTCTATTTCTTTTTCTGAGATGGGACTATTTAGACTACTTACTTCTTCCTCTGTTAATCTGGGCAAGCTATATTTTTGAAGGTATTCTTCCATTTCATTTAAGTTATCGAATTTATCGGCATAAAGTTGAGCAAAGTAGCTCCTAACTATTGTTCTAATTTCCTCTTCATTAGTGGTGAGTTCACCCTTTTCATTTTCAAGACTATCAATTTGCTTTTTCTCTTTCCTTTTTTTAACCAGGTTTACTAAGGGTTTGTCTATTTTGCTGGTTTTTTCATAGAACTAACTCTTAGTTTTATTAATTAATTCAATAGTTTTTTTACTTTCAATTTTATTAATCTCACCTTTTATTTTTTTAATTTCAAGTTTTGTGTTTGTCTGGGGGTTTTTAATTTGTTCCTTTTCTAGTAATTTTAGTTGTAAGCCCAATTCATTGGCCCTCTCTTTCTCTATTTTATGCAAGTAGGCCTGTAGAGATATAAAACTTCCCCTTATTACTGCTTTGGCTGTATCCCATATATTTTGGTATGATGTCTCATTATTGTCATTTTTTGGGTGAAGTTATTATGTCTATGATTTGCTGTTTTACCCAATCATTCTTTAGTATAAGATTATTTAGTTTCCAATTATTTTTTGGTCTATTTTCCCCTGGCTTTTTGTTAAATGTAATTTTGATTGCATTGTGGTCTGAAAAGGATGCATTTACTATTTCTGCCTTACTGCATTTGATTTTGAGGTTTTTATGCCCTAGTATATGATCAATTTTTGTATAGGTTCCATGAACTGCTGAGAAGAAAGTATACTCCTTTCTGTCTCCATTTAGCTTTCGCCAAAGATCTATCATATCAAACTTTTCTAGTATTCTATTTACCTCTTTGACTTCTTTCTTATTTATTTTGTGGTTTGATTTATCTAATTCTGAGAGTGCAAGTTTGCGATCTCCCACTATTATAGTTTTGCTGTCTATTTCTTCTTGCAGCTCTCTTAATTTCTCTTTTAAGAATTTAGATGCTGCACCACTTGGTGCATATATGTTTAATATTGATACTGCTTCATTATTGATGCTGCCCTTTAGCAAGATATAATGCCCTTCCTTATCTCTTTTAATTAGATCAATTTTTGTTTTTGCTTGATCTGAGATGAGGATGGGTACCCCTGCTTTTTTGGTTTTTCCTGAAGCATAGTAGATTCTGCTCCACCCTTTTACTTTTAGTTTGAATGTATCACCCTGTTTCAGGTGTGTTTCCTGTAAACAGCATATAGTAGGATTCTGACTTTTAATCCAGTCTGCTAACTGCTTCCTCTTTATGAGGCAGTTTGCCCCATTCACATTTATGGTTAAAATGACTAATTCTGTATTGCTTGCCATCCTATTAACCCCTGCTTATGCTTTTCCCCTTTCCTTCCCTCTTACCCCTCCTACCCAGTATTAAACTTGTGAACACCACTGGCTTTTCACAGCCCTCCCTTTTTAGTATCCCTCCCCGACCTTAAAGTTCCTCCCCTTATTTTACCCCTTTTCCTCACAATTTCTGTATTCCCTTCCCCTTAGCTTACTCCTTCCCTCTCACTTTTCAATGAAGTGGAAGAAGTTTCACCATAAATCAGATATGTCTATTGATACACACTATGTTCATCTCCCTCCTTTCTTTCTCTCAGATATAATAGATTACCTTTGCCTCTTCATGAGATGTAGTACCACCACTTTACACTTTTTTATGATATAATTTCCTTTCCACCGCTAGTTTCTAGGACAAATTATACATATGTTCTTTACATATTTTTATGGCAGAAGTATAGTTCTCAAGATTTCTTTTTACCTTTTTAGAAATCTCTTGAGTTCTGTATTTGAAAATCAAACATTTTATGTAGATCTGTTTTTTTCATCAAAAATAGATGGAATTCATTTATTTCGTTAAATGTCCATCTTCTTCCCTGGAAAACGATGCTCATTTTTGCTGGGTAGGTTATTCTTGGCTGCATACCAAGTTCCTTAGCCTTTTGGAATATTATATTCCAGGCCCTTCATTCTTTTAATGTGGACGCTGCTAGATCCTGGGTTATCCTTATTGTGGATCCTCCATATCTGAATTGCTTTTTTCTAGCAGCTTCCAATATCTTTTCCTTTGTCTGATGGTTCTTGAACTTGGCCACTATATTTCTTGGCTTTTTGATTTTAGGGTCCCTTTCAGTAGGTGATCGATGAATTTTTTCAATGTCTATTTTACTCTCTGTTTCCAAAACGTCTGGGCAGTTCTCTTTGATGATTTCCTTGAAAATAGTGTCCAAGCTCTTTTTTTTCCTCACATTTTTCAGGGAGTCCGATTATTCTCAAATTGTCTCTCCTGGATCTGTTTTCCAGGTCTGTTGTCTTTCTAGTAAGGTACTTGACATTCTTTTCAATTGTTTCATTTCTCTGGTTTTACTTGACACTTCTTGGTTTCTCCTTGAGTCATTCACTTCTACTTGTTTGAGTCTAATTTTCAATGATGTATTTTCTTCACTCACTTTTTTTATATCTTTTTGTAATTGTCCAATTGTGTTTTTATCTTCTATGGAATTTTTTCCCATTTTATCCATTTTATTTTTTAGAGAGCTGATTCCTTTATCCAGCTCACTAATCCTGTTTTCCTTGGAGTTGTTTGCCTTTTCTAATTCACTAATCTTGTTTCTCAATGATCTGATCTCTTTATCCACTCTGGATGACTTCTCCAGGCTCTCTTGCCAAGCTTCCCTTTCCTTTTCCCATTTCTTCTAGCTCTCTTGTGAGAGCCTTTTTGATTTCCTCAATGAGGTTCTTTTGTATTGAGGAGCAGATCATATCCCCCTTAGGGGATTCCTCTGGCGACAGTCTGTTTTTAGTCTCCTCAGTATTTGAAGTCTGCTCTCTCCCCATACAGAAGCTGTCAGTGGTTAGAGCCCTTTTAAATTTTTTGTTCATTTTGTCTGGAGCGGAATGGAAGAAAACAAATTGACAAGAGAAACAATTGGTCTGTTTTTTTTTTTGGGGGGGGGCTGATGGTGTTAATGGGCTTCCTCTACAGACTGGGGGTAGGGTAGCAGAGAGCCACTAACAGAACAGAGATGGCTGCGCTGAGACTGTGCTCTGAGGCTCTGAGAATGCGCTGAGTCAGTCCAGGTGGGGGTTGGGGGTGGCCGGGTTCTGAGAGATGCTGGCTTTCCAGGGTTTTATTCTTTACCTCCAGTGTTTACACCCTCTCTGCTGCTCCTGGCTAGCTGCCAAGACGAAATATCCACACTGGGGTAAGAGTCTTTTTGCAGAAACTGAAGAGATTGTACCCCTCCCCCCTCCGGTCTGAGCTGTGTGAGCTGCCTGCCTCGCTCTCGCTGCCTGCCCTCAGTCTGCGCCCAGTCTGATTGACCCTCCCCTGAGCAAACACAGACCTTCTCTGGCGAATTTCAAGGATGTCTTCTCTTGGTGATTATTTGTGGGTTTCTTTTCTGGTCAAGCATTAATTCCGAGGCTTGTCATAAAGTAAGTCCTGAGAGAAAACACAGAGCTCAAGCAGCTGTCTGCCTCCACGCCGTCATCTTGGCCGGAAGTCAATATATTCAATTTTAAACAAGAAATTTAATTAAATTTAGCAACAACATAGTAAAGATACAAATGCAACTAGCACTTGAGTCTAGAAGCAAGTAATAAACTTGTAACACCAATAGGGAAGTTCCCATGATCTAATTAGAATTGGTACTTTTAAAATGAAGATTATACATGCATCTTTTCACAGGTATAGACCTGTGTTTCTCTGACTTCTTCTTGGAGTTCTCTCTCTCTCTCTCTCTCTCTCTCTCTCTCTCTCTCTCTCTCTCTCTCTCTCTCTCTCTCTTTCTCTCTCTCTCTCTCTCTCTCTCCTCTCTCTTCTCTCTCTCTCTCTCTCTCTCTCTCTGTCTCTCTCTCTCTGTCTTTCTGTCTCTGTGTGTGTGTCTCTCTCTCTGTCTCTCTCTGTCTCTCTCTCTTTCTCTCTCTGTCTCTCTGTCTCTGTGTCTCTCTCTCTCTCTCTCTCTCTCTCTCTCTCTCTCTCTCTCTCTCTCTCTCTCTCCCTCTTTCTCTCTCTCTCTCTCTCTCTCTCCCTCCCTCCCTCTCTCCTACTTGCTACACTTGGTCTCAAGTACCCATATTTGATTCAGAATTGCTACTTTGAACCACTATCTTCCTGCCAGTCCCAACTTCAAAACCCCTACTATCTACCTAGAAACAGTCATAGCATGCACTTACTATGTTGTAGATCTTGTCTTAACTGAGAAAATCTTAAACCCTACCTCCAAGAATCCTGAAAACTCCCCTATGAATCATAAAATTTCCTGGCTTCCAAAGAATTAAAATGGAAGGTCATACAAAGAGCAAAGGGAAAGAAGAATGGTGGACTCAGGAACAATGCTACTGAAGAATTACACTAAAGAAGCAGCATAAAAGACAACAGCAGAGAAATATATAAGTGTGGGGAGGAAATGAGCCAATTGCAAGAGTTATGGATGATTGATACTCAGCATGTTCTATTACTATCTATGTAATGTCATGAGAAGTAGAGGAAGATCTCCACTCATTGAGTGGAGAATTTAAATAAGAATACTGGTAAGAGGATAATAGACTAAGAGAATTTTTGGTTTTATGAATACTATTTCTCTAAGATTGGTACTCATATAGACAGCTAGAGCTTGCAACTCGGATAATAAACTCATCAGTGACAGAAGAATTTCTGGCTCAGTTTTATTACCCTTATTAAGTTAAAGTGCGACACAAACTACATCCCTATTACTATCTAGTTAGTTCTGCTCTATTTATAAATTCCAAATAAATCCCCTAGTATTTGCTGATCAATTAATTATTTTCCCTGATATCGATCTTTTCTTTCTCTATCCATTCCTTGTGTAATTTCTTGTGTAATTCCTTGTGTAGGTCTTTACCTTTTCCCCCTTTTTGTTCTCTATAAAAATTCCAATTGAGTCCATCCTGCCTTGCCTTATATAACATTTTGAAAATGCTTCTCATGGTAGCATTGGTTTTCATGCACCATGAGTCTGTGCTCTAAATATGTAATAAGCTAGTTATTAAAATATATCTGTGTTGATAAGTATAATTGGCAGCAGTATATCTCAAGGAATCTCTGAATATTTTTATATGAATAGGCATCCAAGGAAGGTCTGCTAGCTGTATCATTAGAGGCAATATCCACATAAAAAACATTTGACTTCGTGCCATGGTTGAAGTTAGTCTAGAAGATGTGCATTCTCTTTCTGGCTCCCTAGGACTCTAGGGAAGGAAAGATGAAGGGAAGGGAGGGAGGGAAAGAGAAAGAAGAGAGGGAGGAAAGGAAAGAAAAGGAGGAAACAAAAGAAGGGAGGGAGAGAGGAGGAAGGAAGGAAGGGGGAGAGAAAGGAGGGGTGAAGGGGAAGGAAAAGGGAAAGGAAAAAGTGAAAGCAGAAGGGAAAGATAGAGGGAAAAGATGGGCATGTAAGAGAGAAAAGGAGAGGAGAATTTATTGAGTGCCTACTATCTGAGGTCCATCTCCCCTCTTCTTGATCTTTGCTGGATCTAGATGGTTCTGGATGTCAAAGTGAGGCAGGAGACCTTGCACAGCTCTCCTTCACTTACATCCAATTCACTTGCATGTCGTGGTATCATCTCCCTAATGCCATGGTCTTCTTTGAGACCAAAGGACAAACAGCAACAACTATGTGTCAGGCACTTCAATTTATAGGCTAAGTGCTTTGCAAATATTATCTTGCTTGACTCCAGGGAGATAGGTAGGTACTATTATTATTCCCATTCTATAGTTGAGGAAACTGAAGCAGAAATTAAATGACTTGTCCAAGGTCACACAACTAATACATATTTGAGATCAAAGTTGAATTTACATATTCCTGATTCCAGACCCAATACTTTATCCATTGAACTACCTGGAATATTAATATTAATTAAATATTAAAAAGTGATTAATATGATGGAAGATTAAGAGAAACTTACATGAACTGATGCCAAAAAATTAGCAAAACCAAGAAAACAATTTATATAATGTACATAATAATAATATCAAAGAAAACAATTTTGAAAAAACCTTAAAAACTCTGATCAAAGCAATGAGCAACAATGACCTCAAAATATTGATATCTTCCATCTTTTTGGAAGAGAGGGATTGGAGTAGAGATGCAGAATAATACATGGATTCTCAGACAAAGTCAATGTGTTATTTTTTCATTTATGAAGCCTCTCTGTACAATCAATGAAGGTACTTAACACAGGCTAGTAAAGTTCAAGGTCATTCATCTCAGGTTACCTTTTGTCTTTCCCTCCCTTTCCGTGGTCCTTTTTATGGCAAATATTCACTCAGAATGCAAAAAAAAAAATGAAGAAGAAGAGCATCCTTAAGGAGAAAAAGGAGGCAATATGTGCCAAGTGAGTAAAATCACTATTGCTACCACTAACTCAATCACACTTTCTCTCAGACAACAATATATTCAGGCTCAGTCAGACCTTGAATTCAAGAGCCCTGAGAAGTGCAGTGGTTTTAAGAATACCAAACTTGTGCCCTCAATTGAGCTACCACTGAGGGAAACAAGTCCTTTAAAAAAGAATGTTTCTCGCCAAAACCAAAACTAACCACTGGTCAGCTACTATAATTAAGAAGGTAAACTCAAAAGCCCTAAGAATGGCAGTATTTTCAAGTTAATAGTCCTGCTTCCAGCCTAGTTCCCATAGTCATAACCTATAGAAGTAACTATTATGAAGATTCAGATTTCCCATAGTTGATGTAATTATGGCAACTGCTGCTGTGGATGACAAAGCCTTTGGTTGCCTCTTCAGTAACCACAGCTCCTAAAGACCCAGAAAAGAAATTTCTTACCATCCTTGGAAATGTTAATTGGTTTAGAATCAGAAACATCTATGATATTATCAGTGAAAATGACATTAAAGGAGATGCAGCACCATCTGCCTTGCCATTATATCCTAAGGACCTCTGACTTAAAGCTGAAATCTTTTATATGTATTGTCTTCCATATCAAAATGTGAGCTCTTCAAGAGTACAGACTATCTTTCGCATTTCTGTTTATATCCACATTATAGCAAACTGTAGATATATAGTAAATACTTCATAATTATAGAATTGGAATCTTCTCTTCCATACTCCAATACTATCTAAGTAATCAGGTGCAGAATCTGTCATAATCTAAGGTATTTATGAACAATGACTGTCATTTTGCATTTATGTACTCAATAATTAGAACAGTACCTACATATAATAAGATCTGAATGCTTTTTCATGTATGTATGTATTTCTAATGCCTCATCATGGAGTAGATGTCATCTCAAGCTCACAGACCCAAGTTTTAGGAGATGCTACTAAGGAAGAAAGGCTTCATGTGCAAGGGGTAATAGAATAGAAAGATATGGGGAAACTCATCGTAGTAATTTAGGGGACCACAAGAACACTCAAATAATTAAATCGTGGAAGGATTGCAATATACTTCAGGGAAAGGATTTTTTTTTTTCAGACACTAACTTATAAGATCATTTTAGAGTTCGTAAATTTTCACTTGATCCAAAGCTGAGGAAGACTGGTTGTAGGAATGTTTGTGATTTAAATTGCCTACCCCAATCAGGGATGTCTGCACATAAGAGTAATTGGAAACATGAAAAGAAAATGATTGTGGCCATGATGCACTCACAAGGCAGAAAGGGAAGAGTTCTCTTAAGTTTGTGAATGTACATGTGCAAGGTAAAAATAATCTCTGATATTAAATATTATGAGCTATCAATATTTAAACCAGTGCATAAAGATGTAACCTGAAGTAGGATGAGGAAGAAATTGAAAATAATTCTTACCCTTTTCTGACTTCTCTCAAATAAAAACATCTTTCTGTTTTGTTTAGAGTTTCCTTCAAGCTTTTCAATTATCTTCAATATCTTTTTTGAGATTTCCAAAATTAAAATGCATTTTGGAGGGAAAGAATATATAATTTTATACTCTTTCCCACTTCTCCATTTTGCCCCATTCACTTTTCATTACAAGACAATCTTTTAGAAAGTATTCTCTTAAAGAATGACAAAGAAAATAACTAGTAAATGAAATATAATTGATTTTTTTCTCTTGGAAGAGCTTCTGTGATATCTATAACAAGAAAAGATTTTATACAAACCTATACTCCCTAAATGCTATCTATCCCTTATAGCACACTCTGTCTTTATGCCATAGAGTTAATGGTATTTCTAAGAACATATCTTCCATGTATTTGGTTCAATTTGGTATAATAATTTTTCAAGCACTTAATTAAAATTGGAAGCTATTCAAAAATGAATGAACAAGTTTAAACTTCTAATATGTGAGAGATATCACATTTCCATTAAAAATGCTAACTCTGCTCCCTTCAAGAATAGTATGTTAGATGAACATGCAAGAGTAAAACTAAGTTATTTTAAATAAATTAGTTAAATTAATTATAGTTATTTCTATATTATTTATTTAATTTACTTGTTTATCTGATTTTTATTTATATTATTTATTATTTTATTCATATAATAATTATAAGTAATACATGATATAATTTATATTGTTTATTATATTATTTATATTTAAGTTAATTATATAGTATTTATCTTTTGATAAAACATAGTTGATTCACATTTCAAAGAATAAGAACAGTATAACTAATCACAAATGTTAGTACCCAAATTCTCCAGGGTTAGGTTGATTTGATCATTCATTTTTTTCTTCAGTGTTTTTCCATCCTTTTTATGCTTAGCTGAGGATCATAGTGTTGAAAGAGATCATAAGCAAAGATGTAAATGACACAAAAGTCAAATAGTCTTAATCTCTCATTTTATAGATTAGGAAACTGAGGCCCTGAAAGAGTAAGTTATTTGTACATGGCCATAAAGATATTACGTTTTTGAACTGGGACTATATCACTTTTGAAAAACTAATTCTTATTTATCTTTTATTTCTGTCATTTTTGTTTATATATACTTACTCCTACCCTATTCAATGAAGAATATGAAGAATTCATTGAAGAATGAGGACACATATGAATTGATACAAAGTAGAATAAACAGAGACAGAAAAAATATACATAATGACTGCACAGTGATGGGGGGAAAGGGATTTAATAAAACTGAATGCTATCTAATTATTACAGTCAGACTTGGCACTGAGAGTTACAAAAGCGGCTATGAGTATAAAATATTGCATATCCTCTCAGACTGATGTGTTGGTTGACTAACTTTGCTGACCTGCTTTTACCCATCTTTGAATATTTTTTTTTGCAATCAAAAGGAAATAATTTATAGAGGCATCAAAAACAAAATAAATTCCTTCCAAGAATAGTAGATTTTATATTTTAATATTTGATCAATACTTCATGTCTTAGGTTATAACAGAAGGAGAGATGCAGCACACAACTCTGGAAGAGGAAAAGACTTATGGGCTAGTTTGGACTTTCCAATTTGCTAGTTTGAAAAAGTGATTAACTTGTAATGTAGGTATTCTGTTTTGGGAAGAAACCCTGAGAGTCTTCCTCTCAAGATTTATTTTTTTTATTTGTTTAGATTTCTTTTCCTGGGGGGAGAGGGGAAAGAAACTAGGTGAAAGAGGAGATTCTTTGCCTCAATTTCTACCTAGCCTTAATCACTGAAGCGATTCAGCCTCAGACAAACTGAGATTTGTTGAAGACCTCAGCTTAAAAAGCCAAGGTCCTCCATTGCATCTAGGACTATCTCCAATCATCCTGATCTCTATCTGGCCACTGGACCCAGATGGCTCTGGAAGGGAAAATGACGTAGGTGACCCTCACTTAAATTCAAATCATTTGCATATCATGGTATCTCCCCCCTCCCTCATGTATGATCCTCTTCCAGAACAAAGAACAAAAAGCAATAATAGTAGACAGAACTAGAGAAATAGTTTGAATAAAGCACCTCCTGGTGGCTAAATGCAACATTGAATTCAAAGTTATCAAACCCATATACTGTAATTTTAGCAATGAAAACAGCTGAGTGAATACAAACAAATACCACACTATGGATATCTGCTATGGCAGTTAATGGGTTTATGTCATAAGTGAAGGTACTTATTCTAAGATAATTTTTATATATTTCTGGTTTTGAGCAAAGGATAGTTCTTTTATCAACTGAATTTTTTTCTTCTCATTCTTATAATGTTTTCTTAATTGGAATTATTCATTTTTTGGTTTAAATTCTGAGGTTTTTTTCCTTTCAGATTTTCTTTTCTTGAGCTCAATCTATATTACATAGGATTCTAAATGAATTGTGTTTGTGAATGTAATCGATTATTATTATATTATAAATGTTGCCTACAGTGGCACTGTTAATCACTTCTGCTTGGAGTTAATAATATGGATTACACTATTTCCTAACTAAATATAGCATTGATTTCAGTGAGTTCTGCCTTTTCATAGTTAAAGTATATGTTCCTCAGTTATCATTATTGCAATATACCATATGTTGTTTGCATTTACAAATTTATTTTAGTGCTTCTATTACTATACACATTTGCATAATTGTTATGTTTGTTATTTGCATTAGCTGTGTTGATTTTAGTTTTAACAAGAATTTGTACAAAATAAAAGGCCAAAAATTTTAAAAATATAGTGTGAAGTAAAGAATATAAAAATCTGAAAGGAACCAATGTAGATGCTATAGATACCAAATGTAAGTACCAAAAGCTGGAATTCAGTCATGTGAAGAATTCACAATGGCCATTCTCTTTGGCAAAAGGTAAATTTATTTAATGAAATATGTTACAGACAAAATGAAGGGATACAATAGACACCAAGAATGGCAAATATGAAAAAGAGTTAGGAGAGCATAGAAAAGGAGTTTTAATAATTAATGATGGAAATAGTGGAACTTAGCATTTACCAGAAGAAAGGAAATACTCCATGAGGTTGGGGCATGTCTTTAGCTGGTGGGCTAAATCCTGAAAAGAATTTAGCACCCAAAAAGTTAGCTATAAGAAGGATAAATGGGGTTAAGAAGTATTATAGAGAAGAGATCATGACATGGGGAAAGAGGAAGGAGAAAGATACCAAGAGTCAGAGTGCCCTGGCAGACTTCCTTGGCCGGAGGGCAGCGGGGAAACCATGGCCCATTAGTAGATTTTATGGAGAAAATTTAACTTAAGGACATAACTGGGATTTCTGACAGGGCATGGCAAGGTGAGGTTGCCCAAGACCCCTGCAAAAGATGGACCTAATTTTTTAGGCGTTTGACATAATTTGGATTTCTGACTAGAAGACCTCCTCAGAGAATGCTAAACTGATCTCTCTCAGTGCCTTCTACCTGCCTGCCTCAGGAATTATTTTTATCAATTCTTCAATTTCTCTCTGCTAACCACACCCAGTATTGAAGACCTCATCAGAACTGTAAGAATATAGAAATAAAGATTTTTTAATTGAAAAAAAAAGAGTTTTTAATTTATATTTTTCTCAATTACAAATAAAAACAACTTTTCACATTCATTTTTTTAAAATTTTGAGTTGAAATTGCCTCCCATTGTCCCTGTTCTACCCCCTCAATAAGAAGGCAAGCAATATGACATAGATTACACATGTTTAGTCACATAAAACATATTTCCATATCATCCATGTTGCAAAAGAAAACAGACCAAAAAGAAAAATAAAATTGTGGGGTTTTTTCCTTTAAGTATGCTTTGATCTGCATTCAGACTATCAATTTTTTCTCTGGAGATGGATAGTATTTTTCATCATAAGTCCTTTTAAATTGTCTTGGTTCATTGTATTGCTAAAAATGGCTACTTCATTTACTTTTGACCATCGTATGATGTTGCTGTTAGTGGAAGACAATGTTCTTCTTGTTCTACTAATTTTACTTTGCATTTCATATAAATCTTCCTAGGTTTTTCTGAAATCATCTGCTTATTATTTCTTATAGCACAATAGTAACCTACCAAAATCATGTACTCCATGTTAAGTCATTTCCCATGATGGGCATTCCCTCAATCTCTAATTCTTTGCCACCACAAAAAGAACTGTTATATTTTTTTAGATATATAGGTCCTTTTCATTTAAAAAAAGTTCTCTTTGATATATAGAACTAGTAGTGGGATTGCTGGCTCAAAGAGTACACCCATTTTTATAGCTGTTTGGCATTAGTTCTAAAATGCTCCAGAATGGTTAGATCAGTTCATACTTTCACTAATAGTGCTTCAGTGTTCCAATTTTTCCACATCCCTTCCAATATTTGTCATTTTTCTTTTCTGGTATATTAGCCAATCTAAGATGTGTAGGGTGGGATACCTCTAGTGCAATTTTAATTTACACTTTTCTAATCAATAGTGATTTAGAGCATTTTTTCATATTACTATAGATAGCTTCAGAAAACTGTTACTTTATATCCTTTAACTTTCTAACAACTGGGGAATTAGTTGTAATTCTTATGAATTTGTTGCAATTCTCTATATATTTGAGAGATGAGGCCTATGTCAAAGAAACTTACTATAAAATGTTTTCCCTAGTTTCCTGATTTCCTCCTAATCTTGGGTTGCATTGGTTTTGCTGGAGCAAAAGCTTTTAAATGTAATGTGATCAAAATTACCAATTTTATATCTCACAAAGCTCTTTATCTAGTTTGGTCATAAATTCTTCATTTATCCATAGATCTGATAGGTAAAATATTCCATGCTCCTCTAATTTGCTTATGATATTATTCTTTATTCTAAATCATGTATCCATTTTGATCGTTTCTTGGTATATGATGAGATATTGGTTTATACCTAGTTTCTACCAAACGGCTTTCCAATTTTCCCAGCAATTTTTATCAAATTTTGAGTCTTTGTCTCAAAAGTTGGATTTTTGCTTTTATCAAACATTAGGTTACTATGGCTACTTGATATTGTGTATTGTGTACTTAATCTATTCCATAGATAAACCATCTTATTTCTTAGCCAATACTAGACTGTTTTAATAATTACCACATTATAATACAATTTAAGGTCTGGTACTGCTAGGCTACTTTCCTTCACTTTTTTTTTTTTTTCAAGGATTCTCTTGATATTTTTGACCTTTTGTTTGTCCAAACAAATTTCATTTTTTTGTTGCTCTACAAATTAATTTTTGGTAGTTTAGTATGATACAAAATAAGTAAATTAATAGGGATATAATTCTTGTTTTAATTACATTGACTTGATCTATACAATCTCTAATTGTGAAGTATTTTGTAATTGTGTTCATATGGTTCATCTTGATAGGTAGACTTCCAAGTATTTTATATTGTCTATATTACTTTAAATGGAATTTCTCTTTCTATCTCTTCCTGTTGGATTTTGTGGTTACATGCAAAAATGCTAATGACATATGTGGATTTATCTTCTATCTTGCAATTTTGCTGAAATTGCTAATTATGTTGACTACTTTTTGTATCTCTAAGTATACTATATTATCATCTGAAGAATGAGAAGTTTTATTTTTAATTCCTTCAATTTATTTTTCTTCTATTACTGCCATAGTTAGAATTTATAGTATAATATTGAATAATAATGGAAACAATGGACATCCTTACTTCACCTCTGAATTCAATGGGAAGGCTTTTAGATTTTCCTCATCACAGATAATGGCTGCTGATGATTTTAGATACTACTTATTATTTTAAGGAAAATTCTTTCTAATGTTTTTAATAGAAATGTGTTATCTTTTATCAAAAACTTTTCTCCTTAAGATAACTATATTATTTTTGTTGGGTTTTGTTATTGATATGATCAATTAAGCTGAAGGTTTCTTAATATTAAGTCAACTCAACATTCTTGGTATAAATCCCACCTGATCATAGTGTGTAATCTTTGTGACATATTCCTTCTCCTTGTTAGTACTTTATTTAAAATTTTTGCATCAATATTTATCAGGGAAATTGTTCTGTTTTCTTTCTCTGTTTTTGCTTTTCCTGATTTATGTATCAGCACCATATTTGTGTCATAAAGGGAACTTGGCAGAATTCTTTCTTTGCCTATTTTTCCATACTAAAAAGAGATTTAAGAGATTTAGGGAAATGTGAAGCAATCACTAACAATTACAATAAAAAAGGTCATGCTTTGCCTAAGGTGCCAGAAATAGCTGATCACTCAAAAATTCCTAACATGACAACTAAAAGCAGTTCTAGAAATTGATCACAAAGATTCCCACTAAAGAGAGGATTTTTAGTCAATAATAATAAAAGGCAGAGAAAGTTTGCCAATGAATGAAATAAAGAGTTTGATTAAGTTTGAAAAAGATACATGGTATGGTAATGATCTCTTAAGATGAAGAGAAATCATAGATTTAAGTTAAGAATAGTTAAGTTAAGAAAAGCACCCAGTCCTCCTGGGGAAGAATCAATGAAAGCATGGATCTGTCATTCAACTTACTTACTATAGCACTGTCAAGCACTTGAAAAACAAACTTTTTAAAGGGGTAACCTAATAGCATTAAAGCAACAAATGCTACATCTGAAAGGAATTTAAAGATTGCAAATACTTAAGAAAAAGAAAAAAACTTAGTAGGAGAGTTTGCAAAAGTGAGAGCAAAATTTTGGTTGGCTAAGATGCAAAACAAGTATGCTAAGTTCTTCAATATTTTTTTTAGCCCCAAAAGGAAAAATTCTGTGCAAAGTTATCAACTTCATTTTTGTTCTCCAATGGCAAGATAAAAGTCAAGACCATGGGTCATAGAAGGAAAGCAAAAATTTACTCTTACCTATCCAAGACACAACGAAGCATAGACAAAATTAATCCATTTAAAAAGATAGGACCAGAGGTCACAGTTTACTGATGCAAGAAGCCCATCCACAGAGTACAACCAAAAGAAAGTTATCATCTACTAATGTGAACTTGAATAGTCACCTATGAATTACACATATTCAATCAAGTACCATGCATTTGGAATATCTAAAAGAGATGATTGTTGGCATTTATTCGAGGAATAGCAGAATAATCCAAGCAGCAATCAAGGATTTGATACCGGAATAACTTTATTATCCATGAATCTTGTTCAGAAGCTTATAGGCAAACAGAAGCAAATAGTGGCAGAAAATGTCAGCAAGGAATTGTTTCTCCAGCTCAGAAGTAGAACTAGAGGGAATTTCATTTTAATACTCTCAGGCTCCTGAAAAATAAAAAGATCAAATTAAAGGAGAAACACATGGCCAGGGGGATGATGTAAATATATTCTCTCTCTCTCTCTCTCTCTCTCTCTCTCTCTCTCTCTCTCTCTCTCTCTCTCTCTCTCTCTCTCTCTCTCTCTCTCTCTCTCTCTTTTTTTTTTTTGCTGAGGAAATTGGGTATAAGTGTCCTTACCTAGGGTCATACAGGTAGTAAGTGTTAAGTGTCCTAGGCCAGATTTGAACTTGGGTCCTTGACTTCAGAGCGGGTGCTCTATCCAATGCACCCCCTAGCAGCCCTGGTGTAAGTATATTCTCACTGCAGGAGCAAGATGTGAGATTTCCCAAGAAGCAGCCAAATGAATATAATGTAGTGGTGGTGTGAAAGAAGAATGAGAATATAGAAAGATCTATAGCAAGGGTTCTCAAACTACAGCCTGTGGGCCAGGTGCAGCTACTGAGGACGTTTATGCGGCCCTCTGGGTTATGGCAAATGGGCTGAGGGGCAGAGACAGAGTGTGAGCTTTTGTTTTTACTATAGTCCGGCCCTCCAACAGTCTGAGGGACAGTGAACTGGCCCCTATTTTAAAAGTTTGAGGACCACTGGTCTATAGACTACTGGATTATGAACAATAGCACTTCAAAATCTGGTCCCAAACTGTATTTCTAGCTTCTGTGGATATTATTTTCCTCCCGACTCTATGACCCACCCAAACTTGACTTTTTCCACTTCTTCCTGTGTAACACTCCATCACTCATTTCATGCCTTTGCTTTTTTTTTTTTTTTTTGCTGAGGCAGTTGGGGTTAAGTGACTTCTTGCCCAGGGTCACACAGCTAGGACATATTAAGTGTCTGAGGTTGGATTTGAACACAGGTCCTCCTGACTTCAAGGCTGGTGCTTTATCCACTGCCCCACCTAGCCGCCCCTGCCTTTGCTCTTGAACATTTCAATGATGAGGATTAAAAAAGGCCAGAATCATCCAACCAGTCCTTTCATCCATAAGTCTAAATTAAGAAAAAAGAAAATCCTTCCCCCATTTCTCTTTATTAGTCACAAGTAGGTTCACAAACTAAAGTCATTAAAGACTGACCTGGAAGAGAGTGATCATGAGAGGGGGAATTTATATTGGGTTCTTTTGAATTTTGATGATACTAATGACAGGATCCCCATACCAAGATCATCCCTCTCTTTTTACTCTTCTATTAGTGGATATCCTGTTTTCCAGAGCTAAGGCCTAAGCAACCAAGCTGTGCCCTGAGCTTTATGCTCACCCTCTAGATGAACTCAGGCACAGCAAAATCTCAGAATTGTTTCACCTCATAGCTAAGCTGCAATACTTATGTTCCAGTCATGAAGCCCTGCTATGAATCAGACTCATTGTCAGAGCTACAATTTATTCCAGAACCACTAGGATCTGTATTGAGATTTGTCCACAATAAAGCAAGTCCCCTAACAGAGTGTCCTAACATGTGTCTAGTTTCTCTTTTCCAATGGAATAAAGCTTTTTGTTTATTTATGATCAGTATTAGCTCTTTGTTGTTATTTTGTTATTTCAGTTGACTGGGATTGTGATAACCCATGTGAACAATTTGATATTTTTAGAGTGGTTGAATATTTTATTTTAGTGTTTGCATCACCTCTGTGAATTTATGGCCAGGGTTGACACTTGTTGAAAACCATGGATTCATAAAATATTAAGGGACTGAAGCTATGGGTTGAATAGATATTAATCAGAGATAATGAAAGAGTACTCATTTTTTCTTCAGTACCTAGCACTTAGTAAATGCTTATAAATTGATTAACTTGTGTATAACTCAGAGAGTAATATAGGGCTTTTAGGCATTATTTAAGCTCTTTAAATATTGTCTATGTGAACTACTAACCCCTAATCTGGTTCCAAGTTCCACTACCAACTCAATATAATTTACGGTATCAATTTACGGTATGTCGGAAGTACCTATTAAGTGTTAGGCACTTTAGTAGGTCCCCAGTAGCACAGAGACATAAAGTCCATACATTTAAAGAGCTTATGTTATATGGGTCAGCACAGAATAGTGCCACAGGGAAATCTTTCTTATTCAAATCCTACCTGAACCACCAGGTATCTTATATGTCACTTAATTTCTCAAAGCCTAGGTTTCCTGATCTGTAAAATGTAAATCCCTGTAGTATCTACCTGAAAAGGTATGAAAGTATGTTGTGTGGTTTAAATGAGATAATATAAGTGTATAAAATAAATAAGGAGTAAATGGGGATGGGGTAGGTAGGACACCTGTAGCTGAGTATGGAAAAGCCCCGTGTAAGAACTGGAACTTGAGTTAGGGTTAAACTTGATCCCATTGACAGTATCCCTTTTCAGGGTTCTCTTGGATATTTCCAATGCTCCTCATTAGTCAAAATGTGCTTGTATTTTGTTTTAACCCCTCTTGTATGGATTCCAAAAGTCAGGAGAGAAAGCATTCCTGGCAAAGAAGTAAGCCGGAGACAGAATGTACGTCAAGAGGAGCAGTAAGTAAATGAGTTTGGTGGGACTATGGAAAAGATGCAAAAATCAGTCTGGAAAAATAGGTTAGGCCCAGCCTGTGAAGGGCAGAGGGAGCAGGCAGCCACACGGAAGCTCCTGGTGTAAGGGAGTGACTCATTGTGGAGAACGGCCTGGAGAAGAGAGAGAATACGTGGAGACCAATGAGTGAGGAGGTTATTGCAATAGTTTAAGCAGGTGGGTTCATGGGATCATGGATTGAGAGCTGAACGCAGGACTAGGCAAAAAACGTTTCTAACCAGGTTTTCCGGTCCCAGGCGTGATCTATTTATTTAATTGATTGTTTAGACTTAAAGTGTGGAAAAAAATGCAGATTTTACCATGTGTGTCCCGAATGCTAACCATTTACTAACGTACTCCTGCCCCTAGGGAGCTCGGCAGTCCTCTAATCCAGCTCTTTTTCTAAAATGAGTTTTTTAAGGAAGCAAAGGGCCCAGAGGGTAGCACCCTCTGGTTAGTACAACGGCCCGAGGCCTCCGACTCCAAATGTGCCTCCTCCCATCCGCTGTGCTTAGACAACAGCCATCACAATGTGATGCACGCGAGCACGCAACAGAAGGGGCTCCCAGGGGAGAGGCCAGCTGGGGTCGAAGGATGTAAGATGACAAGAAACGTGTCAGCCCGGTTCTCCTCAGTCTCGTACACGTTCTTGCCCAGGCTGTAGCTGCCCAGATGCAGCGAAAGCGCCACGGGAAGCGTTCTCCCGCTCAGGGCCTGCAGAAGAGAGAAAGGTCTTCCCGACATTCCCTGCGCGATAGCGAAGGCTCTAAGGACACGCGTCGTCAGTCGATCGCGTCCACTTTTTCCTCCCAGGACACCGTAGGTCGCGGTTGCCATGGGGACCTAAAGTCGGCTCCCATGCCTTGGCCGCCGGCAACCCTGTCTCGGGTATTTGCTGAACTGGCACCGTTAAATGAGAGAGGCCGGGATGGCTTCTCGGGCGCCGCGGGAGAGTCGCTGCCGAACCTCAGCAACCACTTGCCTCTATGCACGTCCTCGGCCCCGGCGACACCCCAGAATCCGACCCGCGAGGTGCATGTAAGCGGCTCGGCGGAGATGTCGTGCGGCCCCGACCGGGCCCTGGTTACGATGAAAGTTAGCAGCACCAAAAACTCGGCGGCCGAGGCCAAGAACAGCGTGGGCCGCCGCCTAGACTACATCACGCAGAACCTGCAGAAGCCCGACATCCAGGTGAGGGGAACCGTGAGGGCCCGCTTCTGGGGAGGGTCGGGCCCCGAGCGGGGGAGGTGGCGGGAAGTCCGGGAGCAAGGAGAAGGCTCTTAACTGCGGGTCGGAGGCCCCTCTATGAAGCGTATCGCTAACAGTGTATAAAATAAAATCCGCATCATGACAAGGGAAACCGGTTACAACGAGATGGGGCTTCTGGAGTTCGTCCGGTTAAGAAATCTGTGCTCTAAATATAAATGAAAGGAGTGGGCGCCGTTTTTTGTTCATTTAAAATTTTTACTTTGTGCTTTTAAATTTCGAAAAGTTGCTGGCTGTTTGGAAAACCTTTCAGCCTTTTAGTTCCGCCCCTGAATGCTTCGGCGGTAGAACAATGCACTGGAACTGTGGCGTTCTCCATAGCACTGAAATATGGATCCCGCTACCCTTCCTCCGGAAATAAAAAATCAAAATAACGTACTTTCTAGAAAGCGATGAATTTCCTAGGAACCAAGTAGTAACCACCTCGGGAGTATCTGTTTCACGTTTCTCTTGGGTATTCCCAATGCTCCTTAAACATAGTCTAATCTAGTCAGAATTGGCTTGTAATTAATTCATTAATTAATCCTGTATTAAGATTAAGATTATCCAAATCCACCACCACTTATTTTTTTCCTAGTACTAATGAACTTTAGCCACAGAATTTGAAGTCAAACCAAGTGTAGTGTAGTGTAGGGTCTTGGAAAGAGCAATGGGCATTGATACAAATTTCAGTTTTCCTTTTCGGTCCTCGGCTTCCTCCTTTTATTTATTTATTAGATGACTCCAGAAGGACCTTCCCACTCCAAATCTTCGATCCAATATTGCAAGCGTTCTTAACCTGGGGTCTAGGAACCTGATGAATAGACAGACATTTTTGTATTTTATTAATTTAACATTTTTTTGAGATGTCCTTATAGAATTCACCAGACTGCCAAAGAAAGATTAAGAATTCCTGATCGGTAGATAGATTTCTAGTTCAAAATTGCTTTTTGCCATCAATTCTTATTCATATGTTCTGTTCAATATGGGTATTTGTTAGAGGATTAGGAACGCTTTACTTAAAGCAATGAGCAAAGATTTGAATTTTGAAGTCCAATACATTTGTAATTTTAAAGTCTTTTGACATTTGTTCAAAAGATAATTGTAGAAAGTAAGTTAATACATTTTTAAAAGGTTTCATGATGTTATGTATGTATTAAGTAAATTAAAATAATCTATAAAGTAGCCAAGAAAATAACTTCTTGAAAAAAAAAAAGTTAACTATAAGCTGTTACAATCTGGTTCAGATGTTTAAAAAGCCACTGATATATAGAGTTTGCATAAACAGGTATATTTGAGAACCTGAGGAGTTATTCTCTTCTAGGATATAAAAGAGGTCGCTTGGTTTGTAACCTGCTTTAATTGTACTGAAATGCAGTATTCAGGGCAAGTAAAATGAAATCATAATCTCCCAATTATCTGTGCTAATGAAGGAAAGCAGTCATGTGGATAATTCAAAGCTGTAGATAATCCAAAAAGTCATTTAAATTATACTTTGGAATGAATTATACAAAGTTTTCAAAGTCATAGGGCACTTTTAAACTTTAATCATTTCAATTGTGACTGTTTTTGCAAATGATATTTAAAAGAAAATGTGCCAAAAGTATAGGGTAACTATATTGCAAGCACAGCTGTACACAATATATTCTAACTTCATATTCTGTGACAGAAAAATGTTAGAGTACTTGTTTAACAGAACTGAAATTCTTATCAGTGGGAGGGGGAATTCTGTTAACCTTTATATATGCTCTTTTAAAGTTTGCTTATGATACTTACTGTCTCTATGCCTTTAATAAAAAAAGAAAGAAAGAACGACAGCTTGTTTAGCTGAGGATCCTGGCTGATTATAGCTATCATGACATACAGGAAATATGAGAGAGTTGTTGCAAAATATCACTATTACAATTGGTAGAAGTCCAAAACAGATTGGTACTTGATGCATTTGAAATACCTTCCTGCCTTTCCCCCTGCTCCCCAATTCAAAATAAACGACATTTGAGTGCAAAATAAATAACATCGTGGTAGATACTGAGTAAAAAACATTATTTAAATAAAACACAGAAGCTATATAGTAAAATTTAAAAGCCAGTTATGCATTTTTGCCTAAATGGGCACATTTAGTAGAAAAGTTTATAATAATAAATATGTAAAAGTGTGACTTACTACAATCATATATGAGTTCATCACTCAGGACAAACCTAACAGATTTTTAAACCAGATTATAAAATTTAGAACTAAACAGGACTTTTAAAAACTTATCATATTACCAGATGGGGAAACTGGTGGCAGTAAAAGTTGCTCAGTCTTACAACTGGTAGCAGGGCTGAAACTAGGACAGGGTCTCCTGATTCCAAGTTCAGGGATCTTTCTACTAATCAATTTAATAACCTACTAATCTAGGAACATAAAGGCCTGTGTGTTTAAAAACAAAACAAAACAAAACAAAAAAGACCATAGCCCATAGAACAAAAAGAAACTGGCAAAACTTGTAGCTAAGATCCGCAGCTTCTTGATAGAGAACATGAGACTTTTAAACTAATTAGTTTCATAGTTTTAAAAACTGGGAAATACTTTAAAATTTATTAAGTCCAAGCCCCTCATTTCATTATTGAAAAATTGAGACCCACAAAGGTCACATAGAATCAGAAATCTAGAACTAGAAGAAGCTCCAGGGACTATCTAGCCCATTTTATAGATATTCATTCTATAGATGAGGAAACTAACTTAGCCTTCTTTCAAGGTTACATAGGTAACAAGTATCAGAACTGGGATTTGATACCAGTCTGTACTGTACTACCTCTTAACAACAAGACACTAAATCATTTTGCTTGGTCACAAATAGAGGAATTAATTAATATCCTCCTGTGATAGTTGGTTAAGCAAGGTTCCCTAAGTATTCACGCCTAGTTTAATTGAGCCTTCCAATTAAAGTAATGTGCCTCATAATGCCTCACTCCTTTGTGTTTTATTTGTATTACTTATCTCTGCTTAGTAGATTGTAAAATCCTGGACAGTGAGAACTCTATTATTTTATTTCTATTTCCTCAAACCCACCAGCTTAGTAAATTGAATATAGTAAAAGTCCAGTCCATTGATTCTTTTTACTACCATCTGGATCCCTTCACCAGCACCAGACAAGAGGATCCTCCATAGGCCTCAGGACACCATCAGTGCAGTACTAGATAAACAGCCAGGGCCTACAGCCACTAGCACAAAAAAGCCTGAGAACAATACTCTTTCCATCCTGGAAGCAGAACTCAAATTTAAGAGATTGGCAAAGGGCCAAAAAAAGAGGAGCCTCCCAAAAAAAGATCTGACCAAAGAAAGTTATTACAGTGAAAGAGAAGATCAAGACAAAAACTCAGAAGAGGATAACAAAGTCAAAACACCTAAAGAAAAATGTGAAGTGGTCTCATAGAGGACAAATAGGAGGAAAAATAGTTTGAAAGGAAATACACAGGTAATAATCACAACTGTGAATATTAATGGGATGAACTCCCTCATAAACCTGAAGCAGATAGCAGACTGAATCAAAAAATAGAATTATACAATATGTTGTTTGCAAGAAACATGTGAAGCAGAGAGAGAGTCATACAGAATAAAGGTAAGGGCCTGGAGCAGAATCTATTATGCTTCAGTTGAAGTAGAAAAAACAGAGATAACAGTCCTGATCTCAGACAAAAAAGCAAAAGCAAAAATAAGCCTAATTTTAAAAGAAAGGAAAATATATCTTCCAAAAGGTACCATACATAGACAGTAAAGTAATATCAGCATCAAACATATATGCATCAAATAGTATAGCATCCAAATTCTTAAGAGAATTCTGTTCAGTGAGTTACAGATTTATGGCCAAAAAAGAAATACACAGCATTACAAAATATAAAATAGATAAATTTGGTTATATTAAATTAAAAAGCTTTTAAACAAACCCATTGCAACCAAAATTAGAAGGAAAATAGGAGCTGGGAAATAATCTTTACATTAAGTATAAAGTAAACCTGATAAAGGTTTCATTTCTCAAATATATAGAGAACTGAGGCAAATTTATAAGACTACAAAGCATTCCCCAATTGATAAATGATCAAAGGATATGAATAGGCAATTTTAAGGTGAAGAAATCAAATCTGTCTATAGACATGTGAAAGAGGTGCTTGACATCACTTTTGATTAGAGAAGTGCAAATTAAAAGAACCATTTCATACCTATCAGATTGGCTAATATGACAAAAAAAAATAAAATGATAAATGTTAGAGAGGATATAGGAAAAATGAGGCACTAATGCACTTTTGGTGAAGTTTTGAACTGATCTGTTTTGGAAAGTAATTTGGAAGTAGTCAAAGGACTATAAAACTGTGCATATTTTTTGATCCAGCAATACCATTACTAGGCTAGTTTTCCAAAGAGATCATTAAAAAGGATATAGGACCTATATGTATAAAAATATTTATAGCAGCCCTCATTGTAGTGGCAAAATATTGGAAACTGAAGGGGTGTCCATCAATTGGGGAGGTTATATGATCTATGGTATGTGAATGTAATGAAATACTATTATGCATTAAAAAGTGATGAACAGGCAGATTTCAAAAAAACCTGGAAAGACTTAAAACGAATTGGTGCAAAGGAAAATGAGCAGAACCAGGAAAATGTAATTGTATATAGTCTCAACATTGTGTGATGATCAGCAATAAATGACATACCTCTTTTCAGCAACATGATGATCCAAACAAAACAAGTACAAAGAACTTGGGAAGGAAAGCACTATCCACATTCCCATAAAGAATTGTTGGACTATGAATGCAGGTCAAAGCATACATTTTTTTACCTACTTTATTCTTATTCTTATTTTCACAATTTCTTCTTTCACAAGTGTAACTGATATGGAAATGCTTTACATGATGGCACATATATAATTTATATCAAATTGCTTACCATTTTAGGAAGTGGGGAGGGAAGGAGAAAATTTTGGAACTCAGAATCTTATAAAAATGAATGCTAAAAGTTGCCTTCCTTTGTAATTGACAAAGAAAATGAAATATTTAAGTGAGGGAGAAAAAAAATAAATAATGAGCAGCTTACTCTCAGAAAAACTTGGAAAGACATGAATTGATGCAAAGTGAAATAAGCAGAACCAGAATATTGTACACAGCAATATTGTATAATTGTAAATGACTTACTTATTGTTGAAATGAAATTATTCTAGACAATTCTGAAGGACTTAGGATTAATAATGTTGTCTTAGCTTCACAGACAGAACTAATAGAATGTAAGTGCATATCAAAGCATGCTTTTTCTTTCTTTATTTTTTTTGGTCTATATTTTCTTTCCCTGGATAAATAACCTGGAGCTATGTTTTGTATAATGTATTAAAAAATTGCTTTCTTTCTCAATGAGGGGGAAGGAGAAAGTTTGGAGTTCAAATTCTTAGAACAACAAATGTGAAAGATTGTTTTTACATGTAATTGGAGAATAAAATATTAAAGAAAAAGAAAACCCAAAATGGGGTTATGAAAAGTAGGGCATAACTGAATAACAAACAGTGTGTGTCTGTGTGTCTGTGTGTCTGTGTGTGTCTATGTGCATATTCCCCAAGAAGCTTTTCATAGAACCAGAAGTAAATAAAAGACAATTTTAAGTAGAGAACAAACACTAACAACTAGGGAGAAAAAACTAAGGATCCTGAAAGATGCTAAAGCATGAAATTAGAGAAAGGTGTGAAGTTTGGAGAAAAGCTAGTAGGACAGTTTGGCGGGGATCTTAGAGTATATATAGAGAAGCACTGTGAAGGACATCTTAAGAAGAATCATATCTTAAAGGGCTTTAAATAATGACTTGTGAATTTGTATTTAATCCTAAAGGCTATAGGCTAAAATCATTGAAAAATTTTTTAAATTAATTAATTAATTTTTATTGTAGCTTTTTATTTACAAGATGTATGGATGGGTAATTTTTCAGCATTGACAATTGCAAAACATTTTGTTCCAACTTTTTCCCTCCTTCCCCCCACGCCTTCCCCCAGATGGCAGGTTGACCAATACATGTTAAATATGTTATAGTATAAGTTATATGTATACATATCCAAACAGTTATTTTGCTGTATAAAAAGAATCAGACTTTGAAACAGCGTACAATTAGTCTGAGAAGGAAATCAAAAATGTAGACAGACAAAAATATAGGGATTGGAAATTCTATGTAGTGGTTCATAGTTATCTCCCAGAGTTCTTTCGCTGGGTGTAGCTGTTTCAATTCATTACTGCTCTATTGGAACTGATTTGGTTCATATCATTGTTGGAGAGGGCCTCCATCAGAATTGAAGTATATAATGATCTCCTGGTCTTGCTCATTTAACTCAGCATCAGTTCATGTAAGTTTCTCCAGGCCTTTCTGAAATCATCCTGTTGGTCATTTCTTACAGAACAGTAATATTCCATAATATTCATATACCACAATTTATTTAGCCATTCTCCAATTGATAGGGATCCACTCAGTTTCTGGCCACTACAAAGAGGGCTGCCACAAACATTCTTGCACATACAGTTCCCTTTCCCTTCTTTAAAATCTCTTTGGGATGTAAGCCCAGTAGTAACACTGCTGGATCAAAGGGTATGCACAGTTTGATAACTCTTTGAGCATAGTTCCAAATTGCTCTCCAGACTCACTTGATGAATTCACAATTCCACCAACAATGTATCAGTGTCCCAATTTTCCCACATCCCCTCCAACATTCTGCATTATCTTTCCCTGTCATTCTAGCCAATCTGACAGGTGTGCAATGGTATCTTAGTTGTCATAATTTGCATTTCTCTGATTAATAATGACTTGGAACATCTTTTCACATGGCTAGAAGTAGTTTCAATTTCTTCATTTGAGAAATGTCTGTTCATATCCTTTGACCATTAAATACATATTTTATTAAACAGAAGCAAAACACATTTCTTTCAGTACTTGGAGAAGCAATTTTAATAGCAACCTTAATAATGAATCTTGGAAGGCAACACCAGGAGCAGTGGCAGTTATAAATTTGTTTGAGAGTGGAAAAATTAAGTTTATTTGGTAAGTAGTGGGACTTAGGTGATGGTGACAACATGGAAGGGGTAGGGAAGAGGACTGATGATTTGTAAGTTTCTGTGGTATAAATGATAGGGACACTAAGAGCAACATTAGTTCTTATAGCAGTAGAAGAGCATAAATGGCCATTTTCATTTAGGATCTTCCTAATTAGGAATTGCTTTCAATAACAGTCATTCCCTGATTTATTTTTCAGAGAAGTAGATATCCCTTCCTCTTCCCTCTCAGGGAAAGTCATCCTTTATACTAAAGAATGAAAAAAAGAGAAAGAAAAGTTTAGTAAAATCAAGTAACATATGGGAAAAGTCTGACTTTTGTGCAATGCGTATTCAATATCCCAAGTTCATAATACATCTGCTCTTCAAAAAACTAAAGAAGATTCCTTTTCATATCTCTCCTTTGGAGCCAAACTCCTAATTTCACAGCATTTAACTTTATGTGGTTTGTGATTTTAGTTCTTTGTATATACAGTGTTTTGCCTTACTTGAATCCTCAGCATTCAACGTAGTAGCTAGAACATTTTTTTTATTTAGTAGTTTTTTCTATAAGTCTAACTCTTCATGACCCCATTTAGAGTTTTCTTGGCAAAGATACTGAAGTTACAGATGATGAAATAGGGCTTTAGTGACTTGCTCAGGCTCACACAGCTAGGAAATGTCTGAGTCCTGATTTGAACTAAGAAAGATGAGTATCTCAGACTCCACACTACCCATTGTATAATCTTGCTGCCCACCTGCATAATCAGCATTTAATTGTTTATTGACTTTACTCACTTTGCATCAGTTCATATAAGTCATCCCACACTTCTCTATAGTCATCCTACTATTTCTTACAGCCCAGTAATATTCCCTTACATTCATGTACTACAACTTGGTTAGCTATTTCCATTTAATGGGTGTCTGCTTTGTTACTAGTTCTTTATTGCAATTTGTTGCTATAAATATTTTTGGTATGTGGGAAGCCTTCCTTTTTTACTATTGACCTTCCTTTGGATAGATTAGAAGGCAAGACAGGTATATGCCAACTGTGGGATCTCTGGATCAAAGATATGAATAGTTTAGTCACTTTTTTCAGATGGTTTCAAACTGCTTTCCAGAAGGATTGCATCATTTCACAGACTATGCATTGATATACCTGTCTTTCTGAATAACTAAGTGGCACAGTGGCTAGAAGCTTGGGCCTAGAGTTAGGAAGACCTGGATTCACCTCTGACTTTAGGCACTAACTTTGTAACCCTGGGCAAGTCATTTCACCTCTGTTTGTCTCAGTTTCTTCAATTGTAAAATGAGAACAATAACAAGAGCCTACTTCTCAGGGTTATTTGATCAAATAATAATAGTATTTGTAAAGCATGCTATACAGTGACTGGCATGTATTTGTAGTAGGTGCCATATAAAAGCTTATTTCCCTTTACCCTCTCCCCCAATATTGACTATTTCATTTTTTTTATTTCTTCTAATTTTCTGGTTATTAGGTAAAATCTCTTAGAAGAGTTTTGCATATCTCATTATTAATGATCTGGAACATTCTTTCATATGGTGGTTTAAAAGTTTGCAATGCTTTTGAGAACTATTTGTTCACATTCTTTTACTGCTTACCTATTAGGAAATCACTTTTAGTCTTAGATTTTTGTTGCTTCTGTTTGTGATATCAGATCCTTAGGATTAGATTAGGGAATGTTACCCAGTATCCTTTCTTAGACCAGCTTCAGAATTTACTTTTGCTTATTTTTCTGCTTATTAGCAGTGATTCTGAAATGTCAAAACAAGATATAATGTACATTACCAGTGAACTCTTGAAGCACTTATTGTCTAAATCATACATTTGCCATTTAGAACATAATACCTTGCAGTTTTATCCTGTGTATATTCATATATGTATTTATACATACAAAATATACATTATATGCATTTATATTTATATATACAATATTACATATATGTGTGTGTATTTTTCTGTCTTGATTCTAGAGAAGTCTTTGTAAGTCAAAAGCACTAATGTTACATGCTCTTATATTTCCAATTGTCTTTCACAATGCCTACACATAGTAGGACCTCAATGGATATTTGTTGATGATGTAGCTATTTGGTTTTAATGTAGGATTACAGTTCCAAATTACTTACCATTATCATTATATTATATTGTCTACCTAAAAAACTAGGAAAGATGGGGGGGGGGTGGAGAAGTTTAAACATGTGAGTAGACATCAAAAGTAAGGACATCTTAAGGTACTACCAAAAAAATTTGTTCCTGGGGCTGATTAAAATGATAGCTTTGCAAGGGAAAAAATTATATGAACAGCAGTCTCAAGAATTGAAGTTAAAAAAAAAAAACCTCCTTTGATCTTCTTAAGCTTATTCTGATTAAAATTAAATGGATAACTCCTCTTGAAAACTTAAAGCTATAAAAAGAGGAAAAAATTGCTTTTAACTAGGGCATATGAGTCAAAGCACTTAGTAAATGGGTCATGGGTATTAAAATTATTTCCAGTACTCTTTCTATAAATTATTTTTTAACTGTTAGATTTTCAGCCCATCAATGTATTTGAGGCATACTGTTTAATCAAATAGGAGAAAATCTAGGTGTTATTTTGCAATCCCAAAGCCACAAGATGGCAGTGTTTTTAAATATATAAAACTATTACGAATTGGGAGTGTATAATATAAGATTGATCTTTATTCAGTATTTCAATTAATATACCATGATTATATTACGCTAAAATTTTTGTTCATTCAAGAAAAATTAATTAAGATGTAATGAATTTTCAAAGTCTACTAAAGATAAAGAAATCTCTATCACTTCTCCATAGCTATGCTGGCCAAAATACATTTTTAGACAACAATATAAGAAAGCTCAAAGTTTCTGAATATTTACCTTTAAGCAGTCATATAAAAATAACTTTCACACCAGTCAAGTAACATTAAAAAGTAAGTGACAAAATAGTGGTTGCTATGGTAGAAAAAGTAAACTTAAAACTATATAGTCCTGTGCTTTTTACTTTCTAAAGAAAAGTATGCCTGTGGCTTTTCCTTTTTTTTTTTTTTTCCAACATATAATAGTTTTAGGGCAGGCAACTAAAGAAGGGAAGACATTTGAAAGTAAGAAGAAACAAATTGAAATGATAGTTCTAAAAATGGCTATATTTCAATACAGTATTAAAATATTGTACAATACTAAATGTTTAAAAAATTAACAAGATTGTTTTGTGGAATGTACAATGAAAAAAATGTGAAACATCATCTTTCAAATCTGCTATTCCCAAGGATTTCCTTTATCAGTTAAATGTTTGGTCCTTATACCCTTTGATATCCTCCTAATAATTTTTGGTATTTATCTATCTGTATTCCAAAAAATATCACATCCAAAATTATATGGTAAACTCTTGACATATTTTTTTAGTTTTGTCCTATGTATTTTTAGTGTCTCATTTGCAACTTTTCCACCAGTGTACAATAAATGTTTTTCTATAAAGAAATGCTAACATGAAAAAAATTAAACAAGAGGTTACAACTACATTTTACACATACAAAAAGCAACTAAATGTTATCTTTTTGAAGACATTGCTAATTTGATATACAAGTAAAATATAATATAGATCCTTTGACTCTTTAGGTGCCTTTAGTTGGCAATATACTTTTTATTTCATATGTATATATATGAAATATAGTAAACATGTGGGTGGCTTAGGATCTGGACAAAGTAAGCAAAGGGAAGTTCATACCTTAGGTCTCAACTTTAGGCACTACCATCAGATTCAAGCCTTCCCAGTTGCTCTACTGCTAAAATGTCGTTAATATGAAAGCCCCGTGCATTAAAATGGAAATTCCTTGAGAGTAAAGACTGCCTCAGTTTTTCCGGTTTATATTTTCTTCACTTTGAACAGTGTTTGGCCACAGTGTTTATTGAGTACTTTTTCATTCATTCATAAATATAAGAGATGTCATCGATTCCATGAGATAGTTGTTACTTAAGTAAATTAGCAATTTAATCACAGATACAAAGCTGAGGTAACCTAATTTGTTCATTTAATTTTAGTTATTCTTCAATTCAGTTCAGTAGTTTATTAATTATAGTTGGTGCCTGAAGAACTACATTGACTTCTTTTTATACAAGGAAGAAAAAACTGATTGCCCCAGTCTCTTATTTCTTTCTTTTTTTTTTTTTTCCCCAGCCACTGTTTTTTCAAAACAATACAGGCAGTGCAGACATTTTCCTACCACATTCTAACTAAACCCCAATATAATCCATTCTGGAGGATGTTTCTCACTATTGTATGTTCCTGTGGATTCTTTCAATCTACACTAGCCATTTTCCATCTATCAGAAAATGGTTGTTTTTAAGGCCCTGTGAAGATTCCACCCTCTCTCCAAAAAAGAGCTTTTCCATTCCAGATTGAATGACTTCCTGTGTTAAGAGTGTAGAATTCAAAATTTGGTTGGCCATTAATTTTGTCCCATTTACACAGTGCTTAAAAGTTCACAAAATGCTTTCCTCACCAAAAAACTTGTGAGATAAATAATTATAACTTAAATTTATATAATGCTATCTAGTTTATAAAGTACCTTTGATTCTTACAATACTTTGGGAGTTAAACAAGGCTGATAGTGTCTTCATTTTACAAATGAAGAAACAGACTCAAGAGTGTAATTGACTTGGACAAAGTCATATAGTTGGGAAGTCAGATCCCAGCCTTAGAACTAGAGGGGATCTTAGATGATATTTAGCATAGACTCATTTGATTAATGAAGAAATTGATCCAAAGAAGTTAGATTGCCCAAAGTCACATCATAAGGTGCAGAAGAGAGCTGGGGTTCAAACCCAAGTGCTTTTGATTCTAAATCCTTTATACTATACTGCCACATATTGTTTATTGTAATAGATTGATTACTGACTTGAAGTCAAGACTGCCAGTTAGTAAACATTTAATTGAGAGCTTATTATGTAGCAGGAACTTTGCTATGCTCTGGGAATTTTGTTCTTGTTCAGTCATGTCCAGCTCTTTGTGATCCATTTTGGGTTTTCTTGGCAAAAGTATTAAAGTGATTGCCATTTCCTTTTTTGGAGAAGGGGGTAGCTGTGAGGGTTAGTTTTTATTTTTTTTTAACTTAAATACAAAATGAAAAAAAGAAGAAAGAAAAGACCATACTATGCTTTTCTTCTAACATCTGTTTTTCTGAAGGTGGATAGCATCTTTCTTCATAACTCCGAGTCTTTCCATGTTTTTTTTTTTAAATCAACCAGTTCATTTCCTGTACCCCAGCAATATTCCAACCCAATTACATCCTATCTGAGAGATTGTCTGTGAAAGTTTTTCCTCAATTTTCTGCCTTCTGTTCTTGGCTACATTAATTTAAAATAATGAAAATTATTCTTTTTATAATTCAGCCATGCTCTCACATCATGATATAATTTAAGGTCTGATACAGGTGAATCTGCTTCCTTTACATCTTTTACCATGATTTTTTAAAGTTCCTGATCCTTTGTTCTTCCAAATATTTTTTTTATTATTTTTCCAATAGCAAAATATTTTTTTAGTAATTTAATTGGGATAACATTGATTAAATAGATTAGTTAGATAAAAGTATTATTTTAAAAATTATATTGGCTTTATTTATTCATGAATAATAAATATTACTTAAATTCTATAGATGTGAGTTTATATAAAAATGTTTTATATTTATGTTCATATAGTTCCTGTATCTGTTTTGGCAGGTATATGCTCAAATACTTTTTACTATTTAGGCATTTAAATGATCTAAAACAATACTGAAATAATAGCACTTACACATACTGTATTTTTTCTATTTTTTCAGTTTTGACAAAATCTATTTTAATTTTAACTTTGGCTGAGAAAATGGTTACTATCTTAGCTTTTTTCATATACTAGTTCTACTCGCTTTTTATTTTTATCTTTGTATGCATCTCTCATTTTTATAATGTTTCCTTAAAGCAGCATATTGTTGAATTCAGATTTTTAATCTGCTTTCTATTTCTGTTTTATGGATAAATTCATACCATTCTAAGCTATTGTTAGTTACTAGTAGTATATTTTTCTCTTCTTATTTTTCTTAACTATCCTATTTATTATATTTCTCCTTACTCTGCTGGTATATTTCTACCCATTCTCTTGCCATTCTGTTCCATAACCTATCCATCCTTCTAAAAGATCTTCTTTTATTCTTTCCCTCCACTTTATCCCCTTGCCCTTTTATTTCTTTCTAAATTTAAAAAATTTTTAGACTTGCACATGTGTGTGTTATTCTTCTTTAACCCATTCCCAATAAGAATAAGATTCCAGTGCTGCCCATATTCCCCCCACTAAAATCTTCTGTATCATATTTTCCTTTTATACCTCTTTTGTATGAGATAATTACTCCTTTTTAACTCTACATTATTTTTTTTTAAATTATCCCATTATACTTTGCTCAACCCATACCTTTCTTTTCTTATTGAGTCCTTTATAATTTGATTGTTAATGTTTATCTTATATTTCTCCGTGGTGTCAAATTTTCCCTTAAGTTTTGGGGTTTTGTCACAAAAACCTGAAAGTTGTTCAATTATCAAAATTCAGGATTATACATAATTTTGTCGGGTAAGTGACCCTTGTTTATTACTCCAGTTCTTTCATTCTGTTGTGGTATTGCAAAGCCTACAAATCAACCTACTAGCTATAAGATCTTATGTAATCCTTATTGTAGCTACATGATGTTTAAATTGTAGTGGTGTTTTTTTCTTGTTGCTTCTAATATTTTCCCCTTAGCCCAGAAGCTTTAGTATTCTTCTTTAAGTTTTCCTTCTGGGATCTCTTTGAATTGGAAATCAGTAGAATTTTTCTATTTCTTGTTTGTCATCTTCTAGAATTTTAGGGAAATCTTTCTTGATAATTTCTTATCAAGATTTTTTGTGTTTTTTTTTTTAAACATAATTTTAAGGTAGTCCAACTATTTTTACATTACTTCTCTTCGATTTATTCTCCAGATAGGTTGTTTTTCTGATGAGATGTTTCACTTTCTGTTCTATTTTTTCATCCTTTTGATTTTGACTATTTCTTAATGTCTTAGAATGCATTAGCTTCCCCTTGCCCAATTCTGGTTTTCAAGGAATTATTTTCTTTCTTAGGTTTTTGAATTTTCTATAATTCTAGTTAGTTGACTTTTCATAATTTTCTTGAATTGCTATTTTTTTCTAATATTCCCTTGATCTCTCTTACTTGATTTTTAAAGTTCTTTTTTAAATTCTTCCAAGAACTTTTTTGTGCTTAGCACCATTTAACATTTTTCATTGAAAAAGGATGCCTTTTTTAAACTTCATTAGCTTTCTTGATTTTGAACACTATCGTGTCTGAGAGCATTTTTCCCCACCCTCAGAGCAAGACAGGGATGCTCCCAAAGTATTTACCCCTTTTCCAGGTTTCATATATTCTCACTTCACTAATAGCAAGTCAATGATGGATGATACTGATTAAGAATTACACTAGGAATTTTAGCCTTTTTCAAGTAGTTTACAAGTATAATTCAATGAATCTGTGACTTAATTGATATGGGTATTCCCATATCACTAATAATGTTGATCACAACCCATTCAAAACTTCCTGTCTTGTATCATTTTTTATTATATCTTTATTTAGATTCACACAAAGACTTCATTCACCTAACTTTTAGTGAGCTTTTCTCTCATTTTTCTGACATTGAGCAGTCATCAGCTTTCTCTTTCTACATGGCTAGCCCATATTTTTTTCTGTTCAAACCTTTTTCTGTTCAATTCTTTATACTATTTCTTTTACATACTTGTTTGTAATATGTTGCAACATCCACCAAGCATATCTCCTTAATCTTTAACATAGTTACTTAGAGG
The DNA here is from genome assembly GCF_048593235.1 of Sminthopsis crassicaudata. Classification (NCBI taxonomy): domain Eukaryota; kingdom Metazoa; phylum Chordata; class Mammalia; order Dasyuromorphia; family Dasyuridae; genus Sminthopsis; species Sminthopsis crassicaudata. Next base: position 233,915,587 of record NC_133620.1, on the reverse strand, counting down.
CTATTCTATTCCTCAGCTTTTAGTGTGCCACTGAAAGAGCATTAGTATATGTCTTTTATTTCAGAGAGAAACTTGGGGACATTAAAAGAATTGTACAGTTCCTCTAGAAGCAGTCCAAACCATGTTCCTCATAGTGTTGATTCAAGGTCCGGTTTACTGAATATTTGTAGTGTCTGTGCAATATATATGTACTTGTGCACAAGCTATATGGGTTGTCCATCCATTTGCATAGCATAGCCTGGACAAGAGGAATTCTTCATTCACTTATTTTTTTTCTGTTAAGCTGTCTTGAGAAATTATGGGTCTCATTTAGGAGGCTCTGAAGTGTTCCAGAACTTAATGCAATCAGCACAATGTAATTTATAACTGGTAGGCCACATCATCAAGAAGGAATATTCAAGTTGTATTTTGCACTAGAAAATATCTTCCATAACATTGACAACACTTTTGGCAAGCATACATTTCTCTCTGTTATGCTTCATTTGATATGAATTGTTGATGTTAATAATCAGAGAGTTATTAAACAAGTTCTGTTGCATTTTTCCAGATCTATATTGTATGATTCTGACATTTGGATTGGAGACAATATTGGAAGAGAGTCTTTAATGCAGCTTTCTTTAATTTTGCTTTTCCTTCTACTCTTGCTGTTTCATAAAATGACATTTCTCATAATCTTCCAATTGCCTTTCTTCATAAGATTTTACAGATGAGTTTATATTTAAATCAGTGCTGCCTTTAGCTGCTGTATTTCTGTACTTGACAAACCAGTCAAGTGTTTGTTGGCCGAGATGGTTGGATGCTTTTAGTCTCCTTATTATAGCAGTTAATTACTTCATTCACACTTATTTAGGAAATGGTTATGATAGGTGCTGAAATCTTTTTCTTCATCTATTTTGTATACTGGGCATCAACAATTTGTTTAAATGAGACAGATTAGAATTGTTTTAATTGCCCATCACAGCTTTTTCTTTTTATTTTTTGAATTTATTTTAATATTCTAATAAATCAGAAATCTGACTATATTCTGTTTCCCATACCAATAATGTCATTGATTATATTTTAACAATTTCATTTTTATAATTTTATTTGATACTTGTCATCTAGTGTGATCTATACCTATAACTACTTTTTGTGATTCCATAGTTGTATCTATTATAGCTCTTATCTAGTACTTTAATGTTCTTTTCTAAAAGAAAATATTCATGGTTTATAGGTATAATACTTTTGTGTAGTTTGTAGATCTTTGATCTCTCATTTCTTGCTCCTAAATCATATTTTCAAATGTGGGTTGTTTTGTTGTTTTACATCTTCCCATATACCTACCTTTGCATGAAAAATACTATGTAGATGTTGATTTCATTTGGAGTGTCTCACAAAGAATGGTAGTAAAAATCAGAGATATAGTTACAGCACAGGTATTCACATTTTCTGGCAGAAGCTCAAACCCTATTCTCGGTATTTCTGAAGACAAGATAGAAACTAGTTGAATTTCTGCTTACTAGTCTGACACCTTAAAATGAAACACTGCTTTCTATATGATATGATATGAGGGATGCCAAAATAGTCACTTCCCTAAATTTGGAGAAGACTTCAGTTAGAGAATGCTATAAAACAGTAAAAAATTAAATTATTAAGTGTGTGATACAAAACATAACTATTAGAGAGTTTTTACAGAAAGAAAAAACAAATGTTCCATAAGAGAAAAAAGCCTTAATGGTTAAATTTGAGCAGACATTGAAGAGTTAATAACAATAGAGTAGGTATAAGAAGAAAATTCACTGAGAGGAATTTAAGAGTAAGAACACAAGGAAGGAACTCGAGAGGACAATATATCCCCTCCCCCCTCCAAAAAAAAAAAAGTCTTCCCTAAGTATAAGTTGTGTATATTAAGGAGTCATAGGAAATAAAATAGATGTATTTGGTCCTGGTTTCAGAAAATACAGTTGGTTGGGCATGCTGAAGAAGAGTGGAGATGGCTATATTTAAGGTACTTTTAAAAATATTATATATAATAAACTACTATTTTGTCAGACTGTGAGTACCATTTAAAAAGATTAAAAATGTAACTGAAGGTAAGTCTCTTTAAGGAGGATTGAAGTGTCCTGGGCAGATCACACTGTGTAGAGTTCTTTCCTCTACTTAACATTTTTAAATAGATGAAATCTGGTTAGAATGAATAGTTTTGACAGCCTTAATGAATAAGGAGTTTGAATTAGAGCCCCTTCCAACTTAAAAACTATAAATCAAACTGACTACAAACATAAGAAACGATAGTATTCATTTAGTAGAAGCATTGCAGGACAATGTCAAAAAGGAGCAGCAGATATTCTTAGGGAAATGCAAAGAGGAAGAAAAGAAAATATCTTAGTTATTTATTTCTCTCTCCTCTTTCCACAGCTGTATAGTTTCCCAAAGAACAGAGATCCAGAATACTTTTGGAGAGGATATCATTAAACTATCCCATCTGCTATGCCATGATGTATACTTTAAACAATATAAGATATAAAAATTTTAGTAAAAAACAAAGGGTGATTTTTATTGTTGTTGTTCTAGAGAAAAGGTTTATGGAGGTTTACTTTTCTTAAAAACTAGATTTCACTGCATTTAAAAACTTTTTCACTACATAAAATTTCTTGGGCATACGTTATATTTGTAAATGTTTCTAGGTAGTGTGAAATACCTATATCAGATAGGTAATTATAATGACTGTATTTGACTTCTACTTTTTTAAGGTATTTTTTTAAGCTAACTAGAATATCCTCCTTATCGTAGGTCTTTGATATTCTACATTCCTGCTTTTTAAATAAGTTATCTAAAGTTCAGGTTTCTATTTTGTTTCAGAGGAATAGCATACAATAGTTAAAAACTTTTACTTTGTTTTATTGGCTTTAAAAATTTTACTGTTCTGCTTTCTTTTTCAGGCAGAAAATATAACTGTGACAAAGGATTTTAGTAGAATAGAAAATGCTTATCACATGGAAGCAGAGGTATGTATTTATCACATCAAATAATTGAAAACAGCATGACTTTGTGGGGACAGTTTTGTCATTTATTTTTATCCTCAAACCTAATTTATACAGGAGAAAAGTTATGTATGATGTTGAAAAAAGATCATTTTTCTCTAAATAATTTGTGATTTAGTATATTTAAAAATTTAAAGGAAATTTAATGAGATTTATTGGAGGACAAAGTTTTTTGAAGTGAAATCAAAAAGGTTAGAAAGGATTGGAAGGAAGCAGTTGATTTCCACCCAATACCGTATGTAGCAGTATTTTTTCGTAGGGAGTGAAAACAACATGAAAGAAATTTATTTTATCCAAATAAATGGTAAAACTAATGTTGTTTGTGAAAGATTGGAGCATTCTTCAATATTCTTTTATTTCATAATATAATTTCATTGTCCCATGATGTTAAAAATCCCTTAAGAGAAAAAACCTTAGTAAAAACCAGAATAGAATGAAAACCTTTTCATTACTTTCAATTTATGTTAAACTTTAGTTCTCAGAACTTTTTCCATTTTTTTTTCAACACATTAATACATTTATATGTCTAAGGCCATAGGAACAGTCTAATCATAGTTAAAACACAATATCTTCTGCCCTACTCCTCTTCCTTCTCCCCTTCCTCTTCCTCTAGTGACAGCTTCTAATAACACTGCTGACAATATTAACTTAATATACAAATTGGTATATTGTCTGTGTTTCCCCTTCTGGTTATAGAAAACTGCCTTGACTCTATAGGCAGGAAATCAAAGATTTTAGACCTAGAAGAAAAATGATGTGCTTCTCCTACAGGCATATAAGGTGCAAGTATTACAATTTTACATGGGAAGTTATTGAACCCTGAAAAGGTTAAGTGAATTAAATCTAAGATAAATTAGAAGATTAAACAAATAAGTGGTAGATGGGAAACAAAGCTTTTAGAATACAGATGGATGGTTTAAAAGTTGCAAGACATGGGACTGTTTTGAATCACTGAGAGTTAATATGATGATTCTCATGTGAGAACTGTCCCTTTTCCTGCATGAAGTATTCTGCATGTGAAGGACACATTTTAAGAGATTTATTTCAAATACTATGTTGTTTTTACACTTGATCTTTTTTAAAACTACAAAGATTTTTCATAGTATTTATGAATATGAATAATTTATATGAGTGCCTTGAAGAAGCAAGATCATAAGATTATATTCTCATCTAATCCAGTCATTTCATTTTTTTAAAGAAGAAAACTGGAACCTAAGTGACAAGATGATAGTCAATTTTAGAGGAAGAATTTGATCTCAGGTCCTCTGGCTGCAAGAAACAATGCTTTTCCCACTATACCAAAAGAGCATTGTATTTTAGAGTCTGAAGACTTAGATTTCTTAATATCTTTGTGACCTTCAGAAAGGTGTAGGAGCCCTCTGGGCTTCTATTTCCTCATTTGCAAAATTAGGAAATTAGACTAGACAACAGCAAAAGATCTTTCCAATTCTAGGTCCTTGATCATTTCTTTCTGTTCCCATTTTATGCCATTAAAATTACTAGTGATGATCTAATCAGTTTTCCTGCCTAGTCTTTCTCTCTCCAATTCATTCTTCACATGGCACCTTATCTTTCTTCTCCAAATTTCATTATGTCACTAGGCAGTGGAGAATCATTTGATATTGAATTCTTTAGTCTATTTATACAAGGCCCTCCATAATGTAATTTAAATTTCACTTACTAGTTTTTCTTAATGTTTTCCTGCATGAATATTCTGGTCTAACTAGGTCAATCTCTTCACTATCCCCCATGCTTTTTCTGTCCTCCAACATTTCATTCAATTCTTTCTTTTATTCATTCCCTACTGAAAGCGTAAATTTTCTCTACAAAATTTCCCAAAACTTTAAGCCATCCTTTAAGACTTCTTAAATTCTGCCTAAAGTGGTCCCGTTCTGCTTAAAGGTTAAGAAGAATGAAAGATCTTTATAAAAGGCTATTAAAAATAATTATGAAATTTTTATTTAGAGGTTTAGCAATACATGGGAAAAATATGAAAGAATAGCTTGAAAGAACAAGGTCAAGGAAAATTTGCTTTTGCTTTAGAGCTAGGAAGAGATCTGAGCATGTTTGTAGGAAATAAGGAAAGAGTATCAATAGGATACTCTTGGCAAGCTTTCAAAAGATAGGGAAGGAGGGAAGGGGAGCAATAGTTGAGGGGTAGCTTTGGCAAGGAGATAGACTAGCTTATTCTCCATAATTTAAGTTAAAAACTTAAACAAAAAATGTGGATATTGTTTTGAGGTATAGGGAAGGGAAGATGAAGCTTATATTGACCAATGTACCTATCTTTAAAAATTGATTTTTTTCCCCATCTGCTTATAATTAAATTACTTTCTGCCTTATAAAGTTTTCTACAAGGGATAGAGCCAAGGATTTTTCAGTCTGGGGTTTGTGAACTTGGTTTTGCTGTTTGTTTTTGTTTTGGATTTTTAAAATATTTTAATAGCTGTTTAGTGTTGTATAATACTTTTTTCTTTATAAAATTTGTATTTTATGCATTTCACAGAAATGCATAAAGAAAATGTCTTTAAGTTTCACCAGACTTCTAAAGGCATCCATAGTACCAAAACACAGGGTAAGAATCCCTGTTCAAAAAGGATGCATTCAATCTTTTTGAAATATAAATGTTTGTTAGATATAGCATATATATTACTAAACTAAATACTCCTTTTGGTTTTAAAAGGATGCTTGAATTTCAAGGAAAAACAGCAGAAATAGCAACATCCACCCTGAGTATATTGGTTGTCCTGCTGCCAATATCAAAAATAACCACTTTTCTTGTCTGATAAGGGTAACATAAAAAACAAGAAACCCTTGCCCAAGTTGCTACTGAATCAGTATTAAAATTCAGCTTTTCTTTACATCTTTGACCACAGTGATATTGTTGGGAAATATAATGATATTTTTAAAATTGACAGCTTTTTTTTAAACTGATTAGAACTTTGGTAGATACAAGTGTCAAATTTAAAATATTTGGGGTGTATATAAAGATCAATACTTGGATTTCTGAGTGATTTTTTTTTTTACTTCAAACTTTTGCTTTTTCCTTAATTACCAAATTCATTGTCAGATCATTACAAACTTTTAGCTAAAATCAATAACGAAAAAAGTTCATGTTTTGTGCAAATAGAAAGAATTTCTCACATTGGGCTTGATCCTAGTAGTTTTAAGGAAATGAACTATCTTTTAGCAATAGGCTAATTCTTTTGAGCTCTTGATGAATTTAAAGTGGAGAAACTATTTTCTTTATTGCAAACTGATTTGGAGATTTCACACTGCCTTTAGCCTTCTCACATAGGAACCCAGAACATCATGAATATTTAAAGCAACTTCAGAGAATTTGGGAAAAGGGGATATAAGTATGATTTTGGTTTTGACTTTTAATGGGAGTATGTGTTGGAATCCAATTATTTAGAAAGTTTTTATCTTGATCAGTTGGGTCAGTCTCTTTCATTTATTAAGATTACATTTAAAAAATAATAATTGCATATGCATCCTAGTAATATCTACATAAGTAGAGAGAGCGCCTTAAGATAGGATATACTCTCAAATGGATGGACTTAGGTGATTTAATCATTCATCTTCATAGTATCAAATGACCACATGACTACTTTAAATCTGTTACAGGTGTATGAGATTGTTAAAAAATTTTTAAAAAGAAACAGAGTTTTGTGGCATATGCCTTTTTCATTTTCTTAGCTGACAATAACTGATTCAGCATTAGTACAAAATGTTTTTTTGAGGTATTTTTTGATAGTCCATTGGGTAGCACACAGTTTCCAGACAGCTGACCTAGGGCTAGAATTAGGTGATGACTGAAAAACAGAGAACAGCTACCAGGTATAATAGCATATAAATTGACCATTTAGGCTTTTTAAATGACTCCCAAGTTAAATTCAATTTCTATGCCATTTGTGCCGCCAGCTGCATCTCTTAAAGGAAAAGCTGCTACTGCAGTTGAGGGAGATTGCCTAACTACTAACTACTGCCTACTACTACAGAAAAGGCCAACGTAAGAAGGAGATCTTCCTTATATAGGACAGACTCGGGAAATATTTTTAAGTTATTTTATGAAACCAGTTAAGCTTGCATTTATAACTGTTTAGACATAACAGATCTCTAAATAGCTTAGTAGTTATTTCCTTCCTCTAAATACTTTCTTTGCAGAATTTAATTTGTCTATTAAAGATAAGCGTACTCCAAAGAAATTAATGTAGGGTACCAAGAATTGGAGCTTAAACTATATCTATAGATGAAGGGAAAAATAAGGAATGGTTAAATAAAAGGAAACCTTTGAATGCAGTTCCACATAATTCAACTTAATGCAATAAACATCTATTAAATACCTAGTGTGTGCCAAATGCTGTACTAAGGGATGGGGATATAGTTACAGTATTCAAGAAGTTTAAATTCTACTAAGGTAAAAAATTTTGAAGAAAAGTCTTGCCAGTGTCAAATAATTCTTGAAGGATAAAAAATATAAAAACTGAGAAAATTCTATTGGGTTTCAGTAGATTATTAGTGGCTAAAGAAAGTTTCAGTGAAAAGTTAAAGATAAAATCCAAATGTTAAATTAAGGAAGAAGGGAAATTAAAAGATGGGGATAAGGGGAGGAGAAAGGGTTATAATAAGGAAATGGAGGCAGCCAAAGTAAGCCATATTTTTTAAATTAGCCATTAAAAATAATAAATAATAATAAATAGTATAGTATTTATCTAGAATGACTGGTCTATTAAAGAGCAAGGGGACAGCTAGATGGTGCAGTGGATAAAATACCAACCCTAAAGTCATGAGAACCTGAATTCAAATTTGACCCCAAATATTTGACATCCTAAATTAGTTGTGTGACTCTGGACAAATCACTTAACCACAATTGCCTTGGCAAAAAAAAAAAAAAGGAGCAAGTGATTAAATTTGGGAAATCATCCTCAGCTTGAAATTTAGTCAGTTATTATGTATTCTGTAGTAAAACAGACCTTGATGTCACTGTGAGATAAAAATGCTGTTGAAAGCATCATACTTATGACTATTTTAGAATGCATGAGAAATTTTGCTCCTTGAAGAGGATACATGATGTTTTTCCCAATATAGTTATAGCTGTGGTGCTCAAAGTACAAATTGATTTCTGTATTAAAAAAAGAAGTGAAGGGAATATTTCAGATTGTGAGGGAAAATGAAGTGTTTCTTAGAATAGAAAAAAATCCATTTTTATGTATTCTCTTGTTCCTCATGATTCTAGAAAATCATAAAAATCAAGGGACTAAAACCTCAAAGTCTGCTTCAGAAATACCCTTTCCCTAAACTTTCCATATTATCAAAGGTGTGGATATCCAAAGAGATACCATGTACATAAAAGAGGTTACATAAAAGAACATCATGTTCTTTTCTATAAATAAAATGGTAAATTTGTCAAGTATGCCTAAGCTAAACAGTGGAACTGAAAACAGAGACATGAGCCGAGAAAAACAGTTTCATTCTTGTTGTACTGACTCAAAAACTTCAGCAAATAATCCCAAAGTTTTAAATGCAAATTGTCTTGTAATTGAGTATATACAGATCAATAAATCTACTAAAATTCATAGTCATACTTAACAGAGCTTATGATTGAATCAACCCATATATAATTTTTCTTTTAACACATTTTCTTAAGACACTACTTAGTGGGAAGGGAAAATTATCCTAAACCAGAAGAGGAGAAATTCTAAAAAGAAAAAAAAAATCTCCCAAAAGCAGTTGTGGAATAAACATGACATTAACATGTGAATAAAATGAAGACTTAAAAAAGAAGGTTTTTTTTTTTAAGCACCTGATGAGGAATAGAAGAATTCTAATTTACTGATAGTGTCTGAGGGTAGATAAAGAAGGAGAACTCCTCTAATCTGAAGAAAGAGAAGGACTCCAGAATGTTTGGAGCTAATAGTTAAAAGACTCTCCTCCTAGAAGAGGGAACTGAACTATCTCAGGAGGAAACTGCTTTCTACATTCTGAGAGAAATGATTATTAATAACCAATGATTTGAGTATATCTAAGAGTTTCTCTTTTTTCTAAAGTCCTCATTTCAAAATTGTCTCTGAAGGGCATTACTGGTTGCATTAACTTTCTCCTCAAATTTGATCTGACACCACCCAGCCTTACAAGGAATTTAATCTAAAATGGGGAAGCCCATTGTGTACTACACAGACTTTGTTGGGGATAAACTCTTTGATTAGATTGCCTAAGTACCTAGGGTAGTTGAAGTAAAGAAGAAGAGAAAGATAGGAAAGATTTCCAAAGTAAATCAACAGGATTCGGCAACTGATTGTCTAGAAAGAATGAATGAGAGAGAATACTGAAAGAGAAATCTAAGGTGATGAAAAGATGTTGTTTCTGTTAATAGATATAGAAGTGTTAAGAGGAGGAGAAAATTTTGAGGGAAATTGAATTAATCTAACTTTGTACATGTTGAGTTTTAGGTGCTGATATGACATCCAAAGGGGACAAGTACAGTTAGAAATATGAGAAAGATAGGCAGAAATTTGCAGTAAGTTGGAAATATAGGACTTGAAGCTTAGAAGAGTGGTATGATGTAAATTTGAGAAACACATGCCTAGAAGTGATGATTCAAAATCTGGTTGGCATTTTCAAAAGAAAAAATACAGATAGAAGGGAATCTATACGAGTTTCCCCCATGGATTTTTCTTGGACCTCATTCTCTTTTCATCCTTTATCACTTCATTTAGTGATTTCATCAGTTCCTCTGGTTTCAGTTATGTTATGTAGATGATTCTTAAATGTATTTGTCCAGCCCTAACCTCCTTATCTCCAGTCTTCAAATACCCATGAGAAATTTCAAACTGGATGACCCATGGACAACTTAAACACACACCAAGTTCAAAATTTAACTCCCAAAATCTTCCTTGCTTTACATATGTCCTATTATTGTCATGAGCACCACCACTCTCCTAGTCACTCAGACGCATAACACAAGTGCCTCCTTCCTCTTTTCTAGAATGAGATGCTCCTTCTCACTTATTGTTTTCTCTGGCTACCACCATACTTGGAGTGCTCCCCTTCCTAGTCTCCATCTCCTAGCTTCTCTAGAAATCTCCTATGAACCTAAAAAGGTAGACAATACTTTCCCACTGACATTGTACCCAATTTATCATATAGATATATAATTACATAGTTGTTTTTTTGAATGTAATCTCCCTGATTAGACTGAACTTATTAAGAGCAGGAACTGATTTTTGTTTTTCTTTGTACCCCTAGCACTTAGCACAATGCCCGCTATACAGGTGTTTAATAAATACAAGTTGATGACTAAATTAGAATTTGTCAGATTGTGCTTTTCTTTTGTACTGTTTTCTACTTCAAACTGATATTGTTCCTCTGTATTCTCAGAGGAATCTGAAACAATACAATTCACGAAAAAATAATTTTAACTCATAATTTTCATTTACAGGTCTGCATTACATTTACCGAATTTGGGAAAATGCAGGATGTTTGTAACCTTCTTGTTGAAAAACTAGATAATTCTGTTATCATCAGTCCTCCTCAGTTTTACCATACATCAGGAGCTATAGAGAATCTTAGGTAAGTTAAACAAAATTGTTAAATAAAGTTTTCTGTTATATGATTAAATTGTCATTAATGTTATTATGTTTTTTTATCCCCAAGACGTCAAGTGTGTCTCTGTGCTGTTGGAAATGCATGGCGAAAAGCTCAAGAAGTATGTCAGCTTGTTGGCCAATCACTTGGAAAACCTTTATTAATCAAAGAGGAGGAAACAAAAGAATGGGAAGGTCAAATAGACAATCAGCAGTTATCTGACATAGCTGGTTCACTAAGTATACAACAGAAAATCCAAACTTCAACTATATTTGCTTCTTCCAGGGTATTTTTAAACTTTGAGGTTAAGAAAAAGGAAAAGAAAAAAAAATGATTTAAAATTCTTTATAACCAAGCATTTTTTGTTTTTGTATCTTTATATCTAATTGCCCAAAACTATGATTAAATTTGTATAATTTTTACAGTTTTTAATACTAAATTAATTTTTATGTAGAATGCCAAATTTTATGTCAATTAAAAAAAATGGACCCCCATGATATACTTAAATTCTGTCTTAATCAATTTTCAGTTTTTGCTTTCAATTCCCATTTTCCCCACATTGTTTTTTCATTGTAATATGTCATTCTTTTTATATTTTTCTATTTTTGTGATCATGAGAACAGAATTTGGGGTTAGAAAACTTGCATTATTAGGTAAATTTTCTCTAACTGAATTTTTTTTTTTAAAAAGGAATGGCTAGGCATTACATTGATTTTCATGGATATATGTCTGTAGAGTGCTTTCTATCCATTTTTATTGTTTGGATTGTTTTGGGTTTTTTGTTACACCATGTTCATTGGATGCATTAAACATTAATGCAATATTATAATCTGCTTTGTTTCATCATTTGACTGCAGTTTTATATTTAAATGTGGTTTCAGTTTCTGTGCTACAGTACAAAATGGCCAAAACTAAATAATTTGTGAAATATTAAATACACTTAAAAAGAACCAGATCTCAGTTAAAAAACTAAGTAACTTCATTTTTAAAAAATAATTAATGAAATTTTGTAAAACTGAAAATGTGGAACGTCAACCTGCACTATTTTCATGTTAAAAGGATACATAATACTGCTTCAAAGAGCTTATAATTTTTTTTAAATGTCAACCAAAGTTAGACATAACAGCAGCTACAAAAATGAATAATGGAAGGTAAGACTAGAGTCAAGCTTGAAGATTGAAAGAAGTGAGCATTTACCTGAAAGAGACACATACCTACCAAAAGAATTCCATACTCTGAATCGTATTTAAGACCTCACTGATGAGTGAAATTCTCTGCAGTTATTTAGTATCTATTACTAAATGCAAAAGCCTTTTCTCAGACTTCATTCTTAAACCTTACAATTGTTGATACTACTGACTACTCCCTCTTTCTGGATGTTCTAACTTCCCTTAATTTCTTTTAATTCTCAGCTCACATACTACCTTCTATGGAAATTTTTCCTGTTTCCCTTTCCCTCACTATCAAAAATATTATAAATATACTTATTTCTTTACATGTTTTATCTTATTTCCCCTCTTAATAATGACTAGAGATTGGTTTTTGTTTTGCCTTTGTATACCCATTACTTAGTATAGTGCCTTGAACATACAGTTATAATTAATTAAATGCTTGCTGAATTAGAAGCTACCAGTTGAACTACAAGTGAACTACAATACATCTTTCTAGCCTTTCTTCCCACCAGAGTTTCAGGGTCTCTGTCTCTTCCTCTCCACTTTCTATTCCAAACTGAAAGCATCTTTTCTGCCTTTTGCCCTTGCTGAAAAATGTGCCTAGTTATGGTGCTTTGCACATAGTAAATACTTAATAAGTATGCACATTTCATCATTGTTCTTCCTTCTTTGGAAAACATAGAATCTAAAACTAGAAAGCAATTTAGCAATCACAAGAATCACAGAATGTATGTTAAAAGCAACAATATCCTCATACCCGTGGAGTCAGCTAGAAACTGGCTTATAAGAACCAATTGTGAGATTTTCAATGTGAACATTTCCATCTTGGAAATCATTAAATACTACAAATCAGGACTTAATTTATTGTTTATTGTTTAGACTCAAAAAATTATGGAGAAAATGTTAATAATGCATATTAAACTTAAGTTTACTTTCATTCGTACTTTTTTTAGAAATATAATCAGTTGCTAAACATTTATCAGCATATCCATTGTTGGAAAGTGCATTGAATCCAATTCATACACAAAAAAATTACCACTGGATGACAAGCAATCACCAGCCACTACTTGAAATAACCCTTCAGAATATGGATAACCCAACACCTTTTGAAGTAGCCCTACTTTTTTTGAACAGCCCTAATTATTAGGAAACTTTTCCTAACATCAAGTCTAAATTTGTAACTCTGCAACTACCATCCACTCCATATCTACTTTCCTTTCCTTTAAAGTTCATACTATCTAAATTGATCATCCAGTTCAGAGGCCAATGGCTGTCATCTATGGACTACCAAAATATTCTTCTTTCTTAATAAGTTCAATACTAGCTCACAATCGCTTTTATTCAAATCATGCCCTTACACTAAGAAAATCTATGTAATTGCCAATATATCCTTCCTCAAATACACACAGAGATGCTCATACCCTTGAAGTTGCTACCTCCCACAAGTATGCCATGTACTGGTTCATGAATTCTGATAATCCTTTTCTGAATTGAACAGAACATTGAATGTTCTGCCTTTTTCACCTCAGCTTCTTATTTTCTCTTGACTTTCTTATTCATTGAATGTTTTGCCTTTTTCGCTTCAACCTCTACACTTCTCTTGACTTTATTCAGGATTTATCTCAAGACCTACCTCTTTCAAGAGGCCTTTCTTGGTCTCCTCAGTTCCTAATTTCTTCCCTTTCAAATTACTTATGACATCTCTATATTTATCTTGAATGTACTGTTACTTAGATATTGTCTGACCCATTAGCATTTATGAGACTGAGGGCAATTTTTTGCCTCCTCTTGTATCCCCAGATCTTAACACAGTATCTTGCATATATTAAACACTTACAAGCTTATTGACTGACTCTCCAGCTTATTAATGTTGTTCTTAATAGAAGAGTGGTACAGGACTGTCACTTTTATTCTTGAAAACTACATCTCTCTTAATACATCCAGAGACTAACTGAATTAGCATTTTAACTTTCTCATCACACTGCTGACTTATGTTAAACTTATAGACCATTTACATGCCCCAGATATTCTCATCCACTATTTGTGAAGTTGTTTTTTTTAAAACAAATATAAAATTTTTTATATTTTTTCTACTGAGTTTCATCTTCTTAGATTCAATTCTATACTTTAGGCTAACATGATCTTTTTGGATTGGGTCATCTGCAATTTGCACTTATTAAACAGCATAGGTTCAGGCATAGATCCTTAAGATATTCCAATGAAGACTTCTTGCCAGGCTCATGTTGGTCACCCAATCAGTTCCAAATCCATCTGCTGATACTATTGTTTAGTCTACATCTCTCCATCTTCTCACAACTGTATGACAAGGGGCAGCTAGGTGGTGCAGTCGATAGAACACCAGCTCTGAAGTCAGGAGGACCTGAATTCAAATCTAAGACACAACACATCCTAGCTGTGTGACCCTGGGCAAGTCACTTAACCTTTGATGCCTCAAGAGAGGGGGGAAAATCCTTGTATAACATAAGAGTTTTGCTTAGATCTAGGTACACTGAGTCTGCAGCACTTTCTCTGTTCTTTATTTTTAACATTTCTTTAATAAAATGTTTTAGGCTTTTCCTAGGAATTTAAATCTGGAGAAAGAAATCACAACTCATCCTTTCTTTGCCAAGAAGACCCCAAATGGCATTATAGTCAGAACATGACTAACATGACTGAAACAACAAAAGCAATTAAGTTAAATTCACTAACCTATGGTTTCCAGACTCTCTTCTCTTCTCTATTTTGAAAATCAGGGCATTGATCTTTATATCTACTTTTATGGTCCTTCATTTCTCCATGGAAGACCATCTAGGCTAACTTTGTCACTTTTCTTTTGAGGAACCTAAGGCCCCCAAAGATTGATTTGCCTAAGTCTCCAGAGTCCAGATCAGAAGTCAGGTACCCTGACTCTTATTCCTATGCTCTTTCTATGATACTATAGACATTTGTTGACTGTAGAAAGTGATTATCATAAGAAATAAATATATATGTGATCAGATATTTGCCCATCATGATAAAGATACAAATGGCTGCATTTACTAACTAACTAGGGAAATCTAAAGGCAGAATAATAAAATTCTTCATAAGAATAAATTTGAGTGCTGGAAAGAGGAAAAAAGAATATGTATCAAAGAGCTGTCAGATAATTTTCTCCACCCAGTTGCCACAACACATATACATAAAAGTTCCTCCACAGAATTAATATAATTAATGAAAATGTTGCCTTAAAAGAGATGAATAGTGAAGAATATTAGGAAACAGTATAACTTTTATCAGAAATAAAAACATTGGTACTATAAACATGAATACCATTTGATATGAAAAATATCCTTAGCAGAATATTTTGAAAATCAAAAGCCATTTACTTTGGTTACCCTATCGTTTTGATCCATTATTTCAGGAAAAACTCAAATATTCTTCACTTTACATTCTTGTCCTTAACAGTCTTACCAGCAGCCTTGCACCAATATATAAATACATCCACACATGAGAAATTACAAAGTGACAGGAATATTTTTAAAAAGACTACATAAGGAGATATTTTTCCACCTCTCCTAGTTAATGAAACTAATTCCATCAACTCTGCCTCTGTTCCTGCAAGTGACATTTCTTCTATAACTCAGTTGCTTTCATTCACTGGCCTTAACATTTTGGACCAGTGTCCTTTCTTGGTCACCAGTCCTTTGTGTGTATTATTTCCTTCACTACCATATTTGAAGGTTAATTCCTTGAGGTCAGGGACTGTCTTTGCTTTAGGACAGTATGTGACAATATTGTTAGTACTTAATAAGTACATCCTTTTTCAAGTTCTTTCATCCATGTATTTGTTTTAGATTTAGTTTGACAGAACTACATAATGTCCTGTCCATTGCATTACTGGCTATCTAAAGATATGAAGGGGAACATAATTGCCTGGTTACTTTTTTTTTTTTTTAATTATCCCTTACTTCTCAGGTATGATCCAAATTACTCTGCTAGCCCTCTGCTAGACTACATCCTGACCCTGGGCTACTACTATCTACCATTCCTCAACACAGAAATAGCTTTATCTTGAGGCAGCTATGTAATACAGTGGATAGGATATTAGAATTGGGAATCACGAAGACTGGAATTCAAATTCTCTTTGCTGACACTCGTTGGCTCTGTGACCCCCCCAAGCAAATTATTAATTTCTTTCAATTTCAAGTTCCTGATCTGTGAAATGGAAATAGCACCTATCCAACATGGTTATTGTGAAGATCAATAGAGATTGTACATGTAAAGTGCTTTGCAAACCTTAAAACACTATATAAATGTTAGCTCTTTACCCTTCTCTCGTAGCTCAGGAAAAAAGCTGTGTTTAGTTGTGCAGGAAACTGGTTTCTTTCATGAACATAAGAATTGACTTTTTAAAGAAGATAATACTTAGGATGATGTCATGTTTTTAAAAAATGTTCATTTATTTATTTCAGAAAAATAAACTATATCAATTGTACACTGGTTTCCATTTGTCATAATAAAGAAAAAAATTTAGGGAATTATACAACAAATGCAGTTATTGAGTAAAATAGATTTAATCATCAGGATAAATTTGTTTTAGCCATGGCTGCATAATGTATCTGGCTCCATCATATGCGCTGAAGTAGACTTTCAAATCAGGATGGAATACCTAAAAATCATTTTTCGTATTAGTTCGTAAGCACAACTTTAGAGAATACTTTTTTCACAAGAGGTAAGATGATTAAAGTAAAAAAATAATTAAAGAATAGCAAAAATAGAATATTCTTTATAATCCTCATTTAAGGATGTCAGGTGAGATATAATAACCATGAATTCATGATCTGTGCCATTGATGGAGCCTCATTAGAAAGAGGTGCTAAAGAACTAGGGGATCATTATACATACACTTCAACAATGATACTGTATGAGGATGTATTCTGATGGAAGTGGATATCTTCAACATAGAGAAGAGCTAATGCAATTCCAATTGACCAGTGATGGACAGAATCAGCTACACCCAGAAAAGGGACACTGGGAAATGAGTGTAAACTGAGAGCATTGGTTTTTTGTTTTGTTTTGTTTCTATTCCCAGATTATTTTACCTTGCGAATAAAATCCTTCCTTTGCAACAACAACAAAATTCGGTTCTACACATATATATTGTACCTAAGATATACTATAAGATATTTAATATGTATGGGAATGCCTGCCATCTAGGGGAGGGGGTGGAGGGAAGGAGGGGAAAAACTCGGAACAGAAGGGAGTACAAGGGATAATGTTGTTAAAAAAAAAAAATACTACCTATACATATTACTGCCAAAGAAAATGTTATAATTATAAAAATTAATTTAAAAAAAGAAAGAAAAGAAAAAAAATAAAATATTTAACCTAATTAAAAAAAAAAAGGTGCTAAGAGATTTCTTGGCACTAAGGAGAGTTACAGCTGAACCTATCTATATTTTATCTATATTTAGTAGACCAATGTTTACTATTTAAATTCACAAAAATAAACTGGAGAAAGAAATAGCTTGTAATTAAAGATACTTTACCTCATATCCAGTAATAACTTTAAGGTTTTCCTCAGGAATGTAGGCTGTAGATAAACCGATTCTGTTGTACTTGTTGACTAGAATTCGATAGTGAGGAGATTTTCTTAAATGCTGTGAAAAATGGAAAAATAATAAGAATGTGCATAAAAATTAACATGTCGCAAATTTTATAAAAGTAATGTTGTTAGGATTACAAGGTGAGAATTCAGGTTGTCTTGGCAATTATCTAGCTCAGAATTCACACCTTTAGTTCCGGCCTTTGAGGGTTTGAACTTCTGAAGAGGAGTTTACATATTTAAAGGAGTTTACACAACCTTTAAAAGGAGCAAGTTCATTGGTTGAAGTAATTTTCCCACAAGCCCCATTGAGTTCTCACTACAATTTCTGCTAGGATAAAAGAGGAGGGCAAGGAGTTAGTCTAGTCTAGGACAGAGTTGAGACGGCAGGCTGGAAGGATAACTTAGAGATGACCAGACCTTAATATTTGTTACTATGCAAATTATATAAACTTGATGTACCAAGTTTCTTCTTATTTAGTAAGGGCTAGTTTGTAGTGTCAAAATATCAGATACACCATTACAACAAAACTAAATGACTTTTAAGGTTTCAAAGATATAGTATGTAACAAAAAGCTTATATTTCTTTATTGAAGCCACAGCTTCACTCAGGTAGAGGTGTTAAAAGTAAGGAAAGTGAGATCATGGGGAGGCCCTGAGGAGTAAAAGCTACGACCATGCTAGTGCTCTGAATTAATTCAGGGCCTAATTATCAAGATTATTTATCATGGGGCATATCTAGAGTTCTAATCTCAAACACAATTTTATTAGTGGTATGACCCTGGGCAAGTCACTTAACCTTGTTTTCCTGAGTTTTCTTATATGTAAATTAAGCTAAAGAAAGAAATGACAAATAACTCCAGTATTTTTGCCAAGAAAATCCCAATAGGGTCTCAAAGAATTAGAACACAAATTAAATAATTGATCATAACAACTATTGTAAGTCTAAAAGAAAAAAAAAAAAAAAAAAAAAAAAACCTGTTCAGGTTTTATTCTTTGATTAGTTTTTCTAAGATACAAAAGCAATAAAAACAATTACCTGATTTTCTGTTGCTTTGTATCCATTCATTGGCAAGAGAAACTGTCAATCTGTAACTATCTGTGATTTAGGAATAATCTTTTTCAATTGGTACTAAGGCATATCTGTGGTGTTTCCAAGTGATATTTACAATATACAACATAGCCTCTCTGCTTCATATTTTCATGAGTAATTTTAACTCAAAAATTTTTGAAAAAAATAAATTGTAGTAGGGAAAAAAAACATGGACTTGGAGTCAGAAAACCTGGATTCAAGGCCCAGCTCTTCTAGTTCACTTATTAACCTCCTCTTAATTTTTATCTTCTCCTTTGTAAACTGTAGAGGTTAGACAAGATTATTTTTTAAACTCTCTTCTCAATATAATAATCCATTAGTCTCTTAATATGTTCTTCCTTCTATTACATATTTAGATCTTTAAAGCTAACCTCATTTATTACTAATTTCTACATATATGAATAAATTAAAATGTCTATGAATTCAAGTAAATTATCTGTACTAATGTTGCTTCAAAAATTGTTTTCTAACCTGTTTCTCAGTAGGATATTTTTGTTTTAGCCATTCTTCTGGACCTCTGGCTTCTACATCCCAACCAATAATTACTCCTGAAAAGCCAAGTTGCTTGTGCATTATCACCATTCCCACGTTAAACTGAACAAATTCTGGCCTGGGACTTCGAATTCGAGTTGGTTCTGCAAAAGCAATGATAAAAATATTAAGTAAAGAAAATATTTTATTGAATACATTATTTTCATGATTTATCTATGTATCAAGTAGTTACCATCACCAAAAAGTACTCTTATTTATGGTTTCCAATCTAAAAAAGACAATTTAGCTACCCATGCTGAAAGAAAAAGTAAAGCTTAATGACTATCTCCATAGACTAGCTTCAGCTACCTACCCCATTAAGCCTTTATAGGATTAATATTTGGGTCATTTGAAATATCTTTATATCTCTTTTCTATTTGCACTAACAAGTAATCTTGATAACAGAAAGTGCTAGTATAAGAAATCCACAAACAAAATAATCCCTGAGTTTTGTTTGTTTGTGTTTTTGTTTTTTTAAAGGTAGGTGAAAAGATGGGGTTACAATAATGAAAGAAATTTACATACAGACTTAAGGCAACAGAAAAATGTATGCACTACTTGGTAAGTCTCTTAACCCTGTTTGTCTTGGTTTCTTCATTTGTAAAATGAGTTGGAGTAGAAAATAGCAAAGCACTCTAGTATCTTTGCCAAGAAAATCTCAAGGTGTTGGGGTCATGAAGAGTCAAGACATAGAAATGACTCAAGGGAATAAGAAAACATTCCACATATAACTTATTATATTCCTCACCAGATCTCCCTATTCCTTTTTTTTTAATTTAAAAAAATACATTTAATATTTTATTTTGTCCCCAATATGTCATGTGTAAAAACAATTTTAACATTCATTTTAAAAATTTTGAATTCAAAATTTCCTCTTTTCCCTTCCCTCCCTCTCCACTGAGAGGGCAAGCAGCTTGACGTAGATTATACATGTATAATCAATTTTGCAAAAGCTTTCCATATTAGTTATGTGTTAAAACAGACAAAAAATAAAAAGCATGGTTTGATCTAGATTAAGCTTCCATCAGTTTTGTGTTGTTTCCTTCCTGGATGGCTAGCATTTTTTATAAGTCCTTTGGCTTTGTCTTGA
Organism: Sminthopsis crassicaudata; assembly: GCF_048593235.1. Classification (NCBI taxonomy): domain Eukaryota; kingdom Metazoa; phylum Chordata; class Mammalia; order Dasyuromorphia; family Dasyuridae; genus Sminthopsis; species Sminthopsis crassicaudata. The sequence goes on along the minus strand of NC_133620.1, from coordinate 233,895,507 downwards.
ATCATTAAATTGCTGAGAATAGGTCATTTACAATTGATCATTGTACAATATTGTTACTGTGTACAGTGTCTTCTGATTTTACTCATTTCGTTTGGCTTCAGTTCATGTAAATTCAGAATTTTTTCTGAGACCATACTACTTGTTATTTCTGATAGCCCAATAGTATTACATCAGAAACATACAACTTGTCCAGCCATTCCCCAATTAATACATAGTCTCTGTTTCTAATTTTTTGCCCCCATTAAAAGAGCTGCTTTAAGTATTTTTATATAAGCTCTTTTCTTTTCCTTTTTAGTTTTTAGAAAATCTCTTTGGAATACAGACCTAGTGGTAATATTATTTCTGCATGGTTTTAGAATCCTTTGGGTACTGTGCCAAATTGCCCTACAGAATAGTTGACTCAGTCACCAACAATGCATTAGTGTTCCAATTTTCCTACATCCCCTCAACATTATTTTCCTTTTCTGTTATATTAACCAATTTGATAAGATAGAGTAGTAGCTCAAAACTATTTTAATTTGTATTTAATCAATAGTAATTTAGAGCATTTTTTTCACATAATTATAGATAGCTTTGATTACTTATCTGAAAATTACTTGTTCATATTCCTTGATCATATATCATTTGAGGAATGGAATGGCTCTTATTTTTATAAATTTTACTCAGTTTTTTATATGGTTGATAAATTTAAATATATGAGAAATTTAATTTTTTTCAGTTATGATTACCATGTACTACATCATATTTTACCTTCATCCTTATTTATCCCGCTCTTTTTTTTCCCCACGTCTATCTTCAAAAGTGTTTTGCTTCCGTCTTTTATCTTCCCAATTTGCCTTCCCATCTATCACTTTCCTCTTCTCTTATTCCCTTCCTACTTTCCTATAGAGTAAAATCCAACTGATTGTGTATGTTGCTTTGATGAAAGAATCATAACTATTATATCCCAGTGAGAAAAATTGAGCCAACAATCCAAAATAAATTACCCCAGCCCAAATAAATATGACCAAATGAAAATGTTTTTTTCAGTTCATGCTCAATTTAGCATCAACGTTCAAAATATTTTGTATTACAATAAGGATTGAAATGCATTTAATTTCCTATTGATCATGAAGAGAAAAAATATAGAATTTTTTTTGACTGGCCCAATACCTGCAAAGTAAGCATGGCTAAATTCTTCATCTTCATTGTACCAGTTCCTAGAATGAAAAAAAGATACAGATTCATTATAACAGTAAATAAACCAATATGAATATGCAGTTGATTTAAAAGTTAACTTTTTTAAAAGAGGCCATGAAAAGAAACATTGAAAAGACATCATGGATACTCAAGGCCCTATTCTTTTGTTACTGTAGACTTTTATCATTCCAGTCCTAATTATTATCAGGCTTCAAGATTAAATTCAGACACTCAATTGCTGAATGCAGAATTTTGGAATAAAATTATATAAAGAAAATACTGGAATTTGATTATCTTCCTGGTCATTTTAATAAGAGTTTTCTTGCAGTGCTTGGAAATCTTAATGTCTATAAAAGGGAAAGATAATTCATCAACCATTTCTTTTTATTTATTTTTAATTATAGCTTTTTATTTACAAGATATTTGCATAAGTAATTTTTCAGCATTGACAATTGCAAAACTTTTGTTCCAACTTTTCCCCTCCTTACCCTCCCTTCCTCCCCCAGATGGCAGGTTGACCAATACATGTTAAATATGTTAAAGTATAAGTTAAATACAATATATGTATACATGTCCAGTTATTTTGCTACACAAAAAGAATTGGACTTTGAAATAGTGTACAATTAGCCTGTGAAGAAAATCAAAAATGCAGGCGGACAAAAATAGAGGGATTGGGATTCTATGTAGTGGTTCATAATCATCTCCCAGAATTCTTTCCCTGGGTGTAGCTGGTTCAGTCATGAACCATTTCTTGATGGTAATTCATATTATTCAATTTCGGAATTAAATTCCAAAGACTTCAGAAACTGAGTTGTTCTACAACTTTACTATCAATGAGGTATAATGAATGATAGGTTTACAGACTTGAAGAATTTCTTATACCTGTACTGGCAAATAAGGCAGAAACATAATAATAGCCAGACACACAGAGATGGACAGAACTGCAGTGAATTTAAAATAATTAAATGATATGTGGACCCAAAAGGTGTTTCTTGGAAGGCAAAAGCATCCTCAATTTGCACTGTAAAAATTTCCAGTGTATATACTGTAGGTCCCATTTTAACTCCTGTGGAAATAGTAATGCTTCTTTAGAAGCCCACTCATATGAACATAAGGGCAGCCAGGTGGCACAGTGGATAGAAAGAGTGCCAGTCCTGAGCCAGGAAGATTCATTTTCCTGAATTCAATTCTAGCCTCATACCATCTGTGTGACCCTGGGCAAGGAACTTAATCCTGCTTACCTCAGTTTCCTCATCTATAAAATGAGCTGGAAAAGATGTCAAAACCATTCCAGTATCTTGCCAAGAAAACCTTGACAAGGAGTCATGAAGAGTTAGATACAAATGAAATAACAGCCAACAGTATGAATAAAGGAAAATGCTACAGAGGGTTTTAAGATTATGAAGACTGAAGAAGCTTTTAAAATTATAATTTTTCATTGATACTGCCCCAGCTAGAATACCACATCCACAACATTTCTAGCCCATAGAAAAATATTGTTAACTAAGATATCTAAACGAAGGTAGAAACAAATTTTCATTTTTAATTTGAACTACAGGGTACTTTCTGTGTTTAGAAAATATTCCCTCTCCACTTCACTCGGCAACTTGACACACATGAGCAGCTGCTATTTCTCTATTTTATAAAAATTAAATGCTACTTTCTGGAAAATAGTCAATATTTATACAAATTTATACACATTTTAGCTAATGGAACTTTTACTATTAAAAATGGACACCTGAAAAAGAATTCACCACTTAAAGGTGCCCCACAGATGAGGATTGCCCAAAACAAATAGAAGTAATGTTAATGCAATAGAAATAATATAGCTCTATAATGAGCAAATAAATATGGAGAATTCAGAGGTAAACAAAGACTTAAATGAGTATTGCATAGTGAAGAAAGTAAGCCAGAAGAACAGTATTAATATTGACTAAACAGTGTAGTAAATAAATGAAAAAGATTTTTAAAAAGGCAAAAAAACTACAGTCAAACAGAAAGGATGACAGTATCAATTTTTTTTAAATGTGTATCCATTTTTTTTAGCATACTAAACTACAAAAGGAAAAAGTGACTGCAATTAAGTAATTTTCTTTATATATTTGGGGGAGATGGCCAGGAAGAAGGTGTTTAGATGCCTGTTCGGATGTGTCTGTATACACACACATATACATATTTACATATATGTATAGAGACATATTTTGTTTTGACAAAACTAAGAAGGAATATATCTAAGATATACATATTTATATGTGTGTATATGTGTGTGTGTGTATACAAGCATAAACTTTGTTTTGACACAGCAGACATATCCCTGATTTTATCCAAAGGAAAAAAAAATATATATATATACCCACACATATATATGCACATGCATGTATACATATACACGTACATGCATGAGTACATATAAGCAAATAGTTTATTTTGGCACGGCATCCATATCCCAAGAAACATTTAAGCATCTCCTTCCTAAGAAAACAGATATTAAGAAATGTATGTATGTATGTATGTATGTATGTATTAATATATATATTTTGGTTTTATATAGCATATATATCATTTTTATATATAGCATTTCTTTAATACATATTCAATTCAATAAACAGTTACTAAGTACCTATTACATGCAAGGCTAAGCACTTAAGATACAAAAATGCCATGTGCCCTCAAGAAGCTTACTATCTACATGGAAATCATAGTGGGCTCACACATAAATCACAGAATGTCTTGGAGCAAAGAAAAGATACACTAGGAGCAGCTGAGAAAGGAAAGAACACTTTTAGCAGAGAAATAAAAGGAAGAGAGATAAGGGAAGACCTACAAGGGAGAAGTGGTATCTGAACTGAGGTTTTATTCAGATTCTGAACACAATTCTTTTCTTTTTTTGTTAACTAGCAAACTCCTTTTTGCCCTTAACGGTAACATGGGGCAGAATCTGCTTTTATTGGGATACTTCTAGCTACTAATTGAGGATTTCAAATTTAGGCCCAAAGGTTTGAATAGACTGACTTCTTATTACTTATACAAAACAATGTCTAGGTCTGGCATGATGCTTATTAAGCTTATAAAATGTGTGCTATTACTCAAAAATATATTTCAAATTCAAGACCTATGGTATGGTGGAAGGGAAATTCTGTATAATATCTGCTTAACTACATTGTGAAAAGAGGAGTTTATGATTTTTGCCATACCTTTTATTATTGTTACTAAGATAGCTATTCTTAAAAATGATGAGAATTCAAATTTTTTTCAAGAATTTGAGAATTTTCTATGTGAAAAGCACTGTGCTGGAAGAGCTTTGGTACTAACAAAGATGGGGAAATGATGATTCCTACCTTTATGGAGCTTACAGCCTAGGAGAGAAAATTTATAATCACTATAATATAAAGTAGAATATGAAAATGCATTAATAGTTATGAAATGCTGTGAAAATAGATCTTTCTTTATTGATCAAGAATAAGTAGCTCTTAAAACAAAAAAAATTAAAAATTAAGTATCTCTCCTTTTAATATATCATATTTACTTTATGGAGAAGAGCCAAGGAAAGAATTTTCCCAACATTCTCAATTTTATACCACCTCTCTTAGGCAAAATATTTTTTTTGATCATAATGTTCAAGAAAGTTAAGAAATATAATCATCAGATTGAAATATTGCTATATAATGATTTTAATTTTTATCTCAGAACAAGCTATTAGCATAATTATGCCTTACCTCATTTTTAGCATCTGATTCTTTAAATATCTGGTCCATGCTTTCAGACTCAGGTATGACCATCTAAAATTGTTCCAGTAGCTAATTAACCTGAAACAAAAATAATTGTTTTAAGTTAGCCTATAACTTTTAAACCAGGCATAGTAAAGAGAAAGAACACTTTTTGCAAGTTTTATGAAGTTAGTGATTTCTTGGGTTAATGAAATTAGACATGGAGGGAGAGTGAAAGGAACAGCCCATGAGTTTGAATAAAATGTTTTTTGACACAAAATTTTCTCTACTTTTATTTATTGAATAGAGGGAAGAAATTATTCAGGACAAATATAATCCACAAGGAGAGGGACAGCCTTAACTTTTCTACACACAATATCTTCATAAATATTTAAATAAGTATATAAAGCTTAAAAAAAACTATATAACCAACATGAAAAGAAAATTCAATAAATACATTTGCTTAAAAGAGAGTTTTTCTAGGAATTAAATCCTAACATTCAAAATCTATGAGGAATTGGTATACCTCTACAAAAGAAACATCTATAATATGAACAATTTATGGAAGAGGAGATACAAGTTGTAAATAATATAGTAAATATTCAGTCACATATGCAAATTGAAAAAAATGGCAATATCACAGCTTAGCTACTATATTGGAAAAAGTAATTAAAAGTGATAAAACAAACCTAAAGAAACTATGGAGAAACAGGTATGTTCATATTGTCATGAGAACTTGGTATAGATTTTTTTTTGTTTTTTGTTTTTTTTGAAATAGCAAATTGACAATACAAAATGAGAATTACTATATGAAATCGATTTTACCCTGTGTCTTAGTTGTCCATTACCAGGAAATATACTCTAAAGATGTCTAATTTTGATAATCTTATATAAAATGTTTTCAACTATGTTATCCATGTAGGAAACTAGAAGCATGTGTCCAAAAACAGAGCAATGTCTAAATAAATCTACGTAACAGAAAATACATTCTAGAAATGAGAAATAGAACTAAGAGAACATTTACATTAAAAAGTATAACCACATGTGAGCAGACTAACATTGGAAGGAGACATTCAATTCAAATTAAACAAAAAAATCTGTGAATAGGAGAAAAACAAATTTTAGGTAAGATAAGTCTAGTAATAATATAAGACAAAAACAACACAAAGAATAATTGACAGACTTTGAGTGAAGTATATTTTACTATAGTTTTGAACATATATTCATATCATTCATAATGAATAAAATTAATTCATAATTTTTAAGTTAATAAAATTTGTTTTCTTTTTAATCAGAGCATAAGTATATGGTCATCATAGACAGGTATACTAATATGACACCTGTACAATTGTATATTTGTTTTCTTCAATAAACACTGTGAAGCTGGTACTTTCAGACAAACTAAAAATTATAACTTATTGCTATATTTTGAAAAGATGATAGATTATTGGTTTTTTGGAAATAAGTTATATGAAGCAAGTGTTAGGTATGTGCTATGTTTGAAAGGGTGTTGTTTTTTTATCATATAAAAAAGATATATGCAAAATAGGATTTAGTCAGGACAAAAAGAGTGGTATCTGAAAAGTTTAATGCTGCTGCATCACTTTGCTATAAATATTTAAATGCAATATTAGGCACTCTTAATTAAAGATGATTTTAGGGGAAAATAATTAAATTATATGCATATAACATTTTTCTCCAAAGAGAAAAGGCATGGGCCATTTGAACAATTTGAATTATGGCACAACTCTAATATATTCACATATATAAGGGGAATATATCTTATGCAGGCATCCTACTCAACAAATTTTGCCCTATCCTATCCAAGTAAAATCTTAGATGCCTATGTATATTAGTTTCATTAGAGAATTATCATTTATGTCTTTTTTTTTTAAATATTTCCTCTGTTTCTCTGAGTTATATCTTGGAGACAATTTTTTTTCCTGAAAAGTGACATATCTAACTTTATTATTACATTAATGGGAAAAGAGAAGTCATTCTTTCATAAAAGATGACTATTCTGCATAATTTTCTAAATCATTTCTAAGTAAAGCATGTATCTATTGGGCCAATAATATACTTCTGAAATTCAGTGTTCACTGCTTTCCTGTTTTCCATGTGGAGTATCCTACTTTCTATGAAGATCACAATTACATAATTCCATGTATACCATTCCTGTCTTCCAGCAGTATGGAAGAACTTAAAAGTATTGTGTATTTAGCTCTGAAATACGTCTTTATAGCTAAATTGCAATGCAACTCTATGATATTCTGGAATATGATCATAATGTTAAAAAAAAAACAAAACAACAGAATTCATACACTGAAAAACAAGCACAAGATGGCCTAGAAAATGGCAAGGTTTCCTTTATCTTGCCTCTTTGTCTAATTCTATTTGGTCCATAATTCCATGATGAACATTCATGTTGCTTCTTAGGTTGATATTAAACATTAGTAGCTGTAACGAAAAGAAAATAATGTTTAACAAGGAAGAGTAGTCTTTATCATGAATTATTTGGAATCTTGATTGATCTGTGTGTTAAGCAGATTTCTTTGTCTTTCAAAACTGTTCATTTTTTACAGTGTTGACTATCTTATAAGTTGTTATCCTGATTCTTACTCACTTCAATCTGAATCAGTTCATCTATCTTGCCAATTTTCTCCAAAATAATTTCTTTCACATAATTTCTCATAAGATAGTGGTATCCTATTAAATTCATATTCTATAATTTAGTTCAGTGTGACCTATGAAAAGTCCAAAAAAATTCTGGATAATTAACAATCATTTTTAATTATTACTAGCAATTAATTAGTGAAATGTTGTCAGTGAAACTTTTGGGAACAAGAAAAAACAAATCATGCCCTTCCTCCTCCCTTAATGCCCTTGGAAAGTAGATATTTCTGATAGGCAGAAATAAACTGATAGGCTAATAATTAATGAGGGAATGAATATTATAATGAAAGGTGGGCTTATTCTAATGATGAGCTGGGGGAACATCACTCTAATCCTATAGCTCTTGGATAAAGAAACTCTCTAACTCTCTCTTTCTCTCTCTCTCCCCAGACCATGCATTTCTAGCAGTTTAGACAAAATATATCTAATGCTGCCTAAGTAGAAGAATGTAATGGGCCATAATCCTTCAAAATTTGATTAGTTTAAAGGATTAAAACTTCAAATGGTTGCTATCACTTCCTTACCATATGCATTTTAAATAGTCATGAAAAACTTCAGGAACGTTCCAAAGTTTGGCTGGGAGATCACACAGTGGGTAATTTATAAGCAAGGGATCTTTACTAAGTGTCTTATTGTTCCTATCCTTATTTAATATCCTGTTATGGCCAAGGAAATATAACTGTTTAATATATGAATGTTTCATTTTGTTCCAATATTGAATCTAAATTACTCTTAAGGCCATTCGTGCTTAGAACAGTATGCAATATAGTATACAACAGTATAGAACACTATACAATAAAACTTTTATACCATGTCTTGTTGAGAGTGATTTCTTGATGATTCAAAAGGCAAACTATATAATTAAAATGTTTTTATTACAGAAAGTTTTTGTGACCATCTGAATACTATTTTAGGTCAGATGTTTGATTGTTAAATATAATATGATACTCCAAAGTAAATATAACACTAAAAGTTACTTACACTCCTAGAACATACAAACTGTGTGTTATTTTTCTCTTTCAGAACGATATTATTCTCCTTTGGCAAGATAGTTACATTTTCTTTTGGGATATCTTCACCTCTGTATTATACTGTGCTGAATACACTGTGAAGTATACACATTTATTTTCAAAATTAATGATCTTTTACTGGGGATATAAATGTCAGTGTGATAATCAAGACATCCCTTAATTATTTCTTGCCAAGTAAATTACAAAACCAATATTTTTCAAAGTTAATTTGAGAGTAGACCACAAATAATAGAAAATTGGTGGACATTTTTCTAAGTTTTAAGGAAATTAAAGCTTAGTAATAAAGATAATAAGGAATATCACCTTTCGATTACTTGAAGGCCCTGAGTAGAATCAGTTCTATACCACTGAGCAAGTAAATATTGAGCTGGGAATGCAGCCATAAGAACACAGAGTTGTATAATCATAACAGCATTAATAGTAGGCATTTCTACAGGGATACTTCAAGTTGTTCTTCTTTGTTAGTCTGTCAAAGAAAAAGATGAAAAAATAAGTAGTTTCTACTATCCAACTACTAACAGTATTAACAGTTGAAATATTCATTTTCCTAATCACTAGCTATACCTAAACACCAAGTAGTATTCCTGAACCAAAAATGTTAGCATCTGAAAAATAATTAAAAAGAGCACCCCCTGACTATTAGTGAAATTGAGGAAGTCTTATCCATTCTCCAACCCATCCACAATTACTCCTTATAAAAACTTTCACACAATTTATGGCTATGAACATCTAACTTAGCTCAAATAAAATTACATACCTCAGATTTACATACATGGTATATGAATTATATGAATACACCCTGAAATATACCTCTCTGAGCTTAATATGTTGAGGATAGTATTCCTTGTTCCAAATATGTCTAGTTTGGGTACCAAATGTTGGGGTTTGGTCACATTGAGAATTCACAATGACCATTCTCTTTGACAAAAGGTAAGTTTATGAGAAGAGGTTACATGTTGAGACCCTGAATATCTTAGAATCAGCAGGAGTCAGAATAAGCAGGAGTCTTTATTCTTGTTTTTTTGCGTTAGAGGTCAGGGGATTAGATCTAGCAATTTCCACACCTCCTTCCCCTGTCTTCCCGGCCAGGAGAATGCATCATCTTCCTCTTCCTACTCCACCCACTGATCTCACTTCCCCTTCTTTGCCCACACCCACCTATCAAGCCAACACAGTATAGTTAAGTAGGGTCATCCTCCAAACATGTGGTAATAGAGAGCCTCAAGTGCCAGGTTAGCTTGCATCTGCTCAGTTCTAACCCTCTACAGTTACAGACAAAATGAGATACAATAGATACCAGGAGTGATAAATATGTAATAGAGCTCGGAGAGCATATAATTAAACACCAACATGGTTTTAACAATGAAAAAGACAAGTTCCTTAATAGAACTCACAATTAATCAGGAGAAAGGAAATATTCCACAAAGTGGGAGTATTCCACTTACTGGCAGGCTAAATCCCAAAAGTGATGTAGCACCCTAAAAGAATGTTATAAGGAGAAAGGCACCATGGAGGTGGGAGGAGGACAAAGACATCACAATACAGAAGCAGTGTCAGGCTTAACTCAAAAGGATTCAGCAGTGATGATGGCATGGGCCATGGACAGATTTATAGGGAAAATTGGGGAAGAGTAGTTAACATAACTTGGATTTCTGACTGCACATACCCAGGTGGGGCTACCCATGAGCTCTACAGAGGGTGGGATTATAAAGTTAAATGATCCCTATCAGTACCCTTCTCTGATGCCTGGAGTAATTTTATTAGTATTTCAGGCTCTCTCTGCCTAACCCACCTAGTTCCTCAGGATCTCATCACTAAAGTTTCATCCAGTGTAAAAAGAAGATAAATAAACTCTAAGGTCCCATTCAATTCTAATCCTTATGATCCTACTAATAAAAATTTACTTTTTAAGGAAAAGTAGCAAAAGTTTTACTTTTACAGATAAGATAGAGTGTAACAAAAACTAGGACAAGAAAAAAAAAAAGAAAAAAAAAAAAAGTAATTTCTTAAAGGACAATCTTTTCCAGGCCCCATATTCCCTAAATCTAATGATATTGAATATAACCTTGGATATAAAATGGAATCCTAAAATTTCAGAGTTGAAAAGGACTTCTACTGTTATACCTGGACAAGAATCCTTTACAATACCTTCAACATATGCTCCGCTAGTATCTACTCAAAAATATCCAATGAGGAACAATCGACTACCTCCCAAAATGGTCAATTTAGGATAACTCCAATCATTGGAAAAATTTTTTTCCTTATACCAAACTTAATTTTCTCTTTGCAACTTTCAACCATTTCATTCTCCAAAAATGTCCATCACAATGGGGAAGACAACATATAAATAACTAGGCACATGTAAGATTTATATAGAATAGATGGAACGTAATCTAAAAGGACTGATCACATGAGCTGATGTATGAAACGGACTGAGAAAGACCTCTTCGGGAAGGTGGGATTTGTTTCTATAGGAATCCAGAAGCTAATTGGTACAAATGAAGAAGGATCTTAGAGGACTTCAATCTCTCTCCCCTCACTTTCTCTATCTCCCTCTCCCTTTTTTTCTGTCTCTAACTTCCCTTTAGGAACTGTCTTCCTGACTGATTTGTTTTCCCAGAAGTTAATACAATGCCGAAGATTGATAAATGCTTGTTAATTGACTGGCCATAAAAGCAGCAATTCAGCTCTCACTGTCTTTCTCCTTCTCCTTTCTTCTTCTCCTCCTCCTCTTCCTTTCTTCTCTTCTTTCTCCTCTTTCTGCCCTTCTCAAATAATTTACTGTCTGGTGGTAATATCCTATATCTAATTTACTTATCTCAATATGAAATCCTAATTTTAAAAAAAGTTATTTTTCTAAAAATAGAGGATAATCCATTTTCATTTTGGGAAGGCACGAACAGCTCAGAAAATCTAACCACCCCTACTTAGTCACAACAGGGGAAAACAACTGCCTGGGGGATTGGGGGGGGAGGTGCCGGGGAAGGAAGGAATCAAAAAACACCCAAGTGTAACTCTTCGTAGTTTTCCACTACCCATTATGAATTCCAAACAACTCTTCTGGGCACAAAGAATGTATAAGGTCGACACGCGTTTTGTTTTGTTCTTTTCCTTTTTAAAATTAAATTGATCCTTTCGGAGCGGCGGGAAGATCTTGAGGAAACTGCCTGAAGGAAACATTCTGAAGGCCTAGGGAGAGAATCAGAGGGACCACAGTTGCAAGAAATCCCTGAGGACTCCACCGCTTGGGCCCAGAAAGCTTGGTGCAACAGGTGGAACTCGAGGTTTTTGAGCCAATGGACTTAAGTTCAAAACAAGCCTCCGATGCTATTTATGAGATTAGAGGCAAATCGCTTCCCTTCCCTGGGCCTCAGTTTTTACATCTATAAAACGAGAAGGTTGCACTAGATGACTTGGTTTTGAGGGGTGTTTTGTTTGTTTGTTTTCCAATGCTACAACAAGGAGCTTACAAACGGTTCACTCCAATTCCATCCTCCCGGCCCCTACACCCTAGCCTAACTGACCGCCCTGTTTCCGTCCCACCAATCCCCATTTCCCTTCCCTTCTCCTCATTATCTCACCTACCCTAACAATAGGCGCTCTTTAGGAAGAAGCCGAGATTTCCCAGCTCAGGTGAGATGAAAGGAGCAAACGGTACTTAGTTGCCGCCTCCCTCCTCCTAGACTCCCCACGCACCTGCCTCCTGCTCCTGATACCTACCAAGGGCTCCCTTACAGTCCTACATAGATGTCAGTCTCCTTTTAGGAAGAAAAGAGGGAGGGGTAAACTGTAGCCTAGGGGCTGATGTAGAGGTTCCCCAGAAAGCTCCGCCGCTGGCAGTCTGATGTGAGAGAGCGGCGGGTGAGGTCTAGAGGAGTGAAGATGATAATCCTATGGCAGCCTTTCCCTCTCTCTCCATCTCCAAGTGCACGTCCTCCCTTAAGTCTGCTCCCGAAACAGACCACAGAATACCACAGAGCGGTATTCAAACTTCGAGTTTCCAACACTCGGGGGAACCCAATCCCCTCTGTTACACCTAAGTTAACACGTAAAGCGCTTTACAAACCTGACGGCCCCATGTAGATGCTAGCTGTAATTATTTTTACTGCTAACTAAAAAATCAGAGACACACACACTGTCTCCCTCCCAACAACAAACTCAGTTTAGAGGTAAGGAAACGGATTCCTGGGGAAAGTATTTGCCCTAGATTACACGGCTGACAGAATTTGAACTTACGTCTTTCCGATCCAAATGCCTCACTCTTTCTTTAGAACCTCGGGCGCTTCCACCTATGACTGACTCTTTTCTCCCGGGGCTCTGGGACGTGAACCCTGAAATGACTCAGCCTGGTTTTGTGCTTCTAGAAAATCAGGGTGAAGTTCCCTGGGACTTCCCGGGGTTGGATTTGCAAATGAAAAAGCCCCGCAGTTTCGTACAAGTCTTTAAAATCGAAGAGCAAATCTATCTATATCTAGCGGAGACGAGGGAGAGGAAGGGGTCCGGAAGCTGCTGTAATTAGAATCTTTAGATTCTTGTCTTGGTAACAGTTCCTCCAGTGGAGGACCTAGCTGCACCTGTAGTGATAGAAAAAAAGTGGAGGGGTTGGGTTATATGCTTGTTTTTAGTTGCAGAGTTGTGGTAGAAATATACAAATCATACTGACTTCTTCATTTTCTGCAGCTGGCATTTAAAACCCGACTGCTTGAGAGACAGGAACTATTTACTTTTCTCACTGAATTTGAAAATTAAACCCCCAAAGTCTTCCGGAAAGCTCTGGGTTCAAGTGCTGCCCTGACATACACTGGCCTCCTGACCCCAGATCACTCTTGTAAGCAAGCCAGTGTGGCTACCTTAAGTAGCAATGAGAGTTTATATTTATGTATATTGAAGGTAATAGGGACCCACTAAAGATTAATGAACAGGGAGTTAACTTAGACAGAATTATAATTTTTAAAAATTGCTGTGGCAGTGCATCTTGGATTTCCTTCACAGGCTAATTGTACACTATTTTAAAGCCCGATTCTTTTTGTACAGCAAAACAACTGTTTGGACATGTATACATATGTTGTATCTAATTTATACTTTAACATATTTAAAATGTATTGGTCAACCTGCCATCTGAGGCGGGGGAAGGAAGGGAAAAATTAGAACAAAAGATTTGGCAATTGTCAATGTTGTAAAATTGCCCATGCATATATCTGGGAAATAAAAACTATTAAAAAATATATATATACATACATATATATATATATGTATATATATATATACATATATATATATATATATATATATATATATATGATAAATAAAATTGGCCAAATGGGAAAAAATAAAATAAAATTGCTGTGGCAGATTGGTGGAAAATGGCTTAAAAAGAGAGACTTGAAATAATATATGAGAAAGAAACATAAGATGTAAAGATAAAAATGACAAAATTTGGCAACAGATTGGATATGTGGGGTTTACTGATATTTAGAAATCAAGGATGACATCAAGGTTTCTGGCCTATGTGATTGGAGGCATAATAGTGCCCTTAATTGTACAGTGAAGTTGAGGAGAGAGGAGGATTGGGGAGGGGGAAAAGTAAGAGAGATGATGAATTGTGTTTTGCATATCAGTATTCTAATTACATCATTTCTCTTTGGTATTTGTACTATATTAACATATAGTAGGGGCTTAATAAATTATTATTAATTGATTGCAGGCTAAATTATGAAAGTTCTAATCATATTCTAACTTAATTCCTACCCTCAGCAGTATAACTAGTAAATTCTCATTTCCCACTCCCCTGATTCCCTAGGATTTAGATTCAATGCCCACCTTAGCAAAACTCCTCTTCCTTGCTAATTCTTATATTTTCAACATTTACCTTATCCCTTCCAAATCCCTATCTTCCTCTGCCTACGCCTGCTCTCCTAACTGATTCCTTCATCCTAGAGCTCTCTATCACAGTTCTTTGATATATTGGTTTTCCCCAATATCCAGTTTTCTCCTGATGATATCAACATTTCTTGCTATCATGTCCATCTTTCACTCAATTTTCAAATAATCTTTCAAAATCAGAGGTCTAACTGTCTCCCTCTCCCTCCCTCTTCCTCTCCCACTTCTTCCCTCTCCCTCTTCTTCCCTTCCTCTCTACTTCCTCTTCCTCCCTCCCCTCTTTCTCTCTTACACAAGTAGACACACAACTTCAATGGTTCCCTGATTCAGGATGTAAAATATTCTGTTTGGATTTTAGGTTCCTTCTTAACCTTGCCCCAAGTTGTTCCGCTACTTTTCCACTTTTCTTAGAACCTTATTTGCCTCCATGTATGACAATGACACTGGCCTTCTTCCTCACATATTACATTATATCTTCTAACGCCAGGCATTTAAAATAACTGTCTTGTCACACCCAGAATGTTATTTTTTCTTTGTCCTCTTGTTATCCTTGGCTTCCATCAAGTTTCAGTTAAAAATCTCTCTTTCTGCAAGAAGTTTTTCCTTATCCCTTCTCAGTGACAGTGCTTCTCCTCTGAGCTTATTTACAATTTATCCTGCATATAATTTGTTTATATACTTTTGTGACTGTTCTCTCCCTAACATTGTGAAATCCTTGAGAGGAGGAATTGCTTTTTACCTTTATATTCCCGAATACTTATCACACTATGTGACTGGCACATAATATATGCTTAATAAGTGTTTATCATATTTAAAGAAGACTGACTTGACTTGTTCCCCTTTCAAATTTGGATATTTTTGCTGATTGAAAGAGGCAAAAGCCCCTTATGCAAATTATGGCTTCTATAAAGGGAAAAAAACACCAAGAGAGCAGTCTGCAAAAATATGACATTTATTCCAGGCATCAAGTGACTAAATTTCAAGAAAACTTTAGAATTAATGACTGGGAAAACACAAATCCCCAAACTGTCTTGTGATTATTGGACACATATATTTTACCTGTAATTTCTTAGTCAGTAGTGATGAAAATTTGGCAAATTATGAATTCTGATAAGTCAGAGTAAGATCTCTAAGAGATCATATCCCTGAACCGGAAAATTAGGAAGGGACCACAGAATGTAGTGACTCCCAAGTAAAAGAATGATTTGGTACCTTGCAATCTGCTGCCAGAGATGTGAAAACCTCTAAAAGCAGTCAAGTTCTACAAATCCCAGGCTTAGGGTTTCTTGCCCTTTTCTGAAGGAGCACAGCTCAGAAGCAGAGTAGCTGAGGAACAGCCTAGCCTAGATTAACATTAAGCCAAATAGTCCCAGAGTTGTGGATTACCTCTGCTGTTTGTGTATCCTTACTATCTTGGTATTTTTATTTTTAACCCACTTACCTTCTAGATACTATCTGCATTGGTGGGAGAATGTACCCTAGATTTATGGGAAAATGTTATGTGGTTACTATTCTTGTTTTTCCTTTCTAGTATATTACTTTATTAAGCGTTAACTGATAAATAGCTGGTTGATGTTAATGAGATACACTGGTGGAAGCTCAAAGCTATAGTACTAAGAAAGTATCTACACTTACCATTAGAATCTTGATAGTAGATGTTATAGCTTACTCTGAGAGGATCCAGTTTGATACTATAATTGCTTGGTTTGGGGGAACAACTCACAAGACAGAGAGAAGAGAAAAAGGAATAAAGTACCAACTTTATTTCTTTACTTGAAAGAAAGGCTACCAGGGGATTTTGTGGGACTGCCAAAAAGGCATTTTACTTTCACCTCAGATGTGTTCCCAATATCCATTTCTTCTGATCAGTCAGAAATGCATAGGTCAAATTCAAAATATCATCAATCATATTTTACTCTAAGAAGACATGTTGCAGAACATCCCCTGCAGTGAGATAAGAAGGTGAGTTTCTACATAATTGGAGAATGCTCCAGGACATGAAATTCCCTTGCTTCTGGATGGAAGGATTGTATCAAGTGGGAAGCTGAAATTTGGCAGAAAGATGGCACCAGTAGCTGTCAGCAGTGCTCATCCAGTTGCCATGCTAAGAAGCCAGTATTCCTAAGATAGTCTAAAGTTTCTGGGTTTGTGTTAATATTTAATGAATAAATAATTAAATGTTTAATATGTGCCTACCATTGGAAATAAAAAAAAAACTCGACAATTCCTACCCTCAAAGAAATTATATCAAAATAAGGAGAAACAACACTTAATTGGAAACCTAGAATTGGAAAAGGACAAAAATATACACTTCAGCATGATTTTAAAAAGACTATGAAGTAGTATGGAGACCTGATTCTGAGCAAAATGAAATGAGATTTCAGCTATTGAGGCCCAGGATCCCAGGGGTCACAGTCTAACTTCTAATAGTGGAAGGAAGTAGAAGCCAGAATGGTAACATGGTTTAGAAATGATATGGTAACTTAGATCCAAACAAGGTAAAATAAAAACTCATCTATTATAGCCCAGGGTCCCAATACTGTACCAAGAATCCAAAGTCCACTGCTATAGCAAGATGAAAAGAGAATGAACTTATTAGCATTTGAGCTAATGCATACTCATTTTTATTACCTTTTCATGAGTAAAACAATGTATGTTGCTCCCATTGTGGTAAAGAGACCAAAGGGTTGTTGTTCAGTCATTTTTTAGTTATGTATGACTCTTGGTGAACCCTATTTGGGGTTTTCTTGGCAAAGATATTGGAATGATTTACTATTTCCTTTTCCAGCTCATTTCAGAAATGAGGAAACTGGGTTAAGTGACTTGCTCAGGGCCATACAGCTAGTAAGTGTCTGAACTCAGAAAAATGAGTCTTCCTGATTCCAGATCTGGCAATCTACCCACTGCACCACCTTCCTGCTCTCATCAAAGAATTAGTTGGTACCTAAAGGCATCACTACCTAATGAGGTAGGAAATAGGAAGGTTGGCATTTGTTTGAAAGTGCATGCTTTAAGTATTTAATGCCTGGTTCATTTCCTGCTTATTTACCTTGCAAATCTGTTTTAATTAAATGCCCTTTGCTGTGAATTCATATGTAACTTGCTTAGGTCTGGTAAAAGAAATTATGTCGGGGCAGCTAGGTGGCCCAGTGGATAGAGCACCAGCCTTGAATTCAGGAGGACCAGAGTTCAAATCTGGTCTCAGACACTTAACACTTCCTAACTGTGTGACCCTGGGCAAGTCACTTCACCCCAGCCTCAGGCAAAAAAATAAAAAATAAAAAAAGTTATGTCAGTGGAGGCTTAGAATTTGAAGGTATCACCTGAGTTCTTTTTTGAATGAAAATGAGGATTCCAAGGGGGCACTTGTAGAGCTAGCATGCAAGAAAAAGAGAGGGGGTATCAAAAGTCAGGAAGGTATGATGGGCCATGTTAGGAAGGGCATGGAGACAGAAGATGAATACTATTTGCAGAACAGGTAGCAGGCCAGCTATTCCTAGGAAACAATGCACAAAGAGAAATAATATGAAATAAATATGGAAAGATATATTGGAGCCAGAATGTAGAGGATCCTAAATGCCTAGCTCAGAAGTTGACATTTTATGTTGGAGGCAATAGAAAACTAAGGAAGATTTCCAAAAGGCCATTGAATTCAGCAATTTGAAAATCAATGACAATTTTAGAGCAGACTCAGGAGAATGGTGGAGTAGAAATCAGTTGAGAAATTAATAGAATGGGAAGAAATAGAGATAAGGTGGGGATAGATGACTTTTTCTAGGAGTTCAGCTTTGACATGTTTTGGTTAAGCTACACAAACTAATAAAAAGATTTTTACAAAATTTGAGTTTATATACTATGTCAGTATTAATTTTTTTTTGCACTTTTTTCAATTAAAAAAAAAAACCTTATAAAAAATGAATTAAGTTTTTAGTTTAAAAGATGGAATGCAGGGGGAAGCTAGGTGGCGCAGTGGATAGAGCACCAGCCTTGAATTCAGGAGGACCAGAGTTCAAATATGATCTCAGACACTTAACACTTCCTAACTGTGTGACCCTGGGCAAGTTACTTAACCCCAGCCTAAAAAAGAAATAAAAAGTAAAAGATGGAATGCATCTAGTTTTTATTAATAAGCTTGCATAACTTATATGGAAGAGATATTATATAATGATTTGATCATGTGCCTCAAGGAGGAAGGTTCTTGAGGATAGGAAAGAATTGGCCATATTTTTAGGCAGCAATTGACTCAGTCAGGAAAATTTGAAAATATTGGTCAAAAGAATATAATCTTGGAGGAGACAAGATAGGATCAAGGTCACAAATAAAGGATTCTCCCACTCAAATTGGAACACAAGCAGAAAGGGAAATGATATAGAGGACCACTGAGATATGGAATAGGGAAGAAGAGAAAACTCATTAAATGTGGTCATTATTTTCTCAATCCTAATTCTGGGAAGCTTTAACATTCTGAACCTCCTGCTGGATATTCTTCTATTTTGGCTTTTATGACACTTCTCTTCCTACTTGTCTAATAATGCCTCAGTTTCACTCCCCAAAGTTCTGTTTTGAGTCCCTATTTTCTCCTTCTTCCAGACATTCTTTCCAAAGGTAAGCTCATCAGCTCCATAGGATTCATTATTATCAGTAGATGATACTGAAATCTATACTCTCATTTGAATAGATCTCCTGAGATCCTGTTAAAAAATCACCAAATAATGCTTAGATATTTCTCCATGGGGATATCCTCTAGGAATCTTAGAGTCAATATACATAAAATATAACTCATTATATTTGCTTCTAAATCATACCATTTTAAAACTTCCCTAATATCTTGAAGATCTACCCATTCTTTCAGTCCTCCATGTTTGACCACAGCATCATTCTCACATCTTCCTACTGAACTAATTGTCAAATCTTGTTATTTCTATCTCTACAATTTCCCTTTTATCTGTATTCTTCTTTCTGTTCACTTGGTTCTCTGCTCTTGTTTTAAAATACAGAAAATAATGACTTGACATTAATGATTTGGAGGCCATTCCTGAACCATCTATAGTCAAACTTGTTCCAGCAAAGATCAACATTAATACAAAGCTGTTAAAAGAATAAATTGAAAATATAGATGGAAGAGAATTAAAGGAACTATAGATTGACTTATTCAAACATGTGATGAATGCTGAAAAATTGGAACTGGATGGAAGAAAGATCATGAATGTTAATTATAATGATCTCATATAGGAGTTTACATGATATAAATCTATAAAGGACTAGAACTGAGCAAATGCACTTGGATAATGGAGCACGTGAGACTAATTGCCAATTGGACGGTTCTCTATTAACTTGTTTGAAGGTTGACCCTCCCCAGCTGTTCTGTGCTGACTTGATTGGTGGGACAAAGAGGGGGAAGTGACGTGTGTGGGGAGAGTAGGAAGAGGAAATTGAGGCACTTCTCTCTCTCATGGCAGTTGAGAGAGGAAGGTGTGTGGAGATCTAATCTCCTGACCTTGACTGTAAAAGACCAAGAATAAAGATTTTTGGTGATCCTGACTCTGGCTGATTTCTGGAAAGACAGAGTTCCAGCATTTGGCGTCCAACATTGGGCTAGATACCCAACCTCCACTGAAGTCCTCCGGTGACCAGAAGATTAGGTGAGTATTCTAATAGACAAATAAGGAACTTACTTTGTTAAGGGCTAAACCAGCAATCTTTTATAGCTGAAAAGGGGCAGATGTTAGCTATAAACATTCCCTCGACCTCAGCCGACACAGCACTAGCCCCTGCTCCAGTCTCACCCAGTAGTAGTGCTGTAGAGAGTATAATTAAGATAATTGAGAAGAAGAGTTTACTTGTAACCTGAGTACAGATTGATAAACTCTTGAGCACATTAAAACGCACATCCCCTTGGTTCTTAGAGGAAGAAAAACTAAATATAGATAACTGGAAGCTAGTGGGACTTCAACTGAAATAATTTTACACAAAAAATGGGCCTTGTTCAATTTCCGCATATATACAAAGTAGTTCAATTAGATTTAAACTATCAAGCAAGTTGTAGGAGAAGGAAAAGTTTTAAAAATGAACAGAGGAGGAAGTGTGAGGAAAAAAAGATAGAAGATAAGCAATCTCAAAACCTTCCCAGAGGGCAAGGGGATACAAATGAGGAATTAGGGTATGATGACTCTGATTCCCTTGAAGAAGTTTCAACCCCGACTAGAGAATATATTATTGACCAGCCCACATCAACTCCACCTTCAGGGACTGAGGGAGGAGGAGTAGTGGGAGGGGCAGTGATATCATCAGCACCTCCCCCCCAGCAATCACCAACTCCTATAACTCCTATAACTAGATTACAAAAAGGGATTGTTGAAGCTACTAAAAATGGAAAAGAAATAGATAATGATTTCAAACTTCAAATTTTTCCTGTCATTCAATAGTATAATTCTGCAGGCCAAGAAAGTAGAAGATACCCTCCTTTTGATATGGATGTCCTTAAAGACCTGAAAAAAGCTTGCACTCTGGAGCTACATCAGCTTATGTTAAAATGTTACCACAGAATTTGGCTTATGAAGTCTTAACCCCTAGTGACTGGAAAGTCATTGCAAGGGTGTGCTTAGAACTTGGACAAAACTTGTTGTGGCTTTCTGAATATAGTGAGCTCTGTAGGATTCAAGCCCAATAAAATAGTCAAAATGGAGTTAATACTTCAATCATCTGTGACCTACTAAGAACTGTAGGTTCTTATGCAGAAGATTAATTACTCCATAACAGCATTTGAGCAAATTGCTGCTGCTGCTATCAAAGCATGGGCTTCTCTCCCCAGTAAAAACGACAAGGGTGAGACCTTCACAAAAATTGTACAAGGACCAAATGAACCCTTTGCTGATTTTGTGGCACATTGGCAGACAGCTGCCATGTGGACTAAGGGTGAAAATATAGTAACAGATACTTTGGTAAGGCAACTTGCTAAAGAAAATGCCAATGAGGTTTGTAGAAGGATTATACTAGAACTACATAGGGATGCTCCTTTAGAGGAGATCATAAGATGCTATGCCACAGTGGGCACAAATATCTTTTATAGCCAGGCTATGGTGCAGACTTCCCAAGATCCCAACATAGGAAGACAGGATTCCTTTTGGCAAGGGACTTCCAGAGAGACTCGTCAATGCTTTCAATGCGGTAAAGTAGGCCATCTGAAAGCTCAATGTTGACATAGAGACAGAGTGAGAAAACAGGCTGGGAGAACAAGACCCAAAACCCCATGTCCAAAATGCAACAGAATTTGGGCATCAACTCCATTGGGCATCAGAATGTAGATTGATTCAGGGAAATAGGATGAGGGGCCCAGCTCCAGGGTCCCATGGCAGCCAATGCCATACCCAGGACTGGTGGACACAGGTGCAGATCGCATAGTCATTAGAAGTGCCAACTGGCCCAGTTACTGGCCAAAGACTAAGGCAGACACCTACATGTCTGGAGTAGGAGGATCAATAGCAGCTGAAGTTAGTGCTACCCCTTTAAGATGGATATTTTAAGGTGAAACAGGAGTTTTTACTCCTTTTATAGTTGAAAAAAATCCCCATCAATCTGTGGGGAAGAGACATTTTACGACAATTAGGGTTAAAAATGAGTACTTCAGTTTTTTAGGCAGGGCTGCTGTTGAAGGCCTGCCAACACTCACCTGTTCCTATCCAGTGGAAAACTGATACACCAGTGTGGATAGAACAGTGGCCCTTAGGTAGCAATAAAATTCAGGCCTTATTAGATATAGTACAGGAACAACTTAACCAAGGACACTTACAACCTTCTCTAAGTCCTTGGAATTCCCCAGTATTTATGCTGAAAAAGATATCTGGAAAATGGAGGATGTTGATTGATTTAAGAAAGGTAAATGAACAGATGAAAACTATGGGAACTCTTCAGTCTGGATTTCCCTCTCCTACTCAATTGCCTAGAGAATGGCCTCTTTGGGTTATAGACATTAAGGATTGTTTCTATTCTATCCCTCTAGATAAGGAGGATATGAAAAGATTTGCTTTTTCAGTGCCCAGCGTTAACTTAGTTGAGCCTTATAAAAGATATGAATGGACAGTTTTGCCACAGGGAATGAAAAACAGCCCTACTATGTGTCAAATGTATGTTGCTGCTGCTCTTACTCCAGTAAGAAAAGCATTTCCAAAAGTAATGTTATTACATTACATGGATGATATATTGGGATGTGCACCTGAGGAACAAATGTTAGAAGCATGTTTACAAAAAAAACATAGAAACACTAAGGAATTATAAATTATAAATTGCACATCAGAAAAGATTCAAAGACATGCTCCTTTTCAATATTTAGGATATGAAGTATATTCTAAGGTGCTTACAGTACAGAAACTCTCCTTAAGAACAGAGAAGCTAAACACCTTAAATGACTTCCAGAAATTGATAGGAGATATCCAATGGATGTGTCCCGTGTTAGGCTTGACTACCTGTCAATTGCAACCATTATATGACATTTTAAGGGGATACAGTGCTTTAAATTCACCACACCAGTTTACAAAAGAAGCTCAAGAGGCTTTGAGAGAAGTTGAACTGGCTTTATCCAATGTGTTTGAAAAAGTTACTCAAAAACCCTTGGAAATATCAGTTTTTGCTACACAAGAGGCACCCACAGCAGTCATTCATCAAGGAGACAGTGTGATGGAGTAGGTGAACCTCCCAGCACAACCAGAACAAAGCCTTATTCCTTACCCAGTGCTTGTGGCTAGAATTTTATTAAAGGCTATTAAGCAAGCAGTACAATTATCTGGGCTAAGACCTGACAAGATATACACCTTTTATACTAATGCACAAGTTAATGTGTGCTGTGAAACCATTCCAGAGTGGCAAATTTCATTAGCCATGGCTCCAAATTTTACACACGGATCTCCATTAAAGATAACCAGACTGTTACATAATTGGCAATGGATTCTTGAAGAAAAGGTTTCTAAAGTTCCTCTTAAAGGACCATCTTTACAAATGCCTCCAAACATAATATTTGCTCTGTATACTCTTGTGACTTAACTATAAAGAGAGTAATCAGAACTCCTTTTTAGTACACTCAACAGAATGAATTGTATGCAATCATTCTAGCTCTTGCTTATTATCCAGGAGACATAAATATAATATCTGATTCAGCCTATTCAGTAGGTGTGGTACAAAGAATTGCCATGGCCCAAGTAAAATTTGTAGCCTCCAATATATATCAGCTCTTTAAGGAACTTCAAGAGTGAGTGAGAAAGCATCCAGGTAAGATTTATATTTTGCATGTCCACTCCCATAGTGGACTTCCAGGTCCTATTTTTGATGGTAATTCAAAGGCAAATAGCCTTCTAACCATGTTGGCCAATACTCCTTTATTTCAAGAAGCCCAAGAATCTCATTTTAAATATCAGGCTGCTTGAGCTTTACGTTTACAATTTGGAATAACAAGACAAGAAGCTAGGAGCATAGTAAAAGCCTGTACAGCTTGCCTTCCTTTCCATGCTCCTACACTACCTCCAGGGAAGAACCCTCGTGGTTTGAGACCTAAGGAAATTTGGCAAATGGATGTGACCCATTATAAATCTTTTGGTCGTCTATCTTTTATCCACATTGTGGTAGACACCTTTTCAGAATTCACTTTTGCAATGCCAGCAGCAAAAGAGACAGCCCAAATGGTCACTGAATTCCTTATACAAGCATTTGCAATGATGGGTGTGCCACAAGCAATAAAAACAGACAATGGACCTGCATATACTTCTAAACATTTTACACACTTTTGTTCACAGTATAAGATTTTACACACCACGGGCATACCCTTTAATCCTCAAGGGCAGGCAATAGTAGAGAGCAGAAACAGAGATATTAAGACACTCCTCCAAAAACAAAAGAAAGGGGGAGCCACGGGTAACCCTAGAGAACTTCTAAATCTAGCCCTTTATACTATTAACTTCTTGATCTTTGACAAAGATGCACTGGCTCTGGCAGACAGGTTTTATAACCCACTGGAAGGGCAGTGTCCAGTGCGAGCATCTCCACTGTCTTTAGATTATCACCAGGTGATGTGGAGAGACCCAGAAAGTGGTGAATGGAAGGGACCAGATAGGTTAACTACTTGGGGGAGAGGGTTTGCTTGTATCTCTACAGATGGAGAAGGAATCAGATAGGTGCCAACGAGCTGTATTTGCCTTGTCCATAAGAGAGAGATGGAGCAGACCCTTGAAATAAAGGAGAAGATCCAAGAAACACTGGGTGGTTCCATCACTAATTGTTTCCACCACTGAAAGAGCCTGGCAGTTACAGCATTTGACTCATGGACATCAAAAATTGTTGTACTTCAAAATCCTCAGGAATCATTGGATTCTCTGAGACATCATAAGACTATTGTAGGATTTGAAAACCCTCAGGAATCATTGGATTCTCTGAGATGTGATAAGACTATTGTACGACTTGAAAGCCCTCAGGAATCATTGGATTCTCTGAGGCATCATAAGACTATTGCAAGACTTCAAAACCTGTAGGGATCATTGGATTCCCTAACATATAAAAAGACTGATGCGAACTTCAAAAACTTGTGGGGATCATTGGATTCCCTGATACGTGAAGCAATGGACAATAGATTGATTTTGGACTATCTCTTGGTTGCTGAAGAAGGCATATGTGTGACTGATGTTTACATATCCTCCTTCTAGGACTTCTGGAAATCTTTTACAAAACTGTGTTGATTTATATTGTTTGTTATATCACCACTTGTATGTACAGTTCCTGTTTGTTACACCACATTGAGCCTGCACTGACTGTGGGGAGAGTCATCACTAATAGCCTCTGCGTTATTGCTATGTGCTTGTGTAATAATTCCCATACTGATGGGTTTGTGCATACTTGTCTCTAATAAGACCCTTCAACCCAGAAACCCGCTAGCAATCCCCACTTCCCTTTGGTGCTTTTCATCTCCCCTCCTGAGAAGTCGGGGGGACGTGATCACCTCCTTTTTGGGGTTCTCACCTCCCTGAAAAGTCAGGGATGGAGTGACCACCTGTGTTCTAAAACAAAAGAAAGCAGGAGATGTAAAGGGCTAGAACTGAGCAAATGCACTTGGATATTGACCCTCCCCAGCTGTTCTGTGTTGACTTGATTGGTGGGACAAAGAGAGGGAAGTGATATGTGTGGGGAGAGTAGGAAGAGGAAATTGAAGCACTTCTCTCTCTCATGGCAATTGAGAGAGGAAGGTGTGTGTGTGGAGATCTAATCTCCTGACCTTGACTGTAAAAAACCAAGAATAAAGATTTTTGGTGATCCTGACTCTGGCTGATTTCAGCATAAATCAACTGTCACAACAGAGACCTGAAGAATTTAGTCCTTAATCATTTTAGAGGCAAATGCATAGTTTCTTTGCTAAGGAAAGAGATAAGTCAGGAAAAGCTAACACCAATTTAATATCAGATTATAGATTTTAAGCCTTAGATTTCTTTTTTTATTTAATTTTTGTTTCATATTTTTTCTCAATGGTATTTTATTTTCCCAAATATATGTAAAGATAATTTTCAACGTCCAATTTTGTTAAATTTTTTGTTCCAGACTTTTCTCCTTCCCTCCCTCTTTCCTTCTCTCCAAGACAGCAAGCAATCTGATAATAGATTAAATATGTGCTATCCTTTTAAAAATATATTTTCACATTTGTCATGTTACATAGGAATAATCAGACAAAAAGGAAAAAAAAAACCACAAAGAAGCAAAAAAAAAAAAAAAAAAAAAAAAAAAAAAGATGAAAATACTGCTTTGATCCACATGCAGTTTCCATAGTTCTCTTTCCGAATGTGATTGGCATTTTCTATTCCTGTGTATTAGAATTGCCTTGAATCATGGCATTGCTGAGAAGAGCCAAGACCATCACAATTGACCATCACATAATCTTGTTGCTACTGTGTACAGTGTTCTCTCCGGTTCTGTAGAGCTTTAGATTTCATCTTATCCAAACCCCTTGTTTATAGATCACAAAAATAAAGCCTAATGAATTTAAATGACTTGTCCAAGGTCATATAGGTAGCAAGTGACAAGTGGGATATAAACCCAGGACTTCTGGCTGCAAAGACAGAAATTTTTTTCACTACAGCATTATATCACAATATAGCAAAAAGCAGCAGGAAAAAAAAAAAAAAACTTGGCAAGGAAGACAGCAAGCAGAATATTTAGTGATCTCTTCTAAAGGATAAGATCCTAAATGTTCCTATCTCTTGCTGACATTGTATTTGTTGCATGAGCTTCAAAACTAAATGAAATCTATAGTCTGACAAAAGCATTTGGTCTGAACACACACATACACACACACACACACACACACACACACACATGCGTCAAAGATGTCTACTGTCTAGGCTCTGATATTTAACTTCATATCAGAGTTGTAAAACTAATCCATTAGTAAAAGAGGTATTCCAAAAGTCTTAGTCTAATTTTAAACTATTAAAAATTAGGGCTGTATATGATAAAACTATTAAATCACTATATGTTTGTAGAAACTTTATAAGTGTATAATGAACTAGAGCCAGAGTAGAATAGGAAAGAAGACAACAGACTGAATTGCCTTTGTAAAATAGCAATTTTTTAAAAATAGATTTTTGTTGATCTCTTTTATCTTGTAGACTTCCCTTTGTATCCCTCTCCTTTCCCAGAGAGTCATCCCTTAAAACAAAAAAAATTATTTATTTTTTATTTTTGTTGTAATATTTGCTATATTGCAGTGGTCTAGAACTGAATGCCTATATTTCTATCTTTTACTTTAGAGGGGATAAAACATTAAATTTCCTTATTCTTTTTCAGTTATTTATAAATTTATTTTAAGTTTTCACATTCTTTAACAGATTTGTTGGACTTTGTAATATCTTCTTCCCCCCTTAATAGGATTTTATTTTTTATAATTACATGTAAAGATAGTTGTTAACATTAATTTTTGTAAGATTTTGAGATCCAATTTTTTCTCCCTCCCTCCCTTTATTCCAGCCTCCCAAAAGAGCAAGCAATCTGATATAGGTTATACATGTGTAATCATTTTAAACCTATTTCCATATGTCATATTTTGAAAGAAAAATCAGAACAAAAAGAAAAACCAGGAGAAAATATAGTGAAAACAGTCTGCTTTGATCTGCATTCAGTCTCCATAGTTCTTTCTTTGGTTATGAATAGCATTTTTCATCACATATCTATTGGAATTGTCTTAGATCATTGTATTGCTGAGAAGAATTAAGTCTATCATAGTTGATCATCACACAATGTTGTTGATATTGTGTACAATGTTCTGGTCACTTCACTCAGCATCAGTTCATATAAGTCCTTCCAGGTTTTTTCTGAATCCTGCATGCTCATCATTTCTTATAGGACAATAGTATTTCATTACATTCATATACCTCAACATATTCAGCTATCCTCCAATTGATAGGCATCCCCTCAATTTCCAATGTTTTACCGCCACAAAAAAGTGCTACAAACATTTTTGCACATAATTTCTTGGGGATACATACCTACTATATATTACAGCCCTTTGGGTATACAAACAAAAAAAATTTAAAGAAAAAGAGAAAATATGGATTTATTTTGTAGGCTGTAACTTTGAAGTTATTAATCACCCCTAACTAGTATCTTTTTATGTTCTCTTGGGATTCTAAGAACTCTTTTGCCTCACCAAATGCTGTCAGTTTTTTTTTTTCATTTGCAATATTTATTCAGAGATATTTGCTTTAATTTAGATAATCTGGAGATTATCTTCCTTTCTGTTTCAGTATCTTTCCTATTATTTATTTGTTTATGCTCAAGGTTTTTTTTTTTTTTTTCTTCATTTTTCCACATTATCCCCTCCCTCCCTCCACTCCCTCCCCCCGATGGCAGGTAATCCCATACATTTTACATGTGTTACAATATAACCTAGATACAATATATGTGTGTAAATACCCCTTTCTTGTTGCACATTAATTATTAGCTTCCGAAGGTATAAGTAACCTGGGTAGATAGACAGTAGTGCTAACAATTTACATTCACTTCCCAGTGTTCCTTCTCTGGGTATAGTTATTTCTGTCCATCATTGATCAACTGGAAGTGAGTTGGATCTTCTTTATGTTGAAGATTTCCACTTCCATCAGAATACATCTTCATACAGTGTTGTTGTTGAAGTGTATAGTGATCTTCTGGTTCTGCTCATTTCACTCATGCTCAAGGTTTTTAATTGAGTTCTCTTTACCTTGGGAGTTTTAGTAATTTCAGGCTTTTCCCCCCTTATATTTCTTTGTTAACTTCCCAAATCTTCTTTTGATGGAAAATGAATTCCTCTCAGCTTCCATCCTCCTGAAGAATTTCTTCCCACTAACTTTAATCACTGTCCCAAGGGATTGAGGTGGCCAAGAGACTAAAACAGCTAGTTCTAGAGAAGGACCCTTTTCTTAATTAAAAGCTCATCCATGGTGCTTGATTTCAATATTTTGCTTCACAATATTCTCATTTGGAGTCTAGGACATTCATGAAATTTGAAGGCATCAGAGAAGGCATGTGGATAATTTTCTCTATTCCTTCATTCCCTTGATAAAATGATAGAACATGCTTCTGATCCTTTTTTACAGAGATATTCAATGTTCCCAAGTTTTTCGTCATATTGCAATTTATTTGATGCAGTTCAGGTTCTGTGTCTTACCTGTCATCTTTCTAGTTTGTGCTTACAAATGCCAAGTTTGTTCAGCTATGAACATCAGTTTCTAGGTAGCATTTGCTCTGATGATTTCATCAGCCTTCTGTACCTGTTGGACAAATGCCATTAGTTTGTTGGAATTACAGGCAGTAGATGTGATAGAGTCTCAACAGATTCAGACTGGTAGAATTTAGGCCTCTCTCCATGAGGGAAAGGAGTTGGGACTGGCCTTTCTTTCCTACAATTCCCCAACTCTCCCAATATTCTGTTCCACAATCAGTACCTTAGTTGTCATGACCTCAATAAGCCCTAAACTTTGCTCTAACAGTCTCTTTCATTTTTTAATAATTTCAATTATTTTTTAAAGAACTGTTTGTTCATATCTTTTGTCTATTGGAGACTGAGTTTTGTTCTTATGAATTTCTGTTAGTTGTTTATATATCTTGGATATGAAATTCTTATCAGGAGTATTCAAAATACATATTTTCCCCCATCTTATATCACAGCTTCTCTTTTTGTTCTGGATTCATTCATTTTATTTACATGAAGCTTTCAGTTAATGAGAATTATCGACTAATCTTTATAATTGCTTCTGTCCCTTGTTTTGTGAAGATTTCATCTCTTACTCATAACTGTGAAAGGTATATGAACCGTTTTTCTTTTTCTCTAGTATAATCTTTTTTAAAAAAATTGTTTAATTGTTTTATTTTTCTGGCTATATATGTATATTAATAACTTTTTAAAATACACATTTCTTTATGAATCATGTTGGAAGAGAAAACTCAGAAGAAAAGGGAAAAATCATGAGAGGGAAAAAAACAGAAAAAAGATGTGAATATAGCATGTGTTGAAAATTGCATTCAGTCTCCATAGTTCTTTTTCTGGGTGGAGATGCCCTTTTTCTATTCAAAGTTTATTGGGACTGCCTTGGATAACTGAACTGCTACCAATTTGTTCATAGTTGATCATTGTACAATCTTACTGCTATTGTGTACAACGTATTCCTGGTTCTGCTTGTTTTGCTCAGCATCAGTTCTTGTAAATCTTTCCAGGCTTTTCTATAATAATCTTGTTCATCATCTTTTAATAGAACAATAATTTAATAAATCCATTACTTTCATATATCACAGCTTATTCAGCCACTCCCCAATTGATGGGCATCTACTCACTTTTCAATTCTTTGCTACCACAAAAAGAGCTGTTGCACATTTTTGCACATGTCGGTCTTTTTCGTTCCTTTATGATTTCCTTGGGATACAGACCCAGTAGTGATACAAGATATGCACACATAATGATACAGAGGAATGCACAGTTTAATAGCCCATTCGGTACAGTTCCAAATTGCTCTGTAAAATAGTTGTATTATTTTGCAACTCCAGCAACTTTACATTAGTGTCCCAGTTTTCCCACATCCCCTCCAACACTTACCATAATCAATCAGATTGTCTAAGATGATAGGAAAAGATAATAAGGAGGGGCGACATGGGAAAACTGGAACACTAATACATTGGGTTTTTGTTTGTTTAGTTTTTGCTGAGGCAGTTGGGGTTAAATGACTTGTCCAGGGTCACACAGCTAGGAAGTGTTAAGTGTCTGAGACCAAATTTGAACTCAGGTCCTTCTGACTTCAGGGCTGGTGCTCTATCCACTGCCCCACCTAAGCTGCCCCAAACCTAATACATTGTTGGTGAAGTTATGGAGTTGGAACTATGTCCAAAGCGCTGCCAACCTATGCATACCCTTTGGTCCAGCAGTGTCTCTACTGGGCCTGTGTAGCAAAGAGATCATAAAAAAGTGCAAACATGTTTATGGGAGCGCTTGTTGTAGTGGCAAGGAACTGAACAAACTGAGTGCATACCCATCAATTGGAGAATGTCTGAATAAGTTACAGTGTATGAATATTATGTCTATAAGAAAAGATCAGCAGGAGGATTTCAGAGAGCCCTGGAGAGACTTATATAAACTAATGCTAAGTGAAGTGAATAGAACCAGTACAGTTTTACCCAGCAACAGCAAGATTATAAGATGATTCATTCTGATGGACATGGCTCTTTTCAACAGAAGTGATTCAGGCCAGTTCTAATGGTCTTGTGATGAAGATAGCCATCTGCACCCAAAGAGAAGAGGTGAGGACTGAATGTGGATCACAACATAGTATTTCACTTTTTGTGGTTGTTTTGCTTCCATTTTATTTTCTTTCTCATTTTTTTTCCTTTTTCATCTGATTTTTCTTATGTAGCATGATATTGTGGAAGTATGTATAGAAGAAATACACATGTTTAACATACATTGGATTACTTGCCATCTATGAGAGAAGGTGGGGGAAAGGGAAAGAGAAAAAAATTTGGAAAACAAAGTTTTAACCAGGGTGAATGTTGAAAACGATGCATACGTTTTGAAAATAAAAAAATTCATGCTCTGATTCATGATCCCTAAATTTATCTGATCCTCTCTTTTCTCTATATTCTTCATGCAATCAATATTGCCAGTATATCTGTTATATATTCTCCCCTCTGGGTGCTTTCTGCTACTGCCTTGTAGACCTTGCCCACTTTTTCCTCTTTTCCAGTGTACCCCAATCCCAGAAGAGCATCAATTCCTGCAGTTGTCAGAGAAAACACTGCTCCATTGTAGGACCCCTCTCCGACAACATCCCTGTTTAAGTAGCCCACACTGATCTAATCCCTCATCTGGTTACCTTTCTATCCCAATTTGCCTCAAAAATCTCTTCCCTATGTCCATGTTCTCTCACTCCCTCAGGTGCCAGTTGTCCTGTTAGGATGAGTGAACTTTTAAAACTCCATATCCCTCAGGCCACACCCAGAACAAGATTCCCATTTCTCTTCATAAACCATCTCTTATTATTCATTGGAGCATTCATTAGTGGAACCTCCTCCCACCATTGAAATAAGATTGAAATAAATCTTTTCCCTGCTTTTCTTTTTAGTTCTTTTCCCTTCTCACCCACTCTCCAGTAGATTCTTTCCTTGGATCATAGGGGTCACCTTTCCTTATTGCTAGCCCTGGATTTTACCACTACACATCACACTTTGCTTTCTTTTCCCCTGCTCCCCTTCCGTTCACGTTTCTTCCCATGTTGAAATATAATTTCATCAAAAATAAACATTGATTTGCCTGTAGATTGTCACCAGATTCTGTCCATAATACTTCCTATCTGCCTCTTCACTGTTATTCCTTCAAGATTTCTGCCTTCATTCCTGTCTCCTTGTGTACATTTATGAAGAAGTTCCTTTCTGATCTTTCTGATGTCACTCTGTTATTGTTGCTATCTTTGATTGCTGAATGTATTCCCTCCTCTAGTATTTCTGTTGTTTGAGGTTTTAGTCCCGTCAATTCTGTTTCTTTTTTCCTAAAAATATTTTCAAACATCTCTTTATTATTGGAAGTCCCTCTTTTTTCCCCCCTATATGATTAAGCTCAGATTTGCAGGTATGTCATCCTAGGCAGCATCCCAGAGCTCTATTGCTCTTCAGAATACATTATTCCATTCCCTCTTATATTTTCATAAGTACAGAAAAGTCCTACATTCTTTGAATTTCTCTTTCTTTGTACTTGAAGGTCTTTCTCTTGTTTATTTGTAGCACATATTTCTGAATTAAATAGTTAAATTTAACCATTAACATTTAATAAATAAATTTAACATTTACTTCTTGGAGTTTGAAGCCTTGGTTTTTTTTTTTGTTGTTGTTGTTGTTTGTTTGTTTGTTTGTTTTTCCAGAACTGATCAGTGTATGCTTTTAATTGATATTTCATTTTTTATGTTCAAAAGATATAGATAGTTCTCTTCTATAATTTCCTTCATTGTGGCATGAAGGTTATTTGTTTTGACATGTTTTTCTGGGAAATTTTTGATCCTTAGATTGTTTCTACATATCCTATTTTAGAGAACAATGTGTTTATTTGCATAGGGAACATACTTTCTTTCTGTGTTGTTGTTTTTAGCTTCTCTTCTTCTAGATTGTCCTTTACTTCTGTATATTTTCATTCCTAACCTATCATTCTCTCTTTTGTTTCTTTGATGAGACTTATCATTGCATAGTCTATTTCCTTATTTTATTTTTGCTCTGTAGGCCATAAACTCAGCTCTCATAAATATAATTTCTCTTTTGAACCATTCAGGAACATTTTGTGGTTCCACGTTCTTCTCACATTCACAGGATCCTCTGTTTCATCAACTATCATATGCTTTTCCTTTATTTGTGGCTGCCTTAACTCATTTAGTATATTTGGAGATCATATTTTTTTCTTGTTAATAATTTACTTGTTGGTTTATCTGCCTTTGTTCAATGTTTTCTTTTTCCTGAAATCATTGGTAATTTCAGTTATACGGAAGAATGGTAAATGAGAGGGAGTTAGCACCAAATGTTACAAAGCCTGTCATTGTGTGTCTTGAAGGAAGAAAATATACATCTCTAAACATTTCTCCCCTATCTCTTCTCCAAAAAAGACTTTAATTTCTACTAGGAGGAGTAGCAAAAAATTGGGGCCAGAGGCCACTACCACCACTCTATTCTCAGAGAGAGAAAGTATTGGACTAGATGTATATCTCTCTGCTCTCTTAAATATTGTTCATCTAGGGGATATAACTTTTGATCAGTTTGTCTTTTAGGGGAAAGGGGAAGTCAGGCTTTTTATCCAAGATTTGACCTTTTTCCCACATGATACAAAGACCCCAGTGAACACACAGAAAAAGAAATAGTTATCTAAATCATAGCAAAACAGAAATCAGAAACAGTACAGATAGAAGGATATATACTGGGCAATACAATCAACTATTAGGTAACTCAGCTTGACCAGAGGTCCTGGATTTTACCCCTGTGCAAAGTCTCTGAAATTTCTAGATAGAAAGAGGGACATAATAGAGACTGCCAGCTGCCCTCACATCTTTCCAGAATCTTTTCCTTCAGCAGCCTAATTTGGGGTTAACCTATTGCAGCTTTTCTCTCAAAGCTGACAGCCAATTCAAAAGAAAACTTGAAGTTTGACCAATCCCAAAGGAGAGACTGACCCTGAAGAATCCCGGAAGGGGGAATGACAAAGACATGCTTAGAGAGTCCCATAAAGGACTCAAGAAGACTGCTAGATAGAGCTCTCCTCTCTTCTACTTCTCTTGAGGAGCAGGTCCTTCAACTCCGCAAATAAAAAGAGAGTCCCATACCACTGAGCTTTGGGATAGGGGCTATACAGTCTTTCCTCCCTCCCCCAATTCTTTTCCTATTGACTAGACCTTCATCTTATTGGTTATTTGACCTTGAAATCTTCTCAATAGTACCTATTGAAGAAGTGTTTCCTAAGAAACTTACATTTCATACTAATTAAATGCTGGATCATCTTCAGTGTGCTTGTAATGTTCCCCCCCCCAAGTATTCTCTCTAACCAAACATTCATGTTTTTAATACCAATATTCTTTTTGTGATGTTGTATAGCAGTAACACTGAAGTTGAACATCACCCAAAGGGCAAAATAAAGACATGTGGTAGATGTAAGTAGGCTAGAACATTTAAAAAAAAGAATCATGAAGAAAACAAAATATGTTTATCCAAAAATTCCAAATATAATGGATTTGGTTCATGCTCAGTCTGACTCATAATTGATAGTCTCCATGCTAATAAATGTTTATATGTTTAGAAGAATTGTACATATTTAATCTACTGGATTACTTGCTATCTAGGGGAGAGGTTATGGGCAAGGAAAGGAGAAAAATTTTAAATGAAGGGTTTTGTAAGAATGAATGGTGAAAACTATCTCTGTCTGTATTTTGAAAATAAAAAGCTACTAAACTTTTTAAAAAAGAATTTAATCAGATTCCATAAAAAGATAGTCTCCATGCTCTATTAATATTTTTATGATGTCAACAAAACTTAAGATTCCCAGCAAATTAGATAATCTCCTCTGACAAATATGATAAGACATGAATAAAAATAACATAATATGGATGGGTAAGGATCTACATTGTTGGAGGTAACACCTACACTGATTATCATAGATTTATTTTAGGTATGCTTTATATTTACTTAAAATGTTTAGGGATATATTGGATTTCCTCAGTAGAATATAAGTTTCTTGAGGAGAGGATTTATTCTGTTTTCATATCTTCTATACCTCGGTGTCCCTTAGACATAGTAGACATTTGATAAATTCTTTTTTAAATTGAGTAATATGGATATATGTTAAA
Source organism: Sminthopsis crassicaudata (assembly GCF_048593235.1). Classification (NCBI taxonomy): domain Eukaryota; kingdom Metazoa; phylum Chordata; class Mammalia; order Dasyuromorphia; family Dasyuridae; genus Sminthopsis; species Sminthopsis crassicaudata. Next base: position 233,860,176 of record NC_133620.1, on the reverse strand, counting down.
AGGGGAGGTGGTATAGAGACTTCAAGATGACTGGCAATGAATGGGGAGTATAGTGGATGACCTTGGAATTTCTGAAGTCTAACTAAGATCTAAATACTCAATAGTATTTGCTTCAACTGCTTTCATGGATTAGGCCATGGCTGGGTGTGGTCACTTGAATGCTTTAATCTTCTTGAAGCCACAGGTGCAAATTAGGTGACAGGTGGATACCAATAGTGGAAAGCTGTTCTGAAAAGGGCTAACTAGTCTTTCCTGAACACTCTGGAAAAAAGAATGAAGTTGATGACTTTATACAACTCTGCCTCACTTAAGTCCAATTTATGCACAAATCATTTTTTTTTAATCATTTTAACCTACTTCAGAGTCCTATGGCAACAATCAAGTAATAAAGTATCAGGCACACATTCACTAGGAGCTATCATCATAACCCTGCATAGAAGTGGCCCTGACCCACAGGACCATCACTGAACTGAAGCAACGGTGTAATTTAGTAGTCTCTTCAATGTCTGAGAAGACTTTTTAGCTTCCATTTGCCCCATTATAGTGATTTACTTCAGTTACCTTTTATATCTCTTTTTCCATTTGATGAATTCTACTTTTCAAAGTGTGTTCTTCAGTGGATTTTTTTTTGCATTTGGCCATTATATTTTTAAAGGAATTGCCTTCCTTTTCTAAGCTGGTAACTTTCTCTTCCATACCTCTTATTTCTTTTTTTCACTTTTTTCTATCACTCTTATTTATTAGCTTTTAAAAATCTTTTATGAACACTTCTAAGAAGCCTCTTTGGGATTGAGACCAATTCATATCACTCCTTGAGATTTCCTCAAAGCCATAGTGGCTTTCTATGATCAAGGTTTTTTTTTTCTGTTTTCTGTTCATTTCTTTCCTTTTCTTTTTGTATTTCCTTCTTTTTTACTTTTATGGTCAAGCTCTTCTCCTGGGATAAAATGAGTGCTGTCTCAAGCTTCCTATGCAGCTCTGAGCCTTGGCTTTGAACAGGTGACCCTTTGTATTTGGTGTCTTGCTCACAGCAGGAGGTAGTCCTACCTGTTCTTTCCAGGAAACAGTGGGTTTCCCTAGCTGGCAATTTGACTATTGAGCTGGGACTTGAGGCTGTCCCACTGGTTTGTTCCTCTACTGAGTCAGGACCAGGGGTCTCAGGCGCTGATTTGCTGTGATTCAGATTCTTTCAGTGGCTTTCCCAGACACCATATGAACTGGGCTGACAGTCTCTTTCACCCAGTCAGCCTGACCTTTCTTGAAATCCTTCCAATCTATCTTGAGCTGGAGAATGGTTTCATTCCATCAGACTCTGTCCAGAGGCTTGGTTTCATGTGGTTTTCAAGGGAAACTGGGGGAGCTGGAGCAGTTTTGTGGCTTTATTCCACTCCACCCCTGGAACTGGAAAGCACCTGCTAGTGTGATGAAGGGGCCAGAAAAGGTGCCCCCCAAATGGTCTGCTTCACTTAGCCCTCATTATATCAGACATAGATTCCACTATGTGGCCAAAACACACACACACACACACACACACACACACACACACACGTAAAGAAACCTGAAATGTGCAAATTTAGAGACGGCTCCACTCCAGATGTTCATATGTACTATTTGTGCCTGAGTTATGGTACAGCCTTTTGCTTTCATATTAGTCTGAATAGACATAATCACATATAATCACAATGTGATTTCATTTTAATCTTCTAGAAGAAAGGACAACGATTAATTAAATTTAATCATTAATTCAACATTTATTGAGCAAACAGAAATAATGCCAGGAATTATGCACAGTGCTGTGAAAAACAGACAAAAATCAACCCATCCTTCCTTTCAAAGGGCTTACTTTCTCCTAGGAAGGCAACAAGTACATAGATAAGGTGTATACAAATAAGATACAAGGTTAATACAAAGTAATATATGATGGCAGAAGGGAGAACAATAACAAATTGAGAGATGAGGAATAACTATAGGAAATGGTATTTAGAGATAATAATTATTATAATAGATGGCGTTTGCATAGTACTGTAAGGTTTGCAATTACAAGTATTTTCTCATTTCTTCACAATAACCCTGGGAAATAGATATTAACATTCCTATTTTACATAGAGGCAGACAGAGCTTAAATTATTTGCCCAGTGTCATATAGTAAGTGTCAATGGCTAGACTTAAATTCAACTTTTCCTGACTCCAGGTTCAATTTTCTGTCTACTTCACCACTTACCTGCTTTCTAACAAAGATAGGAATTCCAAGTGAGGAATGGGAAAAGAATTTCAGGAATGGCGTGAAGCCTGTGCAAAAGCACAAAGGTAGAAAGTGGAATATCCTATATGAGAAACATTAAGTAGGCCATTTTGGCTGGTCAGCAGAGTGGATGAGGAGGAGTGATGTGAATTCACTCTGGGAATCAAAATTGGAGTCAGATTGGGATGGGATTAGAATGGCAGACACAGGAACTTGTTTCTTGCAAAGACAAAGGAAGCCACTTGAGCTTCTTGAGCAAGAGAATGACATGGTTAGACCAAGTGAGTGACTAAAAGTAGGAAAAGACTACTAGGATATGATATAGTCATTTGGTCATGTCTGATTCTTCATGACCCTATGGATTTGTCTCGGCAGGTTTCTTTGCAAAGACACTAGAGATGTTTGCCACTTCTTTCCCACCTTATAGATAAGAAGCTGAGGCAGGTATGGGTTAAGTGGCTTGCTTAAGGTCATATAATTAGTGTCTGAGGCCATATTTGAAGTTGGGTCCCCTCACTCCAAGCCTACTGTTCTATATACTGCGCCACTTTGTTGCCCATATTGAGTCCATTAAAGAATAGTGCGAATCTTTAGTCAAGCCAAGAAAAACAGTTGATTTCCTTATTAAAGACATTATTCCCTACCCTTTCCAACTGTTCAGTATCAAAGTGGCTAACCTATTTCATTCTGGAAGTCATTCCCCATCAGCTCCTAAACCAATTCAGTAGCATCAAAACTTAATGAGGAGGCACTCTGAGTAACCTGTCAGGCCCTACCTAGCAACAGTATAGCCTGAGGAGTAATAATAATAATAATTAAATGAATAATAATTTTAATAATGATGATGAAGTTACCATTTACATAGCACTTACTATGTGCCAGGCTCTGTTCTAAATGCTTTATAAATATTTCCTTGAATACTAACAACATCCTGGGAAGTAAGTACTATTATTATCCTCATTTTGTGCATAAGGAAATTGAGGCAAAAAAGTGAAATGATCTGCTCAAGATTACACAGGTAGAGATGTCTGAGGTTGGGATTTGAAATTAGTTTTTCCTGACTTCAAGCCCAGCACTTTATCTAGCATACCACCTAACTATCTCTACTGAGTTTTAATTTAAGAACATCACCACAGTGATAAACACCTGTAAGAGAATAACTAAATGATCTGCTCAACCCAATCCAGCAAAAGATTGGTCCATTCTGCCAAGACAGTACATCTTGGGAAGGTGCAAACCCAGGTGATCCACCAGTGCTTTGGATGCTGAACTGCACCATGTCCTGTGAAGAGCTGGTCTAGCTAAAACAGAGAACTTATAGTGAGGTCTAGGGAGAGGAAGTGATCAAGGCCATATAGTTTGAGTTGCAATTTGGTTTAGCCATAAATCCTCTCTATGAGTGTGCTTCTCTCACACTATACTTGAAGTTCATGCCCATTCTTCTCTCCTTGTAGCCTTTGAGAATATTTGTGTGAGATTGAAGTTTGTAAGATAGCATTTATAACGATATCCACCTACTGGGTTACTAATCCCAATAAAGTAGTAAAAAGTAATAATAGTCCTTGACACTTTGGGGGACCTAATCCACTAATAGTAGTGTGATTTGAGCAAATGAAGTCAGAAGGAGCATTATATTTTAATGTATTTTATAGAAAAGGTGCCTCTAAAGTCTTATTGAAAATTTAATCTATTAAACTTGAAGATGCACTAAAACTTTTAAGATACCTTGTATTTTTATGGATGAGTTCTATTAGTTATGTAGCCAATTGTATGTCATAGTGCGGATAATAAGCATTTTTCATTTACTTTGTTTTCACTGTTTGAATGGTTAAGAGAATCTTTTGGATAATTATAGGTCTCATTCAAGAGGTTCAAAACGTTCTTAAGCTTGATTCAACCAACATGATATTATCTAGATAGGAATACCTATATAATCTGTCCAGTTGGAAAAGGTAATCCATTTCCCACCTTGTAATCTCAGATGGACCCTGTTGGAACCTCCTTCTGCCCACCTCAAACAGTAGATCTAGAATTAGACATCCAGAAAACCAAGTCAGGTCATAGGAAGTGTCTTGTTGAAAGAGATCCTTTAAAATGACATTTTGATATACTCAATCAAATGCTTTTCTTTGAATAATTTTTTTTTAAAATAAGGATCATGGAATCTTGTGTTTTTACACTTTTCAATCAATTATATGATGGTAAATATGTGATCAATTGTGAAACTGAACAAAAGTCGTCCTCTTAGTTGCCTTTTGGGAGGTGAGGAATATTAATAAAATCTGAGATTATTCCCATGTCTTTCTTATCTTCCCCTATTTAATACACATTAATTGCTAATTCCCTCATAATTGTGTCATATCCAATATAGATCTTCTCTATGTACATTTAATTTAATCTAGCTTCCTAAATTTTGGTATTTTTATTCTTTTTATATGCATATCTGGGTTTATAAGACCTAAGCATGGTGGCTTTTGTAAAGACAAACAAACCTTGTTTTTGATTTTTTTTTAATGTCTACAGATCTTTTCCATTTTTCTTTCTTTTAAAATTTTTTTCTGTTTAAATTTATTGATTTTTTTCTCTCCTTTATTCCCACCCACAATTAGGAAACCACATGTGAAGTTATGTAATATATTTCTATTAACAGTCAAGTTGTGAAAGAAACCATAGATCTCTCATCCTAATGAAATTAAAAACTCTCAAGAAAAATTAAATTAAAGAGAGATAAAGAGAATAATAGAGAATGCTTCGATGTATATTCAGACTTGATCAGTTCCTTCTTTGGGTATGGATGGGATTTTTCATCATAAATCCTTCAATGTAGGTGTTGGATGACTGTACTATTGAGAATGACAAAGTCATTTATAGCTGGTCATCTTGCTATTACTTTGTATACAATATATTGCAGTTTGTTCATGGAAGACTTTTCAGTTTGTGTGTGTGTTTGTGTGTGTGTGTGTGTGTGTGTGTGTGTGTGTGTGTGTGTGTGTATGTTTTCCTGACAGAATCCCACTCATCATTTTCCAGAGAATAATATTCCATCAAAGAAACTTACTTTGCAATTTTTTTTACAATTATTGGTAATTCTATTTCCCTCCATTTATTCTCTCTTCTTACTCTGTCCTTCCTCAAAAGTATTTTGCCACCCCAATATGCCTTCTCTTTAATCACCCTGCTTCCCTTTCCATATGCCATTCCCCTCTTATTATTCTGCATTCCCCTATTATTATTCCCTCGATTATATGTATGTTATTTCCTATTTGATCCAATTCTGATGAGAGTAAGGGTCACTCACTCATCTTTTCCTCCTCATCTTTTCTTCTACTGTAAAAGCTTTTTCTTTCCTCTATTTTCAGGGTAGATAATTTGCACCACTCTACTTCTCCTTTTCCCTTTTTCCCCAGTACATTCTTTTCTTTCCCTTTAATTTTGTCATTAAAAAAAAAAGATACTATCTATTCATATTCAACTCACACATGCCTTCTGTCTATATATTCTGTCATAAAAATGAATATGTTCTAATGAGTTACAAATATAATCCTCCTATGTAGGAATGTAAACAGATAAACCTTAGGTCCCTTATATCCCTTCCTAATTACCTCCTTATGCTTCTTCAAAATCCTGTTTTTCAAAATCAAACTTCCCATTCAGTTCTGGTCTTTTCATCATGAATGCTTGAATATCCTCTGTTTCATTGAATGACCATCTTTTCCCCTGAAGGATTATACTCAGTTTTGCAGGGTAACTAATTCTTGGTTGCAATCCTAACTCCATTGCTCTCTGGAAATGTTATATTCCAAGCCTCTTGGTCCTTTAATATAGAAATCACTAAATCTTGTGTTATACTGACCGTGGCTCCACTATAAATTGTTTCTTTCTGGATGCTTGCAATAGTTTCTCCTTGACCTGGGAGTTGCTGAATTTTGCTGTTAATATTCCTGGGAGTTTTTATTTTGGGACCTCTTTCAGGAGATGATCAGTGAATTTTTTCAATTTCTATTTTACCCTCTGGTTCTAGAATATCAAGTCAGTTTTCCTTGATAATTTCTGAAAAGATGATGTCTAGGTTCTTTTTTTTTTTGACCATGACTTTCAGGTAGACCATTATTTTAAAGTTATCTTTCCTGGTAATATTTTCCAGGTTAGTTATTTTTCCAGTGAAATATTTCACTTTTTTTTCCTATTTTCCCTTTTTTTAATGATTTCTCATAAAGTCATTATCTTTCATTTGCTCAATTCAATTTTTTAAGGAATTATTTTCCTCAATGAGCTTTCGTACCACCTTTCCCAATTGGCCAATTTTGCTTTTTAAGTCATTCTCATTGTTTTTCTTTCTGTTTCCTTTTGCACCTCTCTCAATTCTTTCCTAATTTTTCCTCTATCTTAGTTGATTTTCATGGCCTGAGTCCAATTCTTATTTTTCTTGGAGGCTTTGAATGTAGAAGCTTTGACTCTATCACCTTCTGTGTTTTGAACCTCCCTGTCAATAACTTTCAATGGTCAGAAACTTTTTTTTGTCTTCTGGTCTTTTTCCTAACCTATTACTCAGCTTTAAATTCTTTGTTAAAGAAAAACTCTTTTTCCAGGGTGGAGAGAGTACACTGTCCCAAACTTCAAGGGTTTTGTGCAGCTTTTTCAGAAATCCTTCTAAGATTGTAACCACAAACACTCTTTTCTGCTCTAGAGCTGTTAGGTGTATTCCCATCTCATTGTAACTGTAAGATCTAGTGTGCTGGCTGGTGCTGGGGCTTTGCTGATCATAGCCTGCATACTAGACTCCCACTCTGTTGCCACAGAACTTCTTTACTGACCTTCTGAATCCTCCTTGTTGTCTCCGGGCTGAGAGGTCCAGAAGTCTCCAGCACTGCTGATGATTCAGAGGTCCTGCTTTGCTGATTTTGGGATCTGGGCTGGAGCTCTGGCCAAGCCTGCACTGGGATTGTACGTTTCTAGTCTCTTTTCCCCTCAACTTTTCCTAAGCAAAATCTTCCTTCCTTCCCAAGAAGGGAAGAAGAAGCATGACATTGGGGATCAAAGGCTACTCTGTTTTCCTCAGAAAGGAGGTATTAGGCTAAGATTCTATGTTCTTTTAAATATTTATAACCTAGGAATATGATCTAGGGATTCAATCTAACTTTTGATCATTATCATTATTGGGAAGAAAGGGCTTGACCCTTTTTCCACCTAATATCAATTCCACAATGAACACACATAGAGTATAGCAGAGAAACCCATTTATCTCAATTGTAGCAAAAAAGAAATCAGAGAATGTATAGGTGGGAAAATATATGTTGCATAATGCAGAGTAAAAGAACTCTAGTGTCAGTGGGATACCTCTATTAAGACAGGGTGTCCTGGATGTCGCTCCAGGGTAAAACTCCTTAAAGTTTCTACTGTAGTAAGCTGGGGACCAAAATATGTCAGGGCTGCCAACTTCTTAGAGCTTTACCCTTTGAGGACTCTAAAAGCTTGAGTCTTGGGATAGAACTGATGAAGGCTGGAGCTCTCTTATCTCCCAGAGTTCTGCCTTGCTCCTCATGTGGGGCAGAGTCTTCATTTATACAAATAAGGAGAGAGTGCCAAATCAATAAGCTTTGGGACAGAGATAACATACATATAATCCTTTTTCTTCTTAAAAGGTTTGGTTTAGTAGAATTCAAAGGGTATATATATTTTAATGACTTTTGTGTTAGACTTCTGAACTACTTTCCAAAGTGGCTAGACCAATTCATATGTCCACTAAGAATGTATTTTCTTATATATAGGGCCTGACACAACAGGTTCTATATAAATGCTTTCCCCACCCTGCTCCTTCCCTTTCAAAAATGGTCATTTTCCATTTTTTGGTAATTTTTTGCCAACTTGCTGGTGGGACTCAGAAGTTGCTTTTTTATGACTTTCTCCAATGACTAGTTGTTAGAATTCTTGCAAGGTGCTAAGTCAGTGGAATTGATAGAGACAATGGTTGTTTAGCAGGGTGCTTAACAGTTCTATAATTGTACTTAGTACTTATTAGAGTTCCACAACATTCATACCTTTAAGAGAGCATATATAAGGAGGAGCCTACAAAAGCACAAGCCCACTCTCAGAGGCAGAGGCAGATTCATTCCAACTTCCACCTTTGTGCTGGCTGGAGGCATTCAGAGGAACAGAGGCTAAAGTTGGCAAAGGCAATAGCGGCAAGAGCTCTTGGAACCAAGGAGAGAGCTAGGTCTCTAAGAAAGCCAATTGGGCCCAAGGTAGGAGACAATACTTGGAAAGAGAAAATAAAGGATCTGGACTTTAACTCCTGGCTGCATTTGAGGTGATTATTACTTTGAGTTGAAACTAAGGCTGCTCCCAGAAGCCCTCAAGAAACCTGCTCCCAGAGAACATTACAATTTAGAGAAGAACATTGCAACTAATGACTTAGAACATTTAAAAAATACTTATTGATAATTGATTCCTTCTTTTGAAAACTGCCTGTTCATATCTTTTGATCACTGATAAATGAAATTCATTCACGGGGAATGAATTCTTATAAATTTTGAATTTGTTTTCTATATATCATGGAAATCAGGCCTTAATCAGAAAAACTTACTATTAAAGTTTTATTACCTCAAATACCTGTTTCTCTCAGAATCTTAATTGCATTGATTTTGTACAAAACCTTTTACATTTTACATAATTAAAATTATGCATCTTATCTCCAAAGGTACCTCTGATTTGTTTAAGATGTCAACTCTCCTAAGTCAGGCTGATTTCTAGTTTTCCTCAAAAGTTTTTGTTGAGTCTCTACCCTATTAATGGAGGTGAATATGATGAGTAAGTACAATCTGTTGCAATGATTGACCTATTTTTTAACCAGGACCAAATAATTTTGGTAATTACTGCTTTGTAGTATAGTTTGAGCTCTGATACTGCTAGGCCCCCGGTGATCTCACCACTATCACAGATAGTGGGAGAACTCTGGGGAAGGTATATTTGAAACAAGGACAGCAGGGTGCTTATAGTTAAGCACTTACTCATTGTGATGGATGAGATAATGATTCTCCAATTTACATATAGTTAGTGTGATATAATGATGTGATTACTGTAGTTAGCACTTATGCAGTGTAATATGGTGATGTAATGGTTCTACAGTTAGTACATGCTCAGTGTGCTGTAGTGACATAATCATACTAAGGCATTTAAGGGCTGAGAGGACTTGAAATAAAGGGACTCCATCCTTTCCATCTTCGTAGTGGCTCTCCTGCCTTCATCACTTCTTCACCTAAGACCAACGCCTGTCCAGAGATCCTCCAGAAAGTTAGTCCAGACACTACAACTAACTATCCATTTATAAAAAATATTTCTCTTCAGATTCTTGACCTGTTGTTCCACCAGAAGAGTTTTGTTTTGATTTGTTTTAGCTCTTATAGTCTTTTGGTAGTTTGGTATGACACTGAATAAAACAATCAAAGTAGTAATATATTGACATAGCATTTCCATTAACAATATTTTCCAATCATTTAGGTCCATCTTTATTTCTGTAAAGAATGTTTTTATAGTTGCATTCATATAATTCCCCTATATGTCTTTTTTTTTTTAAAGCTTTTTATTTTTCAAAACATATGCATGGACAAATTCTTCAATATTAGCCCTTGCAAAACTCTATGTTCCAATTCCCCTATATGTCTTGAAAGACTTCAAAAACTTTTACATATATTTTGAAAAGCAATTTTCTATCTTTTCCTGTTGGGTGTTGCTTATAATATGCAGAAATGCTGATGATTTGTATGGACTTATTTAATATTGTACAAAGTTGCTAAACGTAATGTTCTTCTCTAGATTATAATGTTCTCTGGGAGCAGGTTTCTTGGGGAGCTTCTGGAGGGAGCCTTAGTTTCAATTCAGTTCAATAATCCCAAATGCAGCCAGGAGTTAAAAGTCCAGATCCTTTACTTTCTCCTTCAAAGTCTTGTTTCTTTTCCTGGGCCCAGTTAGCTTTCTTAGAGGCCTGTCTCTCTTTCTGGTTCTCTTCGAATGTCTCCAGCCAGCACAAAGGTGGAAGTTGGAATTAATATTGACTCCTCCTCCCAGAGAGTGGGTTTGTGGGTTTCTGACTTTTGAATTTCCTGGAAGTCCAAGAATGGGCTTGTCTCTTCGTGGGCTTGTGTACTCCTCCTTATATACGCTCTCTAAAGGTGTGAACTAATGTGTGAACTCCTTTAAAGGTGTGAACTAAGTATATAAGCATTAGCACCTTGTTTCAAGTTCTGGCCCATAACAGCTAAAGTTACCGTTTCTATTAATTTTCTAATTTAATTATTTTTTTAGGGTTCTCTAGATAGACCATATCTTCAAAACATGAGTTTTTCTTTGCTTTATTCTCTGAATTTCTCTTCTAATATGGCTAGCAGTCTTAGTGTTGTTAAGTAGTAGTGGTGATAATGGGTATCTTTGCTTTATCCCTTTTCTTTATAGGATATCCAAATTTGCTCTGTTATAGCAAATGTTTGCTCTGGTTTTTGGGTAGGTACTACTTACCATTTTAAGGAAGTAATTCATTCCTATGTTCATCTAGAGGGTGAACTCTAGCAACACGTGTAGGGATTTTTACCAAAATTCTTTTCATCATTTAATGATATAATCACGTACTTTTTACCATTTTTGTTGTCAAGATGGCCTGCATTCCTGGTATAAATCCAACTTATTTATAAAGTATAATCTTTTTAATGTTGCTCTATCTTCTTTTTGATGGTCTTAGGAGAAAAATGAAATAAGATTAGATAAGAGAAGGAACTCACTATCTCACATAAGAAGGATGAATGAGATAAGAGTATACAAATGAGAAAGAGCTGGGCAGATGGTAGCTTTCTATGAATTTCACTTTCATCTAAACTGGCCAAGAGAAGTCTGAACACATTCTTACTTTTTTCCCATGTGTGCATGTACACATGTATACAGTGTGGTATAGAACTACATTAAACACAAAAGGAAAATAGGTGGGGATAAAGACAAAAGAGAGGAGAAAAACAGGAGTGTGTAATTTGTTTTGTGTAATAGTATAATTGTATACACAAAACAAATTCCAAGATTAGAGGAGAAAGTATGAAGGGGGATTTAAAGAAAAAGAGAGTAAAAAATATGCAGGATTAGGGAGGAATCCTTCCTTGCATGAGGAAGAAGAGTGAAAGTATCACACTTGTTAGGCAAACTCCTTTCATAACCTTTTTTTTTTTTTTTTTTTTTTTTCCAGAGTGGTAGGACAAAAAATAGGAAAAGCTACAAGAAATCAGAATGGAGGGAAATTGTTAATCATAACTGTGAATGAAACAAACTCATTCATGACTCAGAAGAGTATAAAAAATGGATTAGAAAACAATCCAACAATAAGCTTACTTTAATACATTTGAAAAATAAAGAGAATTAAACTAGGAGCTGAAGCATAATCTGTAATGCTTTAGTTGAACTTAAAAAGATTTTTGGTGATTCTTTAAGGTTGTTTAGGTTATACCTAAACAAAGGCTATACTTAAACAATAGCATCATATCATCTGAAAACATAATTTCTTTTTCTTAACCTCTACTTATTCCCTCAATTTTTCTTTCTTGTTTTACTGATGTGGGCAGCATTACTAATTTAGTACTATATCAAATATCAGTGTGACAATGGATATTCTTATTTCACCCACAATTTTATTAGAAAGTATTCTAGTTTTCATTACCTATATGGGAACTCTTAGTTCTAGATATTTGCTATTAATGATTTTTTGGGAAAAAAGCTTTTTACTTGTTATCTAGTTTGTTTTTTTAAGAGAGGTGCAGTGAATGGTTTTACCAAAAAACAAACAAACAAACAAAAAACCCCCAACCTATTAGTAAGCTTGTTTTTGTTTTTAAAATTATATGGGTATTTATTGTTTTCCCAATATTTAACCAGTTGTATATTCCTGGTTTAAATCTATCCTTGACATATTTTACCCTTTGCTAATATTACATCAATGTTCATTAGGATATTAGTCTAGTTTCCTATTTTCTGTCTGAACTCTCCCTGGTTTATCATAAGAAGATCATGTTTGTGTCATAGTTAGTATTTGGTAGAAGTTTCTTTCACTATTTTTGTAGTTCACGGAATATTGGAATTGGCAAAATATTCTTTGAATATTAATCTATCTGGCCCTGCATGTTCATTTATGAACTTTCTTTTAATTTTTCCCTCTGAAATTAGGTTAAATTCTATGTCTTTGAGTACTTTTCGTCAATATTCATTTATTTGTTGTTTTTATTGGCATGTAGGGCAGCAAAATTGTTGTACTATCTTTTATTTCTTCATGTGTTGTGAATTTTTTTTTATTTTTGATACAGATAATTAGATAATAAAGAAGGAAACTACATTTTGCTTCAAGATCAAAATAGATTTCTATATGTATATGCATTAGATGGCATAGCTTGTAATACTTTGTATTACAAATCAATTATGAAAAGATAAAACTATAATATTAAATTATAATTATACTATTATATAGTAATTATATATATATAGTAACTAATTATATATATAGCTACATATATATATATATTAACTATAATATTAAAGGCCTCAGTACACCTTTATCAGCCTGAGATAAATCTAACAAAAAAAGGAGCTAAATAAAATTTTGTGCCAATTATGAAATAGAAATAGAAAGAATACATGTTTGTCTAATATGCTACTACTATTCTCTATTTGCTACAACAAAAAATGATCAAGTGTTGGGGACATAAAAACTCACAAATAAATGCAGAAATACAGAAATTATTAGGCACATCCTATACTGGTCACAATGAAACAAAAATTATATTACATAAAGGGCCCCTGAACACCAAATAAACTGGAAATTAAATATTTAAGTAAATTAATGAGGTAGTATGTCCAAGAATAAATCAAAGAAGTGATAATTTCATTACTAACAATGACAACAATGAGACAGTATCTACTCAAAGCAGTCCTTAGGAAAATTTATGCTTAACCACTTTCTTTTCCCCCCAAATAAAAGAGGAAAAGAACAGATCAATGAATTGAGAATGCAAACAAATATTAGGGAAAAAATATGAAGCCTTAATTAAACACTAAAACAGAAATCCTGAGAGTAAAGAAACATATTTGCAACATTGAAAAAAAAAAAAAAAACTGAAAAAACCAGGGAGGTTTTTTTTTTTTTTAAATAGAAAAACCATTAGCTGATTTGATTATGTTGCAAATTTATTCATTCTTACAAAACTACAATGGGTAGAATGATTTTAAAAATCTAAATGACAGAAACAACTTGGTTTGTACAATCTAAACACTGAAAGTATCCAGAACTATATCCTACGATAGGAAATTATAGAGAAAAACCATTAAAGCAAATGTGGTAGATTAAGAAGGCTGATCTTAAAGTCAGAAAAGCATTAAGTTCTTAACTCTCTTAGACACTTACTAGCCATGTAATGATCAATTTCCTTTACTTCTCTGAGTCCTTATTTTTAAAATGAAAGAATCGAACTCTGAATACAAAGATTTCTTCCGGTTCTAAATCTATGATCCTATGACCTCTAACAATCACAACAGTACAGTAGTGAGTGCCCTTTCTCTTTTTAAGTATTACATAATCTAGTGATCTTTCTGTGAATGTGTTAGAAGTCCAGTTCCTTTGCTACATGTAACCAACTAAAATTTAGTTTAAAACAATCCTTATTTATTAGATGTAAAGGAAATTTATCTAGTGATCTACAGCACATCAACAATATAGCAAAATAAATATAGTCTATACTTAAAATGTAGTATTAACCTTGACATGTATTTGAAAATTGTCAAATCAACTATTAAGTTAAAATACTAAAATATATCAAATGCCAAATATGCCAAATAAAAACTCTATGAGAGAAGTTGCCTGTAATAAAGGTTGCCTATGTAATCCCGGGCATGTCCTTTAATCTGTTGTGTCCCAAGAGGCCCTCTAAAATTATTTATCAGTAATTTGTATTGTCTAAAATTCCTCACATTGATGTACTCAAAAGATCCTGATCCAAAACAATAAAAACACAGATTTATTAATGGCCCAAGCACAAAAAAACAATTTACAACCCTTCCTTAAGTCTCCAGTGCTCATTATTTCTTTATATTAAACTTCTTTTACATATAATTACATACATATAATTTATGTAGGCTTTAACTATTTTAGTCTGAAACATTTCTAGGAAAGTAGGAACAAAAACATAGACATTTTTGCTGTTTCATTACTTTGCTATTATATGACTTTAAACTTCACAAAGTGCTTTGTTATTTTACTTGATCCTCACAATAGCCCTGTGAAGTAGGCACTATTTTTAGTAGGCACATTTTACAAATGAGGAAATCGAGGCCCACAAATGCACTACTACCCCAGAGTTCATGTAAGCATGAGATTTGGAATTTAAACACAAGTATGCTGACTACCATATCCACTGTTGTACAAATCTTACAAAAATCCTCTCCCAATATTCTGAATATTATACTTTTCTAAAATGATCGTCCTAATGGATAGCTTTGGCCATGTCATAAAACTTTAAGGAACTAATACCCACGGGCTAAAATACAAACTCCTTAGTGTGTCCTATCTTTTCTATTTTATTTCACATTACTCATACTGCATTCTAGTTTCAGCCAAATCAGGTTACTACAACCCAATTCTCTCCCATCCTCAAGCAAGCATTTGTACATAGGCTGTTCCTACACACAAAATTTGGGCACTTTACATTTCATCCCATTGCAATGACTTTTTTTAAACCCAGTCATATTTAGTGCCACCTCTATATGAGCTTTTATTTCTACCAGGTGAAAGGAATTTTCTTCCTTATCATATAACTTCCTTCCCTTCCCCCAGTTGTCTCATTTATAACTAAAGAAAAGAGCCATCTATTGTACAAGGACACTTCTCATAATGAGTTCCCTTATACTAATGAAATAAGTTTGGATCGAAAATACATACTAAGAAAAAGCTTCCTGAAGGACAAACTCATTTTACATATTTGAATCCCATTTGACAATATCTTACATATTAAGTGTTTAATAGATATTTCTTAATTGAATGGCACTTGAAGGCTCTCCACTGTAAATGGAGATTGTGAAAGGGAAGAATTTAATCATATATTTTGGAGAAAAATGCTCTTAATAATGGAATATTGCTTTGAAATTTATTTTCCCATTAGTGACAAATTTTGAAAGGACATGCAATAGACTGCCCATATTTCATTTTCTAGATATTATAAATCATTTAAATTATATACATATATATTATTTGTGCCACACAACTCTCCCACTTTAGAGATGAGGAAAAAAAAAAAGACTTAGGTTAAGTATTGACTATTCAAATAGCAAAGTTGGGATTTCAACACATTTTAACTCCAATCTAGTCTTCTTCCTACTGCTACTTTTGCAAGACGATAGTAAAGGAATCTTTTACTACAAAGTGAAATAGTTTGGTCTTCATTCCTCAGCTAATCATTTAAAAGTATCTTGCACATTTGAATTATTTCCTGTTTCTGTGTCTTTGAAAAAGACTCATCTCTGGAATTTATTCCTTTCCTTACTTTTCTGCCTCTTAATAATTTATAATTTCCCTTTAAGGATAACCTCATGTACTGTCTCCTAAGGGAACTTTCTCTGACAGCTTTAGCTTTAAACATACTCAGTCCTCAAATTACCATGTAGATTTACAAATAATTTCCCCTAGAACACAAACTTGTTAAGGATGTGTTAATTGAGGCATCTAGATAGTGCAGTGGATAGAGCTGGCTCTGAAGTCATTAGGACCTGAATTCTAATTTGGTTTCATACCTCAGACTTCAGACACTTAATGCTTACTAACTAGCTATGTGACCCTTGGGCAAATCACTTAACCTCACAATTACCTTGTTTAAAAAAAATAATAAATTTTATATATATATATATATATACACTTTTTTGTTATTTTTTTTGTATTCTCATCAACTGGCACAATGATCTTTGACACAAGTAGCAGCTTAATTCAGTCCTATTTAGAATTAAAATGAATTCTTATTAGACAATATTATATACACAGCAGCACAGTGTGAATTGTGGACTTCAAATTTGGATTCCTCCAAAAAAGAATGACAATTTGTGAAGTTCTAAGTCTAGGAAGATGTCAAATGAACCCAAATAAGGATATCTATATTCCTGGGAATTCTCATGTTAAATAGAAATATTTACTTTAACACTGAATTCATGGGACTTTTCCCACAGAATTAAAATTATTTTAAAAAAGGAATTTGAGATTAAAACATTATGTATATGGATATTTTATGACAGAAAAGCAGGTAAGTAGAAAAAAAGAGGCACTACTAAACGGCTTAGAAAAACAAGTTTTCTATTTATTTAAAAATAGGTTTGTAGTTACTACATTGCAGTGACAGGAATTCTTACACATACATTCTAGTTTGTATAAAAGGATTCAAAGAATTATGCATCAAAACTAACATAGAAAGTGTCCACATAACAGTAAAGAAAGGTCCAATCAGTATGTACAAAAAGAAAGGGCACTGTTATCCTGTTGTGATACTGCAGGTTATAACAACATGATATTCCAGGTTTCTGGAAGAAAAAAACTGGATAAAGCTAAAGAATTATCTTGTTTTGAAACTGTATGGTATTTATTACATACAACAGATTCAACATTGTATTCTGTACAAAATAAGTGTATTTTATATCCGAAAATGTGTCAGTTTCAAAATTAACCCTCTAGGTCACTTTCTTAAAATTGAGCTACATTCTACACATGTCTAAATATCTTAAGTGACAGGATTTATATTTTTCTAAAAGACCTTTAATAAGATCCCTGTCTTGGTTTGCAGTTTTAATATGGTCCAAAAATGTAACTTTTATTTGTCTCATACTCTACAGCATACCATAACCGGTAAATCAACATGCACAACCTTACATAGAACATAGCATGTATGTGCACGTGCCTTATATGCATGTATACAAGGTGGACATTGATATACCATTCAAAACCTAACCTCTTAGTTCTTTAAATGTAGAAATTCATTGTATAATATCACCACCCACCATCATGTATTTGGTTTGTGCCATGTAAGGTTAATTTCCTGATGTATTTATCTGCATCAAAAATAATTACAAAGTAGAGCTATTAAAACCAAACCCCAAAACTATATATAGCTCATACCATTTTTACCTCTTGCATTTTTATTGCAGTGTGTACAAGTTTATCTCTGGAGCTCCAAAACTGGTACTTGTAGTCTTTAGACTTTTTTACTTTTTTCCCCCCTCATAAATAAAATTAACTTTCTTCACTGGGAGTGCTTAAGACTATTTAATATAGTTAATAGTTAACAATTCTCATAGAAAATTAAAAATTATAGAATTTAAATGATCTGAAAATTAAACTAAAAACAAAAAAAAGCCCATAATTTTAATGTTTATTGAAAAAAAAAAAAACAGAGAAATCCAGATAAAGAAATAAAAATGCTAATTTTCAGTTTTGGGGCCATTCCTAGAGTAAAATCCTTTACTTGCTACAATGTGCATAAATGTTAGGAGATTTAGAGAAACAAGGCAGAAAATGCATAGCCCTTTAGTCAGCTGAATAGCCCAGTCCCCCCCCCCAACTAATTATTATTTTTAAAAAAGCAAGGTAACATAAAAAATATAAAACATAAATTAAAAATTAACATTAAATTTCAATAGGTAGTAAACAGAAATAAGACTGTTTCCAGCTGAAGTTGAGCGGGTATGAGCAAACTATATATATATATATATGTATATCATGGAATGTTATTAGAATTGAAGCAACTGCAAAGCCTGGATGTACTAATTTAGTCTACATATGACAATCTTTAAAAAACTGCTGACATCCAACCAGCTAAAATTGGTACTTGAATACATTTGTACAGTAACAGTGTATTGACTGGTCTACTGCACCATACAGACAAGTGACAGTTCTAGTAGTTAACATACATGCGGCATGAGGATCCTTTTGTCAGTTAATAATATCTTACATAATTAATTTCCTAGTAATACTAAATTCAGTCAATCCCATCTTTTAAGTATGCCCAAACCCAATCCCAAATTGTACAAATTAAAATGCATACAAATATTTCATACAGTCATTCAAATTACATTTAAAGAGGAAGACAATTTGTAAAGATATAACCACTTGTCATAATATGACAAACATTCTTTTCAGTTGCAGTGAAATCATACTTAAATCAATGAAAATAATTATAATAAATTCTGGCCTCAGTTAATGCTTAATAGACAGAAAATAGCCTAAAACCACAATATCAGAGCTCAATGGATTTAGATTAATGAAGCTACAAATCTGTTGTGCCAGGGTTATGAGGCCCTAATTAGATTTAATGTTTAAACTGCATATTTGCAACATTTATGTGTTTTGTTAAAAAAAAAAAACCAAAAACAAACAAAAACAAACAAAAAAAACCCCACTTTTTTTTTTTAAACGTTGGGACAAATTTTTGTGAATTTCATAATTTTTGTATTCACAAATACAATTTAGGTAACTAAAAATACAGATGGCTTTTATATATTACATGCATGGAACAAGCCAGAATTTATGAAATTATTCCAAAAAATGAGATTGTTTTATTGCTCATGTAGAACAACTTGGATGTGTGTGTGTTTGTGAGCACGGTCACACAAAGAGTTGGTATCAATGTCTTGGAACATTTTCCTAAACAGAAAACACACAAAAGATAAGGACATTTCTTTTGAACTAAACCTTTGCAACACAGTGAAGCTAAATTATAAAAATATAAAATTTAAATATATATTGTATTACTAATAAAAATTTGAAAGTATTTCAATTAAAAAGAACCTGACCCAAATAATTCATGATTCATTAAGAAACCAGTGTCTGTCAGTTACTAGTAAAACTGTAAGCTTAAGGTCATAAATATACAGTGTTTGCAGAACAGAAAGAATATGTGCTGCAGATAAGACCTTAAATACTCATTTCTTTGCTCAAGAGTTAGAATTCCCACACACTGTACTAGAGAAGTGTTGTTATACACCCCAAGATGGTATATGGGTCATTCTTATGAATTCATAGCTTTAGACTGTACACACCATAAAAATATATCTATATATCTTTATATATTTTTACAGAAAATGAACTTTTAGATGAATGCTACTGTTTTTAATACAATGCAGATAACATCAGGAAATTACATATCTGATATTGATTGCCTTCAAAAGCAATGAGATCTTTTAAATTAATCCTTGATAAAGGTCAAACACACACACACTTCATTATTTTTAATGGTATAACTGAAAGACTGCATTTTACTGTACAACCAAGCAATCCTTCCACCTTTTGCATTATGAATGGTTTAGCCACTTAATTTTAACTGAATAGTTAAATAACCATTAGAAAAAATAAATATACAAAGAAACCTGCAAAGTTTTCAAATTAGTTTTTTTTCTTCCAAAATGTAAAATCATGGCAACCCAGTCAAAATTTGGAAAATGGTTTTACTTAATTTTACATGAGGATTTTTGCACAAACTTAACCTAAAACTTCCAAATATATCAACTATTATTTTTCTTTAGAACAATTAAATGACAGCTAATATTTAACATTACCAGAATATATAAAGATTACTATGCAATTTAATTTGGCAACATTCAATTTAAAGACCTTTATTCTTCCACAACTGGGTTATGATAATACACTGTTTCCTAATTCCATTTCAAAAATGTAGTATCTGAAAATTTTGGTTACATTTTTGTACCATACCAGTCCTCAGAAAATACTACATCCTTTAAATTTTTCTTGTAATGGACAACATTTTTTTTAACAGAAATGGTATTTTAAGTTGGTTTTTAAGGTATAAAATAACTAAATGTACCATAAACAAATAAATAACTGCTTTCCTTTTCCATAGCAGTACATATAGCAATACATTCCCCTAAGTCATATAGTTATCATTTACAATAGACAACTTAATTTTACTAAAGATGCAAAAAAAAAAAAATTAGAATACAAGGCACAATCATTAAATGGAATTTTTCTTTAGGGTGTATATTGACTTCTATCAGCGTGATAAGAATACCGTAAAAAGTGCAGAAAAAACACAATGTGCAATGAGACCACTGTATAAAACATGATTGCATAAAAAGTGATTTGGCCTACTTTAACCTTTATAATTGAAAATAACCAATCTTCCCCTTAAAATTAAACTATAAAGTATGACATTTCAAATTATTTTATTCTAGTGCTATTTAAAAAATCCTGAAAAGAATTTTACCTGGGTAATATTGTATACGTATGTGTTTGTATATATTTTTTATATATGCATCTATCATATACACATACACACACAGACACATTTCTTTGTAAGTCATTTTAGCCTAGTAAATGCCTAATGGTGTAGAAATGATATTAATCCAGATCACGTAAACAGCAAATTCCATACCTTTCCTGTAATTTCCTTGAATCCTTTAACCACTTAAATATTTTGCCTAAAACATCTCTGTCAAAGGACTCCCACCAGTGCATGTTTAAGTACCAAAAGGATAAATTTTAGCACAATTTTAAGTAACTTTCTACTTAAGAGTAATATACAGCCCTTTTCATTGTTGAAAACTATGCTGTATAGAGAGTCAAAAACAGGCTTCCCACTGCACTGATGCTCAGTCTTTGGCACAATAAACAGAGATTTAGTGATTGATATAAGAATCAAGGTCTGAAAAATTAGACACCTGTCAAACTTTTTCCAATGTGGATATATTTTTTACAAGAAATTTTTTTTTAAGGTTTGGCAGAAATGGGATAAAGCAAAAAGTCTGTGTTCTAAGCCTTTTCTAACGTTATCGAAATTAAAGATTAGCAAAGTTTGGTGGTTTTATATGTATCTTTACTGGAAACACAATTCTTAATTTACTGCCACTCTACAACATTGTCTTCCTAGGAGACAAGACTTCTATAATCAATAGAAATGTACCTTGCTTGGTCAAAAATAAACATACATTGTAGCATGAAAAATTCTGTTAACTAGGAATATGATGCACCTCCACAGTGCGAACAAATCTTTCTCTTCTATAAATAAACCAGGAATTGCTCTAACAGCTTCAATTGCTCCCCTCTCCCTTCTGAACCATGAATAAAATGACTGTTGAAATGTATAACCTATTTGAGGGCAATAAATAGCAAACATTTAAAATATATATTTCTTTAAAGAAGTGTTCTTTTTTCTCTTTTCTTTTTTGCTAATTCTTTCAAATTATAACACTCTCTAATCCATAATAGCAGCCAGGAAGAAGCCTTGATTCTATTTATTCCTTAACTGTACCTGCTTTATATCATTTAAAGTAAAATATTTTGGTACATGTTACCAACCAATTAAATTAGCTTTTGCTTTTTCAGTCAACTTTCGGACTCGCCCCCTGCTAGATGTTCCAAAAGTCAAAGAGGTGTCTTCAAATAATAGCTGCCTTTGTTCTTCCTCAGAGTCATCTTCATTGTAAAATGCTGTCCTTCGACCCTGGTTTCTAGTTCTCATGTGGGGCTCAGAGCCCTTAAGTTCCTCAGACCCTTCATCCTCATCCATAGGTTCATCTGTCTTTTTTCTACTACTTCTTCTTAGCATCTTAACACTTGCAGGAACCATAAGGTCTGAATCTGGCTTCTGTGCCTTTGTCTTTCTTTTGGGCTTTCTGCCCCCACGGCCCTTTTTTTGTAATAAATCTTCTTTTACAATATTAGTTTCAGAAAGAAAATTGCATGCTGAAGAAGCTGCAGTTACTTCATCATTAATCACATCTCTGATGGTTTGTACTATATTTTGCTCTGAATTTTCCTGTTTCATACATTGTAGTTTTTTGGGCTTTCTGCCTCTTTTCTTGTGAACAACTTCATTGCCGCTTATATTCGCTTCTACCTTAGGTTTCCTTCCAGGGCCTCTCTTTACAATAAGTTTTGATGGCTGTCCTCCATGCCCATTTACTTGGATGCTTCCTGATGCCAAAGCATTATTCTTGCAATCTGCTAAGAGAACACAATAACAAGAGTATTATTATAGGATACAGAGATGAATCTGCATTTTTGTTAACTCTCATAATGCATCATAAACTTATTATTTTACTTCTTTCAAATAATAAAAACATAACTTTCCAAAAGATAACTTTTATTACTATTACTGCTACTGGAAAAAAAAAGTCAAGTTATATATAAGATATTAATATAATCTAAAGCCACATAGCAAGTCAGAAAGACTAAGAAAGTATCCTGACTTGACAGCTTGATTTTTTTCCCCCCATATCATTACACAGGATTTCATTCACTTCTATACACTAGCTGCCATTGTATTTTCATTGACAACAAATATCAAGTGAAAGTTTAGGATACAATCATGTGTAATATTGTGTCAATGTTCTCTTGTTCAGTTCTATAAATTATTTTAGGTTGAGGGTAGACTTTTTCTCCAAAACCTCTTTTATGACGGAGCCATAAAAACACGATGGCTAGAATAGTAAGAAAATTCAGTCAATACTGTAGGGATATGACAGCAATCTGACACTCTAATAAAATCCCACAATCCTTTTTCTTAATATTTAAGTGACTTCAAGTAACTTCTTTCACTTACTTTGTTAACACACTTGTGAAACTGTTAAGAAAAGACTTTATAGTCAAGGCAAAATCTCATAATAAATTCCACATGTCATTTAATTATCTTGGTGTAAAGATACTCTCCTAACATGAACACAGTGCCAGAATCCATATTTTGATTGTAGGACTTAAGACATAAAACACAATGCCCAGGTTCTCCAGTATAAAAAAAAAGTGTTCTTAACATGTCACAGGAAAGAGAAGATACATGATTCATTTGTTTCCCTCCAACTACTGATTTTTTTTGATTTTAATTTTGACAATGGTTAATGAAGAATTTGTTATGGGCCATTTGCTAAAACAGAAATTTCTTTGACACACAGAATACTTCTTTATAAATGATGTGCTCACCTCCATTAATCCATTCTTTTTCCTTTTCATACACCCTCAATGAAAATTCCCTTCTCAAATTTCTTACATCACTTTGTATTTCTCCTTTGCATCAATCTGACTTTTCAAGTTATAAAGTTGGTGTACTTGAACATTATGCCATAAGCTCCTTAAGAAAATGTCTTGTGTTGTATATTATGTATAGCATAGCATGTGTCAGGCACTTAATAAATGTTTCTTGAATGGAAATAGTGTTCACAATAATACAATTTAACCCATAGCTCTATTTAAAAGAAAGAGAAATAGACTAGTTAAGTGATTTTCTTCAAGGTCACACAAAGCGGAAGACCTATAATTAATTCCCTTACTTTCTGACTACAAATCTAGGGCACTAGCTGTGGTTTGTAGCTGACAGGAAGAGGCTGCTCTTTGAATTCCTAAATGGAACTCTGAAGACATTTCTCTAAAAAGCACTATTATACATGGGGGTTATACTAGAACTATAATGGAAATATATTATAAATTAAACTGGCCTTTTTTGTGGGGGCTGACCTAGGAATCAAATCACTACACAAAACTATTTCTGGGAGGGAAATGTATTCAGAATTCTGAATTACCAATCATAGAATATTTAAAATACAACCCATTTTTAAGTTGGAAGCAGAAAATAATGTCAATGATAAAGAATTAATTATTCACTAACTAATATACTTCAGACAATTGGCTAACTATGGTAGTAGTGGTGTATGGTTGCACCATTTCTAAACTGAAAATTAAATGTGCAAGACTACGTTGTATTATGGCTGAAGATTGATGTTTAAATATGTAGATATCACTTCAGAGTTTAGAATTCTGGAAGTGAGAAGAAATAGGTCAAACAAATAACTAAACTATTAAAAAATGAGGATTTACTACACACATGGAATGAAAGAAGAAGGTAAAGGACAAAGGATATATTTATTGATCTTGTGAAGTCAGTTTTAACATGTCCAGTATCTTTTAACAACCAATCACTTTCCAGAATCTCCTCTGAACAAAGTTTCTACAACCTCCCCTTCCCTCCAAAAAACTCTCCTCAAGAAGCTTAGAAACACATCTTTTAACTTCAGAAAAAATTTGCCAATTCTTTCAATAGAGCAAGAAAATAAGTTTTAGGAATTACATAATTGAGTGAATTGGATACTACATAGATCTCTAATTTTTTTTTTTTTTTCTTTTTTGGTTCGAACCATACCTTTAGATATGTCAACTCCCCACAGGAAAAATATAATATAATAGGGGCAGTCTAAAAGTTGAGTGTTAGTCCTAACCTAACCCAGTATTATTAATGAATTCTAGCACATCTTAAAATAAATTTGAAAAGTTAACAACTTACCTTGCTGAATTGGAGTGAGTGTCTTGTTAAGAGTAGATGATTTCATTTTACGTTTAACTGACTTTTCCTTCTCTATATTTTCTCTTGCAGAGTTATTCCTAGTGCTGTGACTAAAATTAGATTGACTTGAGCCTGAAAGACTATTTACATTTTTGGAATGTTTTGTAGTATTCTCCAGCACTAAAAAAAAAGAAAAAAAAAGGAACAACCTCTTTAAAAAAGTCAAGATTCACTAAAACTTATCATGAGAGGTACTTTAATTCCCAATCCCTCATCCTTTAGAAAACAAGGGAAGGCTAAGACTGCCACTAATGCACAACCAGATTAATAAGATTCAAAATATTTGGGCTAATACAACTTTCTACTTAAAAATACTCAATTTTCAAAAAGGAGGTGACCATTAAGAAATATGAGAAGCTGTTCTATATTATTTTGATAGAAATAGAAATGCTCTAATTTGATAGAAAGCTCTAGGACAATATTTATAATAATTCATCCATTCATTAAAGTTGGGTTCTAATAATTCATTATAGTGTAATAATAATCTGATGTTCCCAAAGGTAATACTAGCTACTGCAACTTACAACAAGAGTGACAAACTGCTAGGACTTTTGATATACTGGTCCAGTGTCAATGTGTTATTTTCAAGGTAGCTAGATGGCATAATAGATAAAGCATTGGGCTTAGAGTCCAATGGAGTACTTGATTTAAAACTCAGCCTCAAAAAGTTACTTAACTATGTGATTGATCCTGGACAAGTCACAACTCTTTTTGTCTCAAGTTTCCTTTTCCATAAAATGAGGATAACAATAGCATTTAACTTGCAGGCTTATTTGTGAGGATCAAATGAAATTAATAATTGTAAAGTACTTAGCAAAATGCCTGGCAAACAGTAAGCTCTATATAAATGATAGCTATTATTATTGTTGTTATTTTTGGTCACTAATTTCAGAGAGGCTAATCAAGCAATGTAAAAGCATTTATTAAATAAATGTTGCTGAATTTCAAAGAAGAGGCTTAGCCTCAAAGAAGAGACAAGAGAATACACTTTTCCTCACTCCTCTGCAAAGCAAGGTGTTTTGAGAAGAAAGTACAAGAAGAAGTCCCATGGTTGTAGAACAATGCATATATTGTCAGATTTTAAAATGTACTGATTGGACTTGATTATTTTTTTCTTTCTTTTTAAAACTCTTGGTTAGAAGAGATGGACCTCTAGAAAGTGGAGGGGTACAAGGAGAAATCTAGAATTGTAAAACAAAAGATCTCAATAAATATTTTAAAAAATATGTATATGCCAGGGACAGATAATGATAGGTGCTGAGGTTAAAAAGATACAAAGGAAACAATCCCCATCATCAAGAACCTTACATTGTATTGAGTAAGAAATATGCAAACATAAGTAAATACTAACAACTAAAAGATCTCTAAGAAATAAATATTTAAGATATTTATAAATATTTAAGAAATAAATATTTTTAAGAAATAAAAGTGATTCCAAGAATGGATGACTGTGTAAAAGCACAGAGGTTTTAGGAGATGCAATTTCATGTATGAGAAATAGCAAGTAAGACAGCTTGTGGGAGGACAGAACATGCTCAGGTCAGATTCTAAAGGGTAGAAAAAGAAGTTATAAATTCTGATGCAATAGGGTTGGATTTCAAGTCAAGAAGATCTGAGTTTTAAACCTTTCTTCTAAAACTGTTGTTATAAGAAACTCTGAATATCAGTTTCTGTCTCTGTAAAACAAGGATTGAGATAATGCATATAAAGTACTCTGCAAACTTTAAAGGGCTATATAGATGCAAACTAACAAAAAATAAGTGATAATGTCATATTAATTTATGAAAAAAAAAGATTTAGACAAAATTTGGTAAACTGGATACACATGAACAAAAAGAGAAATATGTAAGTCTAAGGTTACTTCAAACCTTACTAAGAGACTAAATTATAGAATCAAAGTTCAGGTTTGGAGGTATAAATGTGGGAGTCATCATTTAAAAAATACTATTTAAAAATTTAATTATGAAAAAAGGATATTTTCATCAAGGATATAACGTTAAAACAAAAACAAAACAAAACAAAACAAAAAAACAGAAAGTTGAGGGATAAGTTTTGGGAGATACCTACAGATATCTATGTGATAAAAGGAGAAATGGAAGAAGACAAAGTAAGGAACTATCTATACTATCATAATGTACTAGAAAATGTCAAAAACAGCATTGTTAGCAAGAGGTTTGTTAATATTATCAAATGATCCTGAGAAGTAAAGGAAGGAGACAAGCAACAGGTTTTTAACTCAATTAGCTAACAAATCTTTCTAAAAAGATTTTGTACCAAAGGGGAACACAATCCAAAATTTTCATACATAAAGTATTTTACCGTCCTTGAGTTCTACACAATAATTGTATCAAACCAGTCTTATAAGCCCTTAAGAAACTGGCTCTCAAATAAAAAAATTTCCAAATATTTATCAATAACAACAAAAAAAAAAGAAAAGATCTGTTCTAATTAAACTATTTAAAAAAAACCCCACAGAAGTAGACAAAAAAGTTTAAGGTGTTTTTAGGATTTACAAGTTATGGGTAAAAAAGGAAAAAAAAAATTTTTTTTTGGATAGGTTTGAAAACTCCAACACAAAATATGCAGAGACATAACTGAAATCTAGTGTAATATATTTTAATTTTCAAGGTACGAAGAGAAAAGAACTTAGATAATTTAGATACAAGTTCACAGGGAAATCTTTTTTTTTACTAAGTAATCTTCAACTTAGAAATTATGAATGACTTGACTCACTTGTTTTCCCAGGTATCACAGAAACATTAGGCTTTGAAATCAAAGGCTTGCTTCCTGAAGAAGTAGATGGTTGCTCAGTTACAATAAGGTCTGTAAATCCTCTGTTGCTTCTAGTTCGCACCACAGAATTGGACTCTATCGTTTTTCCATTCATCTGAACAGCATTGTGTCTTGGGGCAATTGTTCGTGAAGGTGTAGAAAATGGAGAGGTAGAGATATCTGCCTTCAGGAGAGGTTTCAGCAACCTTTTTTTCCTTTCAGGGCTGTAAATTTAAAAAATGAAACTTGTAACACATGGTCACTTGGAGGTACATGACGATGAATACATATATGTATACACAACTTGTAAAATACTGTAGGATCCAAAATCCATTATACTGTAATGAAATGTTAAACATGGCATTTGAGTTTTAAGAAGTAGTGAACCTCAGATAGGTGAGCCTAGTGAAAGATCACTGTAAATGCTATAGTTATACATGATAAAAAAAAGGCATGATGTCATCACTACCCTAAAAATGCTGTTTTACTGTGTTTAGCAGTTATTTGAATTTAAGCACTTACACTAGTATAACTTTAGTTAAAGTTTAAAAATCCTCCACATCAAAGGAACTTGCATGTCAAATATATCATTCTGCAATATAGGGAATAGTAAAGGAAGTATTAAAAAACACACACCAAGTTTAACCACTCAGATGTCAAACTTATGGATCATTTCATGCTTTTTAAAAAAAGAAATAACTATGTACCTTGATGCAGTGCTACTGGAAATAGAGCTGCTTCTGTTTCTTTTCTTCCTCTTTTTGGTTATTGTATTTCTTTTATGGAAGCGAAGAGCAGATTTATAATCTGATAAAACTGAACTAATGTGTTCCTCAAAGAAAGCAGACAGACGCAAACTCATACTATAAATCTATAAATAAAAGAAAACTGTGTCAGTGTTGAAAAATTGCTTTTCAATAAGTAAATTTGCTCTTCTGTAAAATCAAGATATAGAATATATCTTTTTGGATAGCAAATTCTTGATTAAAAAATTACTTATTTACTCTTAAGATAATTTCAATTAAAAATGTGTACTTACAAGATTTATGCCATAAATAGAAGAAAGGAAACAAGCATTTATCAAGCACCTATTATGTGTTAGGCACTGTGCTAAATGCCTTACAACTATTACCTCATTTTATCTTCACAATTCTGGAAGGTAGTAGGTATTATCACCATTTTATAGTTGAGGAAATTAAGGCAGACAGAGATAAATTACTTGTTAAAGGTAATCCAACTAATGTCAGTGCCTGACATCAAGTTAGGTCTTCCTAACTTTAGATCCTATTGTTCTAACCAGTGCACCTCCTAAATATAATCTCTTTAGTCAAGATTATGTTTTTATCTTTTTTTTTTTTTTTTTGATTGGGGGGGGGGGAGGAATATACAAAACCTATAACCTTGAACTGTAGCTTTTAGTCTGATTATTCAGAATATAATGCTTTGCATATAATCCACAAGGATCAGCCTATAGTACCTTTTTCATTGCTGACCTAATTAGTCATAGCTTCACTTAGTTTATACACAATAGGTGGATTGCCATGTACTGAGATCCACTAATGTTCTATCTCACTTTCAGAATTCCCCTTTTCTTTCTTTTATCAGGTAAATATTTTAATTTTCACATTTATAAATTTACATTTATAAATTACCCACACAAACGCTCCTCCCTCCATTAAATACTAAAGTTGATCATACAACTTTTTAAAAAAGATGTTAATTTCAGAAAATTATTTATTCCATTTGCAAATGAAATAAAATTACTTATTAACTGAAGTATTTTATTTCCAGAAAACATTTTTCTTCACTTTTTTCATAGACAGTACAAACTAATAAGAATGAGAATTCATATTCAATTTTGTTGTTTCACAATGGAAATGTTCATAGTTAATAAGTCACATTTGCATATTTAAAAAAAATTTAATATTTAAAAAGTATTTTGTATAGTTATCTATAAACATTTAGTTGTTTACATTTATAAATAAAGGTGATGACATGAGTGGAAAAGTTATACATTTAGAAAAGAAAATTTAATTCCATACCCTTGATCTCTTGCTTGGTGTATAAGCTTTGGAATTGCTGAAAATAAGTCTTACATCTTTACACAATTCCATTGGTGACTCATAATTACCAGCTTCCAAAGTTTCCCTAACTGTAGCAAAATCCATTGGAGTGTCAATAATGTCTCTGTAATCCTACATTTAAAAAAAAAAAAAAATTTCAAGACTATAAATCAATGTTCCTCAAAATTAGGTCACATGCAAGTTGTAAGAAAGGCACAAAGACTTATCCTGTTAATAATCACAACTTCATTATTTCCTCAATGTCCCAGATAAAAAATATTTTCTTAGGTAGTATCAGCCTCTATATTTACTTCTCCTGATTATTTACACACACACACACACACACACACACACACACACACACACACACACACACACATATCTGAAGCTTTTAGTCTTACTTTATTTCATCTACTATAAAACAAAAATGAAGGTTATTTCCTTTTAACAGCATAATTTTAAAGTTAAGAAGATGAATAGATTTTTGGGCTCATACTGTAGTTATGACAAATAAAACAATATATCAAAATAAATGTCATTTGTAATAGTTTTGAACTATAGGATATAATTATAGTTTCATAATATGAGGCAATGCATGGAATGCAGTTATACTACTTATTCTAAAGATCATTTTTAGCAAGTTAGTGAAGCATAGCTCTATATTGAAATAATTAAAATGCTGTTGCTTTAATAGGACTAATTATACTCTTAATACGTTAACCTAATTTCAGCCACATAAAAACTCTTTGAGAAAAGCATTCCTGGCTCATTATCCCAATTTCACAATGCATATAAAAACTCAAGAAGTAAAGACCCATGACTACACAATCAATTGTAGGAAGAATTAAAATCCAAACCCAACATTATCCATTATGCTCTCCTGCTCCTGGAAAAAGGGATATGATAGGTAGGTAATAGATAATAATGATAAAGCTGTTAAAATTCACTAAACTATGTATGTCCTTTGACTTAATGGTAGTATTACTAGGCAAATATTCTAAGGAAGCCAATAATAAGGCCTCTAAGGAAGGCAAAATTCTATTTATACAAAAATGCTTATTTCAGCACTTTCTTTCTCACCAAAGAACTGGAAAAGCGATGGAGATTAGAGAACAGCTGTGGAAATTATGGCATATGAATACAATAAAATATTGCACTGAAAGAAAGTGAATATAATCAAAAAAAGGTAGGTTGACTTATATGAAATAGTATGTTACAAAGTAAGTAGAACAATGTATACAAAGACCACGGTAACAGCACTAGAAGACTTCTAAGGACAGATAGTGAACTGATTGTGAAATATACTTTCTGTCCCTTGGCAAAGGCACATATTTTCAGACATGGCTAATATATTGATTTGCTTATTTAGTATAGGGGAGGGTCCTAATGATAGTAAAGTGGAATTACCATAAAACAGCAGCAACATTAAAACATAATAGAACCAAAGGGTCAATTTTCAAAAACTTTTGGTGCTAAATATCTAGGAAAAACTAAGCCAGATTCTAGGGCAAAATTCACAAAATTATAAAAACCATAGGAAATGGTTTTTCCTGCAAACTGAAGAAAAAAAAGCAGAACAAAGGCGGACCATTTAGATTAGATTAGGGAAATAAATAAGTCCTTGATATCTCAGTCAATATACAGCAAAAAGACTCATAACTCTGTATAATAAAATTATTTATAATGAAATAATGCTAAATTACATTATCGTCTAGGTTTCAAATTTTCCTAAACTTCTTCCCACAATTAATGGCTACAAATTATTAAGTTGATGTACTTGAGAAGAGAGAAGTAAGCAGAATCAAGAAAAAAGAATATATAATGACAATAATAAACACTTCAAAAGGCAACTTCTCTATCTTTAATTTTAATCCTAGAGAACAAAAGGTGAAACATCTTTCTTCTCAGACTATACATATGAAATGTTATACAAATTAATCTGATTGTCAAATGCTTATGATGTTTTGCTTATTTTGTTTTAAGAAAAAACAGAATGGATGAGTGGGGAAAGCATATAGTTGAAAATATAGCTATGAAAACAACAAAGTTGATGTGCTTGCTGTATAATTAATATTGTAGTAGTAACTTATTAATTCTAGTCTATTAATACCAGCCTTTTGACCATTTCATACTTGTAAATACCTTTAGTTATGAGTGTCAGAGGAAAAAACAGTAAATGAAATTAAAATATATGCTTACCACTTTTTCCTGTTTGGAAAAAAAATGTTATGTTATAGGTTTATATATACATTATATTGAACTTATTAACAGTTCAACTACTTGTCTGGGAATGAATCAATAGATTTTAACTGGCAAAAATGTTATTTCATGAATTCTACAATATAGTATTCTATGTTGACTAATTTCTTATTTTCATACTAAATATAGACTAGGACCTAAAAGTGCTGTTTCAAGTAAAAACGGTTTCAACTACAGGAATGAAATAAACTATCTTAAGCTAACTTAATAGTTCTTGGAAGCAAGAAGAAATGTGAAGGTTCCCTCAATTGTTTCACAATATATTCTACTTTATATAAGTTTAAAATGACTTAAATACTTTACTAAAATACTTAACTGGCCTTTCAATAATGAAAGTTTGTATTTCATGCTAAATAAGCCAAAATATTATTTGTGAAATTCATTTAAGAATGAAATTCTATCTTCATAAAAACATGGCCTAACTACAGTTCCTGAACATAACCACATTTTTTTCTTTTTATTTTTAAAAAAAAGTTTTAATTTTATTCATTTATGTTTTTTTTGGTACATTAAGTTTTTGTAAATACACATTGCTTAATAAACCATGTTGGGAGAGAAAAAAATCAGAACAAAAGGGAAAAACATGAGAGAGAGAAATGAATGGAGCATGTGTTGATTTATCTTCATTCTCCATAGTTTTCTCTCTGGGTACAAAAGGTGTTTTCTATTCAGCGTTTATTGGGATTGCCTTGGATCACTGAACCACTGAGAAGAATCAAAAATGATCATCCCACAATCTTGCTGTTACTGTGTACAATGTATTTTTGTTTCTGCTTGTTTCGCTCAGCATCAAGTCATGTAAATCTTTCAAGATCTTTCTAACATCAGCTTGTTCATCATTTTTTAGTAGAACAATAATATTCCACTGCTTTCCAACACCATAATTTAGTCAGCCATTCCCCAATAGATGGGCATCTATTCATTTTTCAATCCTTGTCACCACAAAAGAGAGCTATTACAAACCATAATTTCATTTTAAAAAAATTTTTAAATAGTTTTTATTTACCAGATATATGCATGGGTAATTTTACAACATTGACAATTGCCAAACCTTTTGTTCCAATTTTTCTCCTCCTGTCTCCCCACCCCCCAGATGGCAGGTTGACCAATACATGTTAAATATGTTAGAGTATAAATTAAATTCAATATATGTATACATGTCCAAACAGTTGCATAACCTCATTTTTAAGAATATTTATTTTGAAAAACAAAACACAACACTCACTGGATATTCAAGGAGATCTACTGGCTGACGGAATGGCTCAGAATCTTCACACTGAAATATAAGGTTTAATAATTCTTGGCACTGATTCCTCCAGGCCTGGGTATCGTAAGACTGAGCTCTATTGCGTAAACGTCTTCTGGGCTGGTGGTCCTAAAATCAATTCAAATGCATTCATTCAATACAATTTTATAATTTTAAAAATTGCTCTAGAATAATAAAGTAATACTTAAATAATGATACAATATTTTTCCCCTTGATTTTAGTCTGCTTGTTGGACATTTCAAACAATGTTCCATAGTCACCTAAAGCTCAACATATCCAAACTAGAACACAAATTTAAAAACAAAACAAAATAAAAACACCAAACCATTTTGATAATTATTTCAATTAAATCAATTTTCTTTATAATTGTATGTATTTTTAAAAACATATTTAAATATGTTATTCTGTAAAGGAGAATACAGGCTTACCCAGATTGTCAAAGGGATTGACAATATGCATATATACATAAATGTATGTATGTGTGTACTCTAAAGCTACATTTTATCTAGCTGATATCATCCCCCATTTAGAAAGGGAGTACTTTCAAGGCAGGAGCTGGTTTTTTGTTTGTTTGTTTTTTTGGGGGGTTCCCAGAGCCCAGTACACAGAGTAAGTGCTAAAATATTATTTCTTGATTTTTACCTCCTACCTTTTCTGGGTAAGAGATTAATGGTAATAATCAGTGAAATAAAATGATAAAAAAAAAATAAATTACCTTCCTTTTACGGGTAGAAGTTCCTGGCACATCAGCATCTTTCTCTTCTTCCTTTGAAGTAAGGAATTTATGAGTTTCATAAAACATTGGGAAATAAAATTTCTTATCTTACTCTGTACATTATTTAACTACTTATGATCTTCTTTCTCCCCCTTAACTTGGAATGCCTTGAAAATACCAGAATATCTGACTAGGTCCACCATAAATTTGTTACATCATAGTACATATTATATAGCAAGACAAACCTTCTACACCTCTAATTCAATTATTATCTCACTTAATACAGAAGATATTCCAAACCTTTTTATCCTCTCTTTAAATCTCTTATAAAGCATTGGGAGATCAAGTTCTACCCTATATATAGTTCTATATATAGAGAATTATATTTATATATGTAGAAGTAGATATAGTTCCACCCTATAAACTGAGGGCCTTGTCCCAGACCAAAATAACAGGAGCTCCCTTTTCTCTCTAACTCATTTACATCACCATACATAAACTTCTCTCTTATTCCTTCACCTGTTTCAAATGTAAAGATAAAGCTAAACTCTCATCATGCACTCTTTATTCTATTCATTCCTTACTACCTATAAACTGGCTCAGGTCTCCCCCCCCCCCTTTTTTTTTTTTGCTAAGGCAATTGGGGATAAGTAACTTGCCCAGGGTCTCACAGCCAGGAAGTGTTAAATGTTAAATGTTAAATATGAATTCAAGTCTTTCTGATTTCAGGGCCGTGCTCTATTACTACTTGCTTCTCCTAATTATTTTTTTGTTAAAGTTTTCATGACACTGCTCTCTGCTGGTTCACTTCCTCCCTGATGGCTAATTTTCTCCCTTCTGGTTTTTGATTAGGTAATGCTCAGTATTGATGGATGTTTCCTGAGTCCTTTTCTCTTTTTTCCTCTATCAGTTTCTATGTATTCATTCTATTATCATATCTAAGCAAATGCTACCCAGAGCTATATATTCAGCCATCTTCTCTTCTGAATTTGTCTTACATCATTCAAATTCAAGTTATCCTGAATTTACAAGTTCTATAGTCACCCCAAACTCAACATGTCCAAAACAGAATTTATTCACCCTTTCCTCATGTCTCAATTTTTCAATACTACTGTGGGACCACAATATCCTTAGTGATCTAGGCTTCAAACTTGGGTTTTATTCTTAACTGTTCACGCACCCCTTATCTCCAATCTGTTGTCAAATTTTGTCTTTATTTTGACAATCTCTCTCACATGCTTTCTCTCCACATCCACACTAATCATCCTTGTATAATTCTTTTTGCTTAGGCCTTAATGATTTAATAATTTAAAAGTTTTAAAAATATAGTTTAATGGTTTTTAGAAAAAATGTTTTAGCAAGGCAATCAGGATTAAATGACTTGCCTAGGATCACATAGCTGGAAAGTGTCAAGTGTCTGAGGTCACATTTGAACTCAGGTCCTCCTGACTTTAGGGCCAATGCTCTAAGCAATAAGACATATATTTGCCTCTAATAGCCTTTTAACTGAATTCCCTGCTTTAACTTTCTCCCTATTCCAATTCACTCTCAATCAGTTGCTTTTCCTAAACTGCAGGTCTAATAATATCACTCTCTTAACTTAAATTCTAGTGATTCCCTATTATCTCTCTAGGATCAAATAGAAAATACTGGTGGATTTTTAAAAGCTCTTAACCTAGCTCCCTCACAGCTTTCCAATATTCTTATATTTGATCTTCTCCTTGCACCCTACAGCAGACACAATAACCCAAGCTATTATTTCTCACATGCTTTTCCTAATGCATTTACAAAGGCCATCCCCCAAGCTCCTTTCTTTGGTTTCCATTAAGACAACTCAAATATCTTCTGCAAAAGTTTTTTTTTGGTTTTTCCCACATAATACCTGCCCCGAGATTACTTTCTAAATGTGCTGTTCATATCTTTTATGTACTGTTCTATAGACATGTTTTTCATACTAGAAAGACATGTGTCTTTTCTTCACAGCCACAGTACTTAGTATAGTACCAGGTACATACATAAAAAAATTAACAGATGCTTAATTACTACAACACTAACATTTCTATTTATTAATAACTTTGTATCTACTTATATATAAACTATTACCAACTGAAATTAGCATGATATACCAAATTAAATTCCTCTAAAAAAATGATATATGGAGCAAAAATATTTTTATCCCAAATGAGGTTTATTTTTGGTCCATTGATTAAACTCTAATCATAACAATAAAATTTTAAAATTACCTCTGAATCAGAGAGGACTTTCTTCTTCATTGTATTGTAGAGTGGAATGATGTTATAGCAAGTCTGATCTCTATATAATAAGAAATGTTAGTTCAAAGCCTCTTAATATCAAAATTAAATATAAATATATAAATATATATATATATATTGAATGTTAAGAGCTAAAATAATTTTCTACTACTAGAGTATTTATATAAGCATATCAAAACTTTGGGAGGTTACAAAACTCCATAAATTATTGGAAAATTTGCCCATAACATGTTAAATACACCCAATTTCAATCAAATATACCATTCCAAATTAATTTTTTATTTATTCCTTAATATTCTATGAGCATTAAAATCATTCCCAGAATGTTCCCTTTTAATCATTCAACTCTTACCCACCTTTCAAATCGAATTCAAATTCTTAGAAAATCACTTGACTACTCTACTCTACAATTATCATTCCTTTAAATTCTTTAACTTTCTTAAATAGATTGTAAGTTTTCTGAGACCCCAAAACATGTCATTTTCTGTGTACCTAGCATCTTAGTAAATAAGCAGTTCTCCAACGTGAGAGGGCTGATGTGATTTGAAGTGAACTTCCTCAACCATTCTCCTAGGCATTCTATTTTAATTATTGTTTTCTTTTGCTTCCCAACTTTAATCTCTTCTAGTAACTTAATCTATCAATCTTATTCAGATAGTTTTCTTTAGTAGCCATCGCACATGCTTAATTTCTACCTAGTTGTCTTGTGAATAACTTGAACTGAATATATTTAAGATAAAATTCTTCACCTCCCTTGCCAATCCATTTTTCGTTCCAACTTTGCAATTTTTGTTAATGGAATCACCGCTTCAATTATCTAGTAAAACAAATTTTAACTCTGCATTTGGCAACTATAATCTTTCTTTTCTAGTTTCATATTTCACTAATCACCTATACATACTTTAAATTCCAGAAAAATTGAACTAATCCTTTTGTTGTACTTTCTCCAGTTTTGTTCTTGATAATGTCAAATCAGAATACCCTTCTCCTCTCATAATACTCTACTGAATAAGAGAGGTTAAATATTTCCATCTCTATTGAATTTTCTTAATACCTTCACCGCAGAACTCCTGAAGTCTCTTGGTATGACATTTAGCATAAGCTACCTCAGAATACAGATGTTATTTATTTGTTGGATCTTATATTCTTGGGGAAGCTAATGCTGATTTTTATATCAAAAATTTAAAAAAAAAATCTGCCAAAGTATTAAACACAGTGCCTAGGTGCAATAAATACTTGAGTAATGCTTGTTCAATTCGTAACAAATGACAAGTTTTTACTTAAAGAAAATATCTAAAATCTCAAAAAATGATCTATCCTAAATAATCTTTTCACAGAAGTTGAATTGGAAGGAATACCATAGCAGTCATCCAGTTAAATATAGTATATATAGTATGTGTGTGTGTGTAGTGTTAAATATAGTAAATATAATAAAGTGCTCATCCTGATTTTGGGTAAAGATCTCTGATGAGGGAAAAACCCACTAGCTTTTAAGACAGTCCATTCTATTCAGTTTCAATAGGTAGAAAGGTTTTTCTGTATCTCAAAACTCATTTGGTATTTTCTCTTGTTCCTAGACTTGATTCTTCTGGAAACAGAATAATAAAATACCTCTTCTACAAGACAATCCTTCAAAAACTTAAAGACTGCCCGTGTTCCCCACTCCTTTACAAGTCCTCCCATCTCCAAGCTATATATTTCAAGTTCTTTCAAATTTTGGTTGATTCTTGATTCTGCCCTCTATTACATGCCCCAATATCTAGACTCAAAGTTTTGTTAATTCTATTTAATTTTCTTAAAATTCTGATTCTGATAAGATTATACATTTGAAGTACTGTCTTCAGGATACTGATAATAATGAAACATTTCAAAGTAGTATGGTGAAGCTGATGAAAAACTTCAAGATAAGAATGATTTGAAAAAATAGCAAAGTTTAGTCCTCCCCGCAAAGGATACTTAAGTAATAAGATATAGAGGTCTTTTAAGTATTTGAAGGGTTGTCATGTGAAAGAGAGACAAGACACACTGGGTTAATGTTCCTTGGAAATTTTTCTTACCAATTACTGCTATCCCAAATTGACATAGAGTGCTTCAGAAAGTCTTAAGTCCAAGAATAAGTGATTCTTATCTTTTCAGTTTCACTGGATATTATTCTCCCTCCTACATTGTCATCTAGACCAGACAAATTGGCCTTTTCTTTTCTGACATACTATTTTCTGTCTCTATCTTTGCAATCATCACCGCATATATTTCAAATGTTCTCCTTCCTAAGAATCCTTATTCTTCCTTTGAGATATGTCAAGCAATATTTTCTGCATGAAACCTTTTGTTTCCTTTACTAGTCCCATCCTTCAACTATTTTTATAATTAACTGCTCTGTAGACATCAATTTTATATTAATGCTATATAGATTTTTGTAGGTATTTGTGTCCCACAGTAAAAGTAAATTCCTTACAAACAGGGATGGCTTCATTCTTTTTAGTTGTTTTCTCACCAACTAGTATCATGCACAAAGAAAAGTACTTAATACTTTCTGTATTATCTCATTTATATCTATGACTGGGGGAATTATGTAAAAATGGTGAGGAGTGGAAAAAGAAGAAGGTATGGTGTATAGCAAAGCATTTTGCTTAGCTTACTATTCTAGGGGCTAATTATCATCTGGTATATTATTTATTTTATTTATTAAACATAAACTGTACCAATTGTGGGGCATACAAATATTAATGTCATTGGTGACAATACTTTGTACATACAAACTCTGTATTTAGTTTTCTCCAAGAGATTTTAAGATGAAATGGATGTCTTTAAAGTCCTCTCCAAGTCTAAGTGTATAAATAATCCTGTATGTGTCTACATTGAGCTATGTAATAGTATTTATATTACTAACAGCCCGACTTTACATTATTAATTGTTGTTACGATAGTTAAAATTAATTTTTAAACATTACATTCATGAACTTACTTTATAAAATGTAGAAGAAGATCAGTGACAAATTTGGCAGATTTCACAATAGGGCTTCCAGGCTCATTAAATGTACGTGTGTTATGTTCTATATATCGAACTTCCCACATCAGTGATGAAACCCGCCTTTGGAGGAAAAATACAAGAAATAACATATTTCAAAATTCTACATAGAAATTAAAATTAGATCTTACTATTTTTGCTTCTAATTTCAAAATTATAGAAGACAAAATCATAAATCTAATAAAATTATTTAATTTACTATTATGATATATGGGTGAAACAATTATATACTTGAACAGATCACCTGTGGAATATGAATGAAGAGAACAATGACTTTATTGCAAATACAACTAAAGAAAAATTATGCTCTGAATATTAAACCAAATTTTGATGGAGAATTACTTCTAAAGATTCTATGACTGAAACAACCTCTACATAGAGTCTCCAGAGAGCTGTTCAGGGAATAATCCTTAATAAAGCCTTCTAGCAACCATAATCACATGGAATACAATCATACACCAGAAGCAAACAAAAAACGGATCTGGATAGCAAACACTCATTAAAGGAAAAAAACAAAAACAAAAATACCCAACTATATATTTTACTATTTATCAGAGATAAGGCCAAATAAAAGTCCCCAAATCCAAACAGGCTTATATATAAAGAAGAGATCAGGATACGATGATAAGAACAATGAGTAAACACCTCACGAAGAAGTTGGAAGGAAGAGAAAAGTATAAAAGTACCATAGCCCTAGGCTCATTTGAATATAAAGAAAATTAATTCTAACACATCTTAATAACTTGATGGCAGTGGATATATATATATATATATATATATATATATATATGTATACACACACACACACACATACACACAGAGTGGATAGCTTTCAATTTTTAATTTTAAAGCCTATTTTAGAGCTTAAAATGAAGCTTCCTGTACAAATAATGCTGTGAGTGGTTGATAAGTTTCTATCCTAGTACACAAAAACCTATTTACCCTTTTGTGGAGAATTTTTAAAAGCACCTCAAATTAAGATTTCAGAAATATACTTTGTAACCATACAAAAATATTTCTAAATAATCGGTTGGTTCTAAAATACCAGTAAGTACTCTATTTAGAATTCTTAACAACTTTCACATGACACTGGAGCCAAGATATGAAGTGATGAACTGAAGATGGAGCTTTGGGAAGATAGACCAAAAACCAAAAACCAAACCAAACCAAAACAACAACAAAAAAGCACCTCACAATAATAGTAGGAGTCTAGGATGACAATGGAATATGCAACACAAAAAGGAATGGGAGTGAAATCTTCAGAAACAATGAGAAAAGAAGCTCACAACTGCTATGTTAAGAAACATGTTAAAATAGCTATTTGTATTCTCTTTGAAAAAAGTAATGTTACAGTTTTATCAAGTCAGTTGAAATGAAAATAAAATCCTAAATTAAAAGAAAAACAAGAATTATAAGCAACTAAAAGTTTATCAAAGCTACAAAATCAAAGGGACTTTTAAGATGAAAATGGAAAATATGATTTCCTTAAATACTTTTCTCAAACTTCTGAATGTTTTCAAATGTCTACAGAATCTAAGACATAAGGATAAAAGGAAATTATTTACTTTTTTCCATCAGTATTCAAAGATTGCATAACTAAAGCAAACACATAATTTTGTGCCTTTTCTCCAACTAAGAAAACTTTGTGTGGGTTTTCTATTATACAATAAATAAAAGTATTGTATTCAAAAATTTTCCAAAGAATAACCTCAATTAAGAAGACCATTTAGTAATAATAATATCCTCCCCTCTCCCCAGCTACACCTTCTCCAGTAATAACTACATAACTTAGTTCTAACCTGTAAAATCTGCTTTCCAGTCTTTGTTTAATTGTACTGAGATCAGTAGGATATGCCACTACAGTGCAATACATGGGATATGCTTGTAGATCCACAGGAGCCACAAATGCAGAAGCAATATCTAAATCAAAGAAGGAAATAAATGTTTATATATTAAAAACCAATTTTAAACAAAAATTTTATGAATTTTCAAAACCATTTTATCTCTAGTCTAATTATGTACTTTTTATAAATATATGTAAAGAGAAACTCTTTATTATTCCAAATTAAATATTTTGAAATTAACTTTTAAGGGCTGTATTATTTGATTCATTGTTAATAACATTAAGATTAAATATCTCTTTTTTGGAGTGTAGTAGGAAGCAGGATACAGATATGTAAATTAATTAGTGTGGGGAATTAACAGTATGAAAACAACTTCCACTAATGTAGTAGTTCAACAAATTCATCAGCAACTTATATTCCCAGAGTTCTCATGACACTGAGATGTTAAGTGATCTGCTTAGAGACAGACAAAATGGGACTACAGTAGAATTTGAACCCAAGTCTCCCTAATTCCAAGGCCATGTGTCTTTCACTGAGTCAACAAAGATCAGAGCATTTCTACATTACATATGTCCACTGCCACACATTACTATAAAATGAACACATAGGGGCCATTGAGTGTATATTTTAACAAATTAAAAAAAAGTTTTGCCAAACAATCTTCTATAAAATTCTAAACTTTTTAATCATCATTATCATCTTGTCATTTTACTCTGATATTTCATACTTTACAGCAAGACAGAATAATTAAAACAATATTAATATTTTAAAAAAAAGGTTTTGTTTTAGGGGAAGACTGATGCCATTAAAAGCACTATTAAATCTTTCTGTTCTTCATTATTTACCTGCAATAAAGAAAAATCATAGTCTATAAATAATTGAAGTTGCAGGCTACTCAAAGAGACATGTAGACAAATATGAATAGGTTGGTACCATTTCCAACCAAGAAACACACATAGAAAACTATGCAAAAGATATAATCACAAAAATATAAGTCAAAAAGAAGTTTGGGAAGGTCATCTATCAAAAGCAAAGATTTAACAAAGGCTTTTTGTGATTCAGTTGCACTGCATACAATCTTGATATAATTACCAAAAATTTCTGCAATACCAACAAAATCTACAAATTATATAAGAAAAGTCTACAATAAAAAAATAGATCTGCAAACTATCACTTTCTTTTGAATCTATTACCACTACAAGTCTGTTTTATATACAAAATCTGTTACAAATAATAAGTGAAAAAGATGAGTCCTTCAGCAATAATTTAATGAAAAAATTTCCCAATATATAAAGGTAATCTGCAGTCATCTTGAGCACATAGGTTTGGAGCTAAAAGGGACCATCAAAATCAAAATCTAAACCCATAATGTGATTTTTATCTCCAATGAATAAGATGCCCCCCCCTTAAAAAAAAAAAAAAACCTCAAAATAATTTCTCCAACTTACTCTATAGCTGAATTCTTTCTTTTAAAAATTTTTTAAAAAGCAGAACTCAACTAAGAAAAAACACAAACAGTAACATATGCAACACTGCACACCTAGAGTACTTTTGTATAGAGGAGACATTATA
Source organism: Sminthopsis crassicaudata (assembly GCF_048593235.1). Taxonomy (NCBI): domain Eukaryota; kingdom Metazoa; phylum Chordata; class Mammalia; order Dasyuromorphia; family Dasyuridae; genus Sminthopsis; species Sminthopsis crassicaudata. The sequence goes on along the minus strand of NC_133620.1, from coordinate 233,817,748 downwards.
TCTTTCAAGACCAAGACTGATAACACTAATATATCTGAGTTTGGGATTTTTTTTTTTTTTTTTTTTGGTGAAAGAAAGGAAGGAAAAGGATGGAGGAAGGGAGGGAAGAAGGAAGGAAAGGAAGGAAAGAAAGGACAGAACAGAGGGAGGGAGGGAGGGAGGGGAGGAAGGAAGGAAGGAAGGAAGGAAGGAAGGAAGGAAGGAAGGAAGGAAGGAAGGAAGGAAGGAAGGAAGGAAGGAAGGAAGGAAGGAAGGAAGGAAGGAAGGAAGGAAGGAAGGAAGGAAGGAAGGAAGGAAGGAAGGAAGGAAGGAAGGAAGGAAGGAAGGAAGGAAGGAAGGAAGGAAGGAAAAGGACAGAACAGAAGGAGGGAAGGAAGGAAGGAAGAAGAAAGGGAGGGAGAGAGAGAGAGAGAGAGAGAGAGAGAGAGAGAGAGAGAGAGAGGAAAGAAGGAAGGAAGGAGAGGAGGGAGGGAAGGAGAAAGGAAGATAGACATTATCAATGAAGTACTACTACACAGAACAATGTTCTCGCAACTCTTGAGAGCAGACATAAACCAATATAGGTTTTGGTTGCAAACCCTCTGCATATTCACAGGCCAATTGTGAATCACTCTTAACTACATCAGATTTAGATTTTTATTTCAATTCTAGATATCTACTTGTTTTTGAATAGGCTGTCAAAAAACCATTTTAAAAGATTTTACATATTTTAAGAAAAAATATAAATTTGTTTTTAAATACTTTTACTACTTTAGAAAAATCAGTCCCACCAAATTTCCTTATGTTGTTAATTAAATGTAATAAATTAATTCTGTCCCTTAATAAATAAATTGGATTGTATACAAAGGACTGCTTATAGCCTGAAAAAGCATGTCACTTAATTTGTTTAGGCAGTTGTGAAAAAGTAGCCTGAGAAAAACTGGATGAGGGGGAGGGGGGAGACGGGACAGGAGGGGAATAGGGACATTTGATCAGTATTTTTGGTTAAATGAAAGGTTTTTACATAAAAATTAGAGTTTTTCTGTATTGTTATAATAGTAGAATACTAAGATTAATCAGTGGAAATTGTTCAAAGGCAGATAAGATTTAACAGAAGAAAGAATTTCCCTACAGACTAAAGTTGCAGAAAAAAGAAAATGAATCACTTCATCAGGCAGTGTGTTATGTTATTTTCAGTGTAAAAGGAGAATATAATTTAAAAGAGACATTATAAAAGTATAAAGGCAACTATCATGGACCTTTGAAAACTTCAAAATAATATATAATTTTCAGTTTTACTTCTGCTCCAATTTTCTATTTGTGTACCATGTTTACTCCTTTTTGAATCTTACCTAGTGTCATGAGCTGGTTTATTCCCGTGATAATTCTTTCACATTCTTCATCCCTGGAATTAGAACCCCATTCTCCATCCAGAGGTTTATATATTAATGTTCTGCATTCAACATCAGTTAAAGGAACACTTGTTCCTAGCTCTTCAGGAAATACAGCTAAAATGCATCAAAAAGAAAATTTGAGAAAAATCATCTTTAGGAACATCAATGAAAATATATATATGGAAATTCCTTTGAAATTCCTTGAAAAGGCCTTACAATTTTATGACAGGTTCATTAATATAAAATATATTTTATTCTACAAAATGTCCATTCCTGAAAATAATGCTCTAATAGTTAATAGAAGAGTTTATTTTAAGAAAAATTGTAGTTTCACATCAGAATTTTAAAACTTGTAAGTTTAAAAAAGTTGAAGTCATTAGTTTTATGTTATTTCCTTAATTAACAAATTCCTTCTCAAAAGTTAGGAAATCAAAGTCTACCAATGAATCACTAAGTAAGCATTCTTTGAAGCCATTTGCAACAGTGAAGGAAGGCATCATTTCTTTATGAGGAGTTCTCTACACGAACTCATAATCACAACATTCCCTCCCATAAAAATCACAAGTCTTGCAAAAAATAAATAAATAACAAACAAACAAAACCCAAAAGCTCCCATTAATATATTGCTTTAAAGTTTCTTATTTGATGCTGAGAACAATCCTACAACAGAAAAGACATTATTATTATTCCCCATTTAAGAGATGAATAAAGGAAGATTTTGAAATCAAATATTCTAGACTCTAATACTAGTATCCTATCCCTTTGTAGTGCTTAACTATTAAAAACAAGTGCCCCTATCTGAACAGAGAGTGTAACTTTGATGAAATATAAAAAATATCATTTAAAAAAAATTTAATGTAAGTGAAAATGAAAAATTTCCAATGAGTTCTATTACTCAACGAATATTAAGAACTGACTTAAAACTTAATTTTTTCAATTTTCAAATTGTGTCTCAAATATTTTCTTTCAAAAGAACAAACAAAAATCTTCGTTTCAATTACTTTTTTTGGATGAAACATTTACTACAATTTTTTTTCAAATCCTACTTCATCTACTATTAACTCAAAATCTCTTTTCTATTCATCATATAACTTCAGTTACATAGAGCATAATCTACAGAAAAACATACCATTATTAGGAATAAGTTCCATATCCCAAGGGCTCATCTTTTCTGTGTCTCCATTATCCCAGCTTAAAGAAAGATATAATACTTGCATTAAAATTTCAAGTAAAATAATTGCTGAATGAATAAAAGATGCAACTTATCATAAAAAGTTAAAAATAAACCACTTCATTATTTTGAGAAGCTAAGTCATATATTCAATAATCTGCTTGCTAGAAAGGAAATTTAAGAGGATGATTAGATGAAACAAACCAAAAAATATGAGATATTTACCAGACATTGTAACACTGAAATAAGCTATCAGGATATTCAGGCTGAAGAGGTTCCTGGCTTTCAATAGTTCCAAACCACCAAGCATCATCTATGACTGACCTGAAACGATCACCTGGATATAAAACAAACAGGAAGAAGTATTACTAAGATATGTCATATGACAATCCATTTGTTGTATATGCATTTCTAATGAAAATATCAAATTAGAGGTTCCCAGAAAATCAAAATGTCCAAAATCTCAATCAATTTTTTTTCCCTTCTAATTCTTATTTGTTAGAGGTACAGTCATTTAAATTTCCTGGGTTCATAACTTTGGCATTGGAGTAATTAGATGGCATTGATTCATCTTCCTGAGTTCAAATTTGTCCTCAAACATCCACTAGCAGTATGAACTTGGACAAGTTATTTAATTGCTTCAGTTTCTTCATCTGTAAAATGAACCAGATAAGGAAATGGCATACCACTCCAATATCTTTGTTAAGAAAAATCCAAATTGTATCACAATGGGTCAGGTACGACTGAATAACCAAAAAGGGGCAAAATTTTGGTATTATCCTCCACTCTTCAAATTCCATCATCCTACCTATTTAATGATATACCAATTTTACTGTTTCTATCTCCACATCTCTCACTATGACCCTTTTCCCCATTCCCAGAGCTTCCAGCTTTAGTTCACCTTTCACTTAAATTATTTTAATTGCCTCTCCCAATTACTCTATCTCAAGTCTCTTTTCATTCAGATCCAATACATACACTACTGCCAAAAGTAATTTTCATTAAACACAAAACCAATCAAGCTACTGATGGCTTCCTCTTGCCTTTACCAAAAAAAAAAACAACAAACTCCTCTAAACAATTTTTAAAACTTTTCAAAACTTAGGCCCAACCTATGTTTTCAAGCTCAGTGAACATGATTATTCTAATTTATTCTATTGCATTTGTAATAGCTACCTCCCCATACCTGAAATATACTCTGTGCTTACACCCCTGTCCCTTCCTATCTTTTTAGTTTACACTATTTTCCTCCCTTTCCCCACCACAACATTATGTTTTAATCAAACTTATTATGTTCCTGTACATAATACTCCCTCACGTGAAACCATGCTTTGTAGAGTCCTACCATAAGACTGAAACTTTATTTTTCCTTACTTTCTCTTTTTGGAATCTTTAATTCCCTTCAAGAGAGGAACTCTTAGTGATCAGAAACCTTTCTCCCATAGAAGTCAATTTATATTCACATTATCTACACACATATACTTCAATAAATAACCCAGTAAAATGTACTCTTCTTGGAGGCAAGTATTGTCTTGTTTTTTCTTTATAGACCTAGTACCTAGCATGGTGCTTGATACATAGCAGAAACTTAATGTATACTTGTTGTGATCACACATCTCCTAAATATTTTTTATCTAGGCAAAAATGTCCTGAGTTCCTCTTTATATTGCTCACTATTCTGTTTTCTAAAGATAAGCTGTAATCTACTAAATGGAAGAACACAAGATATACATTGGGATTTAGAAAAACAAAACAAAAATAAAGTAACATTAAAACTTCTAAATAATGAACATGTTAAGAATGATTCTTTACCTATTCCTGGGTTGACATTTTTGTCAGTCATATTATGAGACAAATAATGACGATTTTATCAGCTCTCATATTAAAAACAAACCAAAAATCTGAAACTATTAGAAATATCACTTGAAACATGGTTTTACAGATTAATGACTATTAGCGATAAACCTAATTTTAATGTATATTGTGAACTGAGATGTTATTAATGAATGATAATATGAAATTATGATCAACAAGAAATCTAAAAACTAAGCTTCTGTGGCCAAAAATAATGTATCACTTGTAAAGATAGAAATTAAGTGAATTTCAACAAAAATCTGTATATAAAGAAAGGGTAGGAAAAACTGAAAATCATATATAATTATATATGATCTTAATTATTAAGATCAGCCAATAAAGTATTTCTTTAATTATATCTATATATTTTTCAGATGTAAAAACATATTTTTACATCTCAAAGTCATTAAAATCAAATATCAAAATAAACTATATTTATAAAGCAGATCTTTAAACCACTTTATTAAAAAGTAGTAAACCAAGATTGGGGAGAAGAGAAACATGTTCATTCATACTGCTCTTATTAAAAAGTACTGCAAGTAATATTTATTCACATAGACCCAAATGTTGAACTTTATCCTTAAAACTTAATTAGACCTAAATGTAGAACTTTATTCTGATTAAATTTCAATGAGTAGATTTGACCCTTTCATACTGATCTGTTAATAGCTTTTAGGTTCATGATCTGGTCCTATTGTTGGCTACTTTTCAATTATAACCATAGATTCAATAAAAATAACATGTATGATATATCAACAAATTAAGAGCATTTATTAAGTCAGGTATCATATCATCTAACTAACTGACAACAATTCTGAGAAAAGAACAAGAATAAGGACAAATCTTTGGGCTAATTCTATAGAGATCATCCTTCAGATCAGAACTTTAATCGGGCATGTCTAGATCCTAGAACTCAAGTAATTATGAATCCTCCCCATTCATTTAAACCTAATATTTGAAAATAATTTTAAATTTAAAAATTAAAATTAAAACTAATAAAATGGTGGCTAATGGCACATACTGGCAAAGAATATTCTGAAGACATTTATAAAATGATGGTGTTAAATAGATGCCTTTTCATGGCTGGAATATCTTCTGGAGATATGGCAGAATTCTTCCACTGCCAAGTTCCTTCCTTCCAGAACCTTGATTTTGAGCAGCATGCTAGTCATTTTTTCCTTGCTCTCCCTGAGACTCTCCAAACTTTGTCACCCTCAAGTCCTTGACCTTTTTTAAGTGTTGTCTTCCAGAACGAGAATAGAAGCTCAATGAAAGCAGGGACTGCTTTTCCTTTTGTTTGTATTTGTGTCTTCAACTGCTCAAAACAATAAGCACATAAGCACTTAATAAATGTAAACTTTCTAATTTTGAGGGTGCTTCTAGCTCTTTCAATTTAGTTATGAATAGAACTGTATAATTTCTTACCCAGCATGAGAAAACAATCAACAGTGCACAAAATACTTAATGTTTAGTCCTTAAAGGGAAGAAAAAAGAAACTAAAACTTATTTTTAACAAATGAAAAGGATATTTCTGATACAAAAAAGGCCATCAATGATGAATTTTCTATTCAGCAAGTAATTATTTTTATTCAATTTATATATTGTTAGTAAATAATTTCCTCTTTAAAAAAGTATAAATACCAATCACTTCAAAAAGAGATGTGTAAAAAAATGAAACAAAATGAATTAATAAAGATGCTATTTGTGGCAGAAATGGCAACATTATGTACCTCAACTCTCCATCAAAGAAAAAGCAAATGTTTTATCATCTATCCCCTGAGACCCAGGAAATAAGATGCTTTTTGAAGTTATTTCTAAAGTAACTATAAACCTACCTATATTCCATCGTCTATATTTTGCATCATCAAATTGTTGCCTTAAGACTAGAAAATCTATAACATCTGGCATATCATGATACCTAAAATAAAAGAAAATAAAACAAAAAATGAATAAATTGGTTAAAGCTAATAATTTAAATATGTATCTAAAGAAAGTTTTTAAAGCTTTTGCCTTTCTAAATGTCCCTTACTTCATTGTAAAAGCTCCTCCAGTCAGTTTACCAGTATCAGGGTCTAGAAAAGCAAGTTTAAGGCAGCATAGTGTAGGCAAACCCACTTCATATTTGATGCCAACTATTTTCATTAGTTCTTGCTCCTGAGGAGGGGGGAAGAGAGGAGAAGAGGAGAGAGAAGAGAAAAACAAACAAGAAAACACTATGCTTTTAATTTAAATGTTTTGACTTAAAGTTTGACAGCAAATTTAGCATTAAGAAAAAAATCTAGTAAAATGAGGACACAATACATTTCTTGAATTACTTCTTTTTTTTTGGGGGGGGGGGGGGAGACATGGATTTGTGTTTTCTTTAGTATAAGGGAACTTTGAGAGTGGAAATTACCGTCACCAAATCAGATCAACAACTGCTTATCTTATAGAATTACAGAATTCTTTGGGAGCACTTAGAGGTTAAGTCACTTGGAAAGGTCACTGAGTCTCTGTCACAGAAGGGTCTTAATACTAAGCTATCACAACTTTTAACTATATCCAATATGCCATACTGATTCTCAAGTGTCTTTTTTAAAGTAAAATTTGGGGCAGGTAGGTGGCGCAGTGGATAGAGCACTAGTCTCAAAGTCAGAAGGACCTGAGTTCAAATCTGAACTCAGACACAATACTTCCTAGCTGTATGACCCTGGGGAAGTCATTTAACCCCAATTGCCTGGGGGGGAGGAGGGGTCAAATTTATGGGAATTTAAGATCAAAATGTCAGATTTGTTTTGCATAGTATTAAAGTTCTTAGATATAAAATGAATAAACAGTTTAAAGTTAACTCTAATATCAAACATAAATTATACCAGCCAATAAATTAGAACAGTATTTTTTTTTAACTGCAGGTAAAAATAATGTAATAACAACTGTCAAAAGAAAAAAAAAAGTTCTATTTACTCTTAAAGTTTCAAGACAAAAAAAAAAAAGTTATTCCCAAAGACAAAATCATATTTGTACAATATAAATGGTTTCATTTGACTAATTAGCCTGAATCAAAAAACTAATTAAAACAAAAAAAGTCAACATAAAAGAAACATTACAGTACCCGCAATTCCATTTTATGCCATGGCTGTTTTTTTGGATTAATGCTATAAATTTTATTTTTTCGGGCCATTTCAACATATGCTTCATGTCCTTGTCGAAAATAGTAAACCTAAGGGAAAAAAAATCCACAAACAAAATGAATTGTGTCATAATTGCAAAACACAAATGTACCAGTATTATACTGTAAAGCTTAAGCTAAAAGAGTAAACTATTCCATGAGTGAACTATTAAATTTCAATAGGTTATATTGTCACTAGTCACAGTATTCAATTAGTCCAAAAGTTTTAGTATGCACTGTTTTTGTTTTAGACATTGTGTATGGGGACACAAAGAGAGGTAGAGGGAGGGAGGGAATAGAAGAATTAACTAGATCTATGTAAGATAAATACTGAGTAATGCAAAGTAATCTTAGGAAAGAAGAAACCTGTAGGTGAGGGGATAGTAGAAGGAACAGGAGAAGAATCTTGAAAGAAGCCCATAAAACTATGAGGCCTCAGAGATGAGAGAAATAACACCAGAAATGGAGGATATCCAGTGCAAAGGCATAGAACAGAATGTCCTGTGTCAGGAACAGCAATTAAGCCAGTGTAGCTGGATCACAGAATTTGTGGAGAGGAATAAAGCATAAGATGATTTGAAAGGTGACAAGTTTTATGCGATAAAAAGAGGACTTTATATTTGATCCTACAAGTAAGAAAGGAGCTACTGGAGTTTACAGAGGTGAAGATAGGGATTGATATGGTTAGACACTTGTTTTAGGAAAATTATTTTGGCAATATGACTAAAGAGAACCTTGTGGCAAAGAGACCAATAATTAGAAGGTTTCTGCAATTTTCTAAGCAAGTAGTGCTTAGATGACATGAACTAGAGAGAATAGAATATTTATAGAGAATGGAGAGAGGAAAATATCTTGAAAATGCAAGATTAGACAAGATTTGGATATATGGATAAAGTAAAAGAGTGGAGTATGATACCAAGGTTATGAAATTGGGTTACTTGAAGGATGACTTTTATAGCAAAAGGAATTTTGGGTGAAGGATAGGTATGGGGAATTAGAATATAAAGAGACCAGCAATCTGTTCTAAGACATCTTTGCCTAATTATCTGGTCAGCTGGTCAGAAAACATTGTTGCCTGAACTGTGAACTATGCTACTTACTCATTTTGTAATAAGTATCCAACAAAAAAGAGGACAGATACCTTAATATTAAGGGTAAGACTTAAACCCTATTTCCTAACCATTAAGGTTTGCTCTGAACTCACAGTATCACTTCTTTTTTTTTTTTCTTTTTTTTTCTTTTTTTTTTTATTATATATATATATATATATATATATATATATATATATATTTTATAATATTATCCCTTGTATTCATTTTTCCAAATTACCCCCCCTCCCTCTATTCCCTCCCCCCGACGACAGGCAATACCATACATTTTACATGTGTTACAATATAATCTAGGTACAATACATGTGTGCGAATATCATTTTCTTGTTGCACAATAAACATTAGAATCCGAAGGTACATGCAACCTGGGCAGACAGATATTAGTGCTAACAATTTTCCACAGTATCACTTCTAAGATCAACAGTTATTAACTGAACATAAATACATACATAAACATATAAATATATATTCATGTATGAATATACATGTACTGCAAATTAGAAATGTAAAGAATTCTGATATAGATAAAAATACTCATACATAAAAACTGAAAGGTAGTGATGCATTATGGTTAGAATCAGGTAAACCTAGATCAAGTTCTAATTCGGACAAATACAGGCTATATGATCCTGGGTAAGATCCAATATTCAGGTTTATTATAATTCTAAGTAGGAGAACAGAAAGAAGTCTGATGTGTATTACAGAAGTTTTCACAGTAGAAGTTTCTTGTACAGTAATGAAATTGCAAAACTGACAATAAATAATATATATATTTTAAAAACTTGCAACCCCCTCAAATAAACAAAAAAACACCACACTTTGTCCTCTGCTCTCTTTTTGCTTTATTTTCTATTCTCCCTCTATTTTATTTCATTAGATTTCATCAGTTCCCAAAGATTTAATAAATACATCCATGTTTTCCAAATGGATATCACATGGACACCATAAACTATACACCAAAAATGCATTCATCTTCCTCCCCAAATCCTTCTTTCTTCCTAACTTTCCTTTCTATCAAGGGAACTACACAATCATACAACCTGGGTGTTATCCTTAACTGTTCATTCTCTCACTCTCCACATCCAATCAATTGTCAAGTAGTGTTATTTCTACCTTTGGAATGTCTAGGACCCCTTTTCCACACTCTTGCCACCACACATCTTTATATGCTGGTTTACTTTTCTCTAGTCTCTTTTTATGTTAAGCCATGCTTCACCTTAGCTGTCAAAATGATCTACTAAAAGAAACTGAAATTATCTTCAATATATCCTGGATTTGTATTATTTGTATATACTTGTTTGTATACTATTTCTTCATTAGTTTGTGAAGTTCTTGAAAGCTAAGACAGCACAGTGTCTGGTACACAGGAGGTACTTAAATGTTTGCTGACTTGATTTTTATTGAATAGAAAGGATGAAATCATTTTAAGATTCATGAATTTTTAGAGTATTAGTCAAGAATAAGAATTCAAATCAGTATGTTCCCCAAACCTAGAGTATTACCAAGAATAAAGTATTCCTTCAATTTTAAGATTTTGAAAACAAATACTTCAAACATATGTATCACCCATTTACATTAGCTTAAAACATATACTGAATTTGAAAATGATGTAATTTTTGGAGGAAAACATTATAGTAAGGCTTCTCATTCCACCTTCCACCCCAAAGACCCAAAAAGGAAGAAATACTCTAACTAGAAAATATTTCCAAAATTTAGGTGGTCTCTTTTTGTAAAAGACACATCCACTTTGATAACCACTCAGGAATCTATTCCAAAAGAATTATACTATCTTAAAATCTAAAAATTGGGGTATGACAGTATTACTATTAAAAATAAAAGAAGCCAAAGTTTTACATAATGAATTTATAGAAACATTTGATAAGTTTGACTTGAAATACAGTAATAGACAATAATTAAAAGTTCTATTCATAGTATATTGACTAAATTATAAAAAGTATAGGCACATAAGCCTCTTATCTCTCTGAAAACAATGAATTTAAAATCTCACAAACTTGTCTTAAAATGCTACCAAAAGCTTTCCATTTCTCTTTTCACACATTTCCATTTAAGCAATGTTTTTAAACAAAGAAATCAATGGAACAAATATGTATTATAATATATAGAGATATATACATTCATCTCTCTTTATATATATGTACACATAAATGTAATAAAAAATGCTGGCAGTATAAGGCTTTTCTAGTACAATTACAAGTTTAATAGGATGTGGCATAAAATTCAACTGTAAGAAAAAGACAAAATTGAAAGTCAATTCTGAAACTGAAACATACCTCATCTCCCATTTGTGGGACAAATGGACATCTTCGAGGAACAGTATCTGTAATCCATACTGAAGGCAACCATTCTTCTAATGTCAAACCATTTTCAGTCAATTCTCCAACAGCCAATCTCTAGAGAATGTTTATATTTGAAAGTGAGTAGAATCACCATAAATAGGTACTTACACAAAAAACACCTACTGAAATTTTACGAAAATAGAAACGTAAACCCTTCAGTATAAAATGTATACCCCTTATATCACAAAACATTGTATAATAAGGATATTTAAAATAAAGCAAAGTTTCCCCTAGAAGAACAAATTTCTTTGAACTGCACAATTATTTACAAACTGATTTCCTTGAAATAATACTAATAGAAAAAGTTAATCACCGTAGTGATAATAAAAAAAAGAAAAAGCTGAAAAACAGAATTGATAAGTATCAAGATCCCTTCTTGCTCTAAATTTATGGTACATATTGCTGAGATGCAATACTTAGGGAATAAGAAAAATATTGAAGGTTTTAGACTTGAGTATAAATCTAGTCTCAGTCATTTACTGATTAAGTGATCCTAAGCAAATCACTTTATCTCTGCCTAACTCAGTTTCAACTGTAAAAGTTGGGGAGAGGGGGGAAAGAGGAAGAGAGGAAACAGGCCATATAATAGCACAAACTTCTCTGATTGTTTGATTTGAGGATTAAATAAGATAATTATTTTCAAAGTACTTAGCATATTATCTGGTACATGTTAATAAATGCCTGCTTGTTTTCCCTTTCTCTAGGAATTTGGTACTATAAGTGTTAAAATAAGTAAAATGCTTTTATAGATAAAAGGAGTCTAATTTTAACCTAATTTTCCAGAATTTCTTCATTTTACTACATTTTTTACTACCTATCTCAATAGCCAAACATGGTCCAAATCTTACTGCCTTCATAACTTTATTTTTATTATCATTTTCTATTCCAAATGGAATACTCTTCCCTTACAGTTTTGCTCACTCCAGACTTTAAATTAGAGACTCACATATAAAGCCCAATTTAATTTTACCTTTCCTTTCAGTATTTCCTTCAGTCACAAGTCAAACATGATCTTTCTTCTATAACTCTCACTGAATTTTATATTTTTATTACATAATAAGATGTTATTTCCTTCACTCTCCTGTAATTTCCTTGAGGGAAGGGAAATGTTTATTCATTTTTAAATAACTAAGTATTTTTGTACAAATAAGTTTTAATTTGTAGGATCAAATGATATGTTTGTAAAGTGCTTGGCACATACTAGATGTTTAATAAATCCTTCTTTCCTTCCCTATTTGAATAAATACCTGGTATTTCTTGGATCAATAAAGTCATCAATATGAATATCTCTTTGGACTCTTCTATTGAGAAAAGATGACAAATTTCAGATTGACACGAGAATTACTGTGACTAAAAAGTCACATTGCCAAATGGCAACGAGGTCTGTTATAGGATTGTTTTGTCCAAGTTAAAACAACAGTAGGCCCAGAGTGGAAAAATTTCCAGCCTAATTAGATCTGTGATATACTTTGCACTCAATTAGAATGACTCTTTGAGAACCCAAGATCACCTATACTATGGTCACCTAGTCTTTTGATCTATGAATAATATACTTTTGCTTATCAAAGGAAGGATATGAGGTTATTTTGGCATTATATCTTCCTAGAAAAGTATTGAATCTTGGGATAGATACATTTTTTTAAATGTTCAGAAACTTTAATAAAACTATTTTGGACTTTTGCCAGCTTAAAAAAAAAAATTGTGGTTTGTTTCTACAGTCAATCTCTCTCTCTCTCTCTCTCTCTCTCTCTCTCTCTCTCTCTCTCTCTCTCTCTCTTTCAGAAACTAGGAAATTTGTACAACTTAATTTTTCTGGCATTTTTTTGTATTCTTTGTAATTTTTCAAAGATTCTGAGCAGTGACTGAGATTATAATTGAAACTATCTACAACATTTTAGCAAATAATTCATTTAGCCTTAAAGTAAGCTCTATTTTTAAAGCATGCAGTGTTTTTTAGAGCCTCTTCACCAATAATGGGCTATAATTTCTACTTTAAAGTTGTTATTGTTTCTAGTTTATAAAGATCATTCTTGCTGAGAAGATGGAAACAAAATAGTAGCTGAATAGTTTTACTTTTACTCTGTGATGCTACCTGGTAACATCTTTGAAATCATTTCTGTGTTTTTGCCTTTCTTTTACCCAGTTCTTAGCATAGTGACTTACTCTATGAGTAAGTAAAGTGCTTAATAAATCACATTTGCCAGTTCTCAGTATCTAGAATGTAGTTCTTTGAACCTGCCATGTGAGACTTTAATAGTCTCTTTTTATCATAATTTTAATCTTTTCATTAACTATTTTTATTCTGCCCTTTCTGGAGAGATAGAGCATACACAGTATATAGTGAGCTAACTTAAAAAGTAAGCTCAATGTTCTCACGTCCTACTCTGAAATATACTCTATGTCACCTCTGGCATATCATTTAACCTCTCGGTTTTGAAAACAATTCTTGGAGTGTAATCACAGATCTAGTTTGGGTCTTCTTCAGAAGGGCATTTGACCAATAATGACAATCAAATATCATATGAAGTTTGTAAATAAAGATGGGGGGTGGGAGGAAGACAATACTTGATATGTAAGTTAGTTCAAAGACTACATATCAAGAATTAGACCCTCTTCTTATATCAATGTTTAACACATCCACAAATATTTTCAAAATGACTTGCTACAATTACAACGTTGTTAATCAGATCTGGTTCAGGCTAGTCTGTTCAAATTTGAAAGCTGTTCAAGGATAAAAAACAAAATTATCTGTTTAAAAAAAAACCCATCATATTTTATTTAATATTACCATCTAATCCCTTATACACTTCAATAACATTGGCCTTCTTGCTATTCCTCAAATAAGACTCTCTCACCTTTCAGAGCTCCGGGCATTTTCTCTATGGGCAAAGCTTAAAATTCCATCCCCCCTACCCTCATCTTCACACCATCTACTACCTGGCTTTCCATTAAAGTAAAATTCCATCTTCCATAAGAAGCTGTTCTCAACTCTCTAATTTATGTCTTTCCCTTTTAAATTATTTATTTTCAATTTATCGCATATATAGTTTGTAAATACTTGTTTCTAACTTAAGAAACTTATGAGTTGTTTTTTTTTTTTAGGATAGGGACTATATTTTGTCTCTTTATATCACCAAAGCTTTAGTATTTGGCACATAGAAGTTTGTTTCTAGAATCAACCTCTTCAGAAAACTAGAAATTTGTGTAACAACTTTTCTGTCATCTTTTGTATTCCCTTTGAATTTTCCTTAAAATTTTCTTTTAAAAATGCTTAGACTTACTTTCTGAAAGTGGAATAAAATCAGAAGGAACTTACAAAATGAATTTCAACAAAACCTTCTGTATAACTAGTAGATAAGGAATAGTTGAAGATTAATGAGACTATAAATAATAGATGGAAGAATATGGGATATAATAGAGTAACTTGTTTGCCTTGGCAAGGAAACACGATACCTCTTCATTTGAGACAAAAGTGAAGGAAAAGATAGTGCTAGGAAGCATCTGGATGATGTGAGATGTGAAGGAGAGAACTATCTGAAAATAATCTCAATTTTTTCAGAGAAACAAGACAATGTTCTTAGTTTGAGAGGGTAGGAACTGTAGAAGATAGGATGGAAGGGATAGTGAGTCAAGAAAGGAAAGGATTACTTTGCTAAATAAGGACCCAGTTTAGATTATGAAACAAATTTTTAGTAGACTCAGTCAACAGAACTTTGTGGTCTTCTCATGTTCTGTTCAATAGTACATTGGCAGGAGACAAGATAGAGGAGATGGAGGTAGACTAAATTAATCTCAAAGAAAGAAGTCATTGGATGATGCTGATAGAGGAAAAGCCCAGAAATAGCAAGGCAAATAAGACTATATAGAAACTTCAGGACGATATCACAAATGTAAAACTAGAAGAAAATAAATGAGAAAAAATATAGCAAGCAACTTTAAAAGTCCTAGCTTTACATGCTGAAATGAATTATTTATGATAAGAAGAGGAAATAGATGTAGAAAGGAAATAAAAACCCATTATAACAATTTTATGAAAAAAATTACCTGGTATAAATCACTTGATTGAAATGAGATTATCAAAAGATCTTAAAACTGCCTTAGGTCATCAAAAACTTGCTATACTTGTCAAGTGGATAAAAGCTAAGAATAATACACTCTCAAAATATGAATATATATGTAAAATATAACTTGAGGACGTAAAAAGCTTTAATAATACTGCTTTACAAAATACTCAGAAACAATTGAAAAAATAATTTAAATTAAATTTGGCAAAAGATACAAATCAATTTGAGGGGGAAATGACAATTTTGAGAGCGCTGAGACACTGACAAGTCTACAAAAGAAAATGCCAATGATAATGAAATATCAGACTCAAAGGGAAACCAAAATCAACATTTATTCTTTTCAATCTAAATAAAATTTTTACAAAAATATCCTATATACACTGCCATTCTTAGTCGATTCTATTAAAAAGCAACATACAGAGTTTTGTAATCAGTACTGCATAGCTTTCAACATAGATACACATCTTAACCGTCATATAACTATGTGAAAGATGCAGAGAATACTTAAGATTTCAATGTCCTCATTTTTGTCAACTATATAAAAAGCAATTTAACCAAGTAGGGTAAAACATCATCTTAAAGGCTCTAATTAAACAAAAGGTTTCCTATGCCTATTTCAAAATCACAAAATTCCTTGCAATAGATTTCAGATATAATCTTATTTGAAACCTATTGGGATCAATAACATTGAGTTAAGCACAAATTAGAAAATGCCAGAAGCATAAATCAGAAAATACCAAAGGTGTTCATCATTACCATAAAAAATCCAACAGAGTTATAACAAAAAAATGTTTCCTTAGATATGAAATAATCCAAGTAGTCCTATCTGTAGAAATACTGGCTGATGATTAAGAACTAGAACACTAAAACACCTCCCATATGAGACTGACAATCCCTTAAGAATTTAATCTAGCTTTACACATAAGAAAAAGTAAATGGATAAAATATACGATTGAATAAGTGAATTATGTGTTAAGAACTTTCCATGTACAGAATATTGGGCACAAAAACAGAAATGTATGACAATACCTGATCTGAAGGAACTCACTTTCTAATGGAAGAGATGACATTTTAAGGTAGTTTTAATTGCAAATAGTAACACACACAAGGGAGGGAGAAAAAAGAGGCAGCATGTGCCAGGCAGGTCAAATCACTATTATCACTTTGACTACTTTCCCTTAGACACTCCATACTTAGATGCCATTGATGTTTTAGCTAAATTGGCCTTCCTACTCTTTGAGTAGGAATAATAAGTACACCTACCTCCCAGAGTTATTTTGAGGATAAAATGAGAACATTTGCACTGCACTATGCAAATTATAAATGCTAGTTATTTACAAAGGCAGTTAGATGGTGAAGTTGATAGTGCTGGACCTGAAATAAGAAACATATTAATTCAAATCCTGCCTTGGGCTGGCTGAGTGACAAATTAAGTCACTTAACCTCTGCTTACCTCATTTCCTCATTTGTCAAACAGGGCATAATAGCACCTGTCTCTCAAGGTTGGGGTTAAGGATCAACAGAATTATTTGTAAAGGGCTCTGCAAAAATTATGAACTGCATTAAGGCAGTTCATAAATGTGAGCTACTAATTTTATTTTAAAAAACATAAGCCTTCTATAAAAACAATGATACTTTTTTAGAAAAATAATTAAAGTATCACATATTTTGAGGCTTCATATAGTACCAACCTTTTGCTTTCTCTCTTTGGGCTTCTTTTTCTTTGGTGATGTTGGTCCATCTTTTTCTTCATTTCCTTTTTTCCTTTCTTTTTTAATTTGCTTTTGCTTTTGTTTTTCAGATTCTTCTTCATCTTCTGAACTACTTTCTGCTTTCTTTAGTTTATGTTTAGGAATTTTCTTTGGTGGCTGCAGGTTAATTCCTGCATCAGCTGTCCAATCAGAATAATCACTAGAATAATCACTACAAATATGGACCAAAAACAAAACAAAATCTTAAGCATTAAAATAATGAATGAAAAATGAGAGAAAATATATTACTAGAATCACTCACATATTGCAATTATTCCCAACACATCAACTTCTGAGCACTTTCCCAATATTCCCAATTCCCATGTACAAAAAAGAAAAAACTAAAATTCTCTTTTCAGAAAAGTTCATGATAAAGACATAGTTACTAGTACTTAAATTTGACATTTTTTAAATTCTGAAAAATAAACCCCTTAAATTAGTTAAAAAGTACCACAATTTAAAAGCATTTTTTCTAACAGCAACAACTTTTTCAGTCTCCAATTCTTCAGAATTTCTCTCTCTGATATTAAAAAATGAAATCAATGAGATTTTACATAATGAATATGTTCTAATAGCATTTGGTGTTATATTCATGTCATTAAAGAAGGAAACTTCTTTTAAACTTTCTTTAAGAAAGCAAATGTTGGTCACACAACAGAGATAACTAATAGAAAGACCATGAGTTATGTGTATTATTCTTCCAATAATAATAAATGGACCTCCCCTCCATACATGGGGGGTACTTTTATTAGTGAGCTTTCAGGAGGATATGAACAACAAAAGATATGAAGAGTCAAGCTTATATAGTTTATGACTGATATTGTTGGCAGGTATAACCTGCCTGACCATGGAGATCATAAATCCACTCTGAATATCTGAGTCATTAAATATATCTAATATATTGAATATACATACAGGAATCCATGAGTGAAAGAAAATAATAACAAATTTGCTCTCAAGTTATAGAAGGATCTGCCCTTGTTTATGGATTTGAAAGTTTAAAAGTTCCATAATTTTGAAGATTTTCCTAAAGTCATAAATTTCCTGTCACCCTGAGAGATATGATATGGAAACAAAGGGAATATTCATGGTACAGTTAGCTAAAGTGGGGAGGAAACAAGAAAAGGGTGTTCCTTGCTGGTAGGCCAAGAACTAATCTATTAGTTGATCTTTTTGAAGTAAAGAAATAGCTACAGTAGACATCTGAATAATTCAAGTCTTCATTCTCATTATCATACCCTCTCTGTCAGGTTTCTTTCTTGATGAATACCTCATCTATTTTTTCTATGTTGATAATGTAGTCTTCAATGACAATAACACATTTGTTTCTGATGTCACTGAGTCTCACTCAATTCTACTCTGGGTTCCTCACATTCTTCTTTTACAAAAATATATCTTAATAATCAAGACTGAAAGATATGAATTTTAAAATTTTCTTTTCTTTTGAATCGAAATAGCAAATCAAGTGAACAATTCCACATACAAAATAGAATAGGATTGTAATGAAACCACAAATTTCTAAATAAAATATACTGAGTAACTTTGGGCTTTCTATTCTCTTCTGTGCATTTTTATTATTCTCTTTTAATTTTTCTTCCTTAAAGTTTTTTTCCCCCACAACCTTATTGCCAGTCCTCTTTTACCCCCTCACCCCAATTACTTAAGATGAAATAAATTTCTATCTTGCGTTCCCTACCTAATAAAATTAACCCTCATCCCCCCTTTACCTGATTTTTTTCTTTTCAGTATTTTTTACCTTTCCATCATTTTATCATGTGTCCCTTCCCATCAAAGTTCCAGTAACACAGTAAAGCTAGAGCTTTATAAAATAAGAACTCAGTCATTTACCTTGAACTGCCATCACTGTGCCATGCTCTCTCTTCATCTTCTGATGTTCCACCACTGACAGCAACTATTTCACCTTCCTAAAAATTTAAGAGATTTAGAAAATATCTTTATTGTACATCTTTACAAAAATTATTGGTAAAATCTGGAGAGATTATTAACATTAGAGAACTTTTATTACACAATCTATTATTAGTATTTGATAAAAAAATACAGATTTTATTCTCATAATAAACAAATTTGTCAATTTAAAATTCAGAGATATAAAGACAGTATTCCTGATATTATTATATTCAAAGAACTTTAAAGATGTATAAAAATGCATCAAACTTATTTTAGATAAAATCTTTATCATTATACATAATTATCATTATGTAGTCAACTACTGAATGCAATTTTCACTTTTCATGGTCTGGTGAAAGGACCTAAAAAAGGGTTATAACTCAATTTATTCTACTGATACTACTGAACAATTTCACTAGATAAAATAAAAAGTATAAAATATACCTGTAGCAGCTAAAACTTAGCTGCTACACAAAAATATAATTAAAAACCTGAAAAAAATCTTGGCTTAACATTTAGAATTCAAAATAATGGAAATTTTAATGAGTGAGAAATGCAGAAAACTAATACTTCATTTTCAGAATTAGGATCAAAATAATTCTATTTTTTTTTGTTTTAGAATTTTTTTATTTAGAATCATAATTTTTTCATACATTATAAAGTACTGAATTGCTATGGTTTTAAGATCTTAAGGCATCATTTAAATTATATCAATCAATAGCACGTTCTTTCTTTCATCCTTATTCCTTAATGGATGTGTGCCAGGTAAGCTTAAAGCAGTTCTGTCACAGTCTTCTGTATAAGGGACATTAAATTGAAATCTGTTCCTTGACCAATCACTAGAGTATATTTTAATAATTTATTCACTGATATAAATCAGGGACACTATTTTTTCTTACTCCTAGGTTAAAATCTAAATTATGTGTGTATATGTAATTTTATGTATATATAAAATAAAAATCATTCCTTTATCTTAGAATATGAATAGAATATCAGTAAAATAAATTGTTATAATGTTTTAGTTTATATTATTTAGAATAAGAAAAAAAATTTTCAAAAATGATGATCCTCATTCCAGTATGCAAGATTAAACAAATTATTAAATTATATCATCTTAATGTCTTTTCAAATACAATAAACTTTATACAAAGGCCGTCAAAAAGTTTTAAAAACATGGGAATAATAATTTTTAATACAATACAAATGTTTCATCACATAGAATGGAAATGAAGAATGTGCTGCTTGATTTGTGTGTTCACTTTAGCCTCATTTTAAATGAAGAATTATTTTGCATGCATTAGACTTCTCCATAATGGCGATAAGCAGAATCAATATTTAGTTTCAGCTATATCTTCAGAATGAACAAGCTCTTTTAATAGGTATGAATTGGAGCATATAAACCCACTTTGGTGACTAAGATTTCCTTAACAAATAATCATTCAGAATACGGATGTGGTGTTTGTATCTTTCTGATTAGAATTTTATGCTTGTTGTTGAGTTGTTTCAGTCATCTCTGACTTTCTGACTCCATTTGGGGTTTTCTTGGCAGAGATACTGGACTGGTTTGCCATTTTCCTTTTCTAGCTCATTGAGGCAATATATAATATACTTTAACTCGTACAAGTGGCTTAGAACAAAAGTGTCCATAGAACAGATTACTGCAATAATTTGTTAATCAGCTTGTGAACATATGCCACTATTGTGTTTGGAATGTAGTGGGTAAGAGGAGAAAAAAAAGTATCTATTTTCTTTAAACTTAAAGGCAAACCTTTTCTTGTCATCTGGGTGAAAAAATCATAAATATCTGTTTTTTTAAAAGCAACAAAATTATTACAGTGTAGTCTTGCCAACAAAGTTAATTTGTAAACAAAGTACTAAGTAATTTTCAATTTTTAAATGTAGATTCTAAAGTAATCCAGGCAAATGTGATTTTTAAAAATTTTGTTTCCCTTTCAACTATAATTATAATTGATCAGAATACGCGTAATCTAACGACTAGACTTGGTTGTCTACAGTTCAAATAATTTTCCAGAATTCCTACAAAAACCTGAAAACAAATCTCTGTATTAAATGTTTTCTTTGAAATAGTGTCTATTAATATTTTTCTTTTTTGAATTTATTTCTTTTCCTGTTCTTTTAATGAAATGCAACAAATTATAGCAAATCAAATTTTTAAAAAATTACAAATCTATCTATATTTAATGCTTCAAGCACTAAAAACACACCTGTATTCAACATAGGAACAATAAACTGTTATAGAGTAATCAATTCATATTAGTATATGGATCTGTGATCTTACATCTGAAGAACTATTGCCATTTTCTAACTCTTCTGAGGGTCTTGCTGTTTCTTCCAAGGCAGATCTTGTACGGTAGTTATGCTGATTAGTTTGTTGCTTTCTTGAATCTCCAGAGTCAAGTAAATGATCATGAGTATGATTCTTTAAGAAAAAAAAAAAAAAAAAAGCTAATTTAATCAAAATATTAGCTGAATATATATTACGAATTATAGATTTGTAAATATGTTGGTTTTTAGTTACAGGATTTCTATTGTTGCACTAAGCGAAAAGACAATATACATGGAAATACATGTATTAAAGACCAAACATAACAGATAACAGCCATGATTTTACATGATTTGTTTTTGAAGATTCTGACAACCACTTAAGAAATAAGCTGTTTTCTTTTATGTAAATGACTTCAATTGTTCAAAGTAGGGAGGCCTCCTACAGGTAATAAAATTCTACAAACATTAAAAGCAACTAACCAGTAGAGCATGAAGTAAGTAGCCCAAGGAAATATACAATAAATCAAAGCACAATTTTCTAGATTTTTAGGTTCATCAATTAGTACTTCCTACAAGATATAGATGGGAAATCTTTTAACTGGATACAAGGAAAAACTTCCTAACATACTTCGAGCTGTCCAAAAGTACAATGGACTTTTGGAATAGGAATACTGGAATACCTATTAATATTGGATTCTTCGTTACTGTGTATTCAAAGCAGAGACTTGCAATAGGGAAGGGTCTGTGATTTTAATATGTGTATTTCAAATTCAACATAATTAGTTTCCTTTGTAATGCTAGTATTTCATTTTACTTTATGCATAAATATTCAGAGAAATGGTCTGTCAGATTTACTGGATTGCTAAGGTCCATGGCAAAAAAGAAAAAAAGTGAAATTTTTTTGCAGAAGAGGGACAGAAATGTGGTAAAAGAAATATCTGTTCATAAACAAGCTGAACATGATTTGTAAGGTCCCCTCAAATTTTTTTGGGGGGGGATTTTTTTCTGTATAGATGATCATTGGTATGCCATCTTGGAAAATTGGGGGGGGGGGGAAAGTCCCACGAAGTAACATCATGTTTCTTTAGAATTGCTAACTGTGGCTGATCTTCATAATTAAAAAAAATGCAAGACACACTATTAGCAATCCCAGAGGAATATGCACAAATAGATTTGGCTTGGATTCCATTTGGGACTTTTCAGTAAAAAATTTAGTTACCTTAAATGGCAATTGATTCTATTTTGCTATAAAATAAATAAATAAATAATAAAAGAATTTTAAAAATTCACTTATAAAGTGATTTTTAAAATACTTCTTTCCATTTGAATTATGTATCCTTATAACTTCTATCAATTGAGTATAGCATTACCAATTGAGTATAGTAATTATATTCTCTGAAATCACACAGAACACATTCATTGTACATGCCGCACTTAGTCCTGGTGGCCTATAACAATTTACATTTTTTATCAATGTTTATTTCTTTCCGAACATTTTTCTTCTGACTTAATATTATTCCCAGGTTGTTTGATCCTTAGTAACAAGCTTAACTAAATCTTGTTCAATGTGTTTAGGTACCAAATGGCAATGTGTACAACTATTAAATAAGATATTCAAAAAAGATTAAAGGTTTGTAATACACAATTTAAAAAGAAAATTAAACTAACCAGAAGATCCAATTTCTTCTGAGCATCATAAATGTAAAGTTGTTTTGTGATGGTTTACAGAAAATAGCATGTATTTATGGTCAATTCAATAACTGTTTTATATTGGTAACAACAACAAAAACTGAACAAGTTATCTAACTTAAAGACAAATAAACAGAAAAAAATGAAAGAATCAGATTATTATTCCAAGAAGTTACAATTCTAATTGAAACTGGTTGAAATTCAATTTGGAATTGAGGTCACTTCATGAAAATCAGCACCACTGCACACCAACTAATCTTTTTCTAAATCTCTAATGTATGTTAGTCACTTTATCCATTTTTACAACACTTAAAAATACCACAGATTCACAGAGCAAAACACGTTTAAAAAAAAAATGCTATTTGTCAATCGCCATAAAATATAGCACAAATAACAGTAAATCATTTGCTCTTACTACCACATAAAAAATATTTCATATTTCAGATTATTGTCCTGAAAAGTACTATGCAGTCAGAAATTTAAACACTTTACATTTCTGTATTTCATATTAAAAATATTTCCATGTTTTATAAGATTTTTTAAATGTTTTTATTTTTAAAGAGTGAAATACCAAAATAACTGATTGCTCTTTTCTAAATGCCACATTTTCTTGATAGATTAACAGTAAGATTTAAAAAAAAATTGTTTTATACAAAATCATAATGTAGCGAAAATGTCATCAACTTTGTGAAAATCAGTGTGTTTAAAATTCCTCCCCCAAGAAAACTGCAATTCTGAAAAAGGAAGAATAAAAGACCTGCCTATCAATTCTCAAACAAAAAGCATCTCACCGGTAAAGCATTTGTCAAGATTTAAATCTGGGACACTAATGGACATCTCCTACTTCTTAACCACACAATTTTCTATATGATTGAAACAGAAAAAAGGTCAATTGCATAATTTCAAAGAAACAATGCCCTGAGCAGTCTACTATACTTCCCGTAAAATAACTAAGGCTTAATAGTATTATAAAATTTAAAGATTAGGAAAAATAGGTATGTTTTGATTTATATAAGTGATCAAAGAATATTATCAACTATTTTCCATTATTTGAATCATCTTTATTTACCTCTCTAAACCAGATATAATCTTAGATAGTGGGGGCGGGGGGGGGGGGCAGGGGCGGGGCAGCTCGTTTATTACCAAAAAAAAAAAAAAAAAAAAAAAGTTTTCCAAAGTCCATCTTCCCAAAGGTAAATTGAAAGTACTTAAGTTCCTTGTTTCTTTCTTAATTTGCATAACTGGTAGAAACAAATCCTAAATGACTTCTTACTGATAAAATATAAAGGCCTCTTCATTACATAGTAGTCCCCAAAATACTGAACACTTATTGGCTCACACATTAAAGAACATGAAAAACTTTCAAGATCACCTCGTTAAAAATCTCTTATTTTAGATATAAGGAAACAGAGGCAAGAGAGACAATATCTCTATAAAATAAGAGTAAAAGATGAACTCTGATACTTGGGCTCCAATTTATATCTCACTATCTTTAATTTAATTAGTTCTGCAATTCTCATTTATTTATCTAATCTACAGGATCAACTACTCATTCTTCTTAGCAAAAATCAGTCAAGTAAATGACAAGATTCAACTTCATTTTGTATGACTGGTTTACTCCATGAAGGCAATTTTATGTTCTCCAAAGAATGATATATTAGAATTGCAGAAACTATCAGATGAAAGAATCTGGTATGGAAAAAAAACAGTGACAGTTCCTGATGAATTCCTATGCAGGGTTATTGACAGAGGTAGTAGCTATGTATTAACCTCATAACAAGAGAGATAATGCTGACTTTCCTTGCTATAAATCCAAGACTTAACAGGGAATCTTCCAAGATTTATAAAAATAAATGAAAATTATCCAGTTATAATGCTTAGTAAAAAAAAATGTAAATATATATATGGATATTGTCAGAAGGAATCTAAAATATACCGACAAATATGAAATCCGGGGCCAAGAAATTGAAGACCAAAGGAGAAACAAGTAATCTGGAGAGCAAATGGACTGCTAAGTAGAGTTTCAAAGGATGGTGTATTTGGACTTCCAAGTAACACCTTAAAAAAACAGATTTCTGGCCACATAGCAATATTTTTTTAAAAAGCTGCTAACAATATATTTGCTAGGTGTCTCACAAATCTTATCAAAAGACCTTTATTTTAAAATGACTGGAGAGGGAGATTACTTATGCATACCCACTAAACTACATATGTATTATAGAAAGTAGCTAAAATAAAGGAAGAATACCAGCAAAGAAACTTTTCAAGAAAAAGGCCAACTAAACTGGCTTAAAACTAACCTATGCACAAAGGCCTAAAGATTAAACAACAAAATGAAGGAGGAAGAGATATTCTAATACAATAAAGCAAAGCAGAGAATAGTTTGGGGATAAGGAAGAGGAAAATAGAAGTTTATTTAAATGAAGAAAGATTGGTAAAAAGTCTGGGATCAGGAAAGTAGAATCGTGTGTGTGTGTGTGTGTGTGTGTGTGTGTGTGTGTGTGTGTGTGTAAAGGTATCTCAGGTAAGGAAATTGATATATCAGTTTAAGCTTAACTTGAGGGATGAGATATATATGATATATGATAGGCTCCTATAGATTAAAATTCTATGGAAGAAGTTTTAAGTACACGAGGAATGGAGAAATGCTCAAGGATGAAATTCTTCAGAAGCAAAGTTAATCAACTCCAAGGAAGAAAAGCAGGAATCATTTGAATAGAAAATATCCTAAGGGATCTATGTTTGGCTAGCCAAGTAACCTATGTTACTAAACATTTTTGGTCAATAATTTAGATAAAGGCATAGATGGGATATCATTAGATTTGTAGATGACACCAAAAAGATCAGGATTCAAAAGGATAGCATGAAGATGAAATGCACTAGAAATAAATATAAACATAGTATAAAACATTTTTTCTTAATATTATTTGAAAGATGTAGTACCCAGGTTCAAGGAGTTATCAGTGTATATAGCAGCCAAAAAAGAAACATGATTATTAAGAAGTATGAGAATGAATACTGAGAAAATCAGATATCATAGAAGAAATATTATGGAAGAGTACTTAAAGCATTAAGAGGGAGAAACAGAAGAATGGCATTGGCAAATAGTATAAATAGCCAAAAAAAGAAAAAAGCCTCCCCACCCCCCAAAAACCTCCATAAACCTTGCACAAAGATGTGATATAAAAGTAACAGGAGACTTCAAATGTTAGACATTTGTTTACCTGCTGAAACACTCTATCAAACAAGAGAATTTGCCTAGATGGTAATAAATAAATAAAGTTTTGTTTTTGTTTTTACCGGGACAATTGGGGTTAAGTGACTTGCCCAGGGCCACACAGCTAGGAAGGCCCTGTCTAGGCCAAATTTGAACTCAGGTTCTTCTGACTTCAGGATTGGTGCTCTATCACCTCACCAACTAGCTGACCTATCCAATAACAAAACTTTTGATAAAAATATTGCATAGCATTCTTGGAGAA
Organism: Sminthopsis crassicaudata; assembly: GCF_048593235.1. NCBI lineage: Eukaryota > Metazoa > Chordata > Mammalia > Dasyuromorphia > Dasyuridae > Sminthopsis > Sminthopsis crassicaudata. Next base: position 233,791,559 of record NC_133620.1, on the reverse strand, counting down.
GATGCAAAGATTTGGAGCAGACTATAATATAGTTTTATGAATTCGGAATCAGTTACTGAATGGCTAGATTTGAGAGTCATCAGTAGTTCAACATTAAATTGGAGAACCATCTCAAGTGCATTGTATGATGTTTTTGATAGGCCTATGTTGATAATACTTTTTATAAATAAATTAGATACAAATAGTGTATTCATTAAATATGCACAACATAGGAAGACACATAACACATTTGGTGACACAATCAAAATCTAAAAAGATGTCAAAAGCCTGGAGTGAATTGAATGAGATCAAATCCAAAACAGATAAATGTAGATTTACATTTGGCTATTGCTTAAAAAAAAAACAAAAAACAAAAAACAAAAAAAAAACAAAAAACAAACAAACAAACAAACAAAAAAAACCCCACAGTACAGAATGGAGGAAATATAATAAAATAGCACTTTGCTTGGAAATGATCTGGGGGCTTAGTAAACTACACATTTAGTATGAATTAGCAGTATGATGTCATACTAGCTAAAAAATCATAATTAGCTAAAAAAAGATAATGTAATCTTTGGCTACATGATAAAAGGTATAATAAGAAAAATATGTCAAGTACTACTCTGTAATCTACAATAGCTAGACCAAGTGTGTTATATTGTGCTCAATTTTCATCATCAGTTAAGAAAAATTGCTTGAAGTATCTAGATAAGACTGAACATGTCAGAGAAAGGCCTTTCTTCCATGTCATATGAAGCTGAGCTGAATGAAGATGTTTAGACTCAAAGCCTCATTTCTATTATATATAAAGAATTGACTCAAATTTATGAGAATACAAGCCATTCTCCAGTTGATAGTCAAAGGATATGAATAGACAATTTTCAGATTAAGAAATTAAAGCCATTTCTAGTAATATGAGAAAATGCTCTATTTCACTATTTACTAGAAAAATGAAAATTAAGGCAACTCTGAGGTAACACCTCACACTTTTCAGACTAAGATGACAGGAAAAGATAATGAAAAATGGAGGGGATAGCTGGGACACTAATGCATTGTTGGTGGAGTTGTGATTCAACTATTCTTAAGAACAATTTGGAACTATTCACAAAAGGCTATCAAACTGTGCATATCCTTTGATCCAGCAGTGTCTCTACTGAGATTGTATCCAAAAAAGATCATAATAAAAACAAAAGAAGCCACATGTGCAAAAAACATTTGCACATTTGCCTTTTTGTAGTGGCAAGGAACTGGAAACTGAGTGGATGCACATCATTTGGAGAATTCTGAATAAGTTATGGTATATGAATGTTATGGAATATAACTGTAAGTAAACAATCAGCAGGATGATTTCAGAAAGGCCTGGAGAGACTTACTTAAACTGATACTACTGAGTGAAGTGAGTAGAACCAAGAGAACATTGTACACAGCAACAGCAAGATTATGTGATGACTATGATGTACTTGGTTCTTCAACAATGAGGTGATTCAAGGCAATTCTAAAAGACTTGTGATGGAGCCATCTTCATCCAAAGAGAGTACTATGTGGATCATAGCATAGAATTTTCATCTTTTTGTTTTTGCTTTGCTTGTTTTTTTCTTTTTATATCCAATTTTTTTCCTTTTGATCTGATTTTTCTTGCACAGCATGATAAATGTGGAAAATGTTTAGAAGAAATGCACATGTTTAAACTATATTGGATTATTTGTTGTTTGGGAAGGGGGGAGGTGGGAAAGGATGGAGAAAAATTTTGAACATAAGGTTTTACAAAGGTAACTGAAACTATCTTTGCATGTATTTTGAAAAATAAAAAGCTATTATTTTTAATATGACTCAAATCAAACATAATTACATATACTAAATTATGAATATATTTCAAGAAATTAAATCATGGTTTTTGTATAATAAATTACTCTCTGTGAAACTAAAAAATATTAATCACTCCAAATTTTAAATCTATGTTCAAATTATTCATGTGTACAGTGACATAAATTGATCTATCCAAAGTGTATTTTTAAGGACCTTGATCTCTCCAATTGTACAGCTCCCAGACCAATCATGTTAAATTCTGTGATTCCTATCCACAAACATACTTCATTGATAATGTATCAAAAGCTCTGAAGGTCTTTTTTTCTGGATCTTTTAATATTTCATGGATACTGGTTCAACAATCAGGTTATCCTTCACTATTGCAATATTCACTTTATTGTCTAATAATATGGGTTACTGATAAATTTTATTTTGTGTTACTGCTATTCGGTGCAGCTGCCATGTGTAACAGCAGAAGTGCTGAACCTGGAGTCAGGAAGACCCAAGTTCAAATAAAGTCTCACAATTTACTAGTTGTTGATCCTTGACAAGTCCCTTCACCTCTTTTTGCCTCAGTGTCCTCATTTGTCATATGATAATATCTACCTATAATGTGGTTGTTCTGACAACTAAATGAGACAATATTTCTTAAGCGTTTAATATAATACCGCACACATAGTAAGCACTACATAAATACTAGCTATTGTTATTTTTAATCATACAAGTTATAACGATAACTTGCTTTAGCTTACTTAAACTATAGCTTTTGTTTCATATACAATTTTGTTATGATATTCCATCATTTACAATCCATATAGATTGAAAAATGAATTTTTAAATGGAGAAGCTTGGGAATCTTTAAAAATCTTGCCCTTCTGTCCAGATCTGGATCCGGAATATTATGTTTGCAGTACCTAAGACAAACACACTCTATCTCTCTCTCACCATTTACTAATGGATATTCTGCACAATATACATTATATATCTATTTATTTTTCTTATAGAGGAATTCTAATTGACCAACTCTCACCATAGAGTCTCTAGTTTTCTGGGGTCTTGCAGAACAACAAGCATGCAGTTTAGTGTAACTATCTAAAGGGAATGAATTTTATACTCGAAGTATTTACTGGACACTTTTTCATGCTATTTGAAAAATACCTTTGGATAGGATATCTTTCTCTCTCAAGTCTCATTTAATACAGACAAAACAAAGTCATCACCATGACTATATAGGAAAGGATGTAGATTTTGGGGAAAATTTTGATGTAGGAAAGCTTTAAAAACTGAGGTTTGTTCAATTCAAACAGTATCTCATGAACAAACAATAAACACAATGGAATTCTGTATTCTCTATCATTATATTAATCATGTAACTAGGAAGATGGAAAAAATGTTTGCAATAGCTTAACAGTTTCCTTCTCACATACTAATTTAGATATTCTCAATGTCATTCTCATAATAAAATTCTCATTTTAGAGAAAAGAGGCTATACCAGTGATTTTATTAGAATAAGACACTCCCTTTAACAATGCAAGTCAGATATCTCTCCATTATTTAGTCCTAAATGTTAAGTGTCTTGCCCAGAGTCACATATAGAAGAGCCAGATTTTCCTGGCTTTAAGGCAGCTTTTTCTTCCCAATATACCAGATTAGTTTCTCTTATCAATATTACATGAAAAAAAGCTGTAGTAAGGGTTTGAAGTTAAGTGTTCTAAATCTTAGCTGGTTCCCTTTTGATGGGAATTAATATTGTGTATGAATTTTTCTATATATTTGGAATGTTGCGCCTTCTTTGAAATAAATTAATCCTTGAATAACTGTACATTATACTTATTACCAGGGCAGATTGCATCTTTATTTTAGTGAAGTACAGTTATCCTTCCCAATTTCATCTTAAGTGACATTTCTATTTCTATTGATACAGAAAATATGGTAGAGTTGTACTGATTTCCAATTTTTTTGTCATCATTTTTCTAATCTCACCTCAGAATGCTCTGGGGAAAATCTGGTTTCCTTCTTCAAATGATGCTACCACAATCACTGATAATAATAGCTAATAATTACCATGTGCCATGCACTGTGCTAAGGATTTCACAATTATTGTCTCATTAAGATATCAACAATTCTGAGAGGTAGGTGCTATTTTTATCTCTATTTTATAGATGAGAAATTGAGACAGAAATGAAGTGTACAATGTCAGAATAGGAATTCAGAGGCAAAAATATATTCAAGGCAACTAAAAATGAAACACATGGCTTGTCTGGGAAAATGGGATTTTGTTTATAAAATCCCTGGTGGGCAATCTTTTAGAGTAGAACAGGATTTCAGATAGTATCTAAGCTATAGAAGACAACATAAAAAGAAACTCTTTATATACATAAAAAGATAAAGAGAGATGTTTGCCTGAAATGTTTAGAATAGCTCAATTCAAAAAGAATTCAGAAACCCCCACGACTCAAGAGAGGTTGCAACTATCAGATTTTGGACCAGTGTTTTAATCTTATTGCAGTATATCTTCTTTTCACAGATCCAATGCATGGGAAGCTATTGAATATCATGCTTGTGTGACGTCCAATTCAGGATGTTTCCAATGTGGTCTATGAAGTTAAGACAGTGAAAATCCCAGCTAAGTTAGTAACAATTCAGGAACTGTATAAGAAGTAGCATAAATCTGGGAAGTGGTCAACCCAAGTTCAAATTAAAATTTCTAATTAGCACTGGCCTGAAAAACTTTGGGTAACCTTGGGAAATTATTTCACATCACTGTGAAATATCTTAAATTCATTCTGGTTTCAAAGACCTTAGTATGGACAAAGTCAAATAATATTCCATGTCAGAAATCTTGTGGTTCAAGCTATATAGGACTAATGATAGCTAACAACCAGGAGCTAATTAACTTCCTAGTGTTTTTAAGGCCCTCTACTATGGATATGTGGCAGAATGTAGACATAAAGACTGTGAAGACTTTGTTTAAAAGGATCCATAACAAAATTAATGTGGCTACTCTCCTTTTTAATGATGTCATATCAGAGTTATTTCTACTATTTCTTGCAGTTTAATTCCTGTCCATGTTTTCTTATAAATTCTTTATTGTAAAGTCTACAAAGTGCTAAAAAGTTTCGAAGTAATAATCTTTGGAACCTAAGACAACATAAGCTATTCTGTTGCTTATGTGTATCACCTCTTTTTCCAATCTTATATTTCTTGAGTGACATTTTTCTTTTTAACACTTCTTCTATATAAAAACTCTTCATGTGTAAAGAAAATTGGCAATACCAGGTTAAGAGGTAGTTTAGTCATAGTTACTACATCTCAATAGCAAGGGATAGGGGTGACTGGGAAGAAGAGGTGGGGGATTGGAAGAAAAGATGAGTGAATTAATTGACCTTGCATCATAACCAGGGAAATCAAATAAGTGGCTATTTCTCAAATTTCTATAATACTACGCTGATCTTCCCTAATTAAAGGCATAAATGGTTTGATGTCTAAAATTTTATAAGACTACTGATTTAGAAGAGGAGGAAATCTCAACTGGCATTGAATTTTAAAGAGGAAATAAAATCTTATATAAAGCTTTCTATACAGAGATTCTCTGCTTGCTTACAGATAAGCAGTTAAAATTTTGTGGAGTCAGAGGGAATCTGTTCTCAAACTCATTTAGATCACAAGTGAACTTTAATTTAATCTTTTGCACTTAGAACCCCAAAGACTAAGAACATCTGATAGCTATTAATGTTATGATATGGCTTATCAAGACTAGATATTGCCAAACTAACCTCAATTCCTGTTAATATACAGAGAAAACATGAGAAAATGGATAGAGAACTAATCTGCGAGCCAGGAAGACTGTATTTAAAGTTCTACCACTTTCACATACGTGCTTTGTAAAACTAATTAAGGAGGAATTCTGGTACTAATGAAATTATAGCTCTACTCTCTATCCCTTTGAAAGTTACACATCAGGAAAAGAGGACATATATGGTTTATTTAGATTTCATTAAAGTACTTGCTTCTTTTTCTCCTGTCATTTTTTTAAAAAATAAAAATACTTTAGGTAAAAAGTTACACACACACACACACACACACACACACACACACACACACACACACACATCACATCTCTCCATATGAAATTCATAATTAACTGAAGGTTTCTTTATGGTCTTCTGTGAGTAGTAATGAGTTTCTAATGTTTTCCTATTTTCCTGTTCTTTGGCATCATCCTTATTCCTGAGATTATTTCATAATATAATCTACAAATGCTCTCCAGTATGTAGTCCTTCTATGTGGTCCAGCCACTCTTCTTTATTTCTTCTAATTTTCTATCTTACTTTCAAAACCTAGTACATTAAAGGCAGAATAGTGAAGTAGACTTAAAAGCAAGAAGAATTAGGGTTTAGAATCTTATCTGTGATAAATATATGCATGGGCATTGAGCAAGTAACTTAACTTTTCACAAGTATTTTAGGCAACTCTCCAAGATTATAAATTGCAGAGAAGGGGCTAGTTTACATTGCTAGAGGGTGTTTTGTTCACTTAGGAACTATTTCTAATAAAAAACTATAGAATCACTCCGTATTTCCTATCCTCTACTAAACACTTGAGAATGAGTGAGGTTTTCCCCCATCATTGATAATAAAAACATAGTTATAAAGCTGTCATTAAATCCCAAGCCATTCTGTGGTATAAAAGTGGGATCCTTTAAATGGGTGGCCACAGTGCAACAGAAGATTGAGTGGCCCAGAAGTAATCTCTGTGGATATAGGACTGCCCTGTGGGTGGGATTCTGGCCATATTGAGATAGCTTCATAATGGGCGACGGCTCTCTCGCTGATTGGCTGTGTGTGTGTGTGAGACCTCACAGGTCCTTTATAAGCCCACTGCAGGCAGCAAGTCGCTCTCTTTAACCTGGCTCCCTAGCCTGGGGTAGCCAAGCCAAGCTGATGGATAGCCGAGAGAGTTTGGTAGTGAACATGTGGATCTTCAGACCAGGTGTTCACTAGGGAGTTAACAAGTCAGGGAATTAAGTCAGGGCATTATGTGAGTAGGTATAATAAAGGCTTTTAAGATTACACGTGGCTGTTCTTGAGTGCGCTATCGGTTATTAAACTACAGATTCAAGAAATCATGGCCAGAGACCTTTGAAGGCCTCAGAGGAGGCAAGCCGGGTAGAGTTGACACTGTAAAGGTCAGTAGTCAAAGGTACTCTGTTGGACCTAGGACAGACTGGTAATAGTAACTGCTAGGAGGGCATGTTACATAAAAGTCCATTAAAACAAACAAGCAATACAAATCTCCAATGACATCCTATGCAATCTTGAAATATAACAACTAGTTAAGACTTTCAAAAAAGCAATGAAACAATGCAGGGTGAGCACAGATAGGCTGCAAAGCTTTCATTTAGAAAAGCACATGTCTGGAAAAGAAAATGGGGTTAACTCAAATATTGCACTAGCACCCAACAAAAATATAAATAGATCTAAAGAAAGACCTGAAGTATATTAGATAATCCTACAACAAAAGTCTAAGGGAAAACACATTAAAAACACACACACACACACACACACACACACACACAGATTTGATACAGATAGTATGTTCTGTATGCATGAAGAAATGTATGATGTGATTGTGTAATAAACATTTTCTTAAATAAGTTTTGTTTAAGCTAATTGAAACTTTTTTATTGAGGACACAAATTGATAGTCCAGCCAGCCAGGCTTGGGCGGGGAGAAAGAAGGAATCCAGCATAAGATTTAAAATGTGTTATAATGAATAAATGCAAAATGGGAATATTACAAGCTATAGGCACTTCAAAGTCCACCTGGTTCATTTTACAAAGAAACTGATATCCAAAAGTGACTAAGAGACTTTTTTAGAGAGAGTAAAAAGATGAAGGCTTGTGATTTTACAGAAATGAGAAAATCCTTCTATCAGCATTAGTAGAAAACTGTTCAGAAATCTAGTCTTTAATAGAATTTCCAAGGGGCACTGAGAAGTTCAGTTTAGTTATATAAGGTTTATCCCCCAGAATTGCAAATGATAGGCTCTGCATCTTGTCTAAAGACCAGAAAAACTACGTTCAGAAAGACTAATAACCAGCAGACTTTTCATTAAGGAATGGAAGAATTGCAATTTGCTTTGGTAGAAGGAATATTAATAACACTAATGAAATCACAACTTTGCTGAAGCAAAAAAGAATTGAACTTAATTAAAACAGTATGTTAGATACAGGTATCATATAAAAATCATTATGATTTACCTTTGACAAAGTGGGTATTTTATTCTCTCTTGGAATTGTAAAGTGTTTTCTTTTTTCTTCTGACCTGTAAATTTTTATTTCTTCTTCTCCTTTTGCAGTTCTCCATTCTTCTTGCCTACTAAAAGTGAAGTAAGCCACATGCATGTTAGGTGAGTTCAACAAATGACTTCAGAACAAAAATTAATTTAGAGGAAAATGCATAAGGAGATCCTCATTCTTTTATTTCTGCATTGCTGTTAATATCTCTATAAGAAAGAAAACAATTAAAAATACATATTAACAATATGTATCAATGGAATTTGGTATAGCATCTCTAAATTTGAAATTTATGCAAAATACATTTTTGCACTTAAATTCCAAAGCCATTTGTTCACTCAAACATTTATAAAGCATCTATCATGAGGTAAGCATCATGTTAAGGACATACATGTTATATAATTATCTTATTATTTAACTACCTTTTATTCACTCTGTGAACATTTTTATAAGAACATGCTACCTCTACAACAGAAAGTAAGTTATTTGAGTAAGATCTGCTATTTTGTTGGGGCAAAAAAAAAAAAAAAAGCCGTCATCTCTAGCACATAACATATATTTAATAAATGTGTTCTGATAGACCATTGAAAGAGCTAACACTATTCTATTCTTAAAAATCGAATAATTTAGTTGCTGCAAAATAATCAAAATATTATGGTACACAAGGGAAAGAGGTAATTTTATTAATTTTTTTTTTTTTTTGAGAGGCAATTGGGGTTAAGTGATTTGCCCAGGCTCACACAGCTAGTGTCAAGTATCTAAGGCTGAATTTGAAATCAGATTCTGCTGACTACAGGACTCTATCCACCGCACCACCTGGCTGCCTCAAAGGAGACCATTTTAAAGGAGCTGTTTGCACAAACTGACATGAGAAATTTGAGGATGAAAATATCACCTTTGTCCTAAGAGGTTTAGAGGGATTACTTAAGACTTCATAAAGAAAGTGGAATTTGAACTAAGACCTTCAAAGGGAAGAAAGTCAGATAAAACTACAGGAGACTGGAAATAGTCTAATTCAACTGGAAAATGAATGCAAAAAGATGCTAAATTAAATGAAGCTGGACAGTTAAGATGAAGACAGCTTATAGAAAATTTGGGATTTGAAGATTAAGTTTGAGAAGAGTACTCACAGCAATGTAGTATAAAGATCATTCAGTTAGTGATTTGAAGGCCGCTTCCACCTCCTCACTCTCTCAAATGATTATATAAATTATGGTTGTTAGGTAGGAAATAGAAAGGAGGAAAGTGATATGAGTAACGTGGAATTATAAATATCAGGATTTTAAATGTGTTTGATATATAGAGGGAAACGAGTAAAAAATTGATTTCTATATTATGAACCTCAATGACTAGAAAGATAGTGGTATCACTAACAGAAACAAAAAAGTTGGTGGAAAGGAGGATTTTGAAGGGGAATTTGAGTTATAACATTTTATACATGTTGATTTTAAAGTGTTAATGGAACATTCAAAAGGAGATGTAAAACAAGAAATTGTAAATATAGCTCTACTCTCCTAGAGAGATTCACAGAATCTACAAAGAAATGATAACTGAAGTCAGATTAATGTTTTTAAAAAGTTAGTTCAGAGGAAAAAAGCAAAAAAGATCCTAGGACCACAGAAGTTTACCTAAGTTTAAAGGACAGGAGAAAAACAAAGAGTAAAGAAAACAAAAAGGGTGAAGATTGATTAAAGACTTTAGGCAGAATGTTGATAATATAGTGTCAAAGAAATAAGAAAAGACAGGGTATATTAAAAGGTCAAATTATAGAGTAATCAAGAAGTTCTGAGGTAAAAAAAATATGGTTTATTTTGTTGTTAATAACGTTACTTGTGACCTTAGAGGATACAACAAAAAATATATCACATGTGATAGATTAAGTAGTGAGGAAGAGGAGGGTTAGGGTTTTTAATATTTTAAATGGTAAAAGAAGATGAGAGAGGCTTTTACCTTTTTGTAAAGGTGGATAGGAGGGAACAATAATAAATAAAAATAAATAATAAATTCAATATTTGCAGAGAGATATTTGAAAATAGTGGAATTTTTATTATTTATATAAATAACTTTGTAGGAATTATACAAAAAGAAGCTCCATTTAAGGCAACCTGCTGGTGAGCATAATTTTAGCATAATCTTTTCTAGTCACTCTACCTTGTGTAATGAAATATCATAAGCGTACAATAAACAGAAAACAAATCAGTGCTATACACATCCCCACATATGCATATACATTTTTAAGAAATTTAGAACAATTCTAGAAGTGTGGTTAAATTGCCCACATAACCTTGAACAATGTGCTAATAATTACAGTCTGCAGTTTGAGAAGTTATCTTAAGATGATCATTGAAGTCTATGTAAATTAATAAAAGTACTTATCAGAAAGCATTTTTATGGAAGAATATTTACATCCTTATATAATTAAACCAATTCCCATTAAGAATATCCTGTTACATGTTCACCTTTCAATATCAACACTAGAAACAACGGACACTTTCAAGACTCAAAATATGTCAGTTTAGACTTCATGTTAAGATAGTTCCAAAGAATGGAACATAAGGATAGCTTATATTGAAACATGAATAGAGTGTGGCCATTGAACACTATGTGATTCAAGTTTATTCTATTTCCTAGATAACTAAACATGTTTTAATGAAAAATTAAAAAGGTAAAATAAATAGGTTATATTTTGAAATTTTCTTGTTATGCTTAACAAAATAAATGTAACCTTATGATTTTTTTTTGACACTCATATCCTACAATTCAATTTAACAATATTTGGTGATTACACAATACAAAAGCCATTTAAATAAATGAATTTGATATGAAAACCTAAGAAAATCAATAATAGTGATTCAATAGAATATATCTCATACCATTCAAAGACATAAATATAAAGTAAACTTCAGTCTCATATTGAAGATTTTAATCCCCTTCCTTGAAGAATTATAATTCTTTTTTTCTGAAAACTCACTCTTTTTTTTAAAAGTAGGAGCAGATAAACTACTGCTTTGGGCCAACTCTAAATGAAAAAAAAAAAAAAAAAAAAAAACATTCTCAGCTTATTCTCAGGGAACAGTTTGCTGATCCCTGCTTTAGAGGGAAAATAGTTCCACAAGGCATCCAAATATACTAATTCTACAAAGATACTTGCTAGCCTTACCTGGCAACACCAACTGATAATTCAGGTACTACAACCCGTCGACTCCAGGCCACAAGATCCCGTTCTGTAGCTATCTCACTTCTTGGTGCGTTGCTATGCATTTGCCTTACACCTTCAATTTGTCCACTGCGCCTCAGGCCTATATTTGGTGGTGAATGAACTTCTGAGGTAGAGCTAACAGAGGCTGAATAAAAAAGTTAAAATAGTAGTTTATAGTATTTTTGGGCAAAATTGTATGTACATACATGCATAAAACATTATGTGTGTGTGTGCACACGCACATGCATATATATATATATAAAACAGAAACAAAAGTTTAAAATCAAAATACTGATGTAAATTATTATTGCAACTAAATAGATAATGAAGTATATCAATGAACTGCAAGACCCTAAAGTTTATCAAATCATTACCTTTATACAAAATTAGTTAAAAAGAAATTTAAAAATTAAAAGCACTATCCTGTGTACTAAGGGAGCTAAGAAAAATGAGTAGACTAAGTTTTATAAATGTCCTCAAAAATAGAGCATGTAACATACTAAAAATTTGAACATGCAGAAATTAAGGAAGGCAAAGGCAAAAAAGGCACAAAGTTACATAGATAGAACTAATATGAGAAAAAGATAGAGTAAGGTTAATGCCTATGATGGAAAAAGAGTAATGTCAGAATTTACACTTTAATGTATAGTTTATTATAGGTTTTTTGATTAATAAAGTGTTAGGAACAGAATCATAAATTAGAAAGAGTAATTTGATATGAATAGATTAGTGGAAAGATAGATTAGGAGTAACTTTACACTACAAAACTACATACACATATACACATCCCAAAGAAAATAGAGATAGTAGGATAACAATTTTTATTTCAAAGCAAAATTCTAATATTTTTGTGTCAACTGACATGCTTGGTCCTTCTAGCACTAACAAGAAATACTGTTAAGACAACTAGAATGACAGCAGTGTAAAAGAGGAGGTAAATAAGAGAAATTTTGCAGACACAACAAACTTTCACTGATATCCAATGATCATTTAACAAATACATTTTTTGATAATATACCAATGTAAATATAAAATATCTCTGCTAACCTCTGCCTAAACGGCTATTGTTACTGGTACCAGCTTCACTAGAGCGTCTCAGATCCTGTTCTTGTTGAAGCCTCTGAATCATGCTGTCCAAAGGACTGACTTCCTGGTTTGCTTGCTGACTTAAAACTTGATTTAGTCCTACATTGAAACCAAACAAAAATAATAACATTAATAGAATCTATATTAAGATATTTTCTTACAGCTTCAAACAATCAAAATAAGACTAAAAACACATCGTAATCGAAATATTTTTGATTGCTGTTCAGTTGTTTCTCAGTCTTGTCTAACTCTTTTGACCCCATTTGGGGTTTTCCATTTCCTTCTCCAGATAATGTCACAGATGAGAAAACTAAGGCAAACAAAGATAAGTGACTTACATGCCCAGGGTCACAGAGCTATTAAGTGTCTGAGGCCAGATTTGAATTCATGAGATGAGTTGTCCTGACTGCAGGCCAGGCATTCTATCCACTGTGCTTCCTTGCTGCCCATTTTTAAAAAAAATATTTAATTTTTTATTCTAACTATTGACAATATATATAGAAACAATGAGCAATGCCTCCAATTTAATTCAGTATACATTTAATAAATATCTACTATATGCTTCTACTATGTACATTTAGTGTTGAACTTTCTGGAGTTAAGACAAAATAAAACAGTACTTGCCCTCATAGACTAAATATTCTATTGAGGAAAACATGTATCTTATTCATATGGAAAAAAATTCCATAATACTGCTTTTAATTTACACTAGATATTTTAAAAATGGTATAAGCTAAATTTATAGAAGATAACATACTATTTTTAAAAAATAAGTAACATAATAATTTTTTTTTAGGATTTTTATTTATTTATTTTTATATTATCCCTTGTATTCATTTTTCCAAATTATCCCCTCCCTCCCTCCACTTCCTCCCCCCGATGACAGGTAATCCCATACATTTTACATGTGAGTAACATAATATTTTAAACAATTTTAAATCCACTGAAGACAAAATGAAGTTTGACAAAAGCAAAGGAAAAAAAAAAGTTTGGGAAGATTTATAGAAAATTTTATTCTGCTATAGCTGACATTTAAAAAACTCTACTTAATAATCACAAAGATTTAGTTTTGTTTTTTAAACACTACCCTCATAATAACAACTCAATTCCTGAAAATAAGTTTACTATAGGCAGTAATACAGGCCTAAATACTACAAACCTCTAAATTCAGAAGGCATATAATAAAATGAGATGTGAAACACATATATAGGAATATAAGACAACGTTCAGGAAACCCCTAGTAGTTCAGTTGGACTTGAACACTGAGTATGTAGAGAACCAATATGAAAAAAAGGCAGGCTAGAGCCAAACTTAAATACAAGTATTTGCTAGATACCTAACCTATAATGTACCAAAGTAAAATCTCAAAAATTTAGACTTTCTAGTAGGAAAAGAACCATAAATTAATAAACTCCACAAATTTAAAACTGGCATTTTAACTATTTTAAAATTAGTTCAACTAAAAGCAGGCTAGTGTGGTTCCAATAAGGGGGAGGTTATATATGATTTGATTTAATAAAATAAAAATAACTATAATTAAACCATGCCAAGGTTTTGCATCTAAAGAAATCCCAAACTTTAATATCCAATGTCATCCTTTTACTATAGATACCTTCATTTACCTAATTAAGCATCAAATTCACAAGACTTTGCACTCTTGAATTCGTCACCACAAAACCACATTTTTTGTCATGTCATATTTGATGATGCAGAATATAGTTCTCCCTCCCCCCAAGCTAACTTAAATTTTAGGCCATAAGTTATTTTTAAAAATTCTTAAATGAGGTAAAGTCCCAAGCCACCAAGGCATGTGGCTTGGTACAAGGCTGTATAGAAGAATTTCATCTTTATTTGAACATTTATAAAATTCCAGAAGAATTCAGCTTCTTGGTATAGCAATGTATGTATCAGAGTTCAATATTTCCTGAATGTTGACAAGATTCCCAGGTCGACTGGAAATTAAAAAAAATTTTTTTGATTTAATCCTCAAAACATTTTTTGAATAGATATGTACAATTCTGATGAAAAAAAAAACCCTCAAATTTTGGAAGAACAGACTCCTTTGAATGAAAAAAAGTATATTTTCCTAATCTATAGTACTTCAGTTTTTATCCTGCCTTGCCTAAGAAAAGCACTTTTCTTCACTTGTAATAGTTAGCAGCTATTTATTTTTTTTATATGTTTTAAACTGAACTCAGTTCCAATTTCAAAATTCACTGAAAACAATCAATAACAACCCCTCTGGCTAACAACTACACCAGTGAGGTTTTTGCTTGTTGTCTAAGAATTAAACTGTTTTGTAGTGAACATTGATCAAGTCTCAGCATTAATTTTTTTTTTCATTTTTCAGCCAAATATCCTACTCTACTTTAGTGCAAATAATGCCTTTTCATGGTGAATTTGAATGACTCTTTTGAACTGTGTGATACACTCATACCCAAAACTTTTGGAATATCTCAAAGAAATCACTTAAATAAGCTCTTTAGTGACTATTTGCACATTTTCCTACAATAAAATTCATTCATTAAAAAAAAGGCATGGTATTAAAAACACACCAAAACAACCAATTATATGCAAGGATGATATAAAAGTCAACAGTTAATTGACAGAAATTAAAAAAAAAAAAAAAAGTAAAATTAAAAAAGAGGAAAACAAGTCCATATGTGTTTCACCTAAATAAGCTCAGGAATTGAGTTAGCCCAAGTGTCAACAGAAGCACACATACCAAAATTGCCATCAATATGAAACATTATCAAAATTATTTTGTCCTAATTAGCAAACTATTAGTAGTAGTCAAATCCAAGCAAAAAAAAAAAAAAAAAATAGAAATCTCATAATCTCATGCAATAATAATTCAAGATGAGTCTCAACTTTTGGCTCACCAAAATTTTTTTATTAACATTTTATTGTGGTACTTTGCTTTTCATGTTAAAAACAATTAAGGAGTAGTGTCTATATTTAAAAAATATTTAAATAATAATACTTTTTAAAAGTGACAACAATCATCAGGGAAAAAAAAAAAAAAAAAAAAAAAAAAAAAAAAAAAAAAAAAAGGTGGGGGCAGATAGGTGGCGAAGTGGACAGAGCACCAGTCCTTACAAACAGGATCACCTGAGTTCAAATTTGGTCTCAGACACTTAACACTTCCTTGGCTGTGTGACTGTGAGCAAGTCACTTAAAGTCACTTAACCCCAATTGCCTCAGCCAAAAAAAAAAGGGGGGGGGGGGAACGGGGAAACAATGTGTTAAAATAAACATGCACAGTTAACTCTGTATCCTAAATCTATCATTGCTATAATTACATGATTAATTCCTTGGAATCACAAATGGTCACTGTATTCATCATAATTCTTACAACTTTCTATCAAGGTTCTTTGTCTTTTCAACACCATAATCTTTGCGATAGTGTTTTGGGTCTCTTTGCTAATATTTTATTTAATATTATTGCCATCAATGTTCACGACAGATGTTGGCTTGCAGGGTTGGTTTGTTTGTTTTTTTTGGTTTTAAACTCCTTGGCTTAACAATGAAGACCATATCTGTCTCGTAGAAGTAATTTGTTGGCTTGGAAATTTTCAATCAGTTTACATAACATTGAAATTAATTACTCTTTAAATATTTGATACATTTAATTTGTGAGGCCATTTAGTCCTAAAGTGTTTTACGTTGTAAATTCATTAACTCCCTCTAAAATTTAGTTGTTTAAATTCTCTCATTCTATTAATTTGTATATATTTGTAAATGACCCTCTAAGCTGTCAATTTTATTGTTATCTATTTAAAATAGTTTTTAATATAATTGATTTCTATTTTGTTTACTGTGAATTTTTTAATTTATAATTTGACAATAATTAGTTATGTTGATTGTATTTGATTTTCCTCTTTCTTCTTTTTAAAAACAAAGTATCTGAAAGTTTGTTAATTTTAAATACAAAACAATTCCTAGCCTTATTTCAGTATTTTTTGGGTTTATTTTCACTTTTATTAATTGCTGTGATTTTCAAGAATTTCCATTTTGGTGTTTGAGGTTGATTTGTTAGTTTTTTATTGCATAGTAATCTGTAAAGGCATATTACATATTTCTTTCTATTACTCTTCAACAATAGTCAGAAGCCTATATCTGTGTGACCAGGCAAATCATTTAATTTTTCAGTGCTTCAATTTCTTCATTTGAAAAATAAAGGTTATTGTGAGGATAAAATGCGTTAATGAGTAAAGAGCATTTTGCAAACTGTACAATGCTTTATGCATGCTAAGTATCATCATCTTCACCATCACCATCTATGATAAGCTCATGACAAAGCCTGGGGCAAGGCAGATCATAGAAGAAAAATGGACAATTTTCAGTTTTTGCCTAAACAAAGCAAATACAATTAAAATCAGAATAGAAATAGATAACTGGGAACCCAAATTTTTACCATTTAGTTTCTCTGATAATGATCTTATTTTAAAGAGGTATAAGAAATTGAATTCAAATCTTTTAAAATTCAAATTTATTAATGGACATTCCTCAAATGATATAGGATGGAAGTAGATAACAGGTAGTTTTCAGAGAAATATAATATATGAAAAAAATTTCCTCCCCAAATTAGTAGTAATGTAAGTAGAAATGTAAGATAAAGCAACTCTGAATTTCTACTTCACACTGAACATAGCAAAGATGACAGAAAAGTAAATATGACAATAGCTGTAGGGGATGTTAGAAAACAGATTAATGAATTAGTGGTAGAATTCTGACCCTAGAACAGTCATAATTAAAAGCCACTTCCTGGGGATTTCTACCCACTCCCACAAGTCACCAAACCATGTACATCCTATCACCTAGCTATAGAACTAATAGATCTATAATGCGAAGAGATTAAAGAGAAAAAATGTTAATATATAGAAAAATATTTATGAAAACTCTTTATATTAGCAAAGAATTGCAAACTAAGGAGGTGATCATGTATTAGGAAATGAAAACTCTATATTAGCAAAGAACTGCAAACTAAGGAGGTGATCATGTATTAGGAAATGATTTAACAAATAATGATACACAAATATAATGGAATAGACTGCATTTTAAAAGGGAATGAGCAAAACCAAAACATTTATACAATAATGTCAGTATAAATACTTTTTAAAAGGGGAAAAAAAATTCTGAAAAACTTGACAATTCTCATTACGACTACTGTTAATATGCTACTGACAAATGGAAAGAGAGATGATAGACTCCAGATTTAAATGTAGAAGTATTTTTTGGATACGGCCTACATGGGAATTTGTTTTGCTGTGTATTTTTAACTGGAGTTTTCTTTTTTAATTTGTCAAATAAGCTGGGAGAGGGAAAGGGAGAAAAAATAGTTAATTGAAAAGAAATTTCAGATTATATATTTCTTAAAAGTTCAAATATTTTTAAAGCCAAATAAATACATAACCTTCTTCATGCAGACTCTCTTTTAAATTCAACTTAAAAAAACCTCACCAAATTTATCAATCACTCTATTTAAGGCACTATAGACATAAAGTTGGATAATAAACATCTTTGCCCTTAAGGTACTTCTAACTAGTAGATAAGACAAATACTAAAAGAGAAACGCAACATATGTAAACAAACATACTAACCCAAATTAGAAATGAATGTTATTCATATAAGTATAAATGACAAGGGACAAGGATGAAATATAACTTTCATAAAAGAGGTGACAACTAAACTTAACTCTAAAGTATTTCAATAGATCAAGCATGGGAGGACTGTATTCTAAACAGGAGGACATGATATATTTTTTTTTAACATAAAGGCAAGAGAGAACAGGACATTACACAAGGCTAAATAATTTTCATTGGCTGGATCAGAGAGTGTAAAGCTCAATATTGCAAAATAGGTTTCCCTATTCCTAATAATAATAATACCATCATTTCTCTATCTGCTCATGTTAAAAGGTATGTCTCACTTATTGTGCTCTATCATTACTTCATAAGAAGTCATTCCCTGGCTCTTTACTCTTAAAAATATCAATCATATTGCTTTGTTCCTCTAAGGACTCCAATTTTAATTAGCCCTATAACTACCATAACTTCTCTATACCAAACTTCTCTAGACCAAATATAACTTCTCTAGACCAAAGTTTTTAATCTGTAGGCTGACACTACATTCCGTTATATAACTGAATGTGAGGATCACAACATTATTACCCAATAAATTTTTTATTTGCATGTCTATTTTATATACTACTTAGGGTCATGTAAAAATCTCTCAGGCAAAAAAGGTCACTAGTGGAAAATCTTTAAGAAGCCCTGCTCTAGGGAATCTAGCCTCCACATTATTTTCCATGTACTTTCACACTACTCTTTTTACAATACCACTTTCATGAAGACATCAATTTTTCAAAAATCTTCAATAGATTATCACTGTCTACAGGATGAAATTCAAATATTGGAATTCAAAGACTGAAAATCTAATTGCTGCTTGACTATACAACCTTATCTCAAATTCATTCCCTCTATAGTTTTAGATCATACATATGTTAAGTACATAGGCACTTAGACTAAGTTGGAGTGCAAACTGTTCCCAAACAGGCAAACTTATTTCCTAAAGAAAAAATTAAGTTCTCTATAGGCTGCAGCAAAACTACAAAGTATATTATATATTTAAACCCAGCATGAAGAACAAAACAAAACCCATCATAATTGCTAGTTCACATGGATCACTGCTACATGTACAAAATTTATAAGGAATGCCAACACAATTAAATTTCCCTTTGTGAGAAGTAGTTGTAAAAGCAGATCTGTACTGATTGTCAAATTTGAAGTTATATAGATATATGTGTGTGTATGTGTACACACACAAGTCTATGAAAATGTTTTTCAAAATGAGACTACTCTAATATAGTAAATAAATACTGCCCAAATCTAACATTAAAAAATATTAAAATCTTATTTGAAGTCAAGCTTATCTTATCAAAGAATATTAGCTTTCACCAGCCACCCAGTCCAAACCACATAAGGAAAGAATCCCTATTAAACTACAACAAATCTTCCTGGTTTTCATCTAACTACTTCTTGAAGACTTCTAAGAAAGGGATCCCAATTATTTCCTAAGCAGACCACGACACTTTTAGCAGCTCTAGTTATTACTCACCTTTGCATGCCCTCCTCCCCCTGCCAAAAAAAAAAAAAAAAAAAACCAAAAAAAAAAAAAAAAAAAAACCTAATCTAAATTTGCTTCTTAGTAACTTCCAACCATTGTTCCTGATTCAGACCTGTGGAGCCAAAGAAATACTTCAAAACAGCTACCATATATTGCCCCAACTACTCAACTTCTTCAGATTACACAGTAGCCACTTTTCATGCCTTGGACTCATGGCCCTTTATCATTTTGGTTGGTCTCCCGCAGACCTTCTCCAAGTTTTTGATGTTTATTAAACTTATTTCCCAATTTACCATTGTCCTCTTAAAATAGATTCATCCCAACACTCTAACCTGTCACAATCTTTTTGGATTCTGACAAGTGTTAGCTATTCTTTCCAACTTTTTATCATCTTTTGTGTGCAAATTTTATGAGCACATCTGCCTTTATCCTAAGTTATTGATAAAAATGTTCAATACTATAGGACAAGCACACAAATTCCTGGGATGTACCCCTGGATACCTACTGTTACAATGATTTTGAACCATCAACAACTATTCTACCCTTATAATCAGCATTTTATTGTATTATTGTCTAATCTTTGTCTTTCTATCTTCTCGACATCCTAAATCTGTGATTCATTGTAGCTGGAAACTTTCTTTATCAGCTTAGTTCAACAATTCATCTATAAATTATGGCCTCAAGTAACATAGAAGCACTGTGAAATGTCCAATTCATTTCAAATAGCCAGTACAAGAAGTGGAATAGAAACATAGTAGGATAGTCTTAGCTTCACATGTTTTTAAAAATCATTTTAAGAATTTCTCCAATTTAAAAAATTTTTTGCCATCATGGCTAAACACAAACCAAGATTATTATCTTAATAGTAATTATTATTACTCAAAGCTGCTCCTAATCAAATTATATATCCTTGAATATAATCCAAAAATGGTAAAATGTAATAACACTGTGATAACCAGTTTAAATTAAAAAAAAAAAAAAAAACTGAATTAATTTGGTTAACTATTAAAAATATGTAATAAAAACTATTCTAGTTTACAAATTAAGCATGTACCTACCTGAGGATGTTACTCCCATCTGAGGAATAAGCTGTTCATCTCTACAGTTCTCACGACCAGGTACTAATCTCTGATATCTTGATGGATGAGGGTTACCATCAACATCAACTAAAAATGGGGGAGGCATAAGGTGGGGTGCTTGCTGAGTTTGTTCATCCAACACAAAATTGTTGGCATCACGGATTAGAGGCCGATAATCACTATGAAAGAACATCTGATCAGCTATCTGCAAAAACATAAACCAATAATGACAAACAAAGATTACTAAAGCAGGAAAAGAAGATATCTGCTTCATTTCTTAATGATTATTTTCTTGAATCTTGCATTATATTCAAACATTTATTAAACATCTACAATGTGTAAAATGAGCTAATTTTATAAAATTATGCATAATTATTTGATATTTCAATTTTCAATTACATTTTATATTTAATTATCCCTCTGTCAATAAAATATATTGTAAACACAATTTATATGTAGGTCACCAAAATACTTAAAGAATATCCAAAGTCCACAAAATAACTAAATGAAACAATCATTACCTTTCACTTCTAAGGGTAATTATGAATCCAGGTTAATTTTAGGCAAAGATAAAATAAAAGAATTTTAGATGATTCCTCATAAAATGGAATTAATTTTTTTACTATGTCATAATGAAGTTTAAATCTATAAGTCAAACCTAATTATAAATATTTATCCATATTAGTTCATTTGCTTAAGCCAATGCTATTATATAAATCATTTTGTTAACATTTTAACTTGTGCTACTAATATATATTATTTTTTTTAAAGAAAATACACGAGACATTAGTCAAAGTAAGAGAATATCAAAAAGAGAAAAAAAAATCAAAAAGAATTAAAATTTATAATAATTTAAAGGAATATGAAAACAAGAAATCTTAATTTAAATAGGCTCTAGGAATTCATAGGATCATAAATTTAGAGATGAAAGGGCCATTACAAACATCTATTCAATATTTCCATTTTAAACATGAAGAAACAAAGCAAAATTATGTGACTTGCCTAAAGTCATAGAAAGGTACTAAGTAGCAATGGCAAGATTCAAATTCAGGGGTTAACCAGATCCAGCATACTTTTTACTACTATATAAACAGTGATAACTTAGAATTGATCAATGCAAACTCACAACAGGCTATCCTCTCTAACAATACAAAAAATTTACTCCACAATGGTGACAATTTAAAACTGAAGAATTTGGCCATTACATTCTTGTGATGCAAAAAAATGCTATTTAACTTTGAATATGTCAGACCATAGAGCTATCCTCTAATGTGCAAATATGCTACTTTAATAAGTAATTTTGACCAATCAATCAAGAAGCATATAAAGATAGCTAGATAATAAGAATGGTATGATTACTATGTATGTGGAATTCTTCTTGTCTACATGGTTCCTAATTGGTCTTCCTGACTTTTAACTATCCCTTTCTTCAATCTATCTTCTATACTGATTCCTAATAAATATTCCAAATTTATGGAAGTGATAATCACTCAATATTTCCTAACTGTCAAATTAAACTATTCCCCTTGGCCTGTTTTTCTCCTTACTATGCCTTTGCTCAGACCCAAGTTCTATTAAAGGTAAAAAAAAAAAAAAAAAAATTCCCTCCTTTCAAGGTCCAACTCAAATAATATTTCAGTTTCCTGACATTTTCCCCCTGCAAAGCTTTTCTTGGTATCCTGATTTTTTTTTTTAAATACAACTTCATTTTTCCATTTGATTGAGAACAAAGCCTGTGCCATATCCAGAACCTTATTTAAAAATGGAAGACAATATAATAAATGTTCACTGATTTGTTAAAATGAATTGACTAAAATGGAAAAAGTGATTAAGAACCCTGGGGAAGAATGATTTACAGACTCTATTCTCAAATCTGAAATGCAATCAATAGTCAAAAATCCTTTCTAAAAACTAATATACAATCAACATTTCAAGGAAAATTTATTCAAAGTTACCTGTTGTAAGGTCCCCAAATTTCTAAATATTACTAACAAAAATGTTTACACTTATAAAGCACTTAAGGTTTGTAAAGTGTTATGCCTATATTATTTTATTTGATATTTAAAGCAATCCTATAAAGTACATAAAGTACATACTTTTACTATCTAGGTGGCACAATGAATAGAGTGAAGGGCCTAGAGTCAGGAAGATTCCTCTCCCCAGTTCAAATCTGGCTTCAGACACTTCTCAGCTATATGACCCTGGGCAAGTTACTTAATTCCTGAATGCCTTAGTTTTCTCACCTGTAAAAACAGCCAGAAAAGTAAACTGCAAACTATTTCAGTATCATTATCAAGAAAACTCCAAGAGGAGTCACATGAAAAGTAAAGACATAATTGAAAAACAATTAATTATCATGCCCATTTTACAGATGAGGATAAAGACTTTGTAAGAGTTTAGGTGACTTGCTTAGGACCATCACTGTTAAGTAAATTGGTAAGAATTTGATGACTTAAGGCTCCACTAAATTTCAACATAATGACATTACTCAGCATTACTATTGCTAGCAGTAAGCTTTAACAAACAAACAAACAAAAAACCCCACCTCATTAACTATTTAAAATAAATGCTATAGGTTTCACCACATTTCTATACATCTGAATTTGCCTACAAAATATTTATGCTTCTAAACATTCATGAAGTACATGAAAGAAAAAATGTATTTTGTTCATCATACATCATACTCTACCTTGTCATACTTGCTGCTGGAGCCAAAGCCAAAAATTAAAAGATGCCCATGGGAGTCTGTACATGCAAAATGCTGACCATCAGGAGAGCATTTGCAGTCAAACACTGCTCCATGTCCTTGGCCTTCAATCTGAAATATATTCATTTCAGAATTAACAAATGTTCTTTAATAAACAAACTAGTTTCTATGCTATAACTAAAGCTTTATAATAAAATTATATATATATGTGTGTGTGTGTGTATATATATATATATATACACACACACATATATATACATATATACTATATCAACTGACAATTAAGAAAGTAACTTCACTTTTAAACAATACATTTAAAAATACATGAACATTTATGAAAAAATGGTAAATTGATAGCTCTGGAAAACAAAGCTCTCTATTTAGCCATAAAACTGGAAGAATTCAGTAATAAAAAACACTCTCCCTCCCCCCCACAGAATTCTACTCATCACCTTTAACACAGATCTGAAAATACTGCTTCTGGGATTTAATCTGTCTCCTTTAAATCACTGGCTTTTCTGCCAAGGCTGAAAACTTCTAGCAACTGTAGTGATTTGGAAATTCTAGGAAGCAGAGAGAAGTCAATGTTCACCAGACACTGTGGTTCACAGTTGTAAAAATAGTTTACTCACAATGTTTTGGGAATAAAATTCACTGGGTAATGTGATATCTTTTAAAAGGTGAATTTCAAAGGTTTAAAAAAAAAAAAAAAAAAAAACAAAAAAAAAAAAAAACAGAGGTTTACCTGATAATTGTTTTCTGTTTTCCAGTTCCATTAATCCAGAAGGAATGGGTTTCTCCCTGCAACCTGTCAATCAAACAGAGGTGGCCAATCACCACTCTGAATTTTTTTGCTCTCAGTGCTTCTTCAGACTACATTCCCCGTCGAAAACTTCTAAACTTCTTTAAGCAGTGTTCTGAAAAAAGTAAAAATTCTACCCTTTCTCTGGCATATATAGGGGCTGAATAGCAGAAAACAACTAAAACAGGGAGGTCACTCCCTAACCAGTATCAACTAAAAATGATTTCCAATAAATTGAGGAAATGGGGGTTAAGAGGAAGATTTCTGGATTAGCAGAATCGGAACACAAAACTCATTATCAGGTAAGAATTACCTTTTCTTTGTTCCGGTATCCACTTATCCAGAACAAATAGATTTTTAATAATAGTATCTTATTAAGATCTTGGGAAATTAAAACTTGTAAGAGTTAAAATTTTAGAATAACAAATGTTGCCTAGATTGAAGATTACCTCAGTGTAGAAATAAAGACAGACTTTATTGCATTATGTGACTATAATTCTAAAAAAAGGCCAAATTTGATTTTTCAAAAACATTGCCTCACATTTTAATCTATGGCCCTAGAACAAAGGTTTCTAGCTAAGGAATCAAATAGGTAATCAAAAATAAAGCCTACATAAGTCACCTTTTAAAAAAAGAACAAAAGTTGAAAGGAAGAAAGCAAAAAGAAAAAAGAAACTTTAAAAGAGATAAGCTATTCTTTACTAGTTTAAATAGAAATGCAAAAGTAAGAATGGTTTAATAAAAGAGGTGATAGTGAAAACAAAATAAAGAAGTTTAAGTTGCAAATATATGTCAAAGAAAATAAAGTATCTTCTTGAAGTCTTTCTTATATTAGGATATACTAAAAGACAATGGCTCAAGCAAAAGAAGATTTTTGTTATGCTGAAAGCAAGAAGATAAAGGATAGGCTAAATAAATTTCACATCTCTTTCAAGAATGCCCCTGGTAAATTCCAAAATACATGTCAAGGTTTTAAAAGAGTATTAATTCGAACACACAAGAAATTATTAAGGATATATATATATATATATTTATCAGATAGTAAAGACTACAAAGAGAACTCAGATTCTGAAAATTATTTATAGATTAGAAATTTCAAGTCTGATAAAAAACTCTGAATGGTTTGTTAAATATTTGCTTACACATATATACTTTAACACATTTAACATGTATGGGACTATCTGCCATCTAGGGAAGGGGGTGGAGGGAAGGAGGGGAAAAGCTGAAACAGAAATTTTTCCAAGGGCCAATGTTGAAAAAGTACCCATGTGTATGTTTTGTACATAAAAAGCTATTAAAAAAAAAAAAAAAAGTAATATTAAAAAAAATACTGATGGGGGCGATAGCTCCTTTTAAGATTCCTGGTCTGATCTCCAACTTCCTTTGGGACTGACCTTTAATTTACAAGATCTGGTCAAAACCACCCTTTTGTATTCCAAGGGGAAAGATCGAATCTGAGCCAGTTTGGGCTTGTACTTAGCCCCCCACCGGATCTGAGCTGGCTTGGATTTTTCTCAACCCCCACTATCTGCTCAGATTTCCCCAAAATAGTTTCTTCCTTATCTGAAAATCCCACCAAGAATTTGGCCACTTCCCTAGGTTTCTTGAAACAAATAAAAGAGCCTAGGTGGAATCATTCCTTGGTAGAGAGTTGAAAGATGCCAGCATCACAGACTCTCTGTCCCGCCGCTTTTGATGTATTTCTTCCTCTATCTAATGCCTTTTACTAACTAGACTTTAACCTTGCTTACAAACCCTGCAATAAACCTCTTTTTATCAATCTAGGTTTTCGGGCCTGTAAATTCATTTACAGGGGACTCTCGCCATTGCTAGACCTCATTTATTAACTTTGTATCCTTGCGCCAAATCCTAAGGGGGTTGCAGGGGAGCTCCACTTGACTCCCTATACGCCAAACCTGCCACTAGACCACAATTAATCCTAATTTTATTGAGGTATAGACCTCATCATTAGGTATATACCTCATCAATACACTAATGGTTCTGTGTCAGAGAGAAGAGAGAGAGAGAGAGAGAAAAGGGGTAAGAGGAGGGGAGAGAAAGGCAGGCAGACAGAGTGACAAAAATAAAGAGAGACAGTAAGAAGAGAATAAAAGAGAAGAGAAACTATGTGTATGGAAATATTTATAGCATCACTTTTTATACTAGCAAAGAATTTGAAAATGAGATGTTCAGCAATTAGGAAATGGTTGAACAAGATGTGGTATCTATATGTATTGCAATATTTTTGTATTATAAGAAACGGCAAGCAGAATAACTTCAGAAAATGACTTGGAAAGATGTATATAAACTGATACAAAGTTCTGTGATGTGAATAGAACCAGGAGAACATTGTATACATTAACAGTAATATTGTACAAATAAGAATTGTAATGACTTGACTGTTTTTAGCAATACCATGATAATCTTGAAGGACTTCTTAAAAAAATAATATTTGCCTCAAAAAAAAAAAAAAAAAAACCACAACTTAAGCAGAACTCTATTCTATAACTTCATAAACTAAAACGAACTGAAAATACTTCAATCATATTACCAACAAACATTATTTTTCTCAGCTTAATACCATCCTTGCTATCAGATCACAGAAAGGTGTTTTTTTTTTTTTTTTTTTTTTTTTTTTTTTTTTTAAATAAATTAAGTCTATTCATATCAATGTTTTCATGGCTTTTTAATTGTTAGCAGACCTCAAAAATTTTTTCTTGGACTAAGGTATTAGAGGTTAGAAAAAAAAAAAAAAGAAATGCTAGTATCAAGTATGAAAATAGTACTTCAGTATCAAAATGTTTAAGAACATCTAATAAAAAACCAATTACAACTATACATGGAAATTAAAGAAAATATTCATTAAGTACCACTAATCTTTCATATAGTGGTATAAATGTAGTTTAATATATTGATAGAATGGTCTTTTCAATGTTTTAACAAAATGTCAATGATGATCTTTTAAAACATACAAGGAATTAAAAATTTCTTGAAGTTTAATGGAAGTTGGATGTGACAGAACTTTAAAAGACTGTGACAAAAATGAACTTATTCTTGGTCTTGGGATAATCACGAGAACATTCTAACTTCATTCATTCCAGTATCTTGGTATGATTTTATGCCTAACACAAAAGTGACCTTCATCTGCTAAGAAAAGATAGCACAAATTAAGTTCTTACTAGAAGGGATGGGGATGGGGAAAGATACTGGGAGAGTCATGCGTGCTAAGGAGGGAAAATGTACAGTAAGTTTAATTGGATGGAAATAGTATTACTTGAAACTGCTTTAAGGAATCTGCTTAAGATTTTATATAATTTCCAAAGCTACATTTATTATTTATATAATTAGGAAGTCATTCTATTAAGAAATCAATTTTTCTTTGACGCATAGTTGATATACCACAGAGGGCTAATTTAAAGGTAATAGGATTTACTGATTACCTTATAGTAGGATTTTTCCTTCTCTAAAAAATTAACAACATTCAGCCAGTTTTTGGCTCTTTCATCCATGCTATCTCATTTCAAAAATCAGATATATTTCTTTTTTTAAAAGAAGTTTTCTTTATCATTTCTATAACCTTCCATGATCAAAATATTATGAAAGATATTATTTTTAATTTATTTGTAAATTTACATTTACATAACATAAATTGTATGTAACATAAATTGATTAAAAAAATCATTGTTACATTAAATGATGGGGGTGAACCCTGAAACTATGTCCCCTTTAATCTGTAAAAAAAAGGGTGACTTGGGTCTCAAGCTCTCCCCTGGGAAAAGACAACATCCTCCTTCCCAAGTTAAGTGGCTTCATTCAATCAGAGGTCTTGATCAAATCACTCTCCACTGAAACTCAGATCTTTTGGGGGTGGCCCAGATCCTCTTCAGGGAGTTTCCAGACTCTGGGAAAAAGTCTTCAAACTCCCAGTTAAGTGATTTTATTCATTTGGAGATCTCTGTCTGATGGTCCTCTATTGATTAGTGCAGACAGCTCCCAGCCCTGGGCCAACATTTACCCATATAGGGAGGAGTCCGTTAACACACCTTCACCAAATTCCTAAGGAGGAGTTCTGCCCATTAAGTGAACTTCTTAGCAAACAATAAATTTCCCTTTTCTATCACTCAGATTTCAGGTTTGTAAATTCTTTTGCTTTGGACCTGCCGGCCAACCAGAAGGGATTCCCCACCCCAATTCTCACATTTCTTCACTATCACCATCCTCATCATTTGCATCTCATCATACATTTACTCAACTTGGGGCTGAATCATTTATACAAATGGTAGAGTGAATTCTCAAGAAAAAAAAAAAAGGCATTGAAAAATTTACAAATTATTCTAGTAATACAAGCTTATCAGAGTTACAAAGCAGAAAGGCAGAAAATTACATCCTATGTAATATTTCTCAAAGCAAATTCTAATTATCTACTTTCAGCTTCTAAAAGTTTAAAATATTTTTGTATGCTGTTTTACAGATTTTTTGAAAAAGGATCACATGTAAAAAGATAGTCCCCCTCTACATCCCTTCCACAATAAAAAAAGCTAAGTGTAAAGGGAATTCAATTAAACTAAGATATGATAAATTTCAAAGAGAAGTGGTAATATAACAGAATTCTTTAGAAGAATTATCCATATGAAAGAAAAGGAATAAATACTGTGATAAAATGATGGAGAAAAATTTTAATAGCTGAGAAAAGGGATGTTGCAAAAAAAAAAAAAAAACAAACAAAGACAAGTTGGTAAATATAAATATTAATTTTAAGTAGAAATTCAAATAAAGGGAAGAATTCTGAAGAAAGTTAGAAATAACTTTAATGAATAATATGAAGATCCACATTTTTAAAAATTAAAAATAAAGATGATCCCAAGATAGAGCTTGGAAACAGAATTTCAGTGGAACTGATGTTGGGAAACATGAAACTCTCTTTCTGACTTTGGGGGGAATGTCTTTGAACCCTAAGAACCCTAAGAAAAGCTCTACCCTGAGACCCACCCTAGGGAATCAAGATAAATAGTTTCATTCTGTTATCCTGGAGGAGACTAGTATCCCCTCCCCCCATTGATAACACTCACTACTGATTACACTCTTTATTGAGTTGGAGATTAGCTCAGGGACACTCATTCAATTGGAACATTTCTATGCAATTCAAGATTTCTGTCTGATTTCAACTCAAACTGCACCCAGCCCTCTAGCCAAAGTTTCAAATTCCTCATAAAAAGGGGGCAATTTGGTGCACTTCTTTGCAGTGGCCAAAGCAGGAATCATGTCTTTCCTTGGCATAGCTGCCTTCAAGGATCCTCAGCCCCTTGAGAAGGCATTCTCTTCTCAGTGCCAGACCCCATTTCCCTACCAGGACTATACCCCTCTTTACTTCTCTGTCAGCATTTCTCTACTAGGAACTTTTATTTTTCTGCCAGGATTCCTCTGTTAAACCTTTACTTCTCTGTCAGGACCTTGCCACAAAGGAAGTCAGTCTTCCTCCTAGCAAAGTCTGGCTTCTCAGTTCTAACAATAAACGCATTCCCACAATTCTCTGCCCTATGCCAAACCTCATCAGATCTCTAGATTTTGACAAGCAAAACAATACAAACTATTAAAAACATCTTATACTTATGAATTTAGCCTAATATTGGATACTTTTCAGAGAAGTAAAAGTGGAAAAAAAATAGGGCATATCTGAAAACAAGATGAAGCATAAGCAAAAGATTGACAATCTAAAGCCAGAAGGCTAAAGTGTAACAATATTTGTCTAAAGATTATGGATTAGGTAATTCTGAAAAAGAGAAAGTGAAATTTGGGGTAGTTTAAATAATTTTCTTATTAAAACAAAACCATTTCAGATCAAAGGGTACTGCCTCTTTCTTTTTCTTAAAATTCTTAAATATCTTTTATCTCACAAGGAAATGATGCAATCCTGTTGTTTTGCCTTGGGGGCAGAGGAGGAAAGAAGGAAGAATCTAAAAATTCTTAAAGGAAATTGCAACTTTATTAAGAAAAAGAAAAGCATACCCTGAGGGAATAATACTACTCTTTAAAAGATTAACAATTGGTTTGCATTTCAGAAAGAAAATGTTATAAATTTGTACATAGTAGAATACATCTGATAAGTTAAGGATATTTTGCTAGAATCTACTTCTTTTAAAAGTAATGTGCCACAATAAAATATAAATATGGTATCCTCCTAACCAAACACTAATGCATGAGGAATACCCAACAATTCTATGTTATTTGTAGCATGTTTTCAAAATAAAACACAAAATTAGCCAGGTGTCTAATACTTTCAACAAAAATTAAAAGAACTCAACTACCTATTAATAAAAATATCTTGTCCTGACCTCTTGCCTGACTATCAGGCTATCATGAGCTGAATGAGATATTTCTAATTAGATGTCTGGTCATTACCTCAAACTGAACATGCATCTAAAAATTTCCAAGTTACCTTTTTGTCTTGAATTCCCTATGTGGCTAACAAAAGTTTTAATTGTTGAAGTTGCACTGAGTTTTAATTCAGAAGTGACTCTTTGCCCAACATGTTAATCAGTCACCAAGTTCTATCAATTTTTTAAACAATTCTTTTGTATTCTCCTTTGCATTGCTACTTTGCCAAAGAAGTCATTATCTAATTCTTATTTACTTCTTCTTTGCTCCAGTTCATTCATTCACTTATAATTCAAGCTAAAACCCATCAAATTCATTTTCCTAAAATGTTAAGATCATCAGGTTAAAAAAATCTAAAAATCCTTTAAATATCCCTGGTTTCAAATCAAATTTCTTAATTTGACATTCAAGGCCTCTAAAATCTGTCCCCTATCAACCAATCAATGATTAAAAATAGTTAGTCTTTTTTTCTAGTTTTATTTTCCACTAAACCCCTACACAATTTCCATCTCAGTCCATCTATTCTCCTGATTTCAATTTCACACTTAAATCATTTTCATGTCTATCTTTCCCTAGTTACCCATTTTTATACAATCCTATACTACCCTGAAAAACCAGTGGAATGTATCCTAAATTTTTTTTCTTCTTTGACACTCCCCTGGTACTTACTTTTTCAATCACTTGGTATTAAAATGCCTTTCATTAATAATTATTTTTTCATTTCTCATCATCTTATACTCCCAGAGAGCACTCATTTTACACATTTTTATTATTTTCACTAGCATTTAGCACAGTGACCGACACAATGCAGTCATTTAATAAATACCTTAGAATAACTAAAATAATTCACAATATGATTCTTCTAAAATGCTTTCTTCATCAAATGATTTACCATGAAATCTATTTTGCCTATCTTTTAAGAATTGATATCTAAGAACTACTGAGCACTAAATATTTAATAAAGACAATTTGCTGTCAAACAATATAGCAGAGAAACCATAGAAACAAATAGTTCTCTAAACATTTCAAGGGGTTTTAATGGCCTCAAAGATTTATGTGTAGTAAAACTAGATTATCTTGGAAACCAAGAATGTTATTAAAAACCTAAAATTTGTGTTCAAAAGAAACTTTACCTTTCCTGATAAAAAATGAAATAAAAGACTTGGAACTATCAGAGAGACCTCTCACAATCTGAGACTAGACTACCTAAATATAGAGAAGAAATAATAACCTTGCATTTATGACTTTAAAAATTGGAGTTTTAATCATCTGTTTTCTTTATCTAGTTAAGTATAGTAGCCAACACTTGGAATTAAACTAGAGGACACACTGGAGAACACGGCAATTTCAGAAGTGTACAGGTGCAAAAATTCTGAGTGGTGATTGGCAGCCTCTGCTTGATCAACACGTTGCAAGGAGAAACTCATTGTTCTGGATTAGTGGACACTGGAACTTTTATAAAATAATCTCAGTAAAAGAAAGGTTAAGTGAACAATTACAAAAAATAATTTTAAAATATAATTTTCTAAAGAAATAAAAAAATGTTATTTGGAATTCACCCATGAGACAAAGAAAATGAAGCAGTACCATCTTTGAGCAAAAACCCTTATCATGTCAAGTATATCAAGAGTCCATAATTATAAAACCAAAATTAGACATGCAAGTAATAAACTTTTGGAATAAGTAATAGTACACATGAAAAAGAATTAATAAGAATAAAGTTAGAGATGTCTATAGACCATATTTTGATTACTGCATATTAGTAATGACCATAAAATGGCCTATCAAGAAATTTGAACTCTTCCCAAAGAACTCCTGTAATTTTTGTTTTCCCACTTAATACCAATGGAATCATGGATCTTTTGAAGTATTAAAGTAAGTTTTACCACTACTTTAGCTAAGATATGATACAAAACTCTTAAATTATGATTTAATTTTGTTTTGAAAACTTATTTACAAAGCAAACAGCCATCATTATAAGGAATAAAAAGGACCAAACTAAGCATTATCTGTATGTTAGAATTCTACTGAGTTACCTTTCTCGCTTGTCAGGTATTTAGATGTTATCTTTGAAAACTAGAAATAGTATTTTCAATTTCAACTTGAAATAAATGGACACAAATTTTAAGACCAATGACTTAGAAAAAAATCCTTGTTCTCTTAGAAACTAGCTTGTGCTGTCACTCTAGATATAGTCCCACCCTCTATTTTTTAATGCTATAATAGATCTGCCATATGACCTTGGGGCAAGACATTCATTTTTTTCATTCACAAAACTTAAATCTGCCCTATTTTCAATTTTATTAGTATACATATACGGATGCTATCAATATGTGAAATATACTTCACTCAGTAAAGGTAACACGTGTAATACGTATTTATATATATATAAAATGTGTAATACACATACACATACACACACACTTCTGGCAGCAATTTAAAGAAATACCTGACTTCAAATACATATATAAGTGCATACACATGTGTGTATTTGTATATTTACCTTCCTACCTATCTACAAATATTTTAAGAGCAGCTAGATGTTGTAGTGGATAGAGTGCTAGAGCTGGAGTTGAGAAGACTCATCATAAATTCAAATCTGGCCTTGGACATTACCTATGCAATCCTGGGCAAGTCATTTAACCCTAGCTGTCTTAAGTTTCCTCTTCTGCAAAATGAAATGGAGAAGAAAATGACAAATTACTCCAGTATCTTTGTCATGAAAACTCCAAATGGAGTCAAGAAGAGTCAGACACAACTAAAATGACTAAACCACACACACACACACACACACAGAGTATATATAAAAATTGGTTTTTTATTGATTCAAGTCTCTCAAATTACCTAACAGATTTTTAAATTTGTTAGTCTTAGCAAACTAATTGGTATTAGGGAAAATGGAATAAAAATGATATGTTTTTTAAAATCTCTCTATGATAGTTACACTTAAAAAGGAAAAAGAAAATTGGTAATACCTCCATTAACAAATCTCCTGAGAATGAAGATCCTTAAAAGTCCAAACTGCCCTATTTTTTAAAAAAGCAAATGCTTCAAAAAAGTCTTTTATCTAAAACAGAACTGCCTTTGCAATTATGTTACAAAAACAACTCAGCACACAGCTTCAATTTGACAAGCTAGGACCAGTCCTTTATCAAATTAGTCTCCAAAGCTCTTCATCCAGTTTCCTCTCCACCTTTCATTTCTATCAAAATTTCACTCATTTTCAGGGATGCCTTCTATTCTTATCCCTTTTTGTTGGAAGCCACAATCTCTAAGTTGATTGGCAAAGCCCAGCTCTGAGATCAGATGTGCATAACACTCATGCAGGAACAACATTTCTTTCTATGATTCTCATTAGTGGACTACTATTTCCTATATTATTTATAATTGGCTTGATTACAGCATTAAACATTATCTAAAAAAGTCTGGTGACAAGGGAAATTTGGGCAAGTTAACTTGATTCCACATGCATATTCTGTCCTAGTAAAACTAATTTCTCACCGAGACAAATTATAAAGGAGAGAACACTATAGAAAGCATTGTCACTAGTGGAGAGAACCCAAAGGTCCAAGAAATAATGGTGTTCAGCAATTTAGACTCAGAAAAGAGCAGTACATCTAGGAACCAAAAGATGGTTATTAAAGTATAACTAGGAATTGTCCTAAATGCCTATGTACACCAAGTCAGGGAAATAGAGGAATCAAACAATCCATAGAATTGACAAAGACATAAGTAAACTAACAAAATCCACTGGCATTTAACCTTGTATAACATTTACCTTTCATTATTGGCTTCTTGTAATGTAATCAATAATTAACACTTAACCATAAAAAACTTACTCAAATATTAAATGTCAAATGTAGTAACATATAAAGGTCAATAAGTCAGACACATGTCTGAAGACTATGTTGACCTAAAGAAAAGTATATGATCATGATATGGTATAAAAATAAAGCCTGAAGGAGTCTGAGAGAAGTGGGAGCATCACTTCCATCAGTTCCTCATTCAAACTACCCCACGACTCCTATATTCCTTTGACACTGACCCTATTCCTCCTGTTCAGCTCCCTGGACCCCTGCACTCGAACAGCAATGACTTGAGTAGGTAAGTTTCTTTTCTTTTCCCGGAATAGGTAGAACTCTGGTCAGGGACCTGCAGACCCCTCAATAAGAAAGATCGAGTAAGAGAGGCAGCAATCAAGCTTTTAAGATAGGAGGAACAGAGAGCACACAAAAAGAACTTTTTGCAGAAATACTAACACATTTACTTAGAAAAAGAGGGATAAAAATCTCTAAGAACAGAGTTACTAGATTTATGTCTTTTATACATGACTGCTGTCTGTGTTCCCTGATACAGGGACTGTTCAGCTAGCAGATTGGGAGAAAGTAGGAAAAGAGCTACAGGCATTCTATAAAGAAAATGGCCCTGAGAAGGTCCCTATTGATATCTTCACTTTTTGGGGCGTTCCTACACTGGGCTCCAAATTGTCCTCAGAGAAGGACCTGAAGAGGAACTCCCTCCTGATCATTTAAGCCCTGAGGATGAAACTGACCTAGAGGAGGCAGCTTATCATAACGACTGGAACTCCCCTGCCTCCAAAGAAAATTCTGTTTAAAAAGGGCCCCTCCAAAAATACCCAAAAAGAAGAGGCAAATTACTCCTCCTCCTTTAAAATGCAGGATTTAAAGGGGAAGTCAGACAAGCTAGAGACTCCAATGATGTTGAATGGGGTTGCTTTCTTGTCACTTTTGAGAAAGGAGAGTGGGATGATGATGTCCCACCCAAATGGGAACCACTCCCCTATTAAGTTCCTCAAGGAAATTAAACAAGCCTGTACTTCCTATGGAGCACCTCCCCCACCCCACCCCCGCTCCCAATATCTTGATTTTAGTCAAAACCTAGGGAGGGAAATGGATGACTCCCTATGATTGACAGCAGACAGCTAAGGCATGTTTGGAGGGAGGACAACATTTACACTGGAAGGCAGAATACGAGGAACTGGTCAAAAAACATGTAGCCAGTTCATTATCCAAAAAATTAGGAGTTACTAAGGATATGTATCTGGGGAAAGCCCTTTGGGGGACAGCAAAAGATCAACTGTTACTACTTAAGGATGTCCTCCATAAAGTTAGCTCCCTGGCATTAGAGGCATGAAGAAAAATTCCCTCTAAAAAAGAGCTGACAACAGTGCTGTCAGAAGTTAAACAAAAATCAGATGAGAGGTATGAAGATTTTTTAGACAGACTTACAGAAACAGCCAAAAGAGCCATTAAGGAAGAGAAGGCAGAGGAGTTGATTATAAGGCAAATGGCTTTTGATAATGCTAACTCCTCCTGTCAGAGTATGATGAGGCATTTAAAGAAAACAGGCACCCTTAGTGACTTCCTTAAAGCATGTGAGGACTTTAATCCTTCATTTATAGGAGGGATTACTATTGTAAGAGCACTTAAAGGCCAATCTTACACATCATTTCTTAAACAGCAGAATAGGAAACCACAGAATGGCTGATGTTTTTCCTGCAGCCAATCAGGACATTGGAGTCAAAGCTGCCCAAACAAAAAATACTACAAAAGCAGGGAAGCATATGATCCCAGCCCCTCCAGCTAACATTCAATACACCTTGCTGTAGGGTGTATGTAAGGGTTTCATAGGGTAAGAGATTGCAAATCTAAATTTCACAAGAATGGGCAACCTTTAGAACAGAAGCTTCAGGGAAACTCCAGGAGGAGCCCACCCCTGGCCCAGCAACACATGACCTCTTACAAGCCACCCTAGGAAGCGCAAGATTGGACCTGTCCTCAACAATTTCAACAATCATAACAACAGATATCCACCCTATTAAAGTTAAGAAGGGAATCTATGGCCCCCTCCCTCGAGGAATTGTTGGTCTCATTATAGGCAGATCTTCCACGTCCCTACAGGGCATTAATGTCATCCCTGGGGTCATTGACTCTGACTATTCAGGAGAAATTGTGATTTTATGGTAAACCCTCCTTTTAAAAA
Source organism: Sminthopsis crassicaudata (assembly GCF_048593235.1). Taxonomy (NCBI): domain Eukaryota; kingdom Metazoa; phylum Chordata; class Mammalia; order Dasyuromorphia; family Dasyuridae; genus Sminthopsis; species Sminthopsis crassicaudata. The sequence goes on along the minus strand of NC_133620.1, from coordinate 233,755,097 downwards.
TCATATTCAGATACATCTAGGACAGAGAATTGTACAACTTTTACTTATACCTTTTACTATGGCAGGAAAGAAAACCACTAATTAAGCCAGGGGAAATAAAGCTTTCAGTTCGTCAGATTTAATTTTTGGGGTACAGGCTATAGGGAAGAAGAGACGGATGAAAACAATTAGGGTACAAGGAAAATATATTTAAGGGATCCTTGATACAGGTGCCGATGTCTCTTGCATGGCAGGAAAAGACTGGCCCAGCTCATGACCATTAATTCCAATTCCTAACAAATTGACAAGAATAGGACAGGCTGAAGGGGTTGATCGGAGTACTCAGTTTTTACCATGGAATTTTTTATCTCAAATGAAAGTAGTACTCTCTACCATAAATTCAGAATCAGATAATCATTCAGACGCTGAACCTTCCCTTACTAATCCTTTTTAATAGGGACCATTGTTGAGAGATTTACCACAGACCCTGGAAACCATACAAGCCTGTATGGATAGAACAATGGCCTCTCTCCTCAAGAAAGTTACAGGCAGCTGAATTATTAATTAAGGATCAACTATAATTGGGACATATTGAACCCTCTTCTAGTCTTTATAATATACCCATTTTGTATCTTACTCCCTGACACGTGACTTAGACTTATTCTAGTGACACTGGTCCCCTGGCTGTTCTTGAACAATATATTCTATCGTAGTTCTTGTATCTTACTCCCTGACACGTGACTTAGACCTTATTCTAGTGACGTGTGGAAAATGGAGATTTCTCCAAGATTTGAGAGCAGTTAATAAAATTATGGAGCCTATGGGAGCTCTGCAACCAGGTCTGTCATCACCAGTTGCTATACTAAAAAAAATTTTCAATTATAGTCATGTATACTATCCCTTTAGTTAAACAAGACAGGAAATACTTTGCCTTTAGCCTACCAGCAACTAATTTTCAAAGACCTTACAGAAGATTTCAATGAAAGTTTTACCACAGGGCATGAAAAATAGCCCTACATTGTGCCAAAAATTTGTAGACATTGCATTAAAGGATATTAGAACTATGTATAAAGACTTATATATGATACATTACATGGATGATATACTTAGGACACACCCAGATAGGATGCAGTTTATCCTGTAAAATGTCACTATAGCTTTAAATAAATATGGCCTTATCCAAATAAACCCACCATTTTCCTTCCTAGGGAGAATTTTATCAAAAGATAACATAGTACCTTTTCAATCATTTTCATTGAGAACTGATAAGTTGAAAACATTTAACAATTTCCAAAGGTTCTTAGGAGATATGAACTTACTTAAAACTATCCACCTCTGATCTGAAACCTCTTTTTGACTTGCTTAAGAGTGACTCAAAGCCCACATCTCCAAGATCCTTAACATCAGAAGCTAAACAATCTTTATCATTAATAGAAAAATCAATTGCTAGTCAATTTCTACAACGAATAGATTATACCACTCCTTTTTCTCTTATTTTGATTGTTACTACCTACACACCCATAGCCATTCTATGGCAAGAGGGGCCCTTAGAATGGCTTCACTTACCCTCCACACACAAGAAAGTTGTCTCTTCGTACGCTGATCTAGTTTCCACTCTGATTGGTAAAGGCAGACGCAGAAGCAGGGAACTTTTTGGGAAAGACCCAGATACTATTATTGTTCCTTTTACTTCACAGCAAGTTGATTCATTGTTCCTTTATAATACTAATTGGAGATTTTTCTCTCAGGCTTCTCAGGAGAATTAATTTTTCACTTACCCTTGAACCCACTATTCCAATTTTTAAAAACACAAGATCTTGTTTTCCCTAGACATTTCTCTTACCTCTACCACCTCCAGCTATCTTGATTTTTTACTGATGGCTCTTCTTCAGGTAGAGCCTCCATAGTCACAGAAAATGATCAGTTTATCCTGGCTACTCCATATAACTCTGCTCAAAAAGCTGAGATTTGTGTAAATTATAGAAGCATTTAACAAATTTCCTAATGCTCCTTTCAATTTGTATACCGATTCCCTGTATATAGTTAAATTGTTTCCAGACATTGAAACAGCTTCACTTCTAGAAGCTATGACCACTGTCTTCCTACTTACAGCTTTATAGCTATTGAGAAAAGGACCACACCTACTTCATAGGACAAGTCTTGTATACACACATCTTCCTGGTCCTATACACAGAGGCAACCTTATCAAAGACTTAAATTTAACTAAGCCTTTGATTTTACCAACACTGAGGCTGCTATCTCTAGTCATGCTTTCCATCACCAATCAGCAGCCACATTACAAAAACAATCCAGGTTATCTAGAGAAACAGCTAGAGACATTGTTAAAAAAATGTTCCACATGTCCTACGTCTTTCCCCACCCTCCCATTTGGAGTAAATCCCAGAAATCTAAGAGCCAATGATCTCTGGCAAATAGACTTTACTCATATCTAGTCCTTTGGAAAGCTTTCTTAATTACATGTTACTGTGGACACATTCTCCCACTATATTGTTGCCTCCCCAAGGACGGGTGAAGCCTTTAAAGATGTTGCAACAATTATTTCTGTGCTTTTCTACTATGGGAATGCCGAAAGGTATCAAAACAGATAATGGACTTACATATACTTCTAAAGCCTTTTCTGATTTTTGCTCTAAATTCCATATATCACACAATACCGGCATTCCCTATAACCCTCAAGGACAAGCCATAGTAGAAAGAACTAATCAAATCCTTTAAGGCTCAAATAAGTAATTTAAAAGATAATGATTATATTCTTCTCCCCAGCAAATTGTCTCTCATGCGCTTTTTGTTTTAAATCATTTATCTGTTAATGACGCTGGATTTTCCCCAGCCTATATAGGCACTGGAATGATTCCAGTACTCTCCCCAAACCTATGGTAAAATGGAACTCTCTGGTACATGGAGAGGGCCAGATGTTTTGGCAGAGGATATGCTTGTTTTTTCCACAGGATAGTGACACACATGTGTGGTTTCCTGATCTCCTTATCAGACACCATGAGCAAAAGGCCCTTCTCCTACCTCTTCCAACTAATACTATATCGCTGCCTGAAATCAGAAACCTTTCATTTGAAGAGATATTTTCTCCCTCTTGCCATTGCAGATGCTAATCTACAGCTACAAGACAAGCTGCGCCACCAACTTGGGGACAAATCAAGAGACTCTCTGAAACAGCTGAAACCATGGTCATTTCACAAGGGCAACCTTTAAATCCTCTTTTGCTCTTTATTGCTATGATTGTTATTGTGACTCATCAGGTAACCCCCTGTTACTGCTAATGTATATTAGACTTATGTCCCAAAGCCTCCTGTCTTTCATGTGACTCCCCGGTCATTGCCTGTATCTGTCTTCACTAATTACACCCCCTCTGACTGGTGGCTCTTCAGATTCATTTATTACTGTTAAATTCTGTGAGGATGAATACAGAGAGATTTGGAGAGACTTACATGAACTGATGCTGAGTGAAATGAGCAGAACCATAAGATCACTATACACTTCAACAACAATACTGTATGAAGACATATTCTGATGGAAGTGTCTGTCTTCAAAATAAAGAAGATCCAACTCACTTCCAGTTGATCAATGATGGACAGAAACAACTACACCCAGAGAAGGAACACTGGATTTTGAATGTAAACTGTTAGCACTACAGTCTTTCTACCCAGGTTACTTATACCTTGGGAATCCAACTCTTAACGTGCAACAAGAAAATTGGATTTACACACATATATTGTATCTAGGTTATACTGTAACACATTTAATATGTATAGGATTGCCTGTCATCTAGGGGAGGGGGTAGAGGGAGAGGAAAATTTGGAAAAATAAATACAAGGCATAATGTTATAAAAAAAATTACTCATGCATATGTACTGTCAAAAAAATTTATAATTATAAAATTAATTTTAAAAAATTCTGTGATACATAACTTCATTGGCCCTTCTCTGGCCCCATTTGTCTCTGCTTAAAAAAAGAATCTTGTGTAACCTCATGTATTCCTTTTGATACCAGTCATTTTATTACTGATTCCCCCACTTCTAAAAAAGTTCTCTACATCCTACCCAAGAACACTTTAGGTAATGACAGCAAAAGCACCTGTTTCCTCTTTTATTAGCTTTGATAATCATGTTTCTTCTTTAAAAATGCCACCATCCATCACAAATTGTAAAGATCTCACTTTAACAGAAGATGAGTAGAGTCTAATCCACCTCCAAACTGAATTTCCTCATTGGAAATCTTGTGGTTTTCCTTTAAAAAGTATATCCTACCCCCTATTATATATTAATTTTACCGTTTCTGATTTCTCCATTTCTAGCCCATTCTTTGATTATTAAGATTTTAATAAATCTAAAATGTTTAACTGGACTGCATTAGACCAATTGGTCCCCAAATAAGAACCTATCAGTAGATGGAAGGTCATGCCTGAACTACTTATCTCCTTAAGCAAAACATTATTTTCCCAATCACATATTTCCCGGCTAAGTATGACCTCTGTACCATTTAAACTTCAAAGCCCAAACTATGCTGCCTCTGCCTACTATGTCTGTTTCAGCTCCTTATGCCCTCCTTATTTCTGATGACTCTTCCCTCCTTTGTGATTTATGAAGTTTCATGTTTTTAATGTCACTTGTATAGATTGTTAGATTACCAATTGTATCTCGCCTGATCTGCAAGCAGAAATCATTGTTGTAATTCATCAACCTACCTATGTTCTCATACCAACAGTTTTAAATGATACTTGATCTGATGATTCTAGCCTTTATGCTCTTAACAATAATGCAAACTTACTAGGAAGGAATAAATGCTTTATAGCCTCTCTAATTTCTTCTGTTGCAGTTTCCACCACTGCTTTAATTCAGGAAGTGTATGCATCATACACTGTAGACCAACTGACAAAAAATGTTTCACTTGCACTTATGTCTCAAGAAATCATAGATAGGAAACTAGAAGCTAAGATTAATGCTCTTGAAGAAACTATACTTTACTTAGAAGAACTATAGCAGGAACTAAAAGTTCATCAATCCTCTTGCTGTCATTACCAATTAAAGTCCGTTTGTGTTACACCTCTACTTTATAACTCCTCTTACTCACCCTGGGATAATGTTAGAAACCACCTCCTAGGTATATGTATATGGAATCATTCAGATCTCTCTCTAGATATTACCAAACTCCATGATGAAATACTCACCCTATGAACTGCTTTCCCCTTCAGAAGTTATTGAATTTTTAAAAAAACGAATTTATTGTCCTTTACTTCCAGTAATAGCTTCATAAATTAAAAAATAAAAAAGGGGGAAATGTTGGAAGCCGCAACCTCTAAGCTGATTGGCAAAGCCCAGCACTGAGATCAAATGTGCACAGCACTCATGCATGAACAACATTTCCCTCTATGATTCTCATTAGTGGACTACTATTTCCTATATTATTTATAATTGGCTTGATTACAGCACTAAACATTATCTAAAAAAATCTGGTGACAAGGGAAATTTGGGCAAGTTAACTTGATTCCACATGCATATTCTGTCCTAGTAAAACTAATTTCTCACCGAGACAAATTATAAAGGAGAGAACACTATGGAAAGCATTGTCACTAGTGGAGAGAATCCAAAGGTCCAAGAAATAATGGTGTTCACCAATTTAGACTCAGAAAAGAGCAGTACATCTAGGAACCAAAAGATGGTTATTAAAGTATAACTAGGAATTGCCCTGCCTATATACACCAAGTCAGGGAAATAGAGGAATCAAACAATCCATAGAATTGACAAAGAAGACAAAAGTAAACCAACAAAATCCACTGGCATTTAAACTTGTATAATATTTACCTTTCATTATTGGCTTCTTGTAATGTAATCAATAATTAACACTCAAATATTAGATGTCAAATGTAGTAACATATAAAGGTCAATAAGTCAGACACATGTCTGAAGACTATGTTGACCTAAAGAAAAGTATATGATTCATGATATAGTATAAAAATAAAGCCTGAAGGAGCCTGAGAGAAGTGGGAGCATCACTTCCATCAGTTCCTCATTCAAACTACCCCACGACTCCTATCTTCATTCGACACTGACCCTATTCCTCCTGTTTAGCTCCCTGGACCCCCTGTAGAGGCTGGACCCCTGCACCTTTTCAACAATCAAAACCTATATCTGATAAAGTACTGTACACTTTTTAAAAATATATTAACTTAAACCTAGTCAGATTAATTTCTGCCAACTAGAGTTTTTAGACTATTATCTCCAACATAGAAAAATATTAGAAAAGGGGACCTACAGACTTCACTAGAATGTCTTAAAGAGTTCATGACACAAAAAAGGGTCAAAAACTCCAGTTTTGTAAAACACTTTGGTTGGGAAATGAGGTCTATTAATCAATTCCTTAATATTCTGGCTAGGCTAGAAGTTGATAAGGAGAAAAAAGTCTCTACTTTCTTCTCAAGTTTATTTCTTACACTTCACTAGTCCATACCCTCTCTTTCCAGATCTTCCCACGCCACAGCTTCTCTTTCCAGAGAACATTTTGAAATTTCATTCCCCACCTCCCTTAATTATTATCAATTTAATAAACTACAGTGGCCCTATCATCTCCAGGATTAATATAAAATTCTGTCTGTATTTCAAAATTCTTTATACTTTCTAGTCTTCTTTATATCTTATTACCTTTCTGCCATGTCTGTGGTCTCCTTGCTTTTCCTGCACAAGACAATCCATCTTTCAACTCCCAGAATTTTTACTGCTCTGCCTTTTTGGCTTGACTTGATTCAACTTATATAAAATTGTCCTGTTCCCTCTTTAATGCTAAGGCCTTCCTACTAGGATCATTTCCAATTTAACTTGTATAAATATATATCTTATTTATACATATTTGTTTAAATTTTTCCTCTCCCATTAAGACTATGAGCTCTGTGAAAGAAGTGACTGTTTAGCACATAGAAAAGGATTAATGTTTGTTTTCACTTGACATAATTTTCTTATCTACTCTTCCTCTTCTATTTCTGCTCTCTATCCTGCAAGTTTACAGTACATATTATGTGTTTTATGGGCTCATGACAATTGTCTAATATTAGCATTTAGTGAATTACATTATTTTTATACTATAAAACCCACTTTATCTAATGACTCAAAATGTGTTCTTATATTAACATAACAGTGTCCAATATCTCTGACAAACAGGAATATGCCTAAAATGGTACTATTTATAGTACAAACCCATGTAACTTGATTCCTAGGTAACTAAGTAGCACACTACTTTTTAAACATACTGAAATTTTGTGGACTATTATTATTTAGAGTATAAATCTACCTATATCCAAAACCTGTACTTTTCAGTTTTCTTAGAACAAAATATAAAAGAAAGGCACTAAAGTACTGCCAAAAGCAAGTAACTGCATTTTTCTTATTAAGTCCATAATAATAAAGGTAGAGAGACAAGAGATATGGCTAAGATGCACCAAATTAGTTTAGACACTCAAATAAAATAATAGAAGATATCTTAATACAGCCAACTTACTTTACAAATTTCTCAGTTAACAGAAGCATAAGATGTTTATGACTTTTAAAAAATAATATAGTTCAATCTCATTTTTATAGATGAGCAAATTGACTACTGAGAGAATCACTATCATGATTTCAAGAAGAAAGTGGAATACTTTAGGGTTCTCAGAGCCAGGGGAAAAGTTAACAGTAGGACAGAAAAGAAATTTCATAATCATCTTCTCCACAGCAAACTTAACTAAAAAATTGTAAGATTAGCCAATACAGGAAGGTAAGGGTTCCACAAAAAGGACTTACAATCTTATATTAATACTAATTTTAAACCAGTCACTTCAAAGGAGTTGAAATATAACTAAAATTTGAATAGTTAGAATAGTCCATTGGGGAAATGTTTTTAATTCTAAGGTTACATATTTATATAATAAAGTGGGACCAGAATACTTGGTTTCATTCATTACTTTCATTAATAATTATTAATTCATTTTTGTAATTCATACACAGGAATTATTACACAAGGGATGAAGCTCTAAAAGTAGGAAATAAAGATTTTTTTCTTTCATAGTAAACCTTTTAAAGTAAATTCTAATATCAAAATGATAATATTAAATCATTTACAAAGAACTTTAAGATTTGCAAAAACATGTCACATAATTCTCTGTTCTGTTATTCACAAAGGAAGTAATGTGTCTTGCTTGGTCAGTGTCACAAAGATAGCATCAGAACTAAGCATCAAAAAAATACCTTTTGATATTTTAAAGTCACAATTCACATTTTTCTCTACATTGGTTTTCAAAAAGATATTTTAAAAAGTGATTTGACTAAAATTTGTTTTAGAGGAAATTTTTATTAAGTATTCCAAACTATTTGCCAATAGCTATTAAATGGCACAATACATTCAAGACTAAAAATAAAGCATAATACTTATCAATATTAAATGTTGATGAATGGCAATGATGGTAATGGACAAAGGAAAAAAAATCTTCTACAGGCAAAAAATTTATCAAATTTTAAAATATTTTAATTGATTGTTTTAGTACCTTAGTTGCCCCTTTATAAAAAGTGGTAAAAATAAGCTGAGAAAACGGAGGATGGGGATAGAAAGGCAGCAAAAAAGGTAAAAGAATAGATTTCTAGGGCTCACATTTGAGAAGAGAATATTTTCTAAAAATGTTTCTAGCTAAAGCAGGTCCTAACTAAAACCACCCTCATAGAAAGTAAACATGTCTCCATTTTACTAAATAAATGGCTATGAGTGCTAAAACCTACTTTTTAAAAATACTTCAATAGTTCATAAATCTATAATTTAAATATAGAAGGATTCCCTCTCACCACCCCACCCCCCTTCAGCCCCACATTGACACAGACATCTTTTGGTAATGACCTTCTTTGAACTTGGCCACAACTGCCTATAGATAAATATATATATATATATATATATATATATATATTTTTTTTTTTTTAACTTATTAAATAGATTCACAGAATCAGAATTAGAAGCTTTCAAGTTCATCTAGTTCAACCTCTTCATTTTATAAAACATGGTAATTTCCCCCAAACTCTTTCTTTTTCTTACGAGAAACAGAAATCTGAAGGATAGAGAATGCTAAAAGATTTCATCTAATTTAAAAATAGGTTTAATATATTCCTTATGGGATAATCTGACCAACATCATTGGTCAATTGCATATGTTTATATACACACATATATATTATATATTTATCCAAATTATCTCCCTGGTAAAATCTTTGCGACAGGCCCAAAAATAAATAAGCAAACAGTTAAGTGTGTGTTGCATATGTATTCATACTTTAATTTGATATTACTTTAATATATTGTGGGAAATTTATAAGGTAGGATATTAATATGACTTTCTTACCTCACAGGAGGATAATTATGAGCCTTTCTTCTTTTTTGCCACACAGAAGGTCAATCAAGGGAGGTGGGCTTAATTAAATACCCTCTACACAGCAATATCTCTCTTTCTTTCTCTTTTTAACCATGCCACTGGCTAGAAACAGTAGATGGAGAGCTGAGACTAGAATAAGGAAAATTTGAGCTCAAATACAGCCTCAGATACTTACTAGATATGAGATCCTGGATAAATCAATTAATCTATATCTGCTGTATTTCATCATTTATAAAATGGGTATAATAATAACATCTGTTTCCCTGATGGTTGTGAGGATAAAATGAGATATGTTTAAGTCCTTATAAATACTGACTAGCTGTTTATTGTATTTTCATGAAGGTTTCCTCTACCATGTCATTAAAATAAATACAAGGAAAACTCTGGTAATGTATATAATGAGTAGAAGAAAAAGAAAGCACAAAGCTCTACATTTAGTCCACTGTCTTCTAGGGAGATATGGCATATTATCTGCCTCAGAAAAGTTGGGCCCCTTTTGTATAAATTTTCTAGCATATTACTTTGCTGGAAAAACCCAAAGAGGTCTTGATATATTGTTAAAAAACAGAGAGGCAGTTGTCTTATGAAAGAATCAACTAATCCATCTTTGTAAATATTTAAACTGTAAATAATCACTGTAAAAATAAAACTACCTGTTGAAGTAAACAAAAGAAAAGTACAACTATTTCCTTCATTAATACAGTAATGCTGAAATGACTAAACCAAGAAGACAAAGGGCACAATAAAAAAAAAAAAAAAAAAAAAAAAAAAGTAACACTTAGATTAGGTTTACAAATATATTTCTATGCACTTATTAAAAAAAAATTAGAACAAGGATGGGTAAACTTTTAAGGGCAAAGAGACACTTTTAGCTAGTGTTTTTAGATCATACATTTTTAAAGATTATAATCTACATGTACACACAAATATATATCTCACATATAATGCATATAAAATTTTATATATATTTACTGTTTAGACTACTACTTTTATATTATTTTATTTATATGAATTAATGTGATATAACAGAAAGACTAAAGAATAATTTATATCTAGAAAACCTATCTGCGTATGTGTGGTCTAGGAAATAGATTAAAGGTTTATAGGAATCATTATATATCTCTCCTACTACTTCATTATTACAATGAAGTTGCCATTTATGCTCTCTGGGAATAAGAACTATCATTGCCACAGTACTTTAAAGCATGCAAAGACTTTATGTATACTATTTCATTTTATTTTTACATTTACTCCATAATGTAAAATAATAATTATTATTCCCATTCTACAAATGAAAAAAGATGAATTTGGGAGATGAGCATTTGAGGTTCAGAGAGATGAGATGAAGGTCAGGACAGGAAAGAAATGTAGGAAGGTTAAGCTTAGTAGTAGCAAGATATCCTAGTGAGTTACTGTTTGGATATGAACATAAGTACTCTAACACTTAAATTCTATAGCATCCAAGATTAAGCTAGAGACACATTATTAAGTTGACATGTGTTAACTCATGAGTGTAATCTCATTAATTTAAGAAATATTTAAGTGTTTACTGTCTGCTAAGTGCTGAAGGGAGATAGAACATAGGGTAATCTAGAGCTGAAAATAATCTCAGAGGCTGCCCCATTTTATAGGTAAGAAAATTGAAGTCCTGGAAGAGCCACACAGGTGGTAAAAAGCAGAGGCAACAATCAGGTCCTCTAAATCTAAAGTGTGTTCTTACATAGAGATTTCATGAAAAGTTTTTATAAGGAGGTGACTGACACCTTTCTATATTTTGAAAGAAGGTTGGGATTCTACAAGGAGTTGCTGAAGATGAAGTGGATTTCATATATAAGGGCTCATTTGGAAAGGCAAGCTATATTAGAGATTTACTCATCATGTATAAAGAGATTTTGAGCTAGACTGATGAACAATAAAGTATACAGAGATAAACAGTGTCAAGTAGATCTGGAAAGTAGAGAATCAGATACTGAAGAGTTTAAATGACAGGCTGGAAAAGTGGGGAGAAAAATCAGGAAGATATAGGATTATTCTAGTTGAGGCCATCAAAGAAGATCAAAAATACTGACTCTTAAACTACTTTTGCATCCCATTAATAGTCTTCTAAAAACAGTAATAATATTAGTTTGAAAATGGGTATCTGACTCAAACCTTATTAAATGAGCATTAAGGTATAACCACACTATCATTTTAAAAAGAATTAAACTTTATGCCTTAGAACTTTTTTCATCCTCTATTATCTCACTAGCAGGAAATAAGTCCATTGTGTTTAATGGTCACAAACAAGAATTCCCTGGTAGGCAATTATTTTTCAAGGCCATTATTATACTCCCCAAATAGCCAAGCTAAACTTTATTTTTATGAAATTATTATCCCTACTATATTGGCTACAGTATCTTACAAGGCATTCTTTAGACTATGCTGTTATAGTTAATGCAATTTTTTTTGGCATGAAGCTAAAAATTATAAGGAAATACTTTCCTCCATTTTCAATAAAGGAAAAGACTTCTTAAAATTGAGAAAGCAGAGAAAGAAGGACCAGGTTTTAAAAAAGTGATTAAACAATGAAAAGACTTGGTATAATCCCAATGAATGTATTCCTTTTACATGACATCAAGATGTAGATTTCCTGCATAAAGGTATGTATAAATGGAGTCCCAAAGATCCACACTGAACCAAAAATATTTAATTAGAAATTAACCTGAAACCTGTGAGGAAAGCTTTCAACTTGAAATACCACAGGACTGAATGTAGATCATAACATAGTAATTTTTTAAAATTTTTATTCCTTTTTGATTTGATTTTTCTTGTGCAGCATGATAAACATGGGAAATTTGTTTAGAAGATTTGTACACGTTTAAAATATATTGGATTACCTGCTGTCTAGGGGAGAGGGGTGAAGAGAAGGAAGGGAGAAAAATTTGGAACCCAAGGTTTTATAAGGGTAAATTTTTTGTTGAAAACAATCTTTGCAAGTATTTTGAAACTAAAAAGCTATTATTTAAAATAAGAAAATAATGCAACATTTTTCAAAGTGATATCTCTTTAATATTACCTTGTCCAAAATCATTACAAAAACTACTATTTTTTTAAATTAAATTGAAATAGAATAAATTTCATTCAAGATCCTTTAATAATAAAAAGTACCACATATAGCCCTTCAGCTTTCATAATTTGATTTTATAATGATTATATTAAGAAAAGTAAAAATATATATTTTGGATATAAATTTTTAAGTATTGTATTGTCATGTAAGTCATGTCTGATTCTTCATGATCCCATTTGGGAGTTTCTTTTGGCAAAGATATTGTAATGGTTTGTAATTTTCTTTTCCAGTTCATTCAGTGACTTGTCCAGGGCCAGCTATTAAGTGTCTGAGGCCAGTTTTAAACTCAGGAAGATGAGTCCCTAGCACTCTATCCACAGTGCAAGTTGTCCTATTTCTAATAAGCACTTACTACAATTACATCTCTCTCTCTCTCTCTCTCTTAGACACACACACATATACACATACGCATATACTTTCTCTCTCTCTCTCTAAACTATTTTCTCACTCACATTCAAGAAAACCTTTCCTCTCCCAATGATGGCACTTGAGTATATGTATAACATAGTTCTATACTTTAATACTTCAATGATCCATGATTTTTTCAGTGTGGAAACTATTCACTGATATAGATTGTAAACCCTTGAAAACTTAGCAAACAGTCATGGAAAAATGCTACAACTAAGTAATTGTCACCTTTCTTAATGAAAAAAAGTCTCTCTGAAGCTGAACTTTGAATATTAGACATAATCAAAATGCTATTAAAAAAGCTCTTCCTTCTTAGTAAGAACATTCCAGAGCTTACATTCTAATGATATGGCTTAAGTGCATATAGCTAATTTAGATCCTAATTTTAAGAGTAGAAACCAGCAGCATAAAAGACTGGATTTGCATTTTGGATTTGGAAGCATAGATGATGAGAGATTGTCTCCCACAGTTGAAATTCACTAGCTTTTTAAGTGTAGGCAAGTCACTTAAACTTTTCAATGCCCTAGTTTTCTCATTTACAAAATGGAAATAACGAGAGTTATGAGAAAACTATAATAAAATATTGTGCATTTCAAATAATATATACATTGTAAATGTCATTCAGTAAAATGTAAGCTCTTGAGGGCAAAAATTATTTCATTTTTGAGTTCTAGACCCAGAAACTAATGATGTCTTACAGTTACATGTTTACATTTATTGAGTAAACACTGAAAACTAAACTACTTAACTACAACATGTAGGCATAATACAAAATGCTTTGAGTAAATAAATTTGATACACAAAGATTTTAAGTTTTCCACAAAGTTTTCAGTGTAAGATGAAAGTAACATCTTTATTTACTGAAGTGGAAAATGTTAAAGCAAAAATTATGGAGTCAAAACACTCCAGGAAAAAATCTTTATGACCAGTATTTATAACATATATATTTCTTTTGTAAAAGTTATTTTAAACATCTTAAAAATATCATAGTCTAAAAGTTTATCTATTTTTTAAAGATCCAATTTAAAATGAACTTCTTTTGCACTATGTAGAATGCCAGTAGTTAGAAAATACTGAAATCTTAAATAGAATATATGCATTTATATACATATGTAAAAATGTGAGGCATAGACAATTACCATGTTGAAATAAGAACGAATTTTGACTCCTCTAGCAAGGTCCCACACTATCACATTTCCATCATGGCCAGCAGAAAAAAGAACTCTAGGATCAAATGGGTGTGGTTCAAGAACAAATACTTCATCTTCATGGCCCTGAAAAATGTATTTTCATGTTAAAACCACAGAAAACTAATAACATTAATATAGCAAATATTATAGAACACTTCTGGAAATGACTTTTACTTCAATAAATTTTTTTCAAATTTAGTTGGCAAAATACTTCAAATACTATGCTATCTATCAATCAATCAAGTTTCAATAAATATGTACTGGGTACCAGGCACCATGCTAAGTCCCAGGGATACAAAAAGAGACAAAAGACAGTCCTTGCCCTCAAAGAAATTACAATTTAATGGAGGAGACAACATGCAAACATACATATATGCACACAAAGCAAGCTATATGCAGGATAAAAAAGAAATAATTAACAGAGGGAAGGCACTAAAATTAGAATTAAAACTAAGCTAAGACAATATAAATGCCTATAAGTCAGGTATCATATAGTAATAAAGGGCAGAAATGTCAAACTCAAATACAAACTAGCCATTAAACCATCCATACATAATATCCCTATAGTCACAAATCTATTGACTTAGAAAAATGCAGATTAACAATATCTATTTTATTATATTTTTATTTTGTTACATATTTCCTAATACATTTTGATCGGGTTTAGTCACATTTGGGAATGGTGTGGATGCCATGTTTGACATCTTTCATACAGGGGATTATTTCCAAATCAACAAACAGCTGGAAATGACAGTATCACATAGGAAAAGGATTATTAATTTTAATGCCTTCAAAATTTCAATTCCCATGAGAACACCGTACTGAACTAGCTGCTTAGGAATTTTCTTCAAGATTAGGGTAAAATGACAAGTGTTTATTTTTACAATTTCTTTGTTCCCTTGTTATATATTTCCAGGCAAATATCACTTTGAAGTTAGCTCAATATAAGCTAACCTAATAGTTATTTGTTATCTAAAATCTACCAAATAAAAACTGGAAGATTTTTCTTACCATGAGTACATGAATAAGTTGACCAGTATAAGAATTCCAGACTTTTAAGGTCATATTATTAACAGCAGTTATAACAGTGTTGTCATGACGGTCCCATGCTACCATAGTTACTTTCAGTTTTGTGATTTTGTCTTCTACCCCTTGCATGTTTTGTCTGAAAGGAATAAAAACATTATTTTGACCAAATGCGTTTGCATTAGGTAAAATGATCGTACCACAAAAATCTGAATAAGTTTTATTATTTGTTATTAACAGAAATGAACACTTATTTAATAGTAATAATTTTGAAGAAAAATAGCTAGTTGGATTTAAACTCAGAAAAAAAGAATCATAGTTCAGCTCTACCACTGACTTTATTACATTTATAACCCAGAGGAAAATGACTTATCTACCTTCCCTGACATCTCCTATTCTTTCCTAAAAGTAATAGATATGAAGGCAGAAATTAAAGATTTGAAATTTTATTAAATATGTAGCACTGAGGTCACTAGTTCCAAGTTTTAGGAACTAGAAGGGATCTTAAACATCATCCCATCAAATCTTCCAATTTTAAGGAAAGTCAAGTTATTTAGTAATATTAGTAAGTGACAGTGCTGGGATTCAAACCCAGTCCTTAAGTTCAGATGCAGTTTTCTCACCACTTCATCAATTGATGATACTGTTCAGTCATTTTGAGTCTTTATGATCCTGTGGACCATACTGTCCATGAGGCTTTCTAGACAAAGATACTAGAGTTTGCCACTTCCTTCTCCAGTGGATTAAGGCAAACAAAGATTAGGTGACATTCCCAGCATCCCATAGGTATTAAGTACCTGAAGCTATATTTGAAATCAAGTCTTCTTGACTTCAGTCTCAGTGCTCTATTGACTGAGATACTTACCTATCTTTTTACCACATAGACACCTGATCAAGAGTCCCTACTATACTACCAATAAGTGGTTATCTAATTTCTAAATAAAAATTTCCATTATGCTCTACTATCTTGATGCATTCCATACCACTTTTCACTAAATCTTAATCCACCAAGATTTTTCTTGCATCAATCCTACCCTTGTACATGAAATCTACTATAACCACTAATATATATTTAAATGATCTATATCTAAGCAATTTAAAAAATTTGATCTTACCCTGCTGGACGAGTAGCCATATCTAACAAAATACTCTTCCATTCTTTTCTCTTAAAGTGCCAAATTCGAGCTGTTCCATCACGACTCCCACTTACAAATCTAATTACAGGAAAGACACAAATAACTTTAAACATTATTTTCCTGACCTCTATTCTTCAAAATATTCTACAAACATGCCCCTTCATATACTCATATTTATAATTCTACATTAAAAACGTATTCTTAAAAATGATTCCCCAAATTTTAAAAAACTATTGATATTTAACATTTGTCTTCCTAATTTTTAATGTGAATTTGCTGGTAGCATCAGTGACTGCACTAAAAATAAATAAATAAAACAAACAAATAAAAAATCAGGCTTCAAATATGGTTTGGGACCACTCTCCAATATCCTAGCTAGAATATTATTGGATGTACCAAAGCAACTTAGTTTTGCACCAAATTATCTGTAGTTACTGGAGTCTGAAATGACTGTGTAATAGTATATCATTTCAATCCCTTCCTAAGAATAATGAATATATTAGTAAACGATACATTGAAACTATGGATTTTAAATTAACAAGAAAAGTATTTCTCTAAACTTTATGCAATACATCATTTATAAGCAATATATAAGGCAAGACTCAATTCCCAATAAAGTCATGTTGAAAAATTTCCCCCCAACATAATCTAAAGGTAGACACATTTGTAAGCATACGGATCTTTCCAAATTTCAATTTTAAATTTTTACACACATACATACACACAAAATTGCTGTTTTATAATGTAAATTAACAGGGACTATTGACTTATATCCTAAACCAAAAAGGAAATGAAATGTTTTATTAATAGCTTAACAATAAAAAAAAGTTCATTCAACTTTTTTTTTTTTTTTTTCCCTGTTACAGACCTGTGATTTCATCAAGTTAAGGAAAACCCAGTGTGGGAAATTTTATTCAATGGTGCAAATCCCTAACTTACCAGTAATTTAGTGTTCTTAAAGTCACTCTGATCTACCTAAGCATCAAATAATTAATTTCAAGGGAACTTTAAAGCTATCAGGTTTAAAAAAAAAATATCTACAATTTCATAGTTTAAAAAGGTTAAGAAAAAATGTAAATGGTAATTTTCTTACCTGCTACTAGTGTTTGAAAACTGGATACTATCGACTTTATCCTATAAAGAAATGAAAGAAAAATAATGAATTTTGACACCTGAATTTAGCTGCCAAAGACATTTTAATTAGACAAGGTAACTCTCTCAAAGTAATACTTACAGTATGAAACTCCAGTTCTGATATTTTCTCTGGCTGACCTGATCCAAAAAAATAAACTCTGATGATATGATCAGTACTTCCTGTGGCCAGAAACATTCCACCTATGAAAGGATCCAGAAAACACTTTAATACACAGTTTCATAATCATTAAAAATAAAGATTCTAAAATACTACAACATATCATCATGATTTTTATCATGAGACTAAATTTAAAATCTAAATGTATTTATTTTCTTCTTAAATACTTAATACTAAATGAATCTTTCAAAATTTAATATATTATTTATAAAGCAAATGGGGAAAACTGATTGAATGATCTATATAACTGAAATTAAAGTTGTAGTTTAGATGTACACTGTAACATTTTTTCAATTAAAAACAGCTAAATCATTTGAAATTGTGATAGTAGCCTGAAAATATCTAAAATTTCTTATCAGAATAAAATCAAAATATCTAAGAAAAGCACTATGAATATCACCATCACTTTTCTCCTACTTATTCAAAGGATCATAAAATTTTAAATCGAAAAGGGATTTCAGTTCATCTAGTCCAACCCACTTATGGATCAGGAAACTTTAAACTCAGATAAGTTAAATATGTTCAAAATCACACAGGTGGTAAACAGCAGAGCTATGAGCTGAGGTTCTTTGCTTCTAAATGCAGAAACTATTTCCACATACTGATGGTGATGTTGAACTTTACTTTGACATGGACTATGTCCTAGTTTCATTAATAAAAAGAATCCTGTTCATCCTAGGTTAAACAGATGGAAGACAAATAGAATTACAAGCAGATTCTAAAATCATAAAGTAAAGATTTCTTTAAATCAGTTAACACTTTCATCTCTAAATTCCTGAATTATGACTTCTCAAGTATTGATGGAACCTGTTTAAACTCAAGTGTGAACTTTACAATAGAGCTTATATCTTATGCTACAAAACATCTAAGTCTAAAAGGGTATGCAATAAAGCACATGGCAACTAATACCTCTCAATAAGTTATAAATATCTATGTAACTATGAATTACTTCCAAAGTTCAAATGAAAGACTTTAAAGTCTGGGTTTTAAATCTTTTTCTCCCAATATAAATAATAATATAAAAATATCTTAATGCAAGATTCTAATCTTTTCCTTTCACATTTAAAAATGTTAAACTTTTAAAAATAGTTTTTCTGAGAGAAAAATTGCAATAAGTTAACTTGGATCAGAAAAAAAATCCAAAAATCTTCTGAATTCTTTTGCATTCATCTCAGTTATCATCTAATCTTTTTCCTCTACTCCACAGGAGCAAAATTATAAAAATTTTAGCTAATACAAAATTATGTATCTCATTGCAAATTCTGTATAAAAACATCAAAAAATATTTTTTAAATAGAAAAGAGTAGAGGGAAAGCTAAAGAGAGAAAATCATACCAGCACTAAAAGAAGAACAGATCATTTGAACTCCAGGTCGAGGACCGTTCTGTAAATTTTTGGGTCTTTTGACTACAATGTAAGAAAAAATAAACAAAGTGATCATTCCTAAAGGGATTGTACTTGTACTATCAGAAATAGTTTTAGGTTTCAAAATGAATACAGAAAGGACAAAAAATAAAACAAGAAGTAACAGATGGGCAGGCCAAACAATTTAGAATCACTATTTCATGATTGGATTTTGTGGAAATCCTAGCCATTGATGATTTTTAGGAATTTCTGATTATGCAGTTAATTTTTCCATAATCACTTACCAAGAATGACTCCAAGGTCATTGGCACAGTAGACACATAAATGATTACACTAATTTTTAATCAAATTTGACAGTATGCCATATGGTACAACAGCATAACACACTAATGCAATGGGAAAACTACCATTTGTAAAGTAAAAAAAGTCATTTTAAAAAACTTTTTGATGGTTTTTCTTTTTCTTTTTTGTATCTGAGATTTGTATGGGTTTCCCTAGGAAAGCACTAATAAAAAGGTTACCTCCCCCAAAAAGTTTTAGAAATAAGGATCCTTGAGGTGATTTTCTTAAATGAACAGAATACAACACAAGGAAATCAAGAGGGAAGCAGATAATTAGGACAGCTTTTGAAAGTAACAAGGTAAATTTACTATGTGTATTTTTTTAAATAAAAGTTAACACAGAAGAAATTGTTTTCATATAGGTATGTACATATATATGCAAATGTATGTATTTGTATGTATGTATATACACACACACACACACACACACACACACACACAACCATACTAATCTCTATATGTTTTTTGTTCTACTTTATAGATGAAAACAACAACTAACCATTTTTATAGCTCATTGTCCCATGCCAGGTACTGTGCTAAGTGCTTTACAATTAATACCTAATTTTACAGTTCTGGGAGGTCGGGTTGCTCCATATTGTGGTTTCCCCCATATTGTAATAATTTGACTAAAGTCAAATAGCTAATAAGTGTGTATGACCAGATCTAATGCAAGTCTTCCTGTCCTAAGTCTATTAAAAAGTGGTACCCTGATTCACTGTACTTTCTAGCTATGGTTTTTGGAATTGGTTAAATTAGGAGTTAAAAAAAAAAAAAAGTTTAAAGATTACTTTTAATTAAAGTCTTTTTCTTCTACTCATAAGATCACAAATTTAAGTCTAGAAGGAACTATTTAGGTCTTCTATTCCAAGATTGGAATACTTTATGGATTTGGGAAAGTGAGGATTAGAGATGTTTAACTTGCCAGATCACACAGATTTTATCTTTTTGCACTATACAGCTTTATTACAGCTAATAAGATTCTTGTTTCTCATACTAAAAAAATTAAACTGTCTTGTTGAAATTTAACAAAATTCATACATCTTGGTACTTAGAACAACATGTATACTACACTAGTTGTTAAAAGGATTTTGAAATTCTAAAGCTTTTCTTAGAAATGTGAAATGAAAAACTGTTCTTTTGAGAGATATAATTAGATCATCAAACTTGATTATACAATCAGAAATTATCTACTATACACCCATACCATTCAAATATATAGTTTTTGAAAATTAGAAATATTTGGGCTATTTGAAAATATCACTGAAGAAACAAAGTTTCTTAATATTCTACAATAATCATGATGAAAATTTACTTTGAATCAGATTGAGGATACTTAAAACATTTAGTTATTTTTTAAAACAAATTAGCAATGTTAACATTTTACTTCCTTAATATTTACTAATTTTCTTGGTACAAGTACACATCAAAAATCAAAATTTGCTAAATTAATTTTAAAAAGTTAACTTGCTCATAACAAAAATTAATCTATTTTAGTGGTTTGGGTATTCCTTAAATCTCAAATTACATATTGTAAATTCAGACTATCATAATGTAGGATCCAAAAAGATAAACCCTTATCACCTTTATCAAAACAGTGGTATAATTTCATTGAAATTTGGTTAAGAATGAAAGTAAAAGAATAGATGAGATGTTTCTTTGTGTCAAACTTTCTCTCCAATTTAACTATGCCTGGATTAGCTTGCTTCAACTTAATTGTATACTGAAACCAGCTTCCAAACTAGCTACCTAGTTTAAAGCTGAACTCCCTACCACACTACAGATGGAAGATGTTACTTCCATCTACAGTAGAAGAGTACTTCTAAAATCCAATTATCTATTTTATTGTTTCCTTCAATTACCATAGATGATAGTTGAGCCAGTGACTTTCCAAAAAGATAAAACATTACATTTATCTTGATTGCCTACATACCCACAAACTTTAAAAAGCTAGCTTTTATTTAGTAACTAGATGTACCACTAACTTGGGAAATCTCTCAAAATCTAAACTATAAAAACAAGGAGGAACAACTGCTGTCACAAAGCCCATATATTTTATTCCACATGAGAAAAATGATACTCTCAGGCCATAGTCTAATGACTTGTTCTTAAGCATAAATCTAATAGTTTATTAAGCAAACTGGATTAACTAGTTTCCTGAGACAACTTCCTATTTTTTTTCCTAAGTTATATATTACATGTATATTGTTGGGAGTAAATAATTGCTGGTATAAGAAATTAAAATATATAAATAAACATAATAAAGAGGAATATGATGGCAAATAAAATAAAATAAAATAACAGCCAGAAATCATAGCAATCTATTTAGTGGGACAAGGAGCTTTATCCTTAATTATCCCTGAAAACATTATATCATTATAGAGGGCTCTAAGAAAAGTAGAAAAAATGAAAAACAAATTTAATATAATCATACTCTAACTTTGGGGAAAAAAGCAAGAGAAAAAAAACTATTTTAAAAGTTAAAATTCTGTTTAGTTTTTCAAAGGAAAACCTGAAAAATTCTTTTATGTGGGGCACCTCATTCCGCAATACCAGATAAATGAAGATTCTAAGCCTAAGTTAAGAAAGGTTTCATGTACCTGAAAAAATAAACTTTAGGAAAAGATGTTATTTAGAGAAGTAATTGTGAAAATAAAAAAGGGGAAAAACTAATGTTCCCACTTTTCGTTTTTATTTTTTTAAGACCATAACTTCTATTGACTTTTGAACACTAGCCATTACCTTGCACTCAACTCATTGGTTTCATTTCCTATTTCAACTTTTAATGGTAGTTTTTATAACCATAAAAAAAGACTTAAGGCTCAAAATGCCACAAGCTCCCTTAAGGCATTAAAAAAATGTGTCTTTATCTTGGCATCACTCCCAACACCTAGAACAATGAATTGTATATTAAGGATCCAACTGAACATTTTTGAAATTATGGATTTCTACTACAGACATCATTAAAATTAAATTCTTTTCTTCTGATAAAGATGATTAAGAATCATGATTAATTTATCATAATTTTGAATTAACACATTACTCAAGCTGATATAGTCAACAGCTATCCCTTTCATATCATGATTTTAATATATAATTGGTCAGCATTGGAAATTACACATTTTGGGGAGTTTTGAAGGCATATGAAGGTCAGTAGATGACACAGAAAAAGTTTAAACATATTATTGTATAACATCAACATATTTTATATTTTAATGCCATAATAATGAGATGACTTTGGCAAGAAAGGTGATCCAAAAATTTTAAAACAGATTTTCCAGAAAGAGAGTGTTATACTTCTAAGTCCCATCAGTGTAGTATGTATGTAATATGGTCTTTTAAATAGTCTACAAGCAATTTGTTGGGTTTAATATGGAAATTACTTAATATATTGGGATAGTTAGCTTTAATATTCTAATTCCAAAAATTTTAGTAAGTTTATTGTGATCATTGTGGCATGTCTCACAGGTTAAATTTTTCTCTAAACTATTTTAAAATGGTCATAAACTTCTCTGACATTAACATCCTGGAAATTTGTGTGTTGTCTTGTTTACTTGTTTGGAGTTTAGGGCAGTACTTGTTTAGGGAAATATTTACTTGATATATTTGACAATCAATCTTCATAAAGTTCAACAGTGGCAAAACGGCCACCTCTATTGCACAGTCCTTGTTCTGATTAAAGGAAAGATACAACAAAGAGGCATTCTATTTATAATAGGTAAAAAGAGTAAATAAAATATTACTTTCATTCCTTGTTTAATGAAATCAGGCATATGCCCCAATAGTTTCTCTACACAAGATCTAAATATATAAGAAAGTCTATATTTGTTAACAGAACCAGCTAGTTTGATACCTCAAAAAGTGCAGGTCAGAAAACTATTTTACACTAAAACAGTTCTAAAAAGAAAAATAAAGGAAAAACTGGAAAGAAACTGAAAAAATTTAAAAAGCATGAAATAACACAATCATCAAACTCTAGCTATAAATTATTAACTGAAAACCAAGAAATATTTAAGAAAAAAAAGAAAAAAGGAAGAAAGGTCCATATAAATACTTGGGACAAAATTTTAATTTACTCAAATGACAGTTTTTGGTAGAGGACAAAGACTCATTTTCTATAGCTTACTTTTTAAAACATTTTACATAAATGCAACCACTAAACAAAATAAGCCATTTTTATTGCACATTTTTAAAAAAACTGACTTTATTTTAAGGGTTCCAGCATCCCACAGCCAAAAACATATTGTGCCATCTGCCCCTGTAGAAGAGAGATATCTCTTTGAGCCACTGCATAATGGAGAAAACTGAAAAACAAGAAGAGAAAGGGGGAAAAAAATCTTTATACAAACATAATACTTTCTTAAAATAATAAAATTTATAAAGGCTCCAATTGTTTACTACCTTAAAAATAGCAGTCAATAAAATAAGTTACATAGTACCAAAAACAAACATGGAAACACAGAAGTAGTCTATCAACTTATAGTGCATCATTCATATAAATAAAGCTAGGAGCCTCAAAGATTTTGCAAATGCAAAAGCTAAAACAGCACAAAGATGAAATCAGTCAATAAGCATTTTAGCATAACCTAAAAGCACTGTGCTAAGTGTTAAGGATATAAAGAAAAGTAAAAGTACTGTCCTTGTACTTTAAGAGCTGGCATTATAATGAATAAAAATAATAGGCAAACAACTATATATACATTATATGCATAGAGTAAATGAAAAGTAATTCCAGAATAAAGACACTAAGTGGTGGAGACTGAGAAAAATTTCCTAGAAAAGGTAGAATTTGAGCTGAGTCTTAAAAAGGCAAATAGGTCAATGGCTAGAAGGAAAAGCATGCAAAGTATGGGGGAGATAGCCATTAAAAAGCAAAGATCTGGGAGATGGAGTGGCACATGCAAAGAAAATCAAGAAGACACGTATGTATTCCTGAAGTTTAAAGTACATGAAAAGGTTTTTAGAAAAGTTTAAGAAAACCGGAAAAAGTGAAAGGGTCAATGTTGTGAATGTCTTTAAATGTTGAATGTAACATTTCATATTTGATCCTAGAGGCAATAAGGAACCATTGAAACATATAGAACCAAGGAGAATGGATGGTCAGATGTTTATTTTAGGAAAAAAATCACTTTTATGGCTAAGTGACTAGTAGGGAGAAATGAATAAAGAGAGTATTTAAGTAACAGTCCAGGTATAAGGTAATAAAGAGTTTGTACCAGGGTCACAGCGGTGAATAGAAAGAAAAGGTTGTATATGAGAGATATCTTAAAGATAGAAACTACAAAAGACTGAATATGTGGGAGTAAGTGTGAAAGAGAAGTTGAAGATAACTCTTGAGGTTTGAAGAGTAATATCAACAATACAGAAGCTGAAAAAGGAAGCATTTGGGAGAAAATATATATTCTGTTTTAAATTTGCTGAATTTGAGATGCCTATCAGTTATTCTATTTCTCATGTCCAAAAAACAATATGTGATATGATATTGAAAGTCAGGAGAGAAAAAGCTAAGGACTGGATGTGAAAATCTGAGAATCATCTACAAAGGATAGTCATGTTTGGCAGAACTAAGACATAATCACAGTATTTAAAAAATACAGATTTTTAACAAAAGTGACAAAACACTTCTATTTTTTTCATTTTTAAAGGTTTTTATAACTAGACATTAAAGAAAAAATTAAGAGAATATAAATCTGACTTCTTTCTGGGGTAGTATGCTTTTAATAAAATGACCTCCCTTTGAGGATTTTTATAAGAGGATTGAATGAATATGCTTATAATTACCTGTAGTGATGTTATAGATGCACTGTGACCCTGAAGAACTGCCAAAGGAGCACATGTTCGTAGACACCATACTCGAATCATTTTATCACAACTTCCAGCAGCTATCATGGTGTTTTCATAGTTCACAGCCATATCTGATATTTCAGCTGCATGACCTCTTAAAGTAGCCAGCAATCTTCCATCATCTGTTGCCCAGATTTTTACAAGGCAATCATCAGAACCCTATTAAAAATACATATATATACATATATATTATAAATCTGAAATTTTTTTTCCCATTTAATGTTAAAACACTAATATTTGCAATAATCTACTTTTCAACAAGTGTATTTTCAGGGACTACTTAACAATTTTTTAAAAAAATTATTTTATTATCTGATTCACCTGACAAGGTAATGATAATACTTTAAAAATTTTTTTGATAAAATGATTAAGAAACTTGTGATTTAAGGAAAACTCAACATTTTTAGGTTTTCTATTACTCTAGGAAGCCAGAACCAACAAGTTTTATTTCATAATTATCCATATATATCTATTTATACATTTCTTTGTGGGTGGGATTTAAGTCTTAGTTGTCATTAAAAAAAAAAAGTTACATTAGCACAAAATGTTTAATTATTAAGCTCATAAAAGACTTTTTAAACAACATCTGTAACTATATTAACACGCATATACAGATACCTAGACGGACAAAAACATTTGAGATGATTTTATTGTAATGATACATATTTAAAGATTTCCTCAAAAATGTTTCAGACATATAATTTATCAAAATGGAAAACATTGTATGACACTCTATGTTTTAAGCCATGTCCCAAACTTGCTCATAAAAAAGTGGTCTTTTCTGAACCAAATCCAGAATAAACAATAGGTTTAGGACAAATTTCACTTCTAAGTCATATGCTGATCCCAAGAAAATAGTAATAAACATTGGGATACCCATGTATAATTTCTATTTGAATATTTCTCTGTCACAGATCTCAACATACACAGATATTGTCCTGTAAAATATTTGCCTATATTTTCCCATAAAGAATCTAGCCAATACCTGGAAACTTCTTAGAGGAATTAATTTATCACTTGGGTTATTCATCTCTTACATTCTTTTCTTGGTATATAACAAACCAACCTAATTTTTCATACAAATCTTTAACAATATTTTAGACTTATATTCATGAAGATACATCTCTGACAACATGTTGTAGACAGCTTATATCCACTATGCATCATCACCCTTTGAACTTCATTTTTTATAGTTTTTGAGAGGTATTCAAAAATATGAAATAATATAGTATCATTCATAGAATACTTTAAAGAGAAATATTTTTCTAATATTGGACAATTTAGCCCAATTCTGACATCTGGAAAGGAAACTTATTAATGTAGGCCATTGTGATGCGTGACTTGAACAAGGGCTACAGTGGATGAATTGGGCCCAGATTTGAGTAGGAGGAGATGTGACTGGACTGCCTTTGGCCTAATTCACTACACAGAATAAAGTCGAAAGTAAAGATGTAAAAGATAATAGAAAAACAAACATTTGTTGGATTTATTGATAAGTGAAAATGAGTGGTAAGGGAGATTTAAGATACTGATATTCTCCTCTTTTTTATTAAAGCTTTTTATTTTCAAAAACACACGCGTAGATAATTTTCAACTTTCACCCTTGCAAAACCTTGTATTCCAAAATTTTTTCCTCCCTTTTTCTCATTCCCTTCTCTAGACAAGAAATCCAATGCTAAACACGTGCAATTCTTCTATACGTATTTCCATAATTATCATGCTGCATAAGAAAAATCAGATCAAAAAATAAAATAAAATAAAATAATATGCAAGCAAAAAACATCAAAAAAAGTGTTCTGTAATCTACATTCAATCTTCACAGTCTTTCTGGGTGCAGATGGCTCTCTTCATCACAAGAACAATGGAATTGGCTTAAATCACCTTGCTGCTGAAAAGAGTAACCAGCGACATCCATCATAATTGATTATCAAAGATACCAATATTCTCAAAGCAGATTATTGGTAGGAGAGAATAATATAAGTAACCAATAACCAGGAACTAACAGATACATGAAGAAAACCAAGCAAGGGTTAAGCAATAGGTCACCAATGCTAGTTGATTTTATGACTTTCTCCAGTTACTATTAGCAAAAAAATTAGACATAGTAGGAACCAGAAATAACATATGTCAGAGAATTAAAAAAAAAAATTAAGCAGGGGCAAGGTATTCTAAAATAGCAGCTAAAAGTAGCAAACCACATCTGAATGTGTACGCAAGAAACTGGAGTTGGGAATATGAACTAAGACAAGAGGAAAGTTAAGGATCATTTATTTGTCAAGGTAAGAGCAAAGACCTTAGCTGATTTGGGTAAAAGAACAGAAACAATAATATATTAGGAGGAATAAAGGAAAAGTAAGAGGCCCTTGATTCCATTATAACAGAACTCAATGACAGTTATTTGATAAGCCAGCAACAAATTACTTGAGAAAGAACTCCATGTAACTACTAGTGAGAAAATTAGAAAGCACTGGCACAAATCAGGCTGAGAACAATACCTCATATCACAATTCATAATAAATTCAAAATGAAAATGACCTAAATATCATATCATTAAAAGAATAAAAGCATTCTTAGCCAAACAAAAACCAGGAGAAGTTTAAGGAGATAAAATAGATTATTTTGATTATGTGAAGTAAAAAACTTCTCTACAAAGTTAATCAAACTAGGCCATAAAGGAAAGTAGTCAAACTGAAGAAGTGGAAGGAAAGAGGGGAATTGTAGAAAATTTCCCAGAAAATAATTTGGTATATATAACACACACACACACACACACACACACACACACACACACACACACACACACACACACACACACACACTCCAAACAAAACCAAAAATCATTATTCAATAATTAAGTGGCCATAGAATATGAACAATTCTCAAAAAAAGAATTGTAATCTATTAATAGTCATAAGAAAGAATGCTCCCGATCTCTAATTAGAGAAACATAAATCAAAACAACTTTGAGGTTTTTCCTCATACCCAGTATATTGGCAGATGATTTTTTAAAAAGGAACTATTGTAGAAGATGGATACACTAATTTATTAGTGATGGAACTATAAATATTAATAAATCAGACAACAAAAATATGCACAAGCACAATGACAACAATGTAAATAGAAAGAACATCCCCCCAAAATAAAAATATTACAAAATTTTAAAAAAATATGCTGACCTCACTTTTTTGTAGTGGTGAGAAAGTCAAGGTTACAGTATATTTTCACATATTTTTAAAACATCTTCCAAAATGCTGTTTGGTTATGCTATTCTAGTGTGTGTATGTGTGTGTGTTTTTCTCTCTCTTTTTCTCCCCTAAAATCGAAGAAAAAATACTGCTGTCCAGAAAGAAGTTCAATTTCCAAGGAATAGTAAAGATCTAATACTATTGTAAATGAAAGAATTTAGAAATTTATTTTTTAAAAAGCCTGAAGCTTGAGAGTCTCTTTCATAACCCCACCCCATTATGGCAGAATAAAACTAATATATAGTTAAAAAAAACATCAACAACAACAATAACAAAAAACAGGTCGGTTAAAATGAGCCAACAACAACAAATAATGATTATAAAAAGCTACAAATGTATCAGAGATGATCAAGACAAACAAGTCAAAAGAACTAAAAGCTAGGCCACAAGGAGGGGGGGAAGGAGAAAGAAACTGACTTGGACGTAAGCCCAATACAAATTCGTTGAATAGCTTAAGAAATGTTTTTTTGAAAACCAAAGTGTGGTAGAGGAAAAATTATATTAATAAATAATATGAAAAAAAAAAAACTCAATAAAATACACCAAAAAACTCTAAAAACAAACGCTTTAAAAAAAATTATCTAAGAGAAGAACTCTTTTTAAAAGCAGTATCGGCCAAATTAAAAAACAGATACAAAAGTACACTTTTTAAAATCTCCTTAAAAATTAGAATTAGACAAGTAAATTAATGATTACATGAGACACTGAAAACAAAAAACTCACAAGAATAAAAACAGAACAAAATAGAAACTATATCTTTTGAAAAGAAGTTGATTGAGGGGAAATAATTTAAATTATCTAAAAGTAGAGGATAAAATAAAAATGTAAAGTATAAACCTTTTTTCCCCCGTTGGGGGGGCAAGAGAGGGAAGAAGGGAATGGACATTTAATAAAATAGAGGAGTTTCAAGCATTCCTGATTAAAAGAGCCAAGCTGAATAGAAAAAATTTTGATTCCCAAATATAAGACTCAAGAGCCTGAAAAGGTAAACTGGAAAGATAAATCACAAGAAACTTAGTAAGGTTAAATTGTTTACTTTCTAACACAGGAAGATAATATTTCTAACTCACAAGAACATTCTCATTATTAGAGCCCTTAGCAATGTATACAGATAGAGTATACAGGTGTGAGTTGAATATAATGGGATGTCATCTTTAAAAATAAATTAAAGGGCTGAAAGGAATATACCAGAAGAAAGGGAAAGAGAGATATGGAATGAAATAAAATTATCTCATATAAAAGACAAAAAAGAGCTATTATAGTGAAGGGGAAGAGAGACAAAAATGGAGGGGAATACTTGGAACCTTAGGTTCATTGGAATTAGGTCAGAGGGAAATAACATATACACTCTATAGACTCACTTGGATATAGAAATTTATCTTACCCTATAGGAAAGTAGATTGGGAAAGGAATAGGAAAGGGAGTGGGTAAAAGAAGGTAGGACTACTCATTGAAAGAAGAATGGCAAAATTCTTTGATGAGATATGGAGTTAAAAAGAGAGAGAATCGAATAAATGGGAGAAAAAAAATGAAGGAAAATAAAGTTAACATTTATAACTGAAAAAAAAATTTTTTTTGAGGCAAGTTTCTCTAAGGAAAGCCTCATCTCTCAAACAGATAGAAAAATGGGTCAAATTTGTAAAAAAAAAAAAAAAAAAAAAAAAAAAAGTCACTCCCTCACATTGATAAATGATTTTTAAAAATGCAATTTTCAGATAACAGTATCTATAGCCATATTTTTTTAAAATGTTCTAAATCATTATTTGATTAGAGAAATGCAAATTACAACAAGAACAGAAATGGAAGATGATAATGGTTGGCAGAGATGTGCACTGATTAATTATTATGTAGAGCAATTTCGAAGGATTCCCAAATATTTATAACAGTTCTTTTCTGGTAGCAAAGAATTGGAAATTAAGAGGATACACATATCAACTGGAGAATAGTTGAACAATTTCTGATATGAAATTGTAATGGAATACTATTGTGAAAATGATTAACTAATTCTCTCAGAAAAACCTGGAAAAGAGTACATAAAATGAATGCAAAGTGAAATGAGTAGAACTACAAAAACATTGTATACATAACAGCAATATCAAAACATGATCAACTGTGAATCACTTAGCTATTCAAAGTAATACAGTGATCCAAAACAACTCTCAAGAATTTATCATGAAAAATGCTATCCATTCCTAAAGAAAGAACTGTTGAAATACAGATCAAAGCATATTTAAAAAAACAAACAAACAAAAAAGAACCAAGAAAGTTTTAAGTCTTTCCCTTTTTGTACAATATTACTAATGTGGAAATGTTTTGAATGGATTATACATATATAACCTATAACAAACTGTTTGTCTTTTCAATGATGTAATGAGGAAGGAAAGAGAATTTGGATCTCAATTTTTAAAATGAATGTCGAAAATTATTTTTTATCATGTAATGATAAAAAAATTAAATGTTAAATTTTAAAATATTTATTTCATAAGGCAAAGTAAACTAGTATTACAACTAAAACTCATCTACCCAGCAACATAGTATAATTCTCTAAAGGAAAAAAAAAAAAAAGAAAGAAAGAAAAAAAGCAGATTTAAGAAAATAAGACTTTCAATCATTCCTAATGGAGGGGGAAAAAAAAAAGCCAGTAGCTGAACTGAAAATAAAACTTTTAAATACAAGACTTAAGAGAAACATAAAAATATAAGTATGAAACTCAATAAACTTGTTTACCTTTATGGTAAGAAGATACATGCAACTTCTTATTTTTTCCCAAATATATATAAAGATATTTTCAACATTCATTTTTGTAAGATTTTGAGTTTCAATTTTTTTTCTCTCTCCCTTCCTTTTCTCTTCAAAACAGCAAGCAATCTGATACATTATACATGTAATTATTTTACACATAATTCCATATTAGTCATGTTGTGAAAGAAAAATCAGAAGAAAAGGGAAAAACCCTGAAAAAAGAAAAAGTAAGCCACTTCCTCCCTGTCCCTCAGGGTGAAAATACTCTGATCCACATTCAGTCTCCATACTTCTCTCTCTGTACATGGAAGGCATTTTCCACCCCAAGTTTATAAGTCACTGCATTGCAGAGAAGAGTTAAAGTCTATCATAGCTGATCCTCACATAATTTTGCTGTTACTGTGTACAATATTCTCCTGCTTCTGCTCACTTCACTCAGCATTAGCACATCAGTCTTCCAAGGCTTTTCTGAAATCATTTCTTATAATACAATAATATCCCATTACATTTAAATACCATAAGTTATCCAGCCATTCCCCAATTGGTGGGTATCCACTCAATTCCCAATTTCATGCCATCACAAAAAGAGCTGCTAATATTTTTGCACATGCTACCAGGTCCTCTTCCTCCTTTTATTTTATTTTAGGGATACAGACCCAGCAGTTTGATAAGACTTTGGGACTAGTTGCAAATTGCTCTCCAGAATGTCTGCCTAAGTTCACAACTCTACAATAATGCATTAATGTTCGAGCTTTGCCACATTCCCCTCCAACATTTATCTTTTATTGTTTCTTGTCATCTTACCAATCTGAGAGGTGTTAACACAGTAGCTCAGAACTGTATCACCCTGCATTTCTCTAATCAGTAGTAATTTAGCATTTATTTTCATATGACTAGAGATGGTTTTAATTTCTTCATCTGAAAATTATCTGTTCATGTCCTTTGACAATTTATCAATTGTGAAATGATTTATATTCTTATAAATTTGACTCAGTTCTCTATGAATTTTAGAAATGAGCCTTTTGTCAGAATCACCAGCTGCAAGAATTGTTAGCCAAGCTTTCTGCTTGCCTTCTAAACTTGTCTGCATTGGTTTTATTTCTGCAAAACCTCTTTAATGTAATCAAAATTATATATCTGATGCTTATATAACTTAAAAAAATTAATAGGCAAGACAAAGGAATGTCCTGTAAAAGTAAAGTAAAGGAAGAATGGGGGGGATTATCACACTTAAAATAAGTGCAAAAGGGAGACCTTTACAATGGAGTAAAATTAGGGGAATGTATAAACATCATTCTCAACAGAATTGATTCAAAGGAAAAAAACTATATATAGAAACTGAACTAGTAATAAAAATCTAATTTACCCAAAGGAGAAATTGGTGGGGAAGAGGAAAATAAAAAGGAATTGAGGGGCACTAGTCAGAAGCAAAAATGATTTGAGGAGGAACAAAATAAAAAGATAAAGAGAAGATAGGATGAGGGGGAAAGTACAGTAATTAGTAATTATAACTAAGAATTTGAATGAGATGAACTCACCCATAAAATAGAACCAGAGAATAGAATAGATTAAAAATTAGAATCCAGCAACCAGAATCTATAATTGCTCCAGGCTGAAGCATAAAAATAAATGAATGGATAAATAAATAAATATAAAGAAGGGGTAGCAAACATGATCTCAGACAAAGGAAAAATTAAAACATTTAAATAAAAAGGATAATCAGGGAAACTATATCTTGATAAAAGGCACCATAGACAATGAAGTGACTGAATATAAAACATACATGGACTAAACACCATAACATCTAAATTAGTCAAGGAAAAGTTGAATTAATTACAGGAAGACAGAGACTGTACAACTATACTAGTAGGAGATCTCAACTTTCTCCTGAGAACTAGATAAATCTTAACCACAAATTAAAGAAGTCAAGGAGATGAATAAAATCTTAGAAACATCACATATATGAGAGACCCCCGGAGAAAAGTCAATAGGAATAAAAAGGAGCATGAATTTTTCTCAGTTATACATGACATCTTCACACAAATAGGACACAAAAAATTTTAAAATCAAATCCAGAAAATTTAAAAATACTAAATGCACCTTTTCCAGATGAAAATGCAATAAAATTATTTTTTAATAAGGAGTGAAAACAAACAAACAAAAAATAGCAACTAAACAATCTAGTCTTGAAGAATGAGTGGGTCAGGGCAGCTAAATGGTGTAGTAATTATAGCACCAGCCCTGAAGTCAGGAGCACCTGAGTTCAAATATGGTCTCATACACTTACTAGCTGCATGACCCTAGCAAGTCACTTCACCCCAATTTCCTCAGAAAAAAAAAAAAAGAAAAAGAAAAAAAGAAAAAAAAAAACTGGGTCAAAAAACAAATCCTAGAAACAATTTATGTCATCACAGACCATAACAATAATGAAACAACATTCCCAAATTTGTGGGTTGCAACAAAAGCAATATTTAGAAAAAATTTTATTCACCTAAATATACATCAACAAAAGAGACAAAGAACAGATCAATAAACAAGCCACTAGTTAATATTTTTCTTTTTAAAAGGGAAGAAAACTAAATTGCCAGTATAAAAAATGAACAAGGTAAATGTACCATCAGTAATAATGAAATTAAAGCAAATATGAGAAGTTATTTTACCTAATTATATGCCAACAAAATGACAATAAGTGAAATGGGTGAATATTTACAAAAATATAAACTGCCTATGTTAATGGAAGATGAAATAGTATTCTTTAATAACCAAGTCTAGAAAAAGAAACTGAATAAGCCCTAAGTCTAGGGCACAGAAGATAACAGTACTATCCCTGAAGTAGGAAGACCTGAGTAAAAATTCAAACCCAAACATTTTCCAGCCAAGTTACCCTGGGCAAGTTACTTACTTAATCCTGTTTACCATTTCCTCATCTGTAACATGAAGGAAAACCCCAAAAGAGATCACAAAGTTAAATACAACTGAAACAAGTAAAGCAATAAAAGAACTCTCTAAAAAAAAAAAATCCCCAGAACTTCAGAGATTTTTTCAAGTTAATTCTATTAAAATTTTAAGAAATAATGAATTCCAATACTATATGCAGTATTTGGGGAAAAAAAAAAGAAACTGGTAAAGGAGAAGTCCTACCAAATTCTTTATATGCCACAAATAAGGTTTTAACATTTAAGCCAGGGATAGCAAAAACAAACCAAGAAAAGTAAGGACCAATTTCTTAATGAATATTAATGCAAAAAATAAAATGTAAGCAAAGAGATTACAGCAATATACCACAAAGATCATATACTATGAAACAGATTAGATTTATACCAGGAATGTAGGACTGCTTCAATATAAGGAAAACTATCAGTATAACTGAGCATTTCAATAACAACAACAACAAAAAATAATTGATTGATTATTTCAACAGATAGAGAACAAGCCTTTGACAAAATACATCCATTCCTATTAAACATACCAGGAAGCAATGGAATCAATGGAGTCTTTCTTAAAATAAATATTACCTACTTAAAACCAGAGAAAGCATTATCTATGAAAGGGATAAAATTGAAACTTTTCCAGTAAGAACAGAAGTGAAGCAATACTGATGTCTATTACCACTATTATTCAGCATTGCAGTAGAAAAGCTAGTTACAGTAATGAGACAAGAAAAGGAAACTTAAGGAATAAAAATAGGCAATGAATAAACAAAAATTATCATTCTTTGAAGATGATACTCTGACGCAAAACCCTAGAAAATCAATTAAAACAAAAATATTTTCAAAGTTGCAGGATATAAAATAAACCCACAAAAATTATTAGTTCTTTTATGTACAATCAACAAAGTCTAGCAGGAAGGGATATGAGAAATTCTATTTATAATAAATGAAAACAATAAAAATTACTTGGGAAGTCTACCTGTCAAGACATCTTCAGGAACTTTAAGAAGACAATTACAAAATTATTTTGTATGCAAGTAACATAGGCCTAAACAGCTGGAGAAATATCAATTACTCATGAATATGATTATGATAAATTAATTCACTTATTCAGTGCTATGTCATACAAAAAAATTTATATAGCAAGAAAAAAATAATAAAATTAATCTGTAAGAACAAGAGATCAAAAATATCAGGGGAATTAATGAAAAAGAAAATGAAGAAAGGCACCCAATAGTTCCAGATTTCAAAATCATAATCATCAAAAAACAAACTGGTACTGGTTAAGAAATAAGAATGATGGAACAGTGAATAGTTAAAATTAGGTAAAAATACACAGTCCCTATAGTCATCTAGTGTTTTTATAAACCCCCAAAGCTAAGCTTTAGGAATAAAAATTCACTATCTGATAAAAGCTACTGGGAAAAGTGGAAAGCAAGTTAGTAAAAATTAGGTATAGACCAACATCTTACACCATGTAGCAAGATATGTCAAAATGAATAAATGATTTAGAAATAGAGTAATGCCATAAATAAATTAGAACATAGAAAAATACACTTTTCAAGTTTATAATTAGTACTTATGACCAAATAAGAGATAGAAAGCATCACAGAAAATGAAATGCTTAATTATGATTACAAAAAGGAAAACAAGAACTGATAAAGATCTCAGTTTTTAAACATATGGAATTGAGCCAAATTCATAAAATAAGAGTCATTTCTCAGTAGACAAATGGTCAAAGAATATGAACAGGCAGTTTTCAGAAGAAATCAAAGTTAACAAGAAATCACATGAAAAATGTTCTAAATCACCACTGATTATAGAAATGTAAATTTAAAAAACTGTGAGGTACCATCTCACACTTAGTAGATTGGCTAATATAATTGAAAAGGAAAATGAGAAATATTGGAAGGACACTGTGAAATAATCCAATCATTCTAGTGAGTAATTTGGAATTATACCCAAAGGGATATAAAGTCGTTTTTATCATTTGACTCAGTAATACTACTACTACTAGGTCTGTATTTCCTCTCCCCCTCCCCCCCAAAAAATCCAAGAAATGGGGGAAAGACCTACTTGTATAAAAATACTTTGGCAAAGAATTAGAAACTGAGGAAAGACTCATCATTTGGGGAATTGCTAAACAAGTTGTAGTGCATGGTTGTGATAAAACACAATTGTGCAGTAAGAAATGATGAGCAGGATGGTTTTAGAAAAACGTGAGATTTATATGAATTGATATAAAGTGAAATGAGTAGTACTAGGAAACATTGTACAAAATAATAATATTGTCAGGATGATTCGCCTGTGAAAGAGTTGTGATCAAAATCAATTTCAAAAGATCCATGATAGAAAATGCTATCCACTTCTAGAGAGATTTCATGAACTCTGAACACAATTAATGTGTTCCTTTATTTAAAAAAAAAAAAAAACTAATATGCAAAAGTTTCACATGATTTTACATATATAATTATATCAAATTGCCTTCTCAAAAAGGGAGAGAATTCATAATTTTTTAATTGCTAAAAATTATATGTATTCATAAATATTTCTGTTCAGTATTTTTTCATTTATATCTCATAATGATCTATTTTTGGAGTTTTTTTTTTGCCAAAGACACTGGATTGGTTTGCTGTGTCCTTCTCCAGCTCATTTTACAGATGAACAACTGAGACAGAGATAAGTGATCTGCCCAACGTCACACATCTAGTGTCTGAGGTTGCATATGAAACCAAGTCTTCCTGATTCCAAGCCCCCACACTCTATTTACTGTATCATCTATCTTCTTCAGGAAATAGTTTAAAAAATAAATAAAAATATATTGAAGAGTGAAAAAGAAAGAGGTATGCTACTTGATATTAATTATTTAAATCAATTAGGACTAGTTACTGGTCCCCAACAAAGGGAAGAACACTAATAGAGTTCAACTGATGGCACCATAACCCTTCAGGATTATCCCCCTGAAACTTAGAGGGGCTTATGTAATAACCTGCCTCTGGGAAATGGTCAAGGGATAGAGTGCATTTTGATAATTGTAGGTCAATTGTTTTTTTTCTGTAATTCTATATGTTTCATTGTATACATTTAAAAACATACTGAGAAGACTTCTTCAGGAGGTAAAAGGGACTCACAACACAAATGGTTGAGAACTTGTTTTACAAGAAACCTTTCCTAATTCTTCTGGTGTACTCCTTCTCAAAGTGTCTTGTACTTAACTACTTTTCATTTATATTCTTTATACTTATTCTGTCTATACTTTTCTCCATCATTATAACAAAAGTTCCATGGAATAAGGGTGGTTTATATATTTTATTTTACTTTTACCACTTGAAACACAGCTTAGCACATAGTAGGCACTTACTACTTTTTGAATAATATGACTTTTGATAACTTCAGCATTGCAATAACAATAGATGGTCAAGAAAATGCTTATATTTGCCATTAAGTAATTTTAAGATTTCATCACTTAACTTGTGCCACAGCTCCCTTTTAATGTCCTGACCCAGTTTCCCTAATTGTCTCATTTACTTACTCTGTGTCTCAGGTTATAACCATTTCCTCTTAATGTTAGGATAAAGGTTTTATATATTAGATCTTAGGCTATAATCATTCCCTCTTAATGTTTGATGGGATAAAAAGTCTTTATCCATTTTAGACATCATTAGAATATCAAGAGCCTCTCTAGACCTCCCTCTATTATGTCATCCTAGGTGCCTGCCTCCATCATGGCATCCTCATCCTAGGTTCCTCCCCTGATTAGGTCATCCCCATCCAGGTACCTCCCCCATTGTGTCATTGTTCTTGTTACCCTATAAAAGAATCTTGTATCTGACATTCACTGCTGGATTCTTGGAGTCTCATTCAGCCCTGGGATCAAACATGGATGCAATTGATCCCAGTATATCTCTCCCACTTTAATAAATTATTAAATCCTCTCTAATCTCTATCTTGCTCAGTTTCTCCAGTATTACAAACTACAATTCTGAAACTGGTGGGAAAATTAATTCATTCTTCCATAACAACAAAGCTGAACTGCACTAGAAAACCAATAGACTCCCAGAAACAACACCATCCAGAATGATTCAGATTCTGATATTGAACACCTTTTTCTCAATTTACCACCACAGTTGACTTGCCTTTTATTGAAGTACTGTAAACTAAAGTATTAAACTCATAAGGCTTTCTTTTATAAAAAGCTCACAAAGTTCCATGCTTTGACTCTGTAATACTCCACAGAATACAGTATTCCCCTCCTCTTCACTCCCCCTCTCTCCCATCAACCGGCAAGTTTTTGAGGGAAGGGATTTTATCTTTTTCTTATTAATATCTCCCAGGACTTAAAAAAATATCTTGCACATAATAGGTGCTTTAAAAAATCTTAGCACATAACTCTCTCCAGTAGGAAGTCTACTTGGAAAAATCAAATTAAGATAAAAAAGTTTCAGATAAACTGAATGAAAACAAGAAAGATGATAGTGTAAGATTGCCTAACTGGAAAGGGGCTTGTTCCTCCCTGGACCCTAATCTTCTTACAACCTCTTCACCCAAACTACATAAGTTTCTCCTAACTCATTTGATATTCAAGTCTTTTCAATGTTTAGGATTTATAGAAAAAGCTCACTGATTATTTTGAAGGAAGAATCTTTACAAATGAAATTGATCTTTTTGTGGCTTTTTTTCACTAATAAAGAATGCAAGCATATTCTTAATACTTATAAGTGGTTCTCTTTTCAATACAAACTTTTTAGGTTATCTGAATTTTTACAAAAGGAGGAAAAAAGCAGGGCTAAACTTCAATTTCTATTACAATGTCTTCAAGTTATTTAAAATTAAACAACAATAATAATAACAAAAACATACTGTAAGCTCCTTGGGAGGAGGTACTATTTTTGGCCTTTCCTAGGAATTCTGTGCCGACTACAATTTCTGAGGCTTTAATAAATTGCTTGTTGACTTGATGACTGGCTTACTATGTGCCAAGCACTAAAATACCAATTCCTGTCTTCAGAAAGGTAACTTTTATTTATTTGTTTGTTTGCTTATTTATTTATTTATTTATTTTGCTGAGGCAATTGGGATTAAGTGACTTGCCCAGGATCACATAGCCTGGAAGTATTAAGTATCTGAGGCCAGATTTGAAGACAGCTCCTTCTTACTTCAGGCTGGTGCTCTATCCACTACAACAACTAACTGTCCCAAGGTTACTTTCTAAGGATAGTCTGGTCTAAAAACAGATTGGACACACCCCTCTTGGGAGAAAAGAAAGAAGGAATTTGATTTGAGTGTATCTAGACTTATATAAAAACATTATAGAATTAGGGAGGAAAGAGGTGAAATATGGCTGAGATTTTGCAAAAAGACAGAAAAGAAGCAGTCACTAATCAGGAAAGCAAGACCTCAGGACACAAATTCTTTTATAGAACAAATCAATTTCTTATTCTGGCCTCAAGAAAGTTGGCTAGGAGGCTGCCTTGCTTTATAATCTCCAGACTACTGGAAATTCTAGCTCAGTTTCAAAACCCCAATCTTGGGAAAGAACTGCATGACTGGTCAGCAACTGAGCAAAAAATTCACAAAGTCAGCTCCAAACTAATCAAAGCATGTTTTACATGCTATTGGGGAATTTACCTCAGCCTTCTTCTTGCTATTCAGGAATGCTATCAGCTTTCCATCTTTTGCTCTAAGAACAGTAAGCAGCTAAATACTGACTTTCAACAATGAGTAAGTTAAACCCATCCCTCATAGTTCAACTCATCATCACAGTGTCGCATTAAACTAAAGCATCTTGCTGTTTCCTTCTACTAGTAATATAAATTCTAGCAGATCAAGGACAATCTCTTTTTGTATTTGTATCTCCAGCATTTAGCACAGTATCTGGCATATATTAGAGATTTACTGTTAAATGATTCCTTTGCATACATAGTAAGCATACTTAATAAAAACTTTTCATGTACATATTGCTTCTTTTCCACTTCCAACTAAATAACAAAATTAAATTCTTAGCTTATGCCTACTTTCTCTTCTTAACCTAATATATGTATAATTAAATCTAATTTAGGTTACATACTATTAAATACTCCTTCAAAACACCACTGTATGGACTTACCCAAGTTTATATTATAATATATTGAAAAAATTACAAGGCTTAGTACCTAAAAGATCATCTCACTAGTTGACCAAACATTATAATGTAAAAAATAACAAAATGTAAATTCCAACAATTGTATTAAAAATTAGTCTCAAAACAAAAAGACTTATGTTTCATAATTTTCTGGTAGAACATAAAGTCTTCCAAAAATACACAAGGTTAGGTTTTTAATAAAATAAACTTGATTTTTCCTGAAAAATTCTCTCCCCCCTACAATTTTCATTAAGTTAAAGAATAACACTTCTTGCTAATTCTAATAATTTTATTCTTCAAACATCCACAAAATATTGGCATTCTTTTTTCATTCAGTCTCTCTGGTACTCAGAAACAAACAGAAAAAACCTTCAATAAGTTTTTTCTTTAATGTAGGTCCAAGATTCTCTCTCATCTTTTAATAAAGTTTTGCTGCCACCTACAGGGATGCTAGTTAATTATGATTTTAAAATAATAACTTCCAAGTTTGTCTTTGTTTCCCTTCAATCAATAAAATTCAAATCTCAATTTTTTATATCTTGGCACTATCAAAAATTCCTAGTGAGTTGCAAGCCAAGGAAAGAGGGAAAAAACCCATGATAACTAATGAAAAATTCAAAGCTAATAAATCTACTATAACTAGAAAAGTACTTTTGGTTTGATTTTCAAAGAAATTTTTGCTTCACTTCCCAACAACCCTGAATTCAGCATTCCATTTCTTGTTTCTATATCTTTTCACAAGTTTGTTCTCTACACCCATGTGGAAAAGGTAAAGAACTTACAGATCAAGCACATATTGATCAGTAATTGTTAAATTAGTTGAAGCCACAAGGCCTCAAGTTTCAGCTTCTCCAGAGTCACGTGATTTTAGATGAGGCCTAGACTATTATTCCACTGTCCAAAGAAGGGATCAAAAAAAGTATAGTGGCTGAAGAAACTATACATCACCTTATCTATTACATTCCACGGACCAAATAGGGGAATAGAGACTTATGTAACCAATCACAACATTGTTTGGTGGGTTCTTTGCCTGAAATGTATAAAAACTGTGACCACTCTCAAGGAAGTGGCCCTCCTGCTATGAACTTTGGCTCACAGAACAGGATGGTCCACTTCTCGAGATTCTAAAAAATAATTCTGCTTTCTAGGAGTGACCTGAGTAGTCATTTTTGGGTAAGGGTCTTTTTATGTCCCACACATACCCATCTATCCCCATTCTCTCCCTACACCTCAATTTCCTGGACTCTTGATTTCTTCAAGATTAATCTCAAATACCATTTCTTCCATCAAGTCTTTCCTGATCCTCCTGGTTGTGGTTCAGCATTCTATGGAGACAGAGGACTTCGCTTTAAATTCTATTTATGATATTTACTACCTGTGTGATCTAAAGCACTATGCTGGATCTTATTTCTCATATGTAAAATTGGAGAGCTGAACTAGATAACATCTGAAGTCTCTCCTAGTCCTGGATATATGACATTACATTGACATCAAGTTGCTTTGTATTTATCTATTATCATGTTATATTTCCTAGTAGAATATAGCATATAAATTCCTTAAGAGCAGGATTTGTTTTTGTTGTTTTTTCTTCCCATTCCCAGCATTTTGCATGGTCCTTATGAATAGTAATTGTTTAACCAATATTTTCAAATAAGGATTAATATTGCTTAATTTAAACAGTAAACTAAATAAGTCACAGTCCCTCTGTCTTTATGTAGTTTCAAAATATACCAGTAGCTTATAAAACATACAAATCACTTAATACTTCATTGATTTTGTGGTATCTCTGAAGGGGGTATTATCACTCAATACAAATTACAACCCATTTATACATTCTAAGTGTATGCTACTCTTGTCCATGTTCTCCAAAGAGGATCCCCTCAAAATGTTAGACAAGACTACTATTAGCTGTGTGACCCTGAACAAATCATTTAAGTTGCCTGACTTTATTATCTGAAAAATGAAGATAATAGAACTATTGTGAAGATAAAATAAGAAACTTGTAAAGATAGAGCTTTGAAAATCTTAAAAGCATTATTAATAGCTATTATCATAATCATTTTCTAATCCATGGATGCTTGTAGAATACTCAGGTGTCCATCTTTTATCTCTTGCTCTAATCAGATGAATAGCAACCTCCTTTTCCAATCACACATTTTCTCCCTGATAGCTCTCTGTCTACAAAGGTCATTGGAAACAAACTGCAGCTAACCTATATTTAATAGACTTCTCCATTGACCTCTGGATCACCCAAGACTTTGATTTAACTGAATAAATGTAACACCTACAGTATAGATACTGTGCTAAGTGCTGAAAATGTAAATACAACAGTTAAGCTCCTCCCCAAAAGGAGCCTATTGTATGCTAGTAGAGAGAGAAGACATATATAGATAAAAAGCCAAAAAAGGGAGCTTTGACTTAAGAAATCACAAGAATAGTGAATGAAACTATAAAGTCAAAAGTCAAATTCTCTCCATAAGGATTGATTTGGTTCCAAGAGTGAAAAGTGGAAATTGGAGAACTTTTGTGTTAAAAAATTAAGTTAATGGTAAATATCTATGATATTCAAAGAGGCTTAAGTATCATTACTGAGACTAGGGGATAAGAAAAGATTGTTTATGGTACAGATGTTACTTAATCTATGTGAAATAATGTATGGACTAGTATAAAGAGAGAGTTAGTAACTGAGGCTTAATAAATAGAGAAAACTCTAAGTTCAAGGAACAGTAGGAGCCAAGATGAAGTAGGACAGAAAGAAAAATGTATAAGGAAAAGAAAAAAAGGCATTTAATTAGAACAAGCCTCATAAATCCATCCTCTGAAAATTCTCGAAAATGACAGCTAATGAACCCAAATTGATACTGGCTAAACTTCCCTAAATATCCCAGAATAGAAACTATGGATTCCTAAAATTGAAAGTAGCCTCATAGGCTCATTTATTCCAACACATACATTAAAAAAAATAAATAAATAAATAAATAATTCCCTTTACAACCCAAACAGAATTCTTTAACTTTTATTTTAGCCTATTTCACTGATTACAAGTTTCTCCTATGGGGTCAAGCAAAACAAATCTAATCCCTCTTCCATTTGACAGCCATTCAAATACTTGAAGACTATTTATTATGCCTATCTCTCCTTTTTCCTAGAGTGCAGTCTTAACTACTCTAGGCTGAGCTTCCCTTATTTTATTCAGTCTTTTTTATGCTATGATACTGAGGCTTGTCAGTATCTTGATTTCCCTATCATTGTTAACATGGGTCTTAGTCCAATCCACATATGTAAAAAAAAAACCAAAAAATCCCTTCAACAACACATCCAAAATGTGGTCATCTAGCCAT
The DNA here is from genome assembly GCF_048593235.1 of Sminthopsis crassicaudata. Classification (NCBI taxonomy): domain Eukaryota; kingdom Metazoa; phylum Chordata; class Mammalia; order Dasyuromorphia; family Dasyuridae; genus Sminthopsis; species Sminthopsis crassicaudata. The sequence continues at coordinate 233,711,600 of NC_133620.1, read as the reverse complement.
TGTCTCACTGCATTCAATGAGGGAAGAAACTCATTACTACTATCCAAGTGGCCCGTTTCATTTTTAGACAGCTCTAGTATTTAATCCTCCCTCCTTTACATCAGTAAATGGGGAAATGGAAATTGAAAATTCCTACTGGTTCATAATTGTGTCCTCAAAAACCAAACAAAACAAATCTAAATCTCTTTTCTAACACTTGAAAAAGAGTTCTTGTGTCTTTTTTCTCTTCTCTAGGCCAAACAACCTCATTCCTTATGTTCATCCTCATATGACATGATAACTTTGATGTTCTTATCATCCAGATTTTCCTCTTTTGGACATTCACCTACTTATCAAACTCCTTTCTGAAATTAAATAAAATTTAAGAATGTATGTAAAGGGCTTTAAACAAAGTACTATATAAAATTAGCTGTTAACTTCATCTTTCCTACTTACCTACTCATTTTTTTATATGTATTTGTTATATGTATTTGTTTCTGTATTTCTAACTTTTCAAGTCTTTCTTTCCTCTTTCTCCTTTTAAGTGACATGACATATAAATATATTTTTGAAAATTACTACTGCTTGTTTTTTACTATTATTGTGTTATTTCTCTTTAAAAAAATTGTTTAATTTATTAAAAATAAGGGTGTTAGGTTCCCTAGTCTTAATTTTTAAAAACAATAAATGAACCAATCTATATTTCTTTTAGGAAAAGAATCAAGTCATTACTTTTGTGGCTCTTAAAAGTTTAAAAAAAAAAAAAAAAGCTCATCACTTCAAAATGAATCATTAATCAACTACTTTCACATTCTAATTACTGTTAAATGCTATGAACAAATTAAAGAACTAACTAAGAAATTGGGGTAGGGGAAGAGAAGAAAGAAATTCTAACCTATTAGGTATTTCCATCTGTTCTCATACCAACATTCCACTGGGCAAACATCCGACAGTAAGATAACAAACACCAAACCATTCCCAGCACCTTGTCAATTCACTAATAGTCATGTGTTCTTTGAACTTGACCAGTTTGTAAGCAGTTTTCACATAGCTACAGAACTAAAATTTAATCTATTATGAAATGGTAACTACAAAAAAAATTTCCATACTAGCAACAAGTTACATAAGCATATATGACCAACCACCTGTTATAAATTAGTCAAACAGAATTATGGGGCGAGTTAAATCAATAGAAACAATGTTCAAATTTTATATAAACCAAGTGATTTTGGAACAAAGTTTCACAACATACACAAGCAAGATTTACTAATGATATCTAAATGATATAATCTATATCTTAAATAAAAATAATAATGTCAGGTTAATATTTATAAGCAGGAATGAATTTTTTTTGAATTATAGAGCAAAAATGGGTAATTTGATAAAAATTTCTTTACATTTGTAACCTACTTCATTAACATAGTTTGAATCTATATCTACCTAAGCTAAGTTTATAGAATATAATTGACTAGTATTTGTTAAAATGACACAAATAAGCAGTACTCAAGTATACATAACCTTCATAAAGTTTTTAAATTGATTTAATAATAGACGCCTAGAACCTATCATTTGTGGCTTTAAAATTAGCAATCTTATATAAAGAAAAAAAGCATAATATGCCACTATCTCAAACTCACAAATGAAGGAATATGGAGATTTATAATCTTGAAACCTTATGTAATTAATCTCCATTCCAGCTACTCCATGGCTTGTGGGGATTTCCAGATGACAGATTCAGACACAATCCTCTAATAACAATTCAGGCAATTCTAAGATTTCTAGGCAATTAAAAATAGCCCTTCATAAGTAAAAGAAAGGACTTTTGGATAGAACTAGCATTTCATGAAACCATTAAATTTCTCTTTAATTCCATAACAATGAAAAATGAATGTTAATAAACTTTTTATAACTATACTTATTTTTAAATGTTTACCTGACAATAATCAATAAAAAATTATATTAATATTTTTAACTTAGTGGAGAAAAGTAGATGGTAACACCAAAGAATCAAATGATATTTTTAGGCAACTAATACATGGGTTTTTCTTACTATCATTCTTTTGCCTCCTTAATAAAGAAGAAAATAACTTCGTCCATGACCCAAAAAGAAAAAAGACTCAAACATGAAAATATTCAGCAGCTTTTTGTGTTTACAAAGAATCAGTAACTAAAGGAAATACATTAATTGGGGAAAGGTCAAACAATTAATTTGACTTTTTAAGCATATGAATGCAAACAGAATACCAATGTAACATAATTGTCAAGGGGATTGTTTCAAAGAAATTTGGGAAGATATGCATAAACTGATATAGATTTAAATAAGAACAAGAAAAACAATTTCTACAACAAAAATATGTTGTAAAAAATTAGCAACTGTGAAAAACGTGAAAACTCTGATCTACTCAACCACATAATTCCCGAGAACTAAGGACAAGAAATGCCACTCATCTGAGCAAAAGAATGAGATAGACATTTTTAAAAGTTTTGTTGGCTGCTGCATGGTTGTTATTTCATCCCCAAAAGCAGCTATTATAGAAGAACTCAGTTGTTCTCCACTCTAATAGCCCTAAATTCCCCAACAGGTAGAAGGTGAGTATTAGAGGATTATGCCAATTCTACATCGGCTCTTTTTGTCTATCTATGGGACATTAACTTAAAGAATAAGTATTTTTACTATCTTTTCTACAAAACTTCCAAATTAGATATAACGCTTAAAGATAAGATTGATTATATAAAGTATATGCAATATACATACATATTAAAATATTAAAGTATACATACAATGAGTGTGTATGTATATATAAATATATCAACTATGTATAAGTATATAGAGAACCTACATATAATACTTATAAATTGAATTAGAAGAAATAGAATTATTGGAATTAAATTCTAAAATTACATTTTAGAAGATTTGACAATTTCCCATAAAGTATTAAATCTATTTTGGGGAAAACACAATAAGTAATGGCCATTCTGATGGGCTATCAATTTTAAAAATTTTTTAACAGTTATCTTTGTCATGTTAAAGTGAGAATACCTTTGCCAAGAAAACCCCCAAAGGGGTCTGTGAGGGTATCTTTGACAAGAAAACCCCATAAAGGGTCTACCCAAGGATCAGATACGACTAAACAACAACAAATCAAAGTGAATTTCAAATTATATATACATACACTATGTTAAACAAAGTTAACATAATACATAATAGCATAATCATGAAATTCTCTTCCATTCAATTTATGACTATTTTGAGAGGATTTCAGATGCAAATAACATGCATTAGTACATGCCATTTTAAATTTTGATTATTTTTGCTGGTTGGAGTCACACAGTATCTTCAATTAAGCCCATTTAATATGCCCCTCCTATGAGCAAGGCACTGTTCTATGCCTTAAAACAAATTATTGCCCTGATTTATATTAAAGCACCATAGACAACAGGCTGAGATTGAGTTCCACTTTGAAATTTGGCACACTGCTTAAAGTACTTAGTAAATTTCACATATTTTGGTTCACAGGGAAGTAGTGAAAGTTAAGAAAAGAACAAGTAGATCCCTAATATTAAGTGATTGCTGTCAGTTTTATCTGGATTAGTGCCAGAATTTTTTAAAAGTGGGAATAGGTAAAATTCTCTACATCCTGCCCATTTAGCCCTTTTTACAGATGAATAGATATGTAGAAAAAGTAGAAAAAGGATTCAATCTATAATCAAATTTACATAACTAAATATTTAGTACAATTTACAGATAAAATATCTCATTGCCAACTGCCATCTGGAAAAGTGGAAATGGGGAATTTTCATTTTAAAATTCACTTTAAAATGTAAAAATCACTTTCCATTTAAAATTCACTTAAAATTCCTGTTTCAATAAATCTAAAAACTAAGAAATAAGTCAATACTTTAAGACCATAAAGTAATATTTAATAATTTGCTGCTCTATTCTATTTTACCCTAATAAACTTAAAAAACACATCTGAAAGTAAATTAGAACTTAAAAACACTCTGAAAGTAAATTATTCACAACAATTAACTCTCTTATATAAAATAATACTGCTAAATAAACTTTCCTTTTCTTTATTTCCAGAGGTTTTTTTTTTTAAAATCAGAAATAAACCCAAGAAGAAAGCATTCAAATGCCAGTTTTTATATACTTTGGGAGTCTCTAGGCAAAATAGCAAGAATTTTTAAAAAAGTTAAGAACAAAGGACAACACTTCAAATTAAATATTCTTTCCTTAACTTTACAAAGAAATATCCATATGATGTTCCTCTTAAGGTTTAAAACCAAATTTAATTTTCTATTAAGTTACATAATGAAAAATGAATCCTTGATACACTTAAAAGTTAAAATTTAAATTCTGTTGTAAAATCTCAAACTACAAACCAATTAAAAATGATTTTTGGATAACTACTAGAGTTTAAAGAGAGTCTAGTGTAATGGATAGCCAGATAGCCTCAAAGCCAGGAAGACTTGGGTTCAAGCAAAGATTCTGACATACACTAACTTAACTGTGAGCAAGTTACTTAACATCTCAGTACTCTAAGCTTAAGTTACGGAGAAGTATGATGCCAAGTCCTTTGTCAGTGGCAGACAAAGTTTCTTCATTCACAGAACTCTTATAGTTACTAAATCACAAGTTTAATACACCTATCTTAACAAAGTTTAATCAAAATTATATGTGTTATATATAATAACTGCATGACAGTATAAATACATCAAGCAAATATTTCCTACACTCTTGCATGAGGATGGATAGTCTTCAAACCAAACCTTAAACAATGGCACATCAATTTACAACAAAAACCCAAATGTTTCATGTCCTTTTTTTTTTTTTAGCTAAAAAGAATAAAAACTATGCCATGTATTTATCAATACAGCTATAAAAAATTTAAAATAATAATTATATAAAAACTCTTAAGATGTGAACTGTGGCCTATTATTTGAATTTTTTAAAATGATAAATAAAATAAACACTTACAGTAAATATTCTCCTCCCGGTTCGATCAAAAGTTACACAGTATACGGAAGATAAATGTCCAAGAATTCTTTTGTGCATTTTCATGTGCTGATACACTGCAGTAGGTACAAGTCGCTCAAGTCTGTACTTCCCATTCAGTCTCCTTGAAAACAAAGTATCCGCTAACAAGAAAGAGGGGGGGAAAAGATTTCTAAGTAACATCAGGATTCAGTTTTAAGACTATATTTTGATTACACTTACTTAAAAGGAAGTTTTGTATTCATTATTCCTTGGTACAGATTATTTATATAGTAAATCTTATTATTTATATAGAACCTAAGTCATTCTAACCAATACAAAAATTTTAAAAGATATTTACATATTTTATCATTTAATCTTCATGATTTAAATGGGTATAGCAGTCATTATTAATCCTACTTATTCCACATATTAAACAAGTGACTTTCCCAATGTTATACAGTTGCTCAAAAGATTAAAATCCCTCATCTCTAAATGCAGACTGTTAGAATCCATAAGGGATCCTTAGAGATTACCTAGTTAGTCTCCTACTTAGAACTGTATAACAATTTAGAGGCAGAATAGGACTAGAACCAAGTCCAGACCAAAGGAAGAATGATAATTTAGATATTTATCTCAAAGTCATCTGAATGGCTTTAAAATTACTTTTATTATTAAAATGGTAAAATTATTCTAACTTTCACATTTCATTAAACAGCAGGTCATAGGCTTTAAATTTCATATGAACAATTGCATTCATATAATCTCCATAGAAGTAAGCTCCAAGAAAAATGTCAAGGAATTTAATTTCAAAACAATCAAGTTATCAAGTTTTCTAAAGAAATTATCCTTTATCATCAGTTACTGACGCTGCTGTTTTAGCTTCACTTATTTTCATGGCAGCTATAATAGTCTTGTTGCAAATATTTTTCATTAGTATACTGTAGTATGTGTTGGACAAGTGGCCGGTGAAATATATAGCTTTGCAACACACATAAAACCATACTTTCCCAACTTTTTTCTTTGCCATTCTAAGGACAATCTGTATGCCATCTTCCTTTAATTATAACTTCCTTCTCAAAGTTTCTATGTAGAATGCCAAGATTGACAACGATTCAGCTTCAACAACATGTTCACTCAATGGTCACTGAACAAAGATTTCACATTCAGAATAGCAACACTCAAATGGAATTAATGGTCTAACAACTATGTTGATTCTGAGCACCTTCTGCCCTATTTCCAGAAATGTATGCAACCAGTAATGGTTGCATACAGAAGTACAAGCAGCCTATACAGGACTATGGACCATTTAAAAAATTTTCCCCATTTTGTGGCATGCCATGGCTAAAAATAATTTCATCACCATGAGCCTGGCCTATTGCTATTATGACCATCTACAGTTAGTTAAGACTGCTTCTCAGAAAAATGTCTAACCCTGGGATCAAAATGTCTAACCCTTTCAGCATGGCAGAACCTACCTTTTGTACTCTACTGGTATAACCTTCTAAACCTAAGGTCATGTGGCATCATAAAGAATCATCAGAGTAAGATTTTTAGTGAGGACATTTAAAATATAATATTTATATTGAAGACTCATAAAACTTCAAGGTTCTTTTAGAAGAACGCCTACAATTTTGCATACCATACAACAATTATCTCAATACCCCTAAAAGACATCTATCTAGATTTTTTACTAACCAGATCCAGTTATCAAAGTTATTTCCTGTTCAGCCAAAACCACTTCCCTATGATTTCTATTTACGACATATCTCTGACTTCTGAGATAAACATGTACCTTCTTCTACCTTCCATAATCTTTCAAATATCTTTATCCCTAAAATTTTGTTCCTTCAGGTCTCAAAGTCTTAATACAATAATAGTGGCAAAACTGGCTTCTTCAAACCAGTCGCAGCATAGTAGTTTTATCAGAAAATTCAGCTTTGACAATGTTAAATGCAATTTAGTCTGAGCACCCCCCCAAAAAAATCTGCAGATAGGCTTCTAGTGTCCTTAAAAAACTATATATTAATAACTATTTACTTAATGATTCATAGCCATTAATGAATCAATTGGTGTGGCTGTTTGCTTTGAGCAATTTAGTACAAGTTTATGATATAATCCCTACCCTCAAGAAGCTTACAATCTTATTGAGAAAGAAATTACGTACAGGACACATATACAGACTATTTCAATTATATCATAATTGAGATATAAGTAAGAGATTGCAATCAATCAAATTTGGCAGAGCCACAGAATACAGAATTCAAGATAAAAATGAACAGGCTACTAAACTAGTGGACAACACAAAGTGCTATAATTTTGCTAAATCAAAGCTAACACAATTTAAATAAGTGAAGAAGGTTAAATGGAGACTTTTAGGGAGAGGGTAGTAAAAGCAAGGAGATAGATAATAAAGGATACAATGTGACTGGAAAAAGATTCATGACAGGAATAAGGAGGGGAAAAATTGTACAGTTAACAGTCTTAAAAATAATGAATATAGACTATAGACAGCTGTTTAAGATCTTGATAGGGAGGCAACATGAAAATCCTAATAACATGTCATCTGGACTGACCTAAAAGAAAGGGGATAAAGTTGAAAAATAGACAAAAGCCCAAATCAAAATTGAAGGAAAAAAAAAAATTACCCATTCTATTACTTTTTTCCCCCCCAGGGGCAATTGGAATCAAGTATCTTGCCCAGGTCAACAGTGTTAGGAAGTGTTAAGTTTCTGAAGACACACTTGAACTTGGGTTTTCCTGACTTTAGGGCTGATACTCTATCCATTGTGCCTCTTAGCTGCCCCTATTACTAATTTTTTACTTCTCACAATTTTTAAGCTTTTTTAAAAATATTCTACTCCATTAAGGATTACTCTTATATATAATATATACATATCATCATATATAATTCTAGTCTCAGCTAATCTATAATTCTTTTAATACACAAATGGTTCTATGTCAAAACATTTAATATTTTTGCATTATCATTACAAAAAGAACCAGATTGCTTTGTGATTGGTCACAACAGTAAAAACAAACAAATAAATAAAAAAACAGGGTAAAAACCTATACTGGATGTCTTTTTTTTTTTTTTTTCCTATCTCTGAAAAAAACTGAATTTAGCAAGCTAGGATTTAACTAGCTAAGTGAAAGAAAGCACTGGTATGTTAGGGTATATTTGTTGCTGTTTATTCTTCATTCTTGAAGCGAATCATGCCATGACACACAAGTGAACTGTATTTATGTATAGGAGTGATGTGCTCCTCCAGAGCCATCTGGTCCAATGGCAAGATATAAATCAGAACTGAAGATGACTCCAGATACAGTGGAAGACTATGGCCTTTTTAAGCTAAGTCTTTGACAGACTGAGGCAAAGAATGGCCTCTTATCTAACAACAACAACAACAAAAATCAAATCTAGGAGAGCAAGATCCTCAGGGTTTCTAGCTATTTACAAAAATGTTTGCAAAAACATTCTAAATCAGAATGAAGCTATCAAATATACACTTTGAAATTTCTTTTTAAAAAACAATTTTAAAATCACTTTTTTTTCAAACATATCTATTATTACCAATTTGATTCCTTATACAGAAATTGAAATGTAGCTCCCAATCCCATCAAACAATAAAGGTCAATAAATAATGTTATACAAAAATAAAGTCAAGCTCACTAATTTAAGCAATTAAATTATATTTTCTCCTCTAAAATCAGGAAACTGTAACTTGGGAATGTAGAAAGGTATGGATAAAATTCAGAGAATTCATGTAAAACAAAAACAAAAACTATCATAATGAAGTGCAACTTAGTACTTCCTTCAATTATGAATGGGAACAAACATTCTGAGAAATTTTATCAGGCATGATATGAAAAAAAGGTTAAAATTCCCTACACAAAATGGGCTTGTATTTTTTGACAGTATATATACTTAATCTTTTTTACTTTGGATATGGGGTAAGATTTTTTTTTTTTTTTTTTTTTGGCTTCAGATCTCTAAGTTCATTAGATGTTCATGACATAGAAATCCAGAACAACATCTGTACACTGTAGTTTTAGAAATTGAAATAGAAACAATGAGAGAAAACAGCTACAATTATCAGCAGTAGCCCTTAAGCCTAGTTCTTCCAGATTCCCAACAGGATTGAAATTAAGTAACTTTATTCATTCAAATCTATGGATTTCAGTTTTCTCATCTGAAAATGAAGCGTCTGGACTAGATGATCTCTAATGATCCAATCCAGTTTTAACCTAAAGTTCTAGAAGGCATTTTAATGTCAATCCACTATTCATACTGGCTATAACATTATTATTCTCATTTAAAAGATAAAAGACATAATTAGCCACAAGAAATGTACGGTTAGTGGAAACATATTTAAGTGATTTGTGGATTATTCAAGAAAGGTAACTAAACTACTTTAGCCCAATTATCTCATCATTGCATACATACATACATATACATACATACACATACACATGCACCTAAAAAAAGTAAAAAAAATAGAAGCAGTGAGGTTCCATAATTTGGGAGGCATTTGAACCAATTATAGTTTCCAATGTAAAGGAACACAAAATGTGAGGAATTCAGAGAAAAATGGGAATACTTTTATGAACTAATATAGCACCTACTATGTGCCATGCACTCTACTAAATGCTTTATGAATATTTATGTAGAAAAAGGAAAAAGATACTATAATATTTTGATCACAAAGGAAAGAGGATACAAATATATTTTCTTTCTTTTAACAGATGTGAAGAATCCTTAGCTCCTCAAAGAAGCCCATTCTGTTCCCTCCAGTTATTAGTGATTTCTATTAGTAAATATATTTTGTATTTTTTTTATTCTAAGCTCATTTAGGGCCAAGGATTGTTTTATCTAGCACCATGCTTACCTAGCATATAGTTAAGTGCCTAATAAATGTTTCAATTGATTTTTTTTTATTACGTTTTTCAAAGACTTTAGAGATCCATTTCTAAGGCTCATTTTTGCAGATAAAAAGAGTACCCCCAAAAGATTAAATGCTTTACAATTTCTGTCTCTTATGAATTCTTAAGTAAATGAAACTTTTCTTCAGGGATTCCTCTCTTCAAGTTCAGTATCTGACTACCTATTCTCTTTATCTTCTTCCTTATTGCAAACTAAATAGTAGTTATCTTCTCTACCATTAAAAACCACTTGATTTCTCCTCTTGCCCACTTTGTCAATACACCAAAACATGGAATTAACTTTTTCCACCACAGAATCATATGAATGACCTTCTTTAATCTTCCCCCCCCCCAAAAAAAAATTGCTTCTGTTAGTTTATCTGTCCTATTACAATTCTTATAATAAGTGTTCTCAATTAAGGACCAGAAATTAAACTGGCTAGTTGTGTAATGTAATTCTGTTTTAGGGCTATGTAAAGGGTTCCAATGACAAACAGGGGCTCTCTCAGTCTAAAATAACATTCAAGTTGACTTTAGTCAATCTTACCTCTAGGATCCATAAGTTTGTTTGTTTGTTTGTTTTTGCTTTTTTTCCTCCCTACAAATAAGGCTTCTCATTTTAAACTAAATAAATTACAGGGTTTTCTGAGATGTAATTCAACTTTTAACTAAGAACAAGTTTTAAAAAATTCTCTCCCAAAACTTTATTCTAAAAATATTTTCAAATTGTTTTGTTTAAATAAATAATGCTTTTTTGCAAAAACTCTGGTAAGAAGAAATGTAGAAAACTTGTTTCAAAACCACTATGTAATTAATAGTTGCTTTTCAACTAACTTTAAATATTCTTTTGATGCTCTTAAAGCTCTTAATTTTTCAAAGTTTTTGTGCTTTATGTTGTATTACCATTTCTGAATAAACACTTCACATTTCCCCTTTGCCTCTTCAGTAAGCATTCTTCTATAACCAGGGTAAATATAGTTCAACAAAACAACTAAGATGCTGACCTTGCCTTGTCTGAAATTAAATGCAACTTTCCATACTCATCAGTCCAAGCCTTTACAATGAAAATAAGCAGATCATGCTTACTTTTTGGGGGTGGGGTGTTTTAACAGAATTTACATTATTGACTTCCAAATGACATCTTTCATAAGAAAATCCAATTGGTCTTTTATAATTTTTTTAATACTAGAAGAAACAATATACTGTTCATTCCTCACTGCTTATTCATATAAAACTATATGTGGCTCTCATAAATTTAAATAAAAAAGCAAACAAACAAAAAATGGTGAAGCTAAATAATGGGAATAGTAAATAGTAAATAGTAAGTTATCTTTGTTCTTTTCCTTCTAGTTAATTTCCCTTTTGGTCCATCTTAAAAAAAAAAAAAATGAGGGAAAATATAACAATCTTAAGAACCTGAAGAGGCTGGAGATTTAAAAATGACCAATTTTAAAGGATCATGTTATGTTCAAGCTACAGAGTTCTATTTTGGTATCATAACAAATTTTCATCTTATTATTTTTTTGCTAAGGCAACTGGAGTTAAGTGACTTGCCCAGGGTTACACAGATAGAAAATGTTAAGTTAACATTAAAATGTTAAGTATCTGAGGCCAGATTTAAATTCAGGTCCTCCTAACTTCAGGGCTGGTGCTTTATCCACTTCCTTTACCTAAATTCTTAATGGCAGACTGATGCTGTTTTATAGTCTAAAACTGCCAATTATTGAATTAGAAGGGTCATTAGGTAATCTACTAAAAGCAGCCAATATTCTTTCTTAATTCTTGAACGGAATATTTCCCACTGTTGAAGGACTCAAGTATCATTTTTTTCTCCATTAATTAAGATCTAACATAGAAATTATAATTATACAGATTAGAAAGTGATCGTGATATAATATTATTGGATAAATGGCTTTTAAAATAAATGCTTTTCAGTGGAAAGGAAAGATAGCTTCATAACTACAGGAAGCACTTACTGAGAGTTCTAGATATGGAATCAGAAAAATATAAGTTCAAATTTGGCCTCAGATTTGTAACTATATGTTACAAAAACATACAGTAACTATATGACCCTAGATGAATAATTTAACTTGTTTCCCATTTATAAAATGAAAATAATGACACCACTATCTACCCTCAGGGTTCTTAGTGAGGATATATAAATGTTATTTCTCTTAGCAATGTATGTAAAGAAATAGATATTGGTTAAGTAGTCCTTGCCATCGAGAACATGATCAAAGGATTTCTAAACAAGAAAATGGAAATGAAAAGAACATGCTTCTTTACACTACTAGGACATGGAACCCTGAAAGTGTCTAAGGTCAAAATTATTTTAAGTTTTAGTGGTAATTCTCCAGTATGTCCATTAGAGTTATGGAGGCTACAGATCTGTGAATTAAAGATAAACCTGCAAACAAAAAGACTAAGCTATTATCTCATTTGTAGAATCACACATGTCTCACAAAATGTACAAACCTACAGAAGTCACTTAGATTTGTCTTTCTGCTCTATTTGTGTACTATCAGCACCAATTAATCAAAGCTCTTTATTGTGATTATTTGGCAGCAAATACAAGTGGTACCGAAATGAATAAAATGTTGAGTGACCTTTTTTAATCTTATGGCTTATCTACGAATGACTATTAACACTGCACTGATGGTATAAAGGTGCTACCACCTTAGTACAGATCAAGACAATGGTACTAAATTGTACAATTAGTTATTTTGTTTTTTAGTGACATATACTCGTTTTTAAAAAATTATTAGTATCATTTAAGAGTATCTTTAATGAAGCAAGTTATTAATTTTATTAAATCTAATAAGTCCTTCCTTGTCTTTTCAACAGTGTGATAAAATGAGAAGTATGCAGAAAGCACTTCTACTGTGTTAAAAGTACAAACTTCTTTTCTCAAAGAATAGTACATATACAAAAACTTGAGGTGCAAGCTGAACAATTTGCTTTTTTTCACAAAACATCATTTTTACTTAAAAGAACAAATAACAGCCAAACTATGGTTATCCAGACTTGAGTATGTGGAACACTTTTTCTTGAAAAGTGAATGAAATGAGCTTGTCACTTCAAGGAAAATCACCAATAGTATTTCTTATCAGGGATTTAACACAGCTTTCAGCTGAGAATAAACCCTGGAAAACTTCTGTCTTCTACCATGAGCTATGTAACAACTGCCAATATTTAAAAGATTTTTTGTGATGAGACTAGTGTAATTTTTTGTTACCATATAATGAAATATATCAACATTTTTTGGAAGATCTTCACTGAGTTAGGTAAACCAACGTTACAAAATCATGCACAGGCAAAAGATCCATTTCGGTGTATATAACAGACCAATGGATTTTTAAAATAACAAAATACATAAAGGTTTTGTGATATATTTTCTTTTTTTTTTTTGTGATATATTTTCAAAGACACTACAGCTAATGTTTAAGTGACTACCTCTTATCAAGTTCTGGTTTAATATAAAAGAAAAACATCCCCAATTATCTGAAAAGGTGTTTAAAATATTCCTCTTCTTTTCTAATTATTTATCTCTGTGAAGCCAGATTTTCTTCAAAATATCAAACAAAACAACAGTGTGAATACAGAAGCATATATCCAACTGTCATGCCACTCACTTATCTTAACTAAAAAATATTTTTAAACCAGTTGTTTTCACTAAAAATGTCCCTTAATTTAACATGTAATGGGTTTATTATTGTTTTTAAATGAATGTTTAATTCATTTTTAATTCATGTTTAATGCTTTTTTAATTGATCAGTTTTTATTTTTAATATGATAAATAAATATGGGCAGAAAAAAAAAAAAACCCATGTAAACAAAAGCTCTTTGAAGTTCTCAGTAATTGCTTAAGAAGCTAAAAAGAGTCCTGAGATCAAAAAGGTAGAGCCGTCCTATACTGATTAAAATAAAGACCTGAATAAAATATCTCTTTCCTAGATCTTTTATACCAGAGGAAAAAAAGTTTACAAAACTTTTAGGCACAGTCAATATGGTATCCAAATTATTAATGCAAAGAAACTGTATTTATTGTCTTAACAATGTCTCTTAACAAAGTATTGAACTACTGCCAATAATGATTATTTTGTTTACAATATTGCATTTCTCTGTCATTAATTTACTTTAAGTTAATAAAGGTTTCATTCTACAAGGTGAATTTTTTTTTTATGGAGGATTCTCCTCTACATGCAACTAGGAAATATTAAGGATAAAGAGAGGAAGGAAAGAAGAGTTGTAGAAGACTGACCAAGAGAGAAGAAAATCAAAGATATCCAAAGAATAGATTAATGGCTAGGAATCTTATCAATAGCAATCTAGTCAACAACATCTATTAACTTTGAACTTATGTGATTATAATTTTTAATAAATTATGTGTGTATGTGATTATCTCAAACCAAATTCAGATTAATTTTTAAAATAATATATACTCTTAGTCTTAACCTACTCCAGGTAGACAGCCTATGTGCTTACTATATAAAAGAAGCAGCTTAATAGTTAAGATTTTTCAATATACTAAATATATCAAATGTTTAATATTAAAAACCAAACCTGCAAATTAGGAGAGGGTCTGTAAGAAAAATCAGCTAAACAAGTCTAAAAGTAAGACTTGTGATTTCTCTAAAAATTTAGAATAATTTAACTCACATTCAAAAATCTCAGCATGAATAGATGTTGACAAATTTAAGATTTATTTCACTAATAATAGCTAATTATAAAGACAAAATACCAACTAGTATTTTCTATAGAAACTAATATTGTCATAAAAGCAAAACAAACATTTTATAATTCATCGTTTTGACAGTCATGTTAAAAGTTTAAACTTATTCCAAGTGTTCTATCAAACACAGTATAAAAACCAAGTATAGCATATTGAAATTATAATGCATTAAAAAGATCATGTGTTTATAATTAAAGAATCTAATTTAGATAATTCAGTGTTAATAGTTCTTATTATCACAAAAAACAGAACAGCTCAAGTACTAGGAGAGTAGTTATTCACAACTTAATGACCCTACTATACAATCTAGGTAAAGATCTCATTACTCTAATCTTCAGTATGTATTAGGATGTGTGCTATCTACATAAGCACATCTAAACTTCAGAATCCACTGCCTAATCTTCACTTCTTTTGATACCAAATCTTAGCCTATGGAGATTATAAACCAAGTTATTCCACTATTAGCAACTATTTTACAATTTATACAATTTCTTTTAGTACTCAGATTTATGATATTAAGCATTTATAACCACCTATTCCTATTATGTGCTAGGCACTGTTTTAAATAAAAATGAATCAAACAAATAGTATTTTGAGGAAGCTTGCTTTCTTCTAACAAGAAATGCCAACTAAACTGGTAAAAAAATTCAAATTAATTTATGCTTTCTATACAGGTCTACTATCTTTTAACTACGTTCACTAAAAAAATTTATTACCATCTGTTGTATAACACATGACATAACTACAGGTAGGTCCCCATCACTGCAAACAATGAATCCTGCCTGAGAAGTGGTTACATGAATTTGAATTTGCACTTTGGAATATTATATATATATATATATATATATATAAATATAATATATATATATATATTATATATAATATGTTAACTGATTCTAACCCAAAGGAAATATGCAGTGTAAATTCAAATACTGCAACAACTTCATGAGATTCCTTATTTGCATTAATAGAATCTACTTGTATTTATTTATTACATAGGTGCATAATAAACCAATTTCTATTTTCATGAAAAACCATCTGGGAGAAAGTTAAAACATCCAATTAAAGTACACCCTCTTAAAATGTTAAAGATGTACCTCATTTTTATTTAAAACATACTGGAAGAATTACTTTTAAAACTTTAGTTTTTCATTATTGTAGTATAGAAAGTATACTAATGTCACTCTATAATCAACAAAGAAACAACACTATGTTTTAAGTCTTCTAATTTGCTTTGAATTTGTTCTTCGTAAAGATTTTTTTTATGTCTTTTTAAATTTTGTATTATAATCTAATGACCATGTCTCTTTTCAAATGGCATTTCTAATTACAAAGAGAAATGTGTCCAAATACATTTGAAAGGCTTGCGTTAGACTAAAAGAATAATTTAACAAATATATGATATTTGGATTACTTGCCACCTAGGGGAGAATGGGGGGGGGGGGAGATTTGGAACCCAAGGTTTTGCAAGGGTCAATGTTGAAAAATTATACATGCATATGCTTTGAAAATAAAAAGTTGTAATAAAAAATAATTCAAAAAACCCCACGTGTATGTATATGTATATATATATATATATATATATATATATATATATATATATATATATATATATGAAACAAATTTTTATATGAGGGGTACTATTAGATGAATAAAATTTCTTTATTGTTCTGACCACTCATTTGATTCATTCCTAGAACGAAAAGCTTCATCAATACATTTCATTAGAGATATCTAGCAGGGAGAGAGTTTAATACTCAAAAATATGTGATCAAAGCCAAACCAAAATTTTCTAGGTCAAAGGAATCTATATTTGAAAAATATCTACAAGGATAAATACTCACAGAATGAAGAATCAATATAATTTAAACTACTAGGAACAGAGCAAAACAATTTCAATTTAATAAGAGGTTTTGTAGCAGTTACAAGTACAAGATAGGAGACCTAGGGAGGCAATAGTTCAAATAAAAAAGATCTAAGTATTTTTATTGCAAGCTTCAGGATTTAAATAATGTGAAATGATAACTTTTTTTGCAGTAATACAGTCTTAAAAGTAAAATATCCTATTGGTAATTCATTTTCTGTATATATATACAGAGAGAGAGAGAGAGAGAGAGAGAGAGAGAGAGAGAGAGAGAGAGAGACAGACAGACAGACATATATAAAACATCTGATTACAAAAACTAACCATGTACCAAAATATATTTGGTTCTTTTTTTAAATTTAACAATAAAAACCTAAGGATAAATAGAGCTAACACAGAAAAACTCACTTGTAAGCAAATACAACTCTATACATCAAGGAATGCTTATTTTCTTTAATTATTAGAAGTTTTCTTAAGAGGATATTAATACTTTCTTAGCTGAAAAGTATAAATTTAAGAGCAGATTATGATTCACTGCAAATCATTTAATTTCTCTAAATTCCAGATACTATTTCACTAGTACAGAGAAATTTCTAGTTAGGAAAATTTTATCTATTTAGATCAGCAACTCTTCTGCAATATAAATCACTGAGAGATCAATTCAAGGTTACACAATTAATATATATCAGAGGCAAAAATCAAAACCAGGTTTCCCTGACTCTCAAGTCAAAGTAATTCATTACTCTAAGTTGCCTTTCACTTACAACTTTTTTATGTTCTAAAAGATTTCCACCCTCAATCAAAAATATCTTAAGTCAATACAAATATGGGTATTTAAAGATGACAATATTTTTGTTTTGCTGTGGATTGAGGAGGGGGAGGGTAGAGGAAGAAGTCGGAGTTGATTGATACTCATGACTTCACTGTTATAGCAAGCTCCCTATAATGCAACTTTGTCAATGCTGACCACCAACTAACTATTCTGCAATCTAAGTGTCATTTTAAGAATGCTACCAAGAACACTTTAGAGGTTAAATTATGTGCCAGCAGTCACATTGTCAGTATGAACTTAAACCTTGATTTTCTTGACTCTAAAGCTGACTATTTTCTACTTCTACAAGTAGAAAATACTACTTTTCAAAGTTTAATGTAAAAGAGGGACTATCGTGTTTTGATTACTTCGACAGAGAACTATATAGTAAAAATGGACGCTGAAGAGAATTTTTTAAGGCGCCTAAATCTTCAATATTAAAAAATAATAATCTGGCTAATGTTGGAAACCATTGTTTTTCCTTGCTATCTCCTAACAAAGAATACTGCTCTCTTTAAAAAAAGTATCTTCTTTTCCCCTCTTTTCTTTGCAGAGGTTGGGGTACTAAGGCTATAAAACAGGACAGATTTCACTTTTGAAGCCTGTTAATTTCACTGAACTAGTTGTTCTTTTATTCTTTGTTATAAGGGATGATTCTCTGGAAGAAGACATGGTATAAACACTGGGAAATGCAGATGATGTAAAAACAATTTATCAATAAAACACGCAAAAAAAAACCCAATAAAAAACAATTTATCAATAAAATAAAAACTATACCACTGATATCTGTGCTTGTAATATCAAGAAAGAACTATTCAAATTTCTAATTCCAAATTTAAAAAAAAAAAATATGCTAGAAGAAATCCAAAGCAGACACAATAACAAAAACCCAAAGGCCAAAACAAAATAACTCATTTTTGTTTCACTATGAAATTTATATAAAATCAGCATTCAGGGGCAGCTAGGTAGCGCAGTGGATAGAGCATCATCCCTGAAGTCAGGTGGAACAGAGTCCATTCTGGTTTCAGACATTAACACTTCTTATCTGTATGATCCTGGGCAAGCCATTTAACCCCAACTGCCTCAACAACAACAACAACAAATCAGCATTCAATCTTAAAAAAACATGGATGTCAAAGAAATGATGCTGATAAAAGTTTAATTGCTTCTCAGATTTGGCTGCCAGACATTATTCTAGAAGGGGAAATAATCTTTTCAAGATTTTAATATAGAAACATAACTTCACATTATTTTTTAAAATTTGGAATATCATTTGGCATTTGTGTAAATAAGTGATGAAGGTCTGAACTAGATAGTAATGAGTGGAAAGTATAAGTATATGAAAGCTACCTTGGGATGACTGTATTATGCACTTGATTGAATATGAGTACATGAGGGATGGAAGAAATCAAAATTATATTAGGATCTTAAGCCCATGTAAGTGCAGAAAATGACAGAACCAGGGAAGTTGGGAGGAACTAATTTTGAAAGGTCTCTAAATTCATTGCATTATACATTGAATGGCTGGGTCCAGCAGCTACCTAGCTGGCCACCAGGACAAATCAATGAGTTCTATACAAAGAATTATCTCTACAAAGGGGATAATTAAAGACATGACAATAGGTGAACAGAAGGAGATTATAGAGTGTAGACAGAAATAAAGGGTCAAGAATAGTATTTTTCATCACACACATGCAGATGTAGGGGGAAGAAAAGAGAATAAGAAACTAACAATGGAGACTGAGAAATATACATAGGAAGAAAATCAAAAGAATAGAGTCATTTTCACTGTTTTTGTTGTTTGCATTTTAGTTTCTCTCATTTTCCCCCTTTTTGATTTGATTTTTCTTGTGCACCAAGATAATTGTATAAATATGTATACATACATTGGATTTAACATATATTTTTACCATGTTTAACACATATTGGATTACTTCCCATTTAGGAGAGTGGGTGGGGGGAAGAGAGGGAAGAAATTGGAGCACAAGGTTTTTTCAAGGGTTAATGTTGAAAAATTATGCATGCATATGTTTTGAATTTTTTTTTAAGTGGTGACAATTAATAGCATTTACCTTGAAGGTCTATTGTGAATCTCAAATTAAAAACAAACAAACAAACAAAAAAAAAACACCTTGTAAAAACTGCTTGGCACATAATAAATATTATTTCAAAGCTTAAAAAAAAGAGAATAGTGTCATGAAAATTAAAGGAACAGAGTATCAAAAAGGAAGAAATGATCAACATTCATCAAATGTTACATAAAAAAAAAAAAAGGAAAGAAAAAGGGGCTATTTGAACTGACATTGAGCAATCAATTGGGATCTAGGAGAGATCAGTTTCAACATTGTTTAGTCTTTTTTTCAGTTATGTTCAATTCTTTGTGACCTCATTTGGGGTTTTCTTGGCAAAAATACTAGAGTAGTTTGTCTTTTCCTTCTCCACATCATCTTAAAAAGATGAGGAAACTCAAGTAAATAGGTGAAGTGACTTGCCCAGTGTTACAAAGCTAGTAAATACCTAAAGCTAGATTTGAACTCAGGCCTTTATAAACTCTAGGCCTGTACTTTGTCAATTATGCCACCTAACTTCCTTAGTTTCAGAAGATGATTAAATTATTTCCCTTTGGTGGAAGGAAAATTAGAAGAAAGGAAGAAAAGATTAGTATTAAAAATATACCCCCACTTTCCACCCCAAAAAAAGTAGTATAGTAGAAAGAAAAGAATAGTAAACATGTTATTAAGTCATAGGTAACAAGAAATGAGATATTAGTAGGAGAAATACTAGGCAGAGTAAGGGGGGAGAGGAGGATAACAGGAATGATTTTAGGGAGCTAGAAAAGAGCCAACATGAAAAAGTGTGCTTGGGGTACCAGTGGCCATAATTCAGGTCTTCTGAATAAGAAATCCAGTGCATTTTCCATTTTTGTTGTTTATTGGTAAGTAAGAGTAGGCTAACAGAGAAGTTACTAAGAAATTAGGAAAGAAAGAGAAGGCAACATTAGTTATCGAAGTAGGTGACTGAGGGTAAATATATATATAGAAGGAGAATAGAAAGAATAGAAATAACCAGATAAAAAAAGAGGGAGGTATAATGTGCCAGGCAAAAAACAAACAAAAAAAAACAAACATTGGATGGTATATCTCAAAATTCATTAAAACATATAGGTGATTAAATTTATAAGATGAGATCTTTGATAAAAATTAGTGTGGGAACTCTTTCCACAATCCCTTAGTAAATGATCACCTTGTATTGCTATGGCCAAATCTTCTGAAAAGTCTCACTAAATTAAACAAGGCTAGACCTTTGGCAGATCCAAGTTTTTATCATACTGATACTTGAAACCTTCCAGGTTTGTAGAACTTCCAAGAACCTATATTCAGTAGGCATTACCTTCAAGAAATTAAAGAGTTAGTCATATTAGGAAAATGTCTACATACATAAGACAATTTTTCCACAGATAACCATTCCAGTAATAAGTTCCTAGGCACAGACTCAAATGGACTTATCTCATTGATGTATATTCCATAAAACAATGCAGATCATAGCCTAGCTTGCTTAACTATTGTGGGAGACTTGTTCATTTCATTCTGAGTGACTTTTTCTACTCATACCATAACAACCCAATTAAACAGGCTCCCTATCAATAATCCCTCATTCTCGCCATACAACTAATTTTTTTTCACATCTTTTCATGCCATCTTTTGCATGATTTCAAAATTCTTTGTTCATAACACTTCAGCTTTCCCACATTCTCCACTTATCCAGAATATTAAAAAGATGAGATAGTTTCAGAGACATTTGAGGTCATTAAAAGAACATGACAATTTCCCCAAAATTCTCCACTCTGCTCTCCACCAGTTGAATTCTACCTCAATTTATTATCCATTTGCTGTCTGCAACACAAGAGGTAGGTTGCATCTCTTGATTTTTTTTCTAAATGGATATTTAGACCAACTCACAAGTAATTACAGATGTTATTTAGGAGTCTCCACAATGTTCCAGAAGTCAATGCAATCAACACAATGCTATCTACAAACAGAATTAGGTGGAGGGCTACAAAATTTATTTTTAAAAAATCCTTCAACTTGCAGGCTGCAGTGAATTTCATTCATATATAGTTTTATATCTCATTTGTTAGAAATCATTAGAAAACCAAACAAGGCTATCTGTTATACAACTTTAAAGGAATCTTGCATCATTTTACAATGCTAAGATGTCTCAAAAGTCATACTAAAGTGTTTAAGCTAGAGAAGCTCTGTCAGAGAAATTACAAAACCTATTAAAGTGATATTTTACTCTACTGCTCAACAATCCTCTTTTTACAGTCAAATAAGCAGAGTGAGATTTCATTTTCTCTATATTTTACAGTCAACTAAATGATGAGAAAGATGCAGTCTATTTTGGAATATTGTTTACAAAAGCCTACTTGTACCCATACTCATCCAGTTATGGCATTAATATACATGCACATTTTCACACACATTTTATATATGCAGGAAAGTAGGTACATGAATTGGTAGCTATCTGACATTTTTCTTCAATAATTTTGATATTTTCCTTTCCTTCAAACACCTTGTGAATCACAGCTATACCACCATGAGAAGGGACATCTTCAGAATGGGCCTTCTCTGTATATATTTTGTGCCGTCCATCTTTTTTCCCTATTCTTTATTTTCTTCAATGTATTTTTTACTTTCTCCTTAAGCTCATCTGAGACTATAAAAAAGCCTAAATGTGGGGGCTCCATTGTCCTTATTAGTTAAAAATTTGTTTTAGATATTTTCAGTTTTTCAGTCATCTATCTTATTTAATTCTTAAATGTTCTTAGAATGACATGCTTAGATAGGTTGAATGCCATCATTTCTTTAGTTTTTGGCCATATTATTTTTCATTATCTAAAAAAAAAAAAAACAAACCAATATTGCTCATAATCTTGCCTTATCCTTTTCTATAATATTTTATAAACAACTTTACATTCTAAATCAGTAAACAAGTTTATATTCCAAATCATTATTACTTCTGGTTTTCACATTAGCTATATAGACTAGGCAATATGAATATGAGATATATATGTGTGTGTATATATATATATATATATATATAAAAACACAGTGTGACAGAGAGATAAAATTAAAATTCTATTCACAACTATTGTAATCTGTGTCTATTAGCTTATCCTTTCCTCTCAAATAATTTACATTTTCCTTTACCAGTAACTTGTTCAAATAGCTAAAGCTAGAGATGTTAACAAGGCATATGTAAGCATGTATATATAAGTATCCATATGTACACACATGTATGCATGTGAATGCATAGATGCATTTATTTTTTTTTGCTTTTATGTTCTTCTCTTGATTTCTATTAGTGTGTATCTTTGCTTTAATAAGTGTTCCAATGTATATACTACACACAATCTACAAATGAACCTTACATCCCCTAAATAATCTCCTGACAGTAAACTTACAATCAAGTTAATTTTTGTGATATTATTTGGTACTTCACCATATTCAAGGCCTTTTCTTGAAAGAAGTAATACTATACAGGTTCAAGGCTGTTGTGCAGTATATAAGTTTCTGGCCTCTCTTCTTAATCCTGACTTCTCACTTCTTACTAATTTTTTTTATCATCTCTCTCTATTCCCATTTTTACTCTTAAGTCACTATATATCAAAGTACATGAAAATTTAATTTGAAGGGCCTAATTTGAATACTTCACAGACTTCTGTGAAGCAACCATTTTCATGGTAATCTGAAATGGAAAATAACCAATTGTTATATAAAATGATGTTTCTTCCTGTCTCTCGATATATGATAAATCCATTTAGAGCCCCTTGAATGATGGCCCGTGTGCCCCTTATATTTTTTTTATAGGTTTTTCTGCTTCATTTATAAAGAGAACATAAGAATTGACATTTTTCAACTGGACAAATATCTCATATCTATGGTACTAACAACTAGGATAGGATTTTACTGACCATATAAATAAAAATGCTATGATTCTTTAGTATTTTTCTGCTCCTTTTCTCAAAAGTAAAAAATAGTCAAAAATCTCTGCAGAAGTCCACATAGGACTAAGGAGTTTTTACCTTTTTGTTTTTATTTTATGGATTACCAAATCAAAGGAATTTATAACCAAATGGTGAGGCTGTTGATGACAGGCCTCTATTAACCGAGGATGATTCTGGCCTTTTAAAGTAGCCTTTCTCTTCTAATAAAACTTAACTTCCTGTTTCAGATTTATTTCTTATTTTGGGGGGATGAAGTAGGAAAAACGGCAAGTAGAACAAGTTCTACATTGGAAGTTCCTGCCAGATTCCACTGAAATTTTTAATTTTTCCTTACTACTACTAACCTATCAGTGACAGCTGCTAGAAACTGTCTTCAAATTCCAAATTTGACTTTAGCTTCCAGGGAAGCCAAGTTAAAACTCCATGTGAAGACTTGACAGACATACAATATTGAAAATGTGTAGTAGTCTTCAAGTGTATTTCACATGTATACAATCAAAAATCTAGGGGTTGAACTGGTATTTTGTATCCAATATTTCTAAAATGTACAGGACAGCAATTTTCTTAAGTTGTACAGAGAAAGCAAAAATGTTGAACTTAATTTTTCTATTATATGAGTGATGCAATGTAATAGAAAAATAGGTGCTTGATTCCACCAATTTTCTAAAATTCAAATTCTGTTACATTTTTTCTGCTCTGCCATTTAATCTAGATCTATTTTTCATGTTTTTAATCTCTCCCCATGGCCATTCTACTAATTTGTTTATCTGTCATCTAACCTGTAAATTTTGTTTTGGTTATTCTTAAAAATACTTTGTTGTTATTTCTAAAATTAACATTGATTTTCACTAAGTTCTGAAAATATCATTTTTTTAAATTATTAAAAGTTAATCTTACCAATAACATTCCTATATTCATACCAATAACATTGTATATGAACAATGGCTTCTCTGGAGGATTATATGGTTAAAAAATATAGATGAATTATTTTCTCATTAATGTTTTTTTTTAATCAACAGCTACCTTGTTCTCAAAAGCAACATCTTAAGAGACCAGTTATCACAAGAGTTGTAATAAATCAGATACTCTTGTTCCTCTAAAATCACCTACTGCACACACACAAAAATTCTACAAGTGCAACTGTACCTTATCTAAACTAATATTTTAAAGTCATATTTGAACAAAATTCTAAGTATTATAAAAACTAGTCAATTATGTACATTATAAAAAACAAAAAAGAATAAAAAACAAAAGTAGAATGTTAGTAAGTGTGAAGACCGAGTTAGCACCCTGGATACCTTAGAATCAGCTAGTCAGGATAAGCAAAAGTCCTTGGTCTTTGGGGTAGAAGTGAATTGGATGGACACAGTATCTGCACTCCCTCTTCTCTTCTTTCTTCTCCTCTCCCGTCAAATATGGCCCTAACTTGTCTTACTCCACTCCCTAATCCTTCCCACAATTCTCTGCATACACCAAAAGATTGAACCAGCACAGAATAGTGGGAAGGGCCATTTGCCAAGCATATGCTAATATTGTCCAATCGGTAATTAGCCTCAAGTGCTTGGTTGTCTGATGTCAGTTCATCAACTCAAAAAGAGTTTCAGCCTTTCACAAGTAAGGTTTAATTTTTTGGATTAAATACTCAAATTCCAGGCATGCCTTTACCTTCCAACTGTATATGAACAAAACTTCTATAAAAATTATCAAAAGTCCTACTTTGATTCTTCATTATGCCACAGAGATGACCCTGGTTCCTCAAATGTCACAAAACTCAAATTCTGCAGATCCTGCATTAAACTGAAAAGCCTTCAAAAGTAACAAATTATCTTT
Source organism: Sminthopsis crassicaudata (assembly GCF_048593235.1). NCBI lineage: Eukaryota > Metazoa > Chordata > Mammalia > Dasyuromorphia > Dasyuridae > Sminthopsis > Sminthopsis crassicaudata. The sequence continues at coordinate 233,686,479 of NC_133620.1, read as the reverse complement.
CACCCAAGGACTAAGACAACTATGTGCAGAGAGATGTATCAATATGCAGGCCAGCTATAACAATTCAGAAAGCCCATTTAATTATAACACATAGGTGGTGAATTATAAGATTATTAAATGGTCCTTGCCTTCAGAGAATTTACAATTTAAATGGAAAAGCAAAACATGTAGATGTACATATGAAATAGAGAGGAATGAGATGCTAATTTATGCTCCTGGAAAGAGGGAAAGATGAGTAGAAGTTAGCTTTAACATATACATGATAGGGAGTAGTTTTATGCACTATACCCAATCCTTTAAAAAACTTCATTTCCTTTCCATCTCTTAAAACCACTTTTTCCTTAAAGACTCAGCTCAAACTTCATCTAATTTCATAGAAAATTTTCTTGTACTTTCAAGCTGCTAGTGTTCTTCTCAAAACCACTCTATATTTATTTTTTATGTATTTTATATACATATGGCTGACAAGACTATAAGCTGCTTGAAGGCAGAGCCTATCCCAGTGCCTAGCAGGAGGTAATCACTTAATAAATATTTCTTTATTGACTGAAGCAAAGGCTAAGTACTTATAATTAATGAAAAATAAAGTTGACTAACTAATGGGATTAGGCTCTAGGGAATCTTCAAAGACAATGGCAGTGAGTCCACACTTAATTGAGGATACTCTCAAAACTAATAAAATCCCTCCCTGGAACCAACTTAGAAAGAACTAGAAACATACTTTTACCTCACCACACCTATACTAACTGTTTCCTGCTTCCTTCCTCATTCCAAAATCAGTATCATTTTCGTCCCCTCATTTGTGGCTATATGTCCATTCGGAACAGTGCCCAGAATGTGTTTTAAGAGCTTAAGAAACATTTTATCTAACTTTTAACTGGGAGTAGGGAGAGGAAGGGAGGGAGTGAATGGCATTAAAGCAATCCAACTGGTAAATTGGGGGGTTCCTTGAGTAGGGTAAGGCAGAATAGGGGAGGAGGATGGAGACTGACAAGATGACTAGCACATAAGCCTACTAGATGTGAGATGAGAAATACCTTGTTCATGGTGAGATCAGGTAGAATGGAAAGAAAGGGATGAATCCAAGAGATACTTTAAAAGGGAATGGAATGGAAAGAAAAAGGAGGATTCTAAATAACCCCAAATCTTCCATCTGAAGTACAGTGATAATGCTGACAGAGAAAAACAGAGCTGAAATGGGGAACCTGTTGGGGACAAGGGGAAGATCATTAGTTTAGTTTAGACATGGAGAATATGAGAAGATACTAAATCCAAAAGATGTCTTCTTTTAAGAGCCAACTCACTTCCAGTTGATCAATGATGGACAGAGGTAGCTACACCCAGAGAAGAAACACTGGGAAGTGAATGTAAATTGTTAGCACTAATATCTGTCTGCCCAGGTTACATGTACCTTCGGAATCTAATGCTTATTGTGCAACAAGAAAATGGTATTTACACACATGTATTGTATCTAGGTTATATTGTAACACAAGTAAAATGTATGGGATTGCCTGTCGTCGGGGGGAGGGAGTAGAGGGAGGGGGGGATAATTTGGAAAAATGAATACAAGGGATAATATTATAAAAAATATATATATAATAAAAATTATTTAAAAAAAAAAAAAAAAAAGATGTCTTCTTTTGTCGTCATTCAAATGTTTCAATCATGTCCAACACTTTGTAACCCTATTCTGATTTTTTCTTGACAAAGATACTGAAATGGTTTGCCATTTCCTTCTTCAGCTCATTTTACAGATGAGCAACTGAAGTAAACAGAATTAAGTGACTTGTCCAGCTAGTAAGTGTCTGAGACTGAATTTGAACTCAGAAAGACAGTCTTTCCTGTTTCCTAGCCTCCAGTTCTTTCCCTTGCTCCAAGCTGGTCCAAGACGTCTTCAAAGTCGTTGGAAATATGGTTTTGAGAAAACCAGCAACATACAGTTTGGTCAGTTTACATATTTTGTGTGTGTGAGCAAATCAAAGGGGAAAGAAGCATAGTTCTATTTCTTTACAGAGATTTCAACTATTTAATTTTCCTAGATCTAACATAAAAAAAAGAATATGGAATAATGGACAAAGAGCTAGTGTCTAAGTCAGGAAGACAAGTTCAAGTCTCATCTTTGATACGTACTTTATCGTGTGACCCTATAGTGCTCCCAAGCAACTCTAAGAGACTCTTAAGTACAGAACAGGGGCCAATCTGAATAGGTAGGAGTATTCTCACCAACACTTTACTATTCTGACTAAATTAAGTTTGGTTGACTGTTTGCTTTTTAAACAAATAAATGTCATCCTTCTCTCTCTCTCTCTCTCTCTTTTCCCCTTAATTCAGTCTCTAAATGAGTGTTTTCTAAGTGAGTCTAATTTCATTAACTCCCAATGTTCCCAATTTGGAAGGAGAGGGGAAGGAAGGAAAGAAAACTATCCTTGTTTGAAGAAATATAAGGGATTAAAGTAAAATCTCTGACTAGCAACAGAGAGGTTCAGAATTGGATGGGACCTAGGAACAACTTAAAAATGAATCTTCTCTTCAACGTATCTTTGACTGAAGACAGTTTTTCAATAAAATAGATTTAATAAGAATATGAAAAATCTACAACTTGAATTTTTTCAGAGACTTTAGCCTTGACTTAAATTTTACCCCAAAGTATAACAAATAACACATATATGTTATGTTATACATAACACAAAATTAAGTATGATTATAAATGGCCTTATAGCAACGTACCTAAAAATAATCTGAAATTTCTGCAGTACTGCTCTTATCTGAAATTCTGATAAAGCAATATATAGCATGGAAAAGTGATCTACTTTAGCTATACCAAAAAATAATCTTTGTTTGGTTTTCTAAACATTTCTGTCCCACATGATTAAAATAAAGAAATTTACTTACCTATACTGGGGGGACTTCCATAGTTGATTGGAGACTCAGGAGGTCTTCCACAATGCAAAGCAGCAAGAGCAGATCCTTTCCACACAACATGTTTGCAGCCTATTGAACATATATGTATATTTATATACATATGAATATAGGCACATCTACACAAAAACTTTAAATGATGATTTTAAATCCCTTTAAGCCTTCTTTTGAAGCTTCCATACTTTTATTTGTGCGAAGCAGAGACTGTCTTCCAGCTCCTAATAATGTTTGTACTCCAGGGACACTTTGAGGAATTTCTTGCTCTAGAAGTGGTCCTAGTCGATGGCATATTTGCAGCAAGTGATCGGGTGCCAAATGTCTATAATACTTCACCTATTGTGTGAAAACAGAAAAACATAAAAAATATTTGCTAAAGGGAACATGAACATTTTCATGGCATAAAGGTCATTTTATGTCCCTTACCTAAAATTCTAAAGAAAAAATTGTCATGAAAGTGAATTTTTCATTTAATTGTAAGAGAACTGATTTTTAAAGCACGGAAATTTGTCCTAGCGACTGGGGTTAAGGGAGTTGCCTAAGGTCGCACAGCTAGGAAGTGTTAAGTGTCTGAGGCCAGATTTAAAGGCAGATCTTCCCAACTTCAGGGTTGGTGCTCTATCCATTGCGCCACCTAGACGCTCTCCCACATCTAGTCTTTAAATCCTTTACACATTATCTAAACTTGACCAAAGTCACAGATTTTAGGTCTTATTTTTCTTTCTTATAAAATGAAATACATAGATGATCACTATCTAATTCTCATCACCTCACAATTTTTTTTTCTTAAAACATTTGTATTTCTGACAAGAAATATCCTAATTCTTAAGTTTTTGCTGCCCCAAATACACAACAAATAACAGAGTTTGGAAAGGTTAAAGAAGGAATACAACATAAACCTAACAACTTAAAAAAATTATTGTTGCTATATTAATAAAGCAATTGTAAAGATTTAAGTTATACATTTTAAAGTACAATAAAAATTATGACTAATGCAAACAAGATTAGAAGGGAAGTAACAAATTGGGAAAACATTTTTACAGTTAAAGGTCCTGATAAAGGCCTCATCTCCAAAATATATAGAGAACTGACTATAATTTATAAAAAATCAAGCCATTCTCCCATTGATAATTGGTCAAAGGATATGAACAGACAATTCTCAGATGATGAAATTGAAACTATATCCACTCATATGAAAGAGTGTTCCAAATCACTACTGATCAGAGAAATGCAAATTAAGACAACTCTGAGATACCACTACACACCTGTCAGATTGGCTAAGATGACAGGAACAAATAATGATGAATGTTGGAGGGCATGTGGGAAAACTGGGACACTTGATGCAGTTGGTGGAGTTGTGAAAGAATCCAACCATTCTGGAGAGCAATCTGGAATTATGCCCAAAAAGTTATCAAACTGTGCATACCCTTTGACCCAGCAGTGCTACTACTGGGGTTATATCCCAAGGAAAAACTAAAGAAGGGAAAGGGACCTGTATGTGCCAAAATGTTTGTGGCAGCCCTTTTTGTAGTGGCTAGAAAATGGAAAATGAATGGATGCCATCAATTGGAGAATGGTTGGGTAAATTATAGTATATGAATGTTATGGAATGTTATTGTTCTTTTAGAAATGACCAGCAGGATGAATATAGAGAGGCTTGGAGAGACATCAACTGATGCGTATGAGTGTAAACTGCTAGCATTTTTTTTTTTCTCCCCAGGTTATTTTTACTTTCTGAATCCAATTCTTCCTTTGCAACAATAACAAAATTCGGTTCTGCACATATATATTGTACCTAGGATATACTACAACATATTTAATATGTATAGGAATGCCTGCCATCTAGGGGAGGGAGTGGAGGGAAGGAGGGGGAAAATTCGGAACAGAAGGGAGTACAAGGGATAATGTTGTAAAAAATTACCTATGAATATGTACTGTCAAAAAATGTGATAATTATATAATAAAAAAATTAAAATAAAATAAATAAAAATTATGTTTTCAACTATCAACATTGCCATTATATACTTCATTCACTTTGACTTTTGTGTTAATTAAATTACATTATGCAGTAGAGATTAATTAAATTTTAAAAGCACCTAAAGTCTTATTTTAATCTTTCAGAGACTCAGTTTCTTCATCTGTATATAACAGAAGTAGTAATATCTGGAATACTTATCTCACAGGTTTGCTATGAAGATCAACGGAGATTATATAAATGTCAACTACAATTATTATGCATAAAGGAAAGCAAAGTTCCACTCTCTACTTTGGTTTAGGTTGATTACAAAGTAAATTCATCAATTATGTATTTATAACTTTATGGGAGAGATGGGGAAGGAAGACTGGAAGGGGCTATCACTTCAAATTCATGTTTATGCATAATACTTAATACAGAATTAAATCTCAAAAGAATAAGAAAATAATGATTATATTATTCTGCCTACCCAAATCATGTAAATTTTCTCACTATAGTACCTAAAAAATAGTATCCATTGCCATTTCATTATGTATCCCTTATGATACCTGGGATGTATGTCTGTCAAATTATTCAATATTAACTTGCAATAGTTTGTTAAAGTATAATAAGACCATAACTGACATTTTTAAAAGGCTGGATAGCATTCACATTTTTTATATTATCCCTAATATACATTAATATTCATCAGAATTTGCTTCTATACTACACATGCTTTTTTCACACTTTGGTTTCAGTTAATTTATTAACAAAAAGAACTGAACAACTGAAGATCTAGAGTAAAATCTTTTTCTCACTATGTTAATCTGTTGATGAGTTAAAAATGGAGGTTTTAAAAATGTTTTCATAATTTCTTTCACACATTTATATATAAAATGCTTATCTGTTTTGTGCTGAGGTAACATTCAAGCAAATTCTATATCCCATATTTTAAGAAACATTCACAAAGATAATCACAAGCATACATAAGATCTTGACAAATTTTGTAATTTTCAAATTTTCATTTGTAATTTTCAGCAAATAAATACCAAATAAATAAAATAAAATAAATAAAAAATAAAATACCAGAAATACATCTAAATACACACATACAGATATAGATATATATGTAGCATTCATGTCTACTTATAAACCATGTATTCTAGCTAATAAAACTAGAACACAATTCCTCCCATGATGTTGACTAAATACATTAAACACCTAACAGGTATGAGTTTTACCAATGAACCTAACTCTTAAAAATAAAACAAAAGCACATAGCTTTATTGTGAAATGAGTAAAAAGCCTAGAGCCAAGACCTAAACAACTTTCTTTCTATCTCTATGACCTTGGGCAATCAAAATAGCCAAAGTGTTCTCAGTGTTAGATAAAATAACTTATAAATAACAATAAATCCTACAAACCTACTATTGGATGACCAAAGTATCTTTTAACTTAAATTCCATGATTCATACTTATCAAAAACTGATTTCTAAAATTATTAATTTAATACAAGCTAAAATATATTATAAATTCTTGCTCAGTTAGAAAAAATGCTCAAGTTATGAAGGAAGGCTTCTGATTAAATGAATTTTTCTGGCTAACTAGGATATGCTTTTAATTTTAACTCTTACTGGAATGACAAAATTATTACAAAAGTAATAATCTCTAAAAAAGTAACATCAATTTAGTTTCTTAAGTAACAAATATTGAACACAACTATTTTAAGTTGGTATTTAGCAGTGCCTTAGTGAAGATTATTCTGAAGTTCAATTTTCATTATAAAATACTAGCTAAAAAAGTTATATATAATTTAGCAGGTTGAAAACTATCCCCAGGATATACATTCAAGAGTCAAGTATTTTTAGATTGGGACATCTACTCCTTACTCCTTTCCTCCTGCACCCCCTCCAAAAAAAAAAAAATTCCTAATAGAACTTGATTTTGCTGCAGCTTTTCAGTTGTATCTGATTCTTCATGATCCCATGTAGGATTTTTTTTGGCATTTATTTTACTAATCCCCTGCTATCTAAATTAAAACTGGACAATGGTCTTCTGGACTAAAACGTAAACCCATGGTGCTCTTCAAAGCACATACATCCTTTATTTTATTCAGTTGTGTCCAACTCTTAGTGATCCCATTTGGGCTTTTCTAAGCAAAGATACTGAAGTAGTTTGCCACTTCCTTCTCCAGCTCATAGTACAGATGAAACTGAAGCAAATAAGGTTAAATGATTTGCCTAAGGTCATAAAGCTAGAGTCTGAGGCTAGATTGGAATTCACTAAAACATGTCTTCCTGACTTTCAGGCCTATCTATTATCTACTGTGCCACTTGGCTGCCCACAACACATCTTTTACTAACCATATTACCTAGAATCTAAAAGTCCTTATGTAAAAATCAATTTTAAACTTTTAATTTACTTAATGTCCAACCACAATTCAGGTATTCAAAAGAAATCTTAAACAATGGTACCAAAAAAAAAATCAGCTTAGGAAAATTACCAGTCCCTCCAAAATATTTATCTTTAGGATTAGGGGTCTATTGATTAGAACAAAGAAAAACTGACAGTTTCTACTTCTGATCAAAGTTTTCCTTATCCTACTTCATTACAGAGCATACAACAAGCAATTACCAACACTACTACCTGGCACCCTTTCCAGTTTGTGATTAAGATGAGGTATCAATGCTAACAGCACATTTCTCCTAATATTTTCTGAGGTATAGTATTCCAATTCCCCATGGGTTTTTCAAGTTATTTTTCAAGTTGCTTAAAATATTCTAAGTTGCCACTAAAGAAATAGGTAATCTGTTTTCTGTGACATACGTGAACCCATATAAACTAGTGAGGTGTCAGGAACAGGATATTCCAGCAGAGAAGAACTACAATCTGAAATAATATAAAATTGTCCTAAAAAACCAAGTAAAAAACTGGAAAACTAAATCACTGTATATAATTGTGAACTTTCTTAATAAAAAGAAATAAAACCTGGATAAATGTCCAAATCTTACTGAAGTTCAAAAAGTCAAATTCATAAATGTACAATGGGAGGCATGGCTGGGCAGCAACTTGTCTGAAAAAGATCTGAAGATTTTAGTGGCCTGGAAATTCAATATTACTTAATAATGTGACAAGGGAAGCCAAAATCAAATTCCTAAGATCTTAAGTTGCATCAAGAGGCATTAAGTTCAGAACTAAGGAGTTAAGAATCCTACTGTACATTGCCTCAGCCAATTCACATCTTGGGAATTGTGTTTACTTCTGCGTACTTTTTAGGAAAAGTACTGGTAAGATACACCACTATCCAGAAGTGCATCAGCACTATGGTGGAGAAAGGGCACTATGATCATGCAATATGAATTTCACTGAAGGGATAGTTAGCCTATGAAAGAAGTAACTCAGGATATGATTACTGTCTTCAAGTAGCTCAAAGTCAATCCTATAGAAGAGGAATTAAGACATTGTTTTGCCTGCCCCTAGAAAACTGAACTAGATGTAAAAAGGTAGAAGGCGCAAATAAATTTTAAAGGTTTGAGGTTAAGGAAAAACTTCTAATTATCAGAATTATCCACAAGTTAGGTGAGATGTTTGAAAATGTTGTAGTCCTTGTTAGTGATCTTCAAACAAAGGCTGGCGTGGTACTTTTTAGGTATATTCTACAAGGTTCTTAAATCTTTTCTTTTTTCATGGATCTTCTGCCCCAATATTTGGCACTCTGGTGAAACCCTTCTCAGAATGTTTTTTTAAAATTCAAGTAAATTTTGAGAGTAATTTTTTCCCATTAAATTAAGGCATTCTCCAAAACTAGAAGCAATTTTTGTTCAAATAGTAATTATATTTTATGATGAGGGCCCTCCCTATACAGATTCTAAGACCCAATATCTAAGAAACAAAATTTATCAATTCAGAATAATTTAGTAATTCCTCTATTTCAATTAATCAACTCATCTATCCCACATGTCATAACCTACTCTAAAAGTAGACTATGCATATACCTATCTTTAGCAGTTTAAACAGTTTACTAAGGCTTAATTTGTACAATCAAAGTAGGTTGTAATAGGTCAGTAAGAATTTAAAAAGTATTAATTCTATCACTTGGCAAGGGCAAGGATCAAAAAAGATGGAAAATGTAAACAAAAAGATGGAAAATGTAAACAAAAATCATTCATGATAAAAGCCAAAAACATTAAATTTCACAGAATGTCATGAAAATTTTATCTTTAAAAGCTGAAATAAATGGGTCCCAGGTATAAAATGTTACCTTTTTCTAATCTAGAGAATTTAAATTTCCTTTGACATACTTTTAACAGATTTTTTAAAAAACTACTTCATACCATTTAATGTAAATATTAAATTTTTCACATTTTATCAACTGAGATTTACACATATTTCTATAATTCTTCATTTCAAATATAAAACAAACTTCTGTTATGATTTTAAAGATTTTTTTCACTACCTTCTCCCAACTTTCCTGTCTACTTATTCCCACAATAAGAGCAAACCAATATAAAGTAAGTCTATCCAAATTAACCAAGTGTGGAAACTGGAAATGTCAATCCTATGTTTTATAGAACATTAAGATAGCTTCACATTGACTGACCATAGTCAAAGTTAAAGGTACCAATTTAATCACACCAAGGTAAAACTCAATAAAGGAAGCTCATTAACAAGTTCAGGCTTTTAAAAGATAAGCACAGAAGATAGAATAGAACCAAAGGCATGTAACTGATGCCAGGTATATCAGTGCCAAAGTCCTAGGAAAATGTTAAGTCAAAAAGGTTGAGGTCAAAACAAATGGAAACGTATAATTACTATCTACCCAGAAAAAAAGCTTTTTTTTTTTTTTTTTTTTTTTTTTTTAAGTGATTTTGGAAGTTGGGAGTATAAACAGAAGATAGGACCACTATGAGGGTAGTTGGAACGATAATGGAGGACTGAAATACTCAACTATTTAGAATTTGTATGTTTCAATCAATTATAATTACCTTTAGTTAGAGAACATCTTTCATATGAAATCTCCTTTTCTCTGCTGGTACTGCAACCATTCTGATGAATGTACTCACCACTTCACACTTGAACCAACTGCAATTAGCCAGTTGGTCTCCCTCTCCTCAAGCCTCTCCCTAGCCCAATCCATTCTTCACTCAGTTTTCAAATTTATCTTAAACATTTGACCACTATACTTATCACCTCCCATTCAATAAATGGGCTCTCTATTACTTTTAATATTACTTTTAATAATAATAATAATAAAAATACAAAGTTTTGCTTGGCTTTTAAAGCCACTAATATCCTGGCCTCTTCCTTTCTAGCATTCCTACATATAACTTCCCTCCTCCAAAAATTTTCCCTAGCCTTCCTTAATCAAAGAGCCTTGCTGAGATTAGCCACTTCATCCTGCATATATTCTAGTACATAGTTGTTTGTATGCCTTTCCCCCATTAGACTATGAGTTCCTTGAGAGTAGGTACTCTTTCTTGCCTTGTATGTCCCAGTTTTTGGCACACTGATTGACACTAGGTAGAGCCTTAATAAATGTTAATTGAAAGGAAAGGCTAAAACAAAGATGAATTACAGAAAACTGATACCCAATCTAAATGCAAAGATAAGGAAGCAGCCAACTTCTTTCAATGAATTAAAATTGTTTGGCACATCCTTACATAATGAAACTGCTTATCTATGTAACTATTAAGTCACCAATAATCTTTGGAAAAGTAACTGGAAAGATTGAAACAGAAACTGGTTCCGATTTTCAAAAATAGAAGACAAGATTCTTTGTTGGTTTAATAGTGATTCACAGCAAAGTCCTAGAATGAATTTTAAAGGAATTATTCATTTAGGTTAAGTAATTAGCATAAACTAGCATATTATTTATTATTCATTATTATCATGCCCACTTAACTTAATTTCCTTTTCCAGATAAGATTATTAGACTAGATTTCTTTAAGACATTTGTCAATCTCTTATTATAGCTCTGTAACAAAATGTAGAGCAGAGATTGAAGTACAAAGGATTGAATGGCAGTACTCATGACTTGGAAATGGTTAAAGAGAACCCAAAAAGTATATACAGACTGATGATAATCTGTAGGAAGCTCTCTAAGTGACAAATTTCAGCAATTCTTAACCTTTTCCAATTTACCATTTTTATTAATAACCTGAATTTACCTTGTATATAAAATATTCAGAAGACATGAAGCTGAGAGAGATGGTTAATACACTGGACAGCAGAATGAGGATCCAAAAGGATCTCAACAACCTAGAAAAAATTAAAATGAAATCTAAAAAGGAAATAAAGTGCTACCTTTAATAATGGTGAATATGAGATTGCCAGGCATTGTGCCCTCAAAAATCTTCAGGCTCGTCTGTTAAAAAAGTCTAAATTGGTTTCTCTACAATCAGTCACCCAATACACTCACTTTTCTACCAAACTGATACCCCTAAACCATAGATCTGAACAGAAATGTTGAAAATATATCATTTTCAACTTTTATATGATAACATTTTCTTTAAGTTCTCAACATCTCAAACAAGCACTTGTAAAAATACTTATCATGTGCCAGGTACTATGCTAAATGCAGGGTCTAAAAATACAAGTGAACCAGTTCTTATCTTCAAAGAAGTTACCTTCTACTAAAATGGTAAGAGAATGATTTTTTTTTTTTTTTAAAGAATCATTAGGATACACCTTACATAGAAGTACCATAAACAAAATTTTGAAACTCAAGTTTATAAGCTCCTAGGAAAGTTTCTAAAGCATCAACTAGCTAAATTTCTGCTTGAAACATGAATCTCTCCTCTACAGTAGTTATAGTAATACAGTATAATAAATAAAAATACAATCTCAATTTGAAAATCTACAGTAACAGAAAAAGTACTCAGGAAATGCAATCATTTATGTAGCTCTAATTGTTAAAATATTCTTATCATACTTTAGTGCAATTTTGAGTTTTATAAGTTTTATTCACAGCTTTTAATTTGGATCCATGGGATGAAGCAGAACAAAACTAGTCATTTTTCTTCCTGATAACCTTAAAGAAAACTACTATGACCTTCCATGGTCTTCCTTTCCCTAGCAGAGTCCCAGGTTCTTTTAAATGGTTCTTGTATCATATATTTTCAAGTCCTTTATCATCCATCAGCTTGTCAATCTCACGATAAAATAGTAAGTTTGTAACTTGGTACAATACTCCAGATGTGGGCTACATGGGAAAAGTACTATGGGACTGTCACCATTTGTCCAAAAAAAAAAAAAAAAAAGTGATAAACATTATTCTGAAATTGTTAAAAGATACACTGAGATTTACTGTTTAAATTGTCAGATATTTGACAATTTAAGAAAAAATAATTACCATTATCTCTTTTCCAAGATAATACACCCAAATACCAATTTAATAAGTAAATTATTTAAAAATTAAATTCATGCTATTTTGTTGGGTTTTTAAAATTACATCTATTCTCAGTTATATTGTCTAACATTACTTCTTGTTTAAAGTGAGAAAATATTTACTTTAGCATTTCAAAAATAAATCTAAGTAGACCAGTTAGTTTTATTTTCAATAGTTTCAAATGCAAAAAACACACTAGCAACACTTCACATACAATGGTAGAAAAACCAATTTTGGCAAATCATAATTACATACAATTTGGGACCAAATTTATCTAGAATTTATTATTTTTACAGACAAGAATTAAGTAAACTAAAGTAAAAGAGCAAGTGACAAATATGTTTTCCTCCTCCTCTCCCTTCTTTTTCTCCCCCAAGCATGCTCTGCCAAAACCATGGATAGTACAGTGATCAATCCAGGTGACTGATCTAGGACATCCACAGAGTCATTCCTCTGACAGCAAAACTTTGCTAGAATAGTAAATAAGCAGTTGCTGGACCATTCCTGAGTATTATTAAAACACTAATTTCTTCTCTTTTCTTATACCCTCTAACAAAACAGAGGTTTCAAAATCTTGATAAATTAGTATTTGATAGACAATCTTGGGAATTGCTTCATTACAAGACATTATAAAGGAAAACATACCCAATTGCATTTTCTTCAATTTTTAAAACTCTATGAATAAAACCCATAAGTTTCAGTGTGCCTAAAACACTCCATATTCCATAAATACTCATTAAGTGGTGAACTGTATTTTAAATACTGGATTAAGTTGCTTTTATATGTCAGTTACAACTTCTCTGAAAGCAATGTAAACTAAATCTTGCCAGAAACTTCCAAAGGTACAAAATTCCATTTCTAACATTTCTAAGGAGCAGTATACAGATTTTAAAAATATAATACTACTAAAAGTACTGATTCAATGGATTCAATAATGTATAGAGGCAATAACATATTAAGAAATAATAATTTACTTCGGGTCACACAATTATTATATACAAAGGGTATATACTTAAACACAGGTGGTCTTGATTTTGAGGCTGACTCTCCAGCTACTATACCAAATGCCAGGTCTTCAGTTTTAATAAATCTGTTCAAATTCCACCTCAAACAATTACTGCATGACCTTATACATGTCACTTTTCCACCAAGAGATAGTTTCTTCATCTATAATACAGGCATATTAATACCTAAAATTATCTCTCTTACTGTGAGAAAGTATTACTCAAAAAAGCAAGTTATTTTTTCATTCCATTTTAATTTAAATTTAATTTAATTAGTAGTCTTACGAATCTTAAAAGAACACTATGCCATACTTGCTTTTCTATAAAACAGGATCTATTTCACAAAGCTCACAGTAACTTGTCTAAAATGTTAGCTAATTTAGATATAAGCACCAATAAGATATTCATCTTTCAAGATCATGAATTCAACTTATCTGGAATTTTTCTCAAAAAACAAAACAAAAAACTATTCCTTTATTAAATACTAAATTTTGTGTTTAATTTACATAAAACACAAACACCAATTAAAAAAAAAACAATTGAGGGAAAGCCTTAAAAAAGGGGTAGGGAAACAAATTCTGAATGATAAATGCTTAATGTTCATAATATCCATATCACTAATGCTCCCAAGAGGAACAACAAATTCAAAACTTTTCATGATTAGAAAATTTTAAAAGAAATTAAATCTCCTTTTGAGATATATACATATAGATAACAAAACAAAAGCAAAGATATCAGGAAAAATCACACATTTGTGGATTTTAAATTTCCAAAAGGAAACAGACTACAAAAGTAACATTCATTTATATAATTCAAACTACCATCTCATGGCAACAACTTTTCACTTATTAAAAACAAAAATGTTTTTAATATACTTTAATCAATCCAAAATGCTCACAACTAAAATTTCATATTATTCCCTCAGGAAAGTCAGTCAATATCTAAGTAGTCAGATTAATCCATTTACAATTCCACCTGTATCTTCAATTGAATTCTTTAAGGTTCTTAAACTTTTTTTGAACATTATTTTGCACCATCACAACTATGATTTTGGTTAACAGATACATTATCAACGTGATTTCCAAAAAGCAGTCAAAATAGTCATCTGTATATATAATAATGATGCCCAAAAATGTAAATGCTAAATAATCTAAATGTATTATCTAAAAATAGAATGTCTTTGAAAAACAAATGTGTAATACTAGATCCCAGACAAAACAGTATTTTTTAAACTTCAGTAAAAACATGTTGAAGGTAACATTATGGTGGGGTGGGGACAAAGATAGGATAGGATGACACAACACATAAGTAGATAGAACTTCTTCCCCTATAAGGTAAAGTCAATTTTCACTCATTTAGGAGAGTACTAGGAATCACAGGATATGCTTGAGTTGTTTGTTTAATGGTAGCAAAGAACCTAGGTTCTAACAGTAAAATCACCTAGATTAGGATTCTTCATGCATAAAATGACAAGTCACAACTTCTCTCCTCTAATAGGTATTTTCTTCTCTATGACAGAACTAATCCTTTCACTAAGCTGCTCTATACTAAAACCTATCTTTTTGCTAGGGTTATATAAAGTGAAAAAATGAAATCTATTAACAGTGATGATCAGTGTTAACTATCTCCTTGAGTAGACTTAAAGAAAACCATCTTTAACTAATTCAATTCTAACTTTAACTTTAAAAACTGAAAATCTGGAATGGCAGATTTCCTATCTGAACTTCTTAAACTCCTATGTAATTTATCAATGCTATATTAAATTATTTATAATCTTATATTTAAACATTTTTCTTATAAAGCTCAAAATTACTTTAAAAAACTAATAAGTTTCACAATTCATAATTTTTAAGACAAATGGTAAAAACTATTAAATTACTTTGACCCAAATATTTTGACAACTCATTTTTAACTTATATTACTGTTTGAAAATCATCAATAACTTGGAGAAATTAAACATTTTAATCACAACAAATCTCTACCAATATAAAGGCATTTACTTAATTTTGATACAATTCTAAGTTAACTTTCTCTTTGTAACTTGAAAATGATAACACATACATACATTACATTACATACATACATTATATATATATATGTTATATATAATTATATATAATATACATGAATATTATATATATAATTACAAATGAACAAAAACTTTTTTTAAAGAATTTCAAGGTTTAGTATTTGAAAAATTTTAACACTCAACATCAAATTAAGTCCTAGATATAATTTTCCTCAAAGTGAAACTTTCTGTGGCATGAAATTAAGAGTAAAACCTTTCATAAGAAGAGTAGGAATCATTTTTGTTATAATATTAACGAAACCTAAGTAACTAAAAAAAAAAACTGTTGTGCTAAAAATGCAATCATTTAATAAAAAATAAAGGCAATGTGGTTCTAGTGCATAAAAAGTTGGCTTTAGAGTCTCTAAGAAGAACTGGGTTCAAGTCAGAGTCTCTAAAGAACATTAACTAGGTGTGATTCCAAGAAAGTCACCTAACCTCTCAGTGACCCCAGATAATTCTAAAACTACAATCATACAGAGAAGGAAGGTACTGATGTACATTAGTAGAGGAGTTATGCACCGAGACTTACCCACTTAAGAAATTGCAGTCATCAGTCCAAAAAAAATTTCAAGCATACAAAATCTACTCTAGGAAACTTAATCTTGCCTCAATTACAGACCTAGAAATCTAAAGACAAACATCACCACATAAGCTAAAAACTTGAAAATGAGGGTAAACTAACCAGTTTCACTATCCAAACTAATTGAACTAAGTACACAAAATAAACAGTAAAGAGTATTTCCCTTGTTCTATACTCAGATCAAAAATTTCTTTCTTTTTTCTACCTCTGCCCTGAATTAACTTCCTCTGAGGATTTTAGGAACAAAACTATTTCTGAAGGATCAAAATCACAAGCAACCACACTGCTAGACATGGAGGGTAGCATCATATCCAACAACATCTTCTTTAAAGTAGTGATATTACTGAATACCATGTAAGGTGAAAAAGGAAACAGACTGGTCAAGTAGCAAAAGCATAATTGTACACCCCCAGGACATTAGAAACATACAGACACAAAAACCAAAAACCCATGCACCTTTAAGAACACAAGGGAGATTTTTTGATGTGTCAGTGGCAGTGAAATCACCAAGTCTGTCATGCATTAGAATGTTCATCATAAAACAAAAATGTTAAGTAACTTGAGCTCTAGTCCTCCCAAATTCATATTTCAAACATTTAATAAAGTTTTCTTTCAAAATGCATTATTTTCCAGATATTCATATTAATCTTGGGAAAAAAAAGTTTGTTTTTTTTCTCAAAATTGTGTATAAATTTTTTTTTTAAAGGAATCCTAAACCACTGCTTATTCTTTTGGTCATAATTATTGTGATTAAAATAGCTAGTATAAATTATTATATTCAGTTAAGTGTACTCTATATATAATTTCTAATCTGAACTATTTCTACATATATAAATTCAATAATAGAATTTCTCCAATTAAGAAAGTAAATCACTTTACCTGGCATCATGACTATCACTTACCTAGAAAAAACATTGTAAACAATTTTCACCAAAACATACAAAATCTACATAACAAAATTGTTATATTTGGTAAATAGATATATTATGCTTTTCATTTTGAGTATATAAAAGTAATCAGGCAGATGTAACAGAGTTCAGAGAAATATTACCCCAGAAACATCAGAAGTTCAATAGAAATAACTAGCTAACATTACACCAAACAAACATAGTATACTTCCCAAAATCAAGCCTTCCCAAGTCAAATCTGAAGTACTTTTGGTATCTCCATGAGATTTCTCTGGGTAGCAAAGTAAAAAACATTATGAGCAAAAAAAATGCTCATGGGAAGTGGACTAAATCTTGAAGAAAACTTGTAAAACACATTAATAGGTTTAAGATTATAGTCAAACTCAGGTGTAAGGAATGGAAATTTATTTCCCATATTTGGTTTCATATAATGAAGTTTTGAAACATCACTCCCCAAACCCAAGAATGTTATCTATTTCTACCATGTTTTGCCTAGAGTGGAGTGTTAGTTGTTGCTTAATTTTCAAAGTCTAACACTGACTCTTTAATCACTTCATTCAAAATTTAAATTTGTGAAAGCTGGTTTTTAACAATTCTGAAAGGCTAAAGAGAATCTAGATTCTAGATTAATCTAATGGTGATTTTATTGGTTAAATTAAGACCTAATCACAACCAAAAAGAAATAGTAGCTACCACAAATAGTGGTCATTACTACAACTCAAGAATAATCCAAATTGGTTGAAATTTTGAGTCTTTGTCCTAAAAGCAAATACCAGGTAAACTGAGTAAGCACAGGACCAAAAGGTAAGCTCCTTTCATATTTCCCCAAATATTATAGTTCTAGAAACTACAGAATGTTCTTTGGAGAGAAAATTGAGAAGTAGTTACTAAAAAACAAAAAACTTTTTAAAGTCAGAAGGGATGAGAAATTATACTTTTAAGTTTTATCCCAGAGTGAACTTCAGAATCTTAACGTTTCGGTGACAGTAATATATCATGATAAATATGTATATGCATATTCATCATATATGTGTTTTATATAACTCACAAATCACATTTGCAAATATATATTACAATTCTGTCCCAGAAGAGTAAAATCTCTTAACAACAAATAAATGTGTGGCTAGTCCACTGCATTCACCTAAGTACATTTTAGTCTTCCCCCAAATTTCCAGATTTGAACTCAAGCACACCAAAAAAAGGGGGGGAAGGGGGAAGGCTGAGAAAATTTCTTGCCATGATTTCATTTAAGCTAACAGCCTTTTATTGTGTGAAATGCTAATACCACTTTGGAACAGTTAGTCACCAGCGACATGGAGGGAAAAAAAGAAGAGAATCACTGAGGAGAGAGTGAAAGAAGAGATGAGAAATTAGAGAAAAGGGGGAAAAGGAGAGAAAAGGGAAGAGTCAGAGAGAAAGAGGAGAGTGAGCTATGTATGTATGCAGCAGCAGCAACAGCGCATGGAGAAATGAGAGCGCGCCCTCCTGGCCGCCTGACTCTCTGGTGCGCGCACCCGCGTCCGCGCTGTCTCGCGGAAGCGCGCCCTAGTCCCTCCTCCTCCAACCCTTTCACTGCACAACATTCATGACGTATCTTTATTTCTAGCACATTAACAAAATATTACAAATAAATTGTCCACAGCCCCTCTGATCTTGGGGTGCTGGTATCCCTCACCCCAACCCGCGTCTGTCCCGTGTTGAGCTCTCAACCCTTCCCGTTGCCTTTGAAGCTTTCGCGATTTTTTTAGCCAAGTTTTTGTCCCTGTAAAAAATTGCGGGAAATTCAATTTTTATTTGACTCGGGGAAAAGTTTTTTCGCTTCGCGATGGGAATCTCTCACCAGATTCTGGTAGGTCCTGGGATGCTCTTTCCCCGTCCAGTCAGTTCGCCGGGGTAACAGCTGTGAGGGGGAAAATACCCCAACATCAGCTTTTGCCTAACCCCCGCCTTTTGGTTGACCCCCCACTCCCAAATACAGCCCCCCCCGTCGCCCCCGGCCCGCCCGAGCCCGCCGCGCCGCCCTCCTCCCCCCGGCGGCGGCAGGGAGCGGCAGCAACCCGGGCCGGGTGAGCCGCTGCAGAGCGCCACCACCACCAACTCCTCTTACCTCCTTCTCGGCCACTTCTCGAATCAGCACCTGCAACAACAAAAGCGGGGTGGGGGGACGCTGCTAGGTCGCCCTCCTCGCCCCCCGCCGCCCGCGGCCTCCCTCCCTCCCCCACCCCGGCCCGGCCCCAGCCCCGCGGCGGCGCGCCGCCGCCGCCTCTCGCTCGCCCGCAGCCCCGTACCTGAGCCGCCTGCTGACAGGGTCCGTCTTCCAGGAACCGGGCGATGAGGAAGTAGAGTTCTGTGCAGGGACAAGGGAAGAAGGGAGAGACACAGGCTGAGCACCGGGCTAGGGGCGCAGGGGACGGACGCGCCCCGTGCCAGTGGCGCCCGCAGCCTCCCCACTTACCCGATCGCAGCTCCGAGAGGCCTTTGCTCTCACAAGACATGTTTATTGGTCACTTAGGGGCCACTGGCGGGGTTCCCCGGCCGAGGACGGGAAGCGGGGACGACGCCGCCGCCTGCCTGCCTGCCCTATAGCTGTCACTGTGTGTTCCCCAGCCAGAGCCTCGGCTCCACCATTCAACCAACAGCGGCGGAGGAGGAGGCGGCGGCGGAGGAGGAGGAGGAGGAAACAACAACTCACAGGCAGCGGCGGCGGCGGCGGCAGCGGCAGCAAGCCGCCCGCCACCTCCGCCACAGAGATCCCTCCGCCTAAGAAAGGAGTCCCTCCCGCCGAGCTCGGGCTAGGGTTAGGTCTTGGGGTCTCCTCTCACCCTGTCCCTCACCGCATGTTTCCCTCTCCTTAATTCAATGGGGGTTTAAAAAATAGGGAAAAGTATCCGTCCCCGATCCCAACCTCCCTAGCTTGCGCGCTCACACACACACACATATATACACACACTCCTTTCCCAGGGAGCAGCAGCAGCTCGCTTATCCCGATTCCCCGCCTCCCAGCTCTCACACAGCTCCCCCTCCCTCCCCCGCCCCAGTAGATCGATTTATTTATTTATTTCCAGTTAGGAGAAGATGTCGGAGCAGCAGCCGTTGGTTGGCTGGAAAACGCTTTCTCTGTGGAGGGATTGATTCGGGGGAGGGACGGCTCTGCGGAGGGATATGACGCACACAGAGCCGTAGCACAGGTTCTATTCAGCGCCTCTGACTGGGGTTGAGATGGAAGTTAGTTTCAATGTAGCAGAAATAGGAAACAAATGAAGCAAAACTGCCCAGAGAGGGGGGAAAATGCCCCGAGGATAGGTCTCACTCTCACGCGCGCACACACGGCATCCACACACTCACGCAGAAATAACACACACACATACACATACATTGAGCAAACTCAAGATTGCGCTGCCCTCCCTGAGTTGAATGATAGTGTTTGGTTTCTGTCTCTTACCCATGTGCATGTGTATAAATGCTGCGGATTGGCATCTGTGTAAGTCTTGTCCTGCGTTATTTCTGCAGCTTGTGCAAGTGTTGTGTAATTTATTGGGAGGCTCAGGCTGCTTTTTGTTAAGCAGTAACATTTTTTTTTTTTTTTTTTGCTTAAGCCCGTTACTTGCTGGAGCTTATCTCTGCATATTTCTAGTATTACTGCCAGTGCTTTAAGTACAAATTGTAAAATGGTTGTTTTGGTATTTTTCTTTTGCTTTGGTTCTAAGAACGATGCTTTCTAATTCCTTATTTGCACTTAAAATGCTATTTTCATTATAATAGGGTTGGGGGACAGCTAATCAGAGATTTGGTATTTAGGAATCGTAAGGCTTTTCCGAATATTCGCAAGAAGAAAATAATGTGAATCTACGGAAAAGCAGAGACGTCAATATGTACCTACAGCTGAACTGGCGGTAATTTAGTGATAAACCGATAATCTAACTATGGATCTTAAAAGAGTATAATATAGTTTTGGCAATTTATTTAGTGATTAAATGATTTAAATTATGGATACATTGTATAGTTGACCAAGTTATGCTAACAAATGATTCTTAATTTAAGGTCGAAACCGTTCCTGTTTACAATTAGGCAAGCAAAGATTTTCTGAAAAAAAAACAACAGTTCAAAAAAGTGTTTTTTGCATCTTTTGTAAATTAGTATGTAATTACTGAGTTTTCTATGTTAAATCATTTTTCTGAGTTTTGCTGATGAAGATATGGGCCTTGTTTTAAAAAAGAAAGAAAACGAACATGGGAGAAATTTATGGAAACAATGGAAATTGCTATTTGTTAGAAAAAACGCACTAAGTAATATTTATTTCGAAATGATTTAAGCACTTTCCAAAAAAGACTGGAGTTAAACATTTGAAAATAAGAGGTAGATATTTAAAGGGGAACTAGAATAAGCATTCTTTTGTTAACATTTAACAAAAGATTCTCCAATAACATTTTAGGTAATAAACAATGTTTTTTTCTGGGGGGGACTGGTTTAAAAGAGTGGAGGTGCTTATTTGTGAGATTAGGACCCTAGAAGCTGAACTGTGGTTTTCTGGATTCTTACCTCAAGCCTTGTACCCAGCCTAGCTTCTAACATTCCTGGTGGGAAACACTTGGTGCTGCAACCGCCCCTCAGCTTCCCTGAAGACTACAACTATGTAAGACACTATAACAACATCCAGGGCTGAATATGTTTTTAATGCCCCCCACCCTTCAAAATGAAGCCCTGTGGATACTTGAGTGCAAGAATAGCCTTTTATAATTCATTCTGATTATAATAAAAAGTGGTTTCAATGACTTGTTATTTTAAAGCCTAAATTATCAGAGTAATAAACATTTATTGATATGCAATGTCCTTTCTTTTAAATACTAATTTGCATTGTATTACCCTGTAAACTATTAATTCCTTTTTAACTAAATTACTAGCAACCTGGTTTTAGAAGGGATGTTTAAACTTAAAAAGATGTGCTGTTTTGCTACTTCTATTATTAACTGCCATATACTTTATCATCTTATTTTTAGAAATTACAAACTTAAAATAGCCTTAACAATTGATATAGTCCCATTTTTTTCAAATAATTACTTCTTTGTAACCATAAATTATTTTGGCTTTTCATTTTTTATTAATTGTTTTGTATTAATGTGATATTGATTGATGTTCTTTTCCACAAGGGAATAGAAAAGAAATGATGACAGCAAATATAAAAATACAGAGATTAAAGTTTTCCATATATATATGTTCTTGATAGTATGTAAATTTAGGAAGGCACTCTAATAATCTCAGCTGTGTCTTTCCATTCAGGAGCTTCAGGAGCTTTTTCTAAGTGTTCTGATACTTGCATTCTAAGACCATTTTAGGACAATTAATTTTTAGAGATTTTGTTGTTTTGATTACTTTCTAAATAACTTTGATGCTATTTTTATCATTCATTTTTTAAAAATACCTATTTTAAAACATCGAGTATTTTACTATTGAAATGTTTATCCAACTATGTGGTAAAACAGTGCATAAAAGATTAAGATCCAGTTGTGTCAGAAAAATTATTTTTAAATTAATCAACTCTAAAATAACTTACTTTATAGATTAACAACTACATTTTTACAACAAAAAGATGTAAAATTACTTCTGCTTAAAAATAGACATTAGGCAAAATTTTATCAATTCCTATCTTAATAGTAAATAATTCATTAACTTCTTTTGACTTTTTTAAAATACAAAAGTTATTTCTGAATGTTGATCTTAGTTAAATACAAGATTCCTTTCTATTTTTTAAGTATTACAAATTATACAGATACTACAAATATATTCTTTTTCATTTGATGACATTTAATTTGGGGAAATAGCTTATCCTAAAGCACAATTCTATTCATTCCCCTATGGTAAAGTTTTTGCTATTATGTTCTTAGTTACTGGTTTTTGTTTTGTTTTGTTTTTGTTTGTTTGTTTGTTTGTTTTGCCAAAAGGTTTTAAGGACAAAACTCAAATTATGACTTAAAAAAAGAAGAATTTAGCCTATCTCACTAGTTTAAAGAGGTTATTAAGTTTTCCTTAAAACTGATCAAAATTAAAATAAATTGTTAAATATGTTTGGCTCTATTTTTATAAGGCTTTCAAAACAAAAGTAGAAATCCTCTAAATACCCGAGTAAAGTTACATAATATAACAACTATCTAAAGTTATCCTTCCTACTTATTGATGTGTCCTCTATAAGAAAATGTAAAGCCTTATTTAATGAACTTGTCTTTTGGAAATTTAAAATTTTGCATATAATTCACTATTGCAGACATTTTTATGATTATAGACTCTGAAAGATTTAAATTCTTAACTTTATTTCAAATTTTCTATAATAATATTTTTGTGAAATCTGGTTCCTGGCCTACTTGGATGCTTTGACAAATGAGTCTATTTTGGAATTTTTAAACAAGTATAAGACATAAACTTTTAAAATATATTTTAATTTGAAGGAATCAAGAATTTCAGGATTCTGTTTTGATTTTTGAAATAAAAGTATAGAAATAGAAGCGAAAGATAAAAGCACTATCTCTAGAGATGGTTATATCTTCTGACAAGGTCCTGACCAATGTCTAGGGATGGAAGAAGCCACACCATTCTTTTACTTCCACAAAAGGATTATACCCAAGTAAGGCTAGCAAGATCACTGAAAAATACCCCATTTTTACTAAATTTCAAGGAAGGTAAATGTTATCCTTTAATATATTGCATCCTTTAATAATATTCACTATCTGAGAAATTATATGTAAATAATATTCCTCACATTTAAATTCAAACTCATTCCTCTTGTTGTATTCTCACTGTTAATAACTGACATTTCATGTAGTGACTTTAAGGTTTGCAAAGCACTTCAAATATATGATTTTTTATTTGAGGAAAGAATTCAAAGAGCAAGATAACAACTTGTAGATATTTTCATTTCAGTTCAGACTCTTAAATACCTTGAATTCAAAGAATATGGGGGGGAAAAAAACGATTTATAGAGCACCTTAAGAATTGCTAAGCACTTTACATATGTTATCTCTTTTGATGCTTAGAACCTATGAGGTAGGTTCTATTTTGCCCAATTGAGAGATGAGCAAATTAAGGCCAAGAAAGGTTAAGTTACTTGCCCAATGTCATTCAAATACTGTCAGAGGTAGGATTCAGACTTACTTCCTGACTCCAATTCTATGCATTGAATCACCTAGTCACAAAAGTAAAGCAATTTGAAGAGTACATTGGCACTCTGTTGAGTACACTGAGTTGAACTCAATTTCACTCATAATTATCCATGATGATGAATTTTATTTGAAACAAACACAGATTTATTCTGAATTTTTATCCTATAATGGTCAATTCTTCCTCTGCATTTCTATGGTAGTGTCTTGATCACCCTATATTTGTAGTCTTTGAGTAATTTTTTTTTCCCTCCTATTCTCAGTATTATGGCCTCAGTTATTTCCATGTCCATGACCACTTGTTTTTCCCAAAATTCTGGGTATTGTATAAAATAAAACTATGTTCACTTAATAACTAAATCAGCCCTGAAATAATAGCAACTTACAAACCCCTTAATATATATTATCTTATTTGATTCCCTATCTCTGATGTGGATAGGGAAAAGCAAGATTAGGATCCTTGATTTAGAGCCGGAAATTGCCTTTGAGGTCATCTAATCCAACCTCCTCATTTTATAGATAATAAACCAAGAACTAGGGATAATAAGCTGCTTAATTCAAGATTATACACCTAATAAGGAATAGAGATGGGATTCTAACTCAGATTTTCTGACTCCAACCTCAGCTCTCTGGAAATGGAGGACCACAGTCTTTAAATGATACTTGGGATTACACATACCTAATACTGTGGGACTTCAGACCCAACTAGCACTGTTGTACACCAAGAAGGCACTTAATAAATATTTGTTAAATGTAATTGACTTTACACATACATATTTAATTTGTTATTTTTAGATTTAAGTATTAAACTGTCAAAAAGGTGAAATAGTTGTAAATGCCCTTTTAAAACCCCCCACCAAAACTTGTCATTTGCCATTCTGTTTACAACAAAACAATTTAGAATTTAGAATATTAGAACAAGTAGAGAAGGCACATTACAAGACTCTGGTCAATCTGAACATGTGATTTAAACAATCTGCAACACATCCAACAAGTTTTTATCAAGCCTTAGCTTAAGGTGTCAAAGATTGCCTCCCCAGAAATCCCATTTCACTTTGGATAGTTTAATTAGAAGGTTATTTTATTACAAACTCTCTCCCTCACCCAAGTTTTACAATTAGTTCTAGTTTTCCCCTCTGAATCGAAATAGAACAGCTCTAATCCTTTATCCATGTGATAACCCTTCAAAAACTCGAAAAAAGCTATTATGTGTCCACCTAAGTATTCTACAAAATAAAAATTTTCAGTTACTTTCACTGATTCTGTTATACTATGATCACAAGACTCTCTAGTACTATAGTTGCCTTCCCCTGAATACTATACAATTTATTAATGTCCTTCCTAAAATGTGGTGTCCAAAACTGAACATAACATTTTGGATGCGATATGATCCAAGTATAATAAAATATCTTTTTTTTCCTCTGCAATATTTGAGTAGTCATATGATCACAGATACAGAGTTTGAAAGGACCTCAGAAGTCCTTTAACCCAATAACCCAATGAGGAATAGGGAAGTTAAGTTGTTTGCCCAATGCTACATAGCTAAGCTAGGGTTAGTAGTTAGTCAGTCCTCTGATTCTAAATGATATATTTCCCAAAGGTCCGAAAGGAATTCCTTATATTCTTTGATAGGTGTTCCTTTTTGTTGTTGTTAATGACAGCATCATCCTTGTAAACATTCAAGTTTGCAACCTCAAAATAATCCTCATCTTTTTCTTGCTGACTTTTCATGTCCATTCAGTTGCCTTATTGGTTCTATCTTCATATTTCTAGCAGATGTTTACTTCTTTTTACTCACACATCTATCATTTACAGTTCTCGTTCAAGTACTCTACATTTCAGTAAAGCTAGTTTACTTGCTCCCCAAAGTCAAAATTCCATTTCCTACTTCTCTGCTTTCCCATGGATGATATCCCACACATTTAATGTCCTCTTCAACTAGTCTTTAATTTCCTTCAAGTCTCAACTCAGGTACCACAAACTTTTCCCAATCCTCCTACTTTCTCTTCCTCAACTCATCTTGTTTTGTATCTATTAATAGAATGTAAGTTCCTCAAGGTCTGGAACAAGTTTTTAATAGTTTTCCATCTTTTGCACAATATCTTGCATATAGTATAGTTATAATGAATCTATGATGGCATCAATAAAAGTCCTCCCTCCAAAAATGGAGATTATATCTGGACCTGATGATCCCACACAATTCTAGCCATGTGTTCCTATACTACAGGAGATCCATCCAGTCTGTTTAGAGGCTTTCTCACATTATTTTGACATTGAATGGATACCTATGTGGAACAATCATTGGCCATTTGTTTTCCCTTGCTATCATTATGTAACCAGTCCATTTTTTTCACTTATCTACTTGTTTTTAAAATAAATTTTTATTGTCTTAGTACAATCTTATAGTTTTCTTTTGCCCTCTTCATAGACATCCCATAAAACAAAGTGATTTTTTTAAAGGAAAAAATCAGGACAAGCAATTGGTGCATTGAAAAAGTAAAACAAACAAAATCCTGTTCAATGTGTAAAACATATAGGATTCCTAATTCAACAAAGTGCTGGACTTAGGGTATCCTCTCATATCTCTTCATTCAAGTCATGTTTTATTTTTACAATTTTGCCACATTCACTTTTGATTTTTTGTGTGTGATTTATCTCCCTATGTCCATGTTCCAATATATTATTTTCTTGACTCTGCTATTTTTTCACTGCATCAATTCAAATAGATCTTTCCATGCTTCTCTTTATTCATCACATTCATTTCTTTTAGCATAGAAATGCTCTGCTATGCAAAATAAATCCACATAAATCCTCAGCATTTTTATACATTACCAACACAATCCAACAGCAAGAGATACAAAGAGAAATTCCATTCAAAATTCCTGTCGACAGCATAAAATATTTAGGAATCTATCTCCCAAAGGAAAGTCAGGAATTATATGAGCAAAATTACAAAACACTTTGCACACAAAGTCAGATTTAAATAATTGGAAAAATATTAAGTGTTCTTGGATAGGCCAAGTGAACATAATAAAGATAACAAAACTCCCTAAACTAATCAATTTATTTAGTGCTATACCCATCAGATGCCCAAGAAACTATTTTAATGACCTAGAAAAAAATAAAATTCATATGGAAGAACAAAAAGTCGAGAATTTCAAGGCAATTAATGAAAAAAAAAATCAGATGAAGGTGGCCTAGCTGTATCTGATCTA
Source organism: Sminthopsis crassicaudata (assembly GCF_048593235.1). Classification (NCBI taxonomy): domain Eukaryota; kingdom Metazoa; phylum Chordata; class Mammalia; order Dasyuromorphia; family Dasyuridae; genus Sminthopsis; species Sminthopsis crassicaudata. The sequence goes on along the minus strand of NC_133620.1, from coordinate 233,659,296 downwards.
AAACTATATTATAAAGCAGTAGTCACCAAAACCATTTGGTGCTGGCTAAGAAATAAATTAGCTGATCAGTGGAATAGGTTAGGTTCACAGGACAAAATAATAACTGTAGCAATCTAGTGTTTGACAAGCCCAAAGATCTCAACTTTTGGGATAAGAATTCATTATTTGACAAAAACTGCTGAGAAACAGTAAGTTCAAGAGTGAAACAAGGATACCCACTATCACCATTACTATTCAATATGATACTAGAAATGCTAGCCTCGGCAATAAGAGCCGAGAAAGAGATGCAAGGAATTAGAGTAGGAAATGAGGAAATCAAACTATCACTCTTTGCAGATGACATGATGGTATACTTAGAGAACCCCAAAGACTCTGCTAAAAAGCTATTAGAAATAATTCAGAACTTTAGCAAAGTTGCAGGATACAAAATAAATCCACATAAATCCTCAGCATTTTTGTACATTACCAACACAATCCAACAGCAAGAGATACAAAGAGAAATTTAATTCAAAATAACTGTTGATAGTATAAAATATTTGGGAATCTATCTACCAAAGGAAAGTCAGGAATTATATGAGCAAAATTACAAAACACTTACCACAAAAATAAAGTCAGATTTAAATAATTGGAAAGACATTCAGTGCTCTTGGATAGGCCGAGCGAATATAATCAAGATGACAATACTCCCCAAACTAATCTATTTATTTAGTGCTATACCAATCAGACTCCCAAGAAACTATTTTAATAACCTAGAAAAAATAACAAAATTCATATGGAAGAACAAAAGGTCGAGAATTTCAAGGGAATTAATGAAAAAAAATCAAATGAAGGTGGCATAGCTGTACCTGATCTAGAACTATATTATAAAGCAGCAGTCACTAAAACCATTTGTTATTGGCTAAAAAATAGACTAGTTGATCAGTGGAATAGGTTAGGTTCACAGGGCAAGATAGTGAATAAAAATGGCAATCTAGTGTTTGACAAACCCAAACATACCAACTTTTGGGATAATAATTCATTATTTGACAAAAACTGCTGGGAAAACTAGAAATTAGTATGGCAGAAACTAGACATGGACCCACATTTAACACCACATACTAAGATAAGATCAAAATGGGTCCAAGATTTAGGCATAAAGAATGAGATCATAAATAAATTAGAGGAACATAGGATAGTTTACCTCTCAGACTTGTGGAGGAGGAAGGAATTTGTGACCAAAGGAGAACTAGAGATCATTATTAATCACAAAATAGAAAAATTTGATTACATCAAATTAAAAACCTTTTGCACAAACAAAACTAATGCAAAAAGATTAGAAGGGAAGTAACAAATTGGGAAAACATTTTTTACAGCTAAAGGTTCTGATAAAGGCCTCATCTCCAAAATATACAGAGAATTGACTCCAATTTATAAGAAATCAAGCCATTCTCCCATTGATAAATGGTCAAAGGTTATGAACAGACAATTTTCAGATGATGAAATTGAAACTATTTCCACTCATATGAAAGTGTTCCAAATCATTATTGATCAGAGAAATGCAAATTAAGACAACTCTGAGATACCACTACACACCTGTCAGATTGGCTAACATGACAGGAACAAATAATGATGAATGTTGGAGGGGATGTGGAAAAACTGGGACACTGATGTATTGTTGGTGGAGTTGTGAAAAAATCCAACCATTCTGGAGAGCAATCTGGAATTATGCTCAAAAAGTTATCAAACTGTGCATACCCTTTGATCCAGCAGTGCTACTACTGGGCTTATATCCCAAGGAAATACTAAAGAAGGGAAAGGGTACCTGTATGTGCCAAAATGTTTGTGGCAGCCCTTTTTGTAGTGTCTAGAAACTAGAAACTGAATGGATGTCCATCAATTGGAGAATAGTTGGGTAAATTGTGGTATATGAATGTTATGGAATATTATTGTTCTGTAAGAAATGACCAACAGGATGAATATAGAGAGGCTTGGAGAGACTTACATGAACTGATGCTGAGTGAAATGAGCAGAACCAGGAGATCATTATGCACTTCAACAACAATACTGTATGAGGATGTATTCTGATGGAAGTGGATATCTTCGACAAAGAGAAGATCTAATTCAGTTCCAATTGATCAATGATGGACAGAATCTGCTATAGCCAGAGAAGGAACACTGGGAAATGAGTGTGAATGGTTTACATTTTTGTTTTTCTTCTCAGATTATTTTTATCTTTTGAATCCAATTCTTCCTGTGCAACAAGAGAACTGTTTGGTTCTGCACACATATATTGTATCTAGGATATACTATAACATATTTAACATGTATAAGAATGCTTGCCATCTAGGAGAGGGGGTGGAGGAGGGAAGAGAAAAGTCAGAACAGAAGTGAATGCAAGGGATAATGTTGTAAAAAATTACCCATGCCTATGTACTATCAATAAAAAGTTATAATAATAATAAAAAAAGAAATGCTCTGCTACATTCAGGTACTACAATATGTTTAGCTACTACCTAATCAATGAACATCTACTTTGTTTTCAAATCCTTGCTATTACAAAAAAGTGTTGCTATAAATTTTGGTAGTATCTTGGGACTTCCTTCTTATCAATGACTTCCTTGAGGTAAAAGCTCAATAATGTACCAGTATCCTTTGCTTTAAAGAGTATAGATAGCCACATTAGTCACTTTAATTGCATTCCAAATTGTTTTCCAAAATAATTGTTCTATTCACAATTCCACCAACAATATATTCGTATGCCCCTCATCCCACTACTCCTCTGACATTGATTCTTGCCATTTTTGTCATTTTTGCCAATTTGCAGGGTGTGAAGTGAAATTTCAAATTGTTTGGTTTGCATTTTTCTGGTTATTAGTTATCTATAATTTTCTTTTATTTGGCCAAGAATACTTTGCAATTTTTCTTTTGAAAACTTTGTTCATGTCCTTTGATCAGTCATCTGTTATATGAATATGAATGCATATTAGATATATATATTTTGCACATACATATATATATGTTTGTTTTACATATATATATATATATATATATATATATATATATATATATATAATATCAAAACCTTCACATCCAAGGACATCCATTCCCATTATACCAATAAATTTGATCCAAAATTCTTTCTCCCACATTGGACCTCTTTCCTTTTTATCCTAGGTGCATTACTTTTGTCTGTACAGAATCTTATGAGTTTCATTTGACCAAAGTTTTCTGTTTTATCTTTTGTAATGCCCTTGCTATAGTTATGAATGGATCCAACCGTTCTATGGAGCAGTTTGGAACTATGCCTAAAGAGCTATAAAACTGTGTATACTTTTGATTCAGCAATACCACTACTAAGTCTACATCCCAAAGAGATCGTCAAAAAGGGAAAATAAAAATATAGCAGCTCTTTTTGCAGTGGCAAAGAATTGGGAAATTGAGGAGATGCCCATCAATTGGGGAATGGCTGAATAAGCTATGGTATAAGAATGTAATGAAATATTTTATTGTGCTATAACAAATAATGAGTAAGATGGTTTCAAACAAATCTGAAATGATTCACATGAACTGATGCTGAGAGAAGTGAGCATAACTGTATATAGTCATGGCAACACAGAAACACAATAGCTATCTGACTATGATAGACTTAGCTCTTCTCAACAATAGTGATCCAAGACAATTTCAAAATACTTGTGATAAAAAATGCCTCCACATCCAGTGAAAGAACTATGGAATCTGAATGCAGATCATAGCATATTATTTTCACTTTCTTTAAATTTTTTTTTTATTTCTTGTGTCTTTTTCCTTTGGTTCTGATTCTTCTTTTATAGCATGACTAATATGGAAATATGCTTAACATGATTGTACATGTTTAGCCTTTACTGGATTGTTTGCTGTCTTGGGATGGGAAAAGGGAAAGGAAAAAATTGGAGCTCAGAATCTTATAAAAATGAATGTTGAACACTATCTTGACATAATTGGAAAAAATACAATTAAGTGCAAAAAAAGGAATGCTTAAAAATACATCAGTTCATAGCTATGAGAAATAGAAATATATGATCTACTTCTAATTTTTTTTACCATATGATTTTTAATATTAAGGTCACCTATCCATTTGAAATATGTTGCAAGGTGTTGATCTAAGCCTAACTTCTGCAAGACTATTTTCCAGTTTTTTCATCAGTTCTCATTAAATGAAGAGTTTTTCATTAGATAACTTATATTTTCCATTTCATCAAACATTGGATTACTGAGTTCAATTGTTTCTGATTCTCTTTTGTATAATCTATTCCATTGATTTATTTGTATTTTAACTAATCCAGATGGTTCTGATGACTGATTCTTTATAACTTGCAGTCTAGAAGTGTTTTTCCCTCTTCATCCTGACCTCTTTTCACCATTTCCTTTAATATTCTAGATATTTTGTTTTTCCAAATGAATTTTGTTATTATTTTATCAAGTTCTATAAAGTATCCTTTAGGTAACTGGCTGATATAGCATTGAAAGTATTAATTAACTTTGGTAGTAGTGTCATTTTTATTATTGTGACATGGCCTAGCCATGAGGACTTATTCTCCTGGCTATTTAAGTTACTCCTAATTTCTTTAAAAACACTTTGTAAATGAATCTATACAAACTTGTGTATGTTTTCACAGATGGATAATCAAATATATTATGCATTTTGTAGTTATTTAAAATGGGATTTACCCTTCTATTATTGCTTTTTGGATTTCATTTTTGTTATATACAAATAGTTTTGATTTTTGAAGGCTAATTTTTTAGCCTATAACTTTGCTGAAGCCATTAATTGCCTCAACTACTCTCTTTGCTGATTCCCTGGGATTTTCCAAGTCAACCAGCAAATAGATATACTCAGGTTAATCTATTTTTAGGGTTATAATTTCTTCTTTTATTGCTGTGGCTAGCATTTCCAAAAGTATCTCAAATAATTGGGACAGCTAGATGGTATAGTAGATAGAGCACCAGAGTCAGGAGGACCTGAGTTCAAATTCAGCCTCAGACACTTATGCTTACTAGCTGTCTGACCCTAGAAAAGTCACTTTACCCCAATTTCCTCTCATACACACAAACAAGTTTATTATATCAAGTATCAAATTATTATATTAAATAATCAAATTATATAAAATCAAAAAATAAGCATCCTTACTTTACTCTTACATTTATTGGAAAAGATTCTAGTGTATTATTTTGCACATGATGCTTGTTTTTGGTTTTAAAAGGACCTTTGTGCCTATATTTTTTAGAGTTTTTGCCATAAACAAATGTTTTATTTTGTCAAAGCTTTTTCTGAATCTGTTAAGATAATCATGTAGTTTTAGATATTTTGGTTTAATATGATTAATTTTTTATCATTTTCCTACTGTTAAACAATTCTTATATCTCTGAATTGTTATATTATGATTAGATCCAATTTGGCTATAATGAATGATTTCTTGGACAATTTACTGTAATCTGACAGAATTTTATTAAAATTGTTTTTTTATCAATATTCATTAGTAATATTGGCCTATAATTTTCCTTCTGTATTCTTGCCTTCCCTGGTTTAAGATTAAGCACTATATTTGTCTCATAAAATATTTGGTAAGTTTTTTTCTCAAGTTTTGAGAATAGTTTATAAAATATGAGTATTAATTGCCCTTTTAAAAGTTTGATAGCAAGGCAGGTAGGTGGCACAGTGGAAAGAGTACCAGCCCCAAAGTCAGGAGAACCTGAGTTCAAATGTGGCCTAAGACATTTAACCCTTCCTAGCAGGGTGACCTTGGGCAAGTCACTTAACCCCAATTGCCTCAGTAAAAATAAGATAAATAAATAAAAATAAAGCATTCCAATAATAATAATAAAAAAACCAGTTTGATAGTATTTTCCCTTATATCCATCAGAACCAGGAGTTTTTTTCTTTGGAAGTTCTATTATAGCTTGAACAATTTGCTTTTCTTACCAGAACATATCATATATTCATATTTTCCTCCTTCTCTCTTGTCTTCCATAAACCCTCTTATTTTGTAATTTAGTCCCACAAAAGAGGTTGATTTACCTGTAAGCAAGGTGTTGTAAGTCTCTCTGTATAATACTCCAGGTCTATCTTTACACCATCACTTCTGTCTTATTTCTGCTTTCACCCCTGTCTTGTGTACATTTAGAAAGAAGTCTCTTACTGGTCTCTCTGCTTTCTTTCTCTCTTTTGCCATTGCTGTTCTTAACTTCTGAATTCATTTACCCTACCACATTTTTGTTGTCTGGGGTGTTCAGAAAGCAGATAATCTCTTCATGTATGGTTTTCTTTCTAAGCATATTTCGAATTTTTAATTATTAAATGTCTTCCCTTTTTCCCCATTTATTGTTAACTTGAAATTTGCAGTGCAGGAGACTATAGGCTGCTTTTTGAATTCCATTGCTCCTCAGAACACATTATTCCATTTCCTCTTGAAGTTTTCAATGAATCTATAATAGTCTGTGTAATCCAAATTTCTTTTTCTTTGTATTTGAAGATTTTTCACCTAATTTCTTATAGAATGTTTTTTTTTTTTCTCAATGAAGTTCAATTTAATCACTATGTGTCTTGGAATTCGCAACCTTGGATTTTTTTCTCTTTCTGGAAGCAGTCAATGGATTCTTTGAATTGATATTTTGTTTTCTATGTTCAGAAGTTCTGGGAAGTTTTCTTATGTTGTTTCTTGCCTTACGATTTTCAGGGTTTTTTACTTGCTGTGTTGTTCTGGGAGAAATATAGGTTGCCTCTACACATCCTGTCTTTGAGATCAATGTTTTATTTGTTTACAGTATTTCACTACCATCCATATATTGAACCATCAATTACAGTAAATGGTGAAGTTTTGAATGTTGTGGATAAGTTCCCTTACCTTGGCAGTATTCTTTCCAGGGACATCCACATTGATAATAAGATTGACATACACATTGCTAGAGCTAGCTCAGTGTTTGGGAGGCTCTGAAGGAAAGTGTGGGAGAAGAAAGGTATTAGACTGACTACCATATCCACTGTGCTGACCTCATTGTTATATGCCTGTGAAGCCTGGACAGTATACCAGTGCCAAGACAGGAAACTAAATTGCTTCCATTTGAATTGTCTTAGGAAGATTCTGAAGATGACTTGGCAGGATAAGATACCAGACACTATCCTTTCTTAAACTAAACTGCTAAGCATCTACTGCAGAGAGCACAACTCCATTGGGCTGGCCATATTGTTCTAATGCCAAATGTAAACTCTTGCCAAAAATATTATTTTATGGAGAACTTACAAAGGGCAAGCCCTCACAAGGTGGTCAGAAAAAGTTATACAAGGACACCCTCAAGATCTCGCTTAAGAAGTTTAGAATTGATTGGGAGACCCAAGCACAGGACTACCTAGCATTGCATGCCCTCATCAGAGAAGGTGCTGTGTGCTCTATGAGCAAAGTAGAATTGAATTAGCTCAGATTACAAGATGCTTGAAATTAGAGAGTCCACCCCAAATATTTATAGAGATTATTTGTGTCTAACTTGTAAGGAGAAAATTATGAGGTCATATTGGTCTGATCAGCCATAGTCGAGGGACTGTAACTTGACTCTAACATAGTGATACCATTTTGGTCCTCTTTGAGAAGGAAGGACAGTAACCAATTGACTTGAATAAAGAACACATTTTAAAAAACTATTAAATTTTGCTTTTCTTTTTCTAGATTATCCTTCATTTGTATTCTCAACCAATTGTCCTCTCTTTTGTTTCTTTGGTAAGACTAGCAATCATAGATTCAAATTTTTCTATTCTGTACAGACTAAAAATTCCATTCTTTTAAACCTCTCAGGAACAAACAGTATGTTGTGGTTTCAGATTCTCCTCAAATTGCACCAGGTCTTCTGTCTCCTCAAGTTTTCCTATGTTTTGAAAGATTTACTCATAGATGCCTGAACTAGAGGCCAAATTTCCTTATGTTATTAATGTTTTCCCTGTTAATTTATCTATTCATATATATGGTCTTTGAGTTTTCTTCCTCTTGAGGTCTTTGGTAATTTCAGTCTTTTTCCCCTATTGCTCATTTTCTGATTTACTCACCTATATTTGTGGTCCCTCGGGGTGCTTGATCCCAAAGGTTCTTAGCCTCTGCCCTTCTTGGACGATACATGGTTCACGAGCCAAAGTCTCTACCCCAAGTGATTTTTTGAGGGAACAATTGAGAGAACCAAGAATCTAGATGTTTGGTTATTTTCCTCAGGCTTAGCAAAGTGTTGTGCTGTCTACTCTCTCCCACCTCTGGCAACTCTTTCCCCCTTGCTCCCATACAGACACACTCTGCACACATTGTGTCCTGTTCTGTTCCATTTGTTACTCAATTCTCTGGCCAGGCAGTTCAAAGCACAACCATTTTGGTGCTATTGTTGCCTAAGATGATTTCTGTTGTTTAATATTTGTATCTCCCAAAAGTGAAAGGAGGCAGGGAGAGGGAGTGTTAGGGTGTGGAGTTGGGCTCATTTTCAAGGCTAAACACATCTTGCTCCTTTTTTTCAGCTCCTCAACTCTTCCGAAGAGATCTTCTGAAACACAGAATGATGTTGAAGTGCTGGCCATTGAGGCCTCAGTAAATTTCTTCATTTTGGAGCTTGATTTTCCATAGTATTGGAAAAAGGGAGGCATCAGGGGGTAGGTCTATATTTTGTTATGAGCCCATGAGCTATATGGCTAATATAGCCTTGCTGCATGATAGACAGTGGAGGAAAGGGTACTGAGCTAAGTGCTCAAGTTAGATATTAGTTCAGGGATTTTTTTTAACCTTTTTGGGAGGCAGTTCCTAGTGTCCTAGAGCTTAAAGACATCTAAAGTTGCTTTGTTTTAGGCATAAAAATTTCTATTTGGAGAGGATAGAGAGGTCATGAGGATCAAAGAAAATACCTTAGACATCTGGTTGGTCAGGTCCATACATATATTTTTGTTAACAGTTCTATTAATGATTTTTAACATTTTTGTCACTTTTGAATGCACACCTCAATTCTAACCTCACTACCAACAGCCTTGCTTGAAATAGTGTAGTTAAATAAAACAAATAAATGTATTTGGAATGTTTGACAGTGTTTTCCCCACTTTGTAACTCAAGTCCACCATATCTTTTCAGAGAGTAAGGAAGTGTGTTTCATTCTGGTCTAATATCAAAACTTATCACATGGATTCTAATGTCTTTCAACTTTGTTTCCCTTTGCATTTTTTGTAGTCATTATATAATTTTTCTCTTGCTTCTGTTTACTCTGCATCAATTTGAATGTATTCCCAAATTTCCAAAACTTTTCATATTTTTTCTTTTGAAATAATTATATTCTATTATATTCATATATTACAATTATGCAGCCATTCCACAATTCATGGGCACCAACTTTTCTCCATTTTTAATACCACAAAAAGTGCTATTTTTTTTTTAAAGTATTGCTTTTTTTGACTTCCTTGGTATATAACAGTGGTGACAAGTCTGGGTAAAAAGGAAATGTATGATTTAATAACTTTTCTAATATAATTTCAAATTATTTTCCAGAATGGTTGGACCAATTTATAGCAACACTAATAATATACTATCATATTTACCTTTCCACAGCAAATCTAACATTTATTATTTTCCTTTTTTGTCAGCTTTGAAATAACCTCAGTTATTTTAATTTGCATTTCTCTTATTCTTAGTGATTTGGAACATTTTTTTCCAAAAGTTGATAATTTCTTTATTTGAAAATTTCTTCTTTTATCTGTTGATTACTTATATATTAATGAATAGTTCTCATTTTTATATACTTATAACAAATTTCAACATATTATGGATATCAGACTTTTCACACATATTTAATGTGAAGTTTTTTCCACATTTCCCACTCTTTTTATTCTGACTGAATTGATTTTGTTTAAGCAAAAGCATTAAATTTATGTAATTGAATTATCTATCTTTTCTGATAATCTCTATACTTTAAGGATCTTTTTCTTAGCCATCATTGTGCAAGTTATCTATTTCTATAATTTTTCAGTCATGTGACCTTTTATAATTAGGTTTCATCTCTATTTAGAACTTCATAATGTGGTATAAGAAGTTCACCTTCAAAAGAAAAAAAGTTTACCTTAATCTAACTTCTAGCACATTGCTTTTTAGTGTTATATAAATATAAATTTTCCCTAGTAGTTTGTGTAATTGAATTTACTGAACAGTAAGGTACTATATATGATTGGTTCTATACCTTACTAACACAGTTTAATCAATAAATCAATTTTATATGTTTTTAACTATGGCAAGGTAATTTTAATAATCATTGATTTGTAACATAGCCTGAATCTCATTATGCCAGTCATCCTTTATTCCTATTGTTTTTCATTATTTCCTCTTTGTTACTTCAAATGAATCTTGGTATTATTTTCTCTGCTTCTTTAAAATAACCCTAAGGTAGTTTGGTTTGACACTATATTTGAAAATTAATTGTTTTATCTTATTTTTATTATAATGGCATGGTTTAGCCATGAACAATGAATATCTCTTTACTTATTTAAGTATTTCTTTGTTTCTATAAAGTGTTTTGCAGTTTTGGGTAAGAAAATTAGAATTAATTTTTTTTTATCTTTCAGCATTTTCATTTTATTAGTCATAGATAGATATTTTCTATAACTTGCTACTTTTGTTTCATTCAGTTTTTTGAATGATTCTTTAAGAGTCCCTAAGTAAACCATCATATTGTCTGCAAATAAGAATAATTTTGCTTCCATTTTGCCTATTTTTAAAATTTTCATTACTTTGTTTCTATATAGAGAGTTTCTAGAACTATATTAAATACAGTTGACAAGAAAATTCTTTCTTTACCACTAATTTTATTAGAAAGACTTCTGTTGCCATAATATTACAAATAATGCAAGCTCTCAGTTTCATATCGATAGTCCCTAAGGAAAGAAATGTTTATCCCCATATATTGGGTGTTTTTAAAATCACAAATTAGTGTTATATTTTCCCCAAAGGCTTTTTTCATCTATTGATTTAATTATGTGATTTTAATTGTTTTGTTATTTAAAATGGTCTATTATGTTTATAGTTTTTCTTAATTATGTATCCTGAATTCTTTCAGCTGGGCAATATTGAATAATTCTTGGGATATTTTTAAAATTCACCACTCCCTAGTAATTTTTTTCCCCTGAAACTAGGTTTCCCTATATCACCCATACTATAAAGTGCACGAGTAACCCACAGACCCAATCATAGTCCCAACAGACTAGGATTTTTGGACCAATTGACTAAATTTTAACTTGCTTTGCTTATCCCACTTAGACCAGTTCACACCTTTGTAGGGAGCTTGGTGATCTTTGCTTTAGGCTGCTGACCATTTTGGTAGTAGGTACAGAGAAGAAATTAGATTAACATTAGCCTTCCTACAGCTCAGAATTTCTGAACTCAAGTAATCCACCAGGTTCAACCTCCTCAGGAGCCTAAATAACACTAGCTCTCTCTAACCATAGTCTCACAGACAACCTCATTGCCAAGACTAGGGCCTTCTCTAGTTTGGGAAAAAAAAACAGTCACTTTTAGGGCCTTGTCCACTGGCTTAGTTCCACAGGCTTGCCTAAAACAATATCTTTCCAATCCCCTCTGGCTATTATAGTTAGCTATACTCCAAGATCTTCTCCAGCTCAAGGGCCCATCAGAACAAGATCCAGTAGTCTGCCTCCCACTTTCTAAAGCTCTAGGACATTATCCAGTGCCATCGTTTCAAGCTGCTTCTAGACTGGGGTCCCATATCTCCTCTGATTCCCGATTGCCATGAGAAAGCTCTTTCAGTATCTTCTAGGAGACAGCATCCCTACCTAGCACAAGGTACTTGAAGGAAGACCTTTAACAGTCTATTAACATTTCTTGTTCAACAAGTCTCTCTCTAACCATTAATATAGCATGTGGAATCACTCTTAAATAGTAAACTTCCCTTCACTAATCTACTCCCAATTTCAATGATTCTAAGCCCTTAGCTACCAATAGACAAATACTGATGTCCATCTGCAACTACTGGTTTTCTATACTCGTCCTCCTTAATCCATGCCTCACAAACTGTCATTCTAGATCCAAGTACCTCTACCATTTGCTCTCTGGAATACTTGTTCCAAAATTAACATATTTCCATTAATCTTAAATATCTTTCTTACTCCTTCCATCTTCTGGAACTCACTGAGATCTGACTTTCTTCTAAGGACACCTTTTTTTAGTCATTATTGAATTTTCATTCAAACTCTCTTAATTGTTGTGGTAAGGGAATTGGAATACTCCTACTACCACTACTACAGAAATATTTTCTTTGAAGCTCATGATGCCCAGATTTGTTACCCAAGACAGATGGTAGCAGCTATTTATCATGACAACCCTCTTTAGACAGTTTTCTTTTTTCCTTAAAGAGTTTAGTACCTGACTTGTCGTCGTTCTCTCCACACCATCGCTTGCCCTTCAACATGTAACAGCAAAGTTTTTTCAGATATACTAATTTCCCATTTGCTCAATCTATTCAATTTCCATGATTTGCTGCTCTACTTTACCTTAGGTATGAATAGAAATGGCCATACATTTCCAAAAAAACTGGCCAACTTTCTCTCCCCAATTCAATATTCCATTTCCACATTCATTAACTCTAAAATTCCTTTTTCTGTTCAGGGTGTTTTATTACTCCATCCTTATCTGTGCCTTATAGTTATTATCCTCCAGTCAATCAATTAATAGATATTTATTAAACCCTTCCTATATTGCAAGTACTGTTCTAGGCACTGGTAATACAAATACAAGCAAAAAAAAGGCCTCATCCTCAAAGAACTTACATTCTAATTGGGAAAAACAACATGCAAAAAGAAGGTGGCATATTGGGGTGGGGAGAGGAAGGGAAGGTACCTGAGCAGGTCATAATGGAGGAATTTATGTTATCTAATTTCAATTAGTCCTTCATGGCAAAAAGGTAATTATTTTTAATTTTTACTAATCAATTTCATCTCCCCTCCACCCAAAAAAATCCATTTTCCAGGAGTTTCCTCTTCTTCTCTCTTTCTCATCTAATGATACTTAGACATCTTTCTACATTATTTCCTTCAGTCTGGCCTAAAATGAAAAAATGGTTGCTTTTCTTACCAATGCCTACTACCTTTTCCAGTAAAATCAAACATACCCCCAACTCTCATCCCCATTTCTCTCAGTCTTTTTCATTCTTGACTTCTCTGTAGAATTTGACACTATTATTTGCCCTATTATTCCAGATACCTTTTCCTCTTTAGATTTTTGTGACAGTGTTCTCTCCTTGGGATATTGATATCGAGTTAGCTCTAAACCCACTAGGTCACTTGGATTCCAGGTTGCTGGGACACTTGAATATGTAGATACTTTTCTGATTTTTCAGAACTCACAAGATTAGAGTTTCCAATTCTTTCATCAAAAATGGAAAAGAGCAAATGTAGAAGTCAAAGACTATGGGTTACATAGTGGCTTAGGAAGCCCCAAAGAAGACTCAAGACCTTTTCCTTCCCCGTATAGTATTGACCTTAACTCCACTCTTTTGGAGGAGTAACAGCAGAGCAGAGCATCTTTTTGAATGCCTCCAAATCCAGTTAAAGATCAATTAGAACCAGTATATCAGAACCTGTTATAGAATACTTTCACGTATACCAACATCTCTCTAAGACATTTCCATTATAAATCATCATGACTCCCCCCGACACACACACACACACATGCAGAGAAATATATTAAACTCAATAGAGAACCAAGAAAGGATTGAGAGGTAGATTTTAACAAGGAGCAAGGAATTTTTTCTTCTGTATTTTCATTTAGGAAGGCAGTAGGAGAAAGAAGCAATGGTGGTGTCAAAAAAGGAGGAGACATTTAAACATTTTTTGAGATGTACAGAAGAAAAAGAAAGAAGTTCAGAATGAAGCACAAATAGTACAATTTTGAAAGTAATATATAAAATGAAATAGAGATTCATACTTTCATATAAAATCCTCTTTTTGTTTTGCTATGTGTACAATAATGTTCATTTTGGGGGGTTTAAAAATGGAACAAATAAAATTTAAAACTTTCAGTACAGTATTCTGGGGTGTCATGAATATTCGGATCCTGACTCAACTATCCAAATCTTTTTTTTTTTTTTAATTTTTTATTTTATTTTATAATTATAACATTTTTTGATAGTACATATGCATGGGTAATTTTTTACAACATTATCCCTTGCACTTACTTCTATTCAGATTTTTTCCCTTCCTCCCCCAACCCCCTCCCCCAGATGGCAAGCAGTCTTATATATGTTAAATATATTACAGTATAATTTAGATACAATATATGTGTGTAGAACCGAATTTTTTGTTGCACAGGAAGAATTGGATTCAGAAGGTAAAAATAACAGTTTACATTCATTTCCCAGTGTTCCTTTTCTGGATGTAGCTGGTTCTGTCCATCATTAATCAATTGGAATTGGATTAGCTCTTCTCTATGTTGAAGAAATCCACTTCCATCAGCATACATCCTCGTACAGTATCATTGTTGAAGTGTATAATGATCTTCTGGTTCTGCTCGTTTCACTCAGCATCAGTTGATGTAAGTCTCTCCAAGCCTCTCTGTATTTCTCCTGTTGGTCATTTCTTATAGAACAATAATATTCCATAACATTCATATTCCATAGTTTACCCAACCATTCTCCAATTGATGGACATCCATTCATCTTCCAGCTTCTAGCCACTATGAAAAGGGCTGCCACAAACATTTTGGCACATACAGGACCCTTTCCCTTCTCTAGTAGTTCCTTGGGGTATAAGCCCAGTAGTAGTATGGCTGGGTCAAAGGGTATGCACATTTTGATAACTTTTTGGGCATAATTCCAGATTGCTCTCCAGAATGGTTGGATTCTTTCACAACTCCACCAACAATGCATCAGTGTCCCAGTTTTCCCACAGCCCCTCCAACATTCATCGTTATTTGTTCCTGTCATCTTAGCCAATCTGACAGGTGTGTAATGATACCTGAGAGTTGTCTTAATTTGCATTTCTCTGATCAATAGTGATTTGGAACACTCTTTCATATGAGTGGAAATAGTTTTATTTTCATCATCTGAAAATTGTCTGTTCATATCCTTTGACCATTTATCAATTGGAGAATGGCTTGATTTCTTATAAATTAAAGTCAATTCTCTGTATATTTTGGAGATGAGGCCTTTATCAGAACCTTTAACTGTAAAAATTTTTTCCCAATTTGTTACTTCCCTTCTAATCTTGTTTGCATTAGTTTTGTTTGTGCAAAAACTTTTTAATTTGGTGTAATCAAAATGTTCTATTTTGTGATCAATAATGGTCTCTAGTTCTCCCTTGGACACAAACTCCTTCCTCCTCCACAAGTCTGAGAGGTAAACCATCCCATGTTCCTCCAATTTATTTATGATTTCGTTCTTTATGCCTAAATCTTGGACCCATTTTGATCTAATCTTAGTATGTGGTGTTAAATGTGGGTCCATGCCTAGTTTCTGCCATACTAATTTCCAGTTTTCCCAGCATCAACTATCCAAATCAATATTTTTTTTCTCTTCTAAATCAAATATTTTTCCATCACCAGCAAACAATAAGCACAGTGAGATTTTTAATTTTTTAACATCTTTCAATGAATTGTAGATTGTAATGATGTATTCTCTAGAATATCAGTTATAAAAGTCTATTTCTTTCTAGATCTCTAATAAAAAAAAGCTTCAATGTCATGTAGATTATTCTCTTTAAAAAACTGTATGGGTTAGAAAGGAAGCCTTTGATCAGTAGTTGGTGATCTTCCCTCAGTCACTTTTTTTGATTATAATGTTTAAGAACTATTGCACACCTTTGTTATTCTAACCTCTTCACTTACCTTAATAATTGATCCCTCATTGTCAACTAAATTGTGTTCCCTTACATGTGGACTTTGTCTACGTATAATTTTTTTCTTTTAGACCAAGTACTTTTCTTTAGTGATATGACACAATGACTACTACTCCAGTGAGGATTGTCCCCAGCTCATGAAAGTGAGCAGGACAAATGAAATATAACTGAAACAGAATATGTTCATTTCTCCAAGCCAAGGTAAAATCAAGAAAGTGATAGAGAAGTATCCCTTCTTCTGGATCAGATCATGACACCTGCTTTGTGGGGGTATTGTGCGTGATATTCATTCTCAAAGACTACAACTGTTTCAGCTAGTTTAAAAGACACAGGCTGTACCCACTAAACAACCAATCAAAGGAGGCTGGCTACTCCTAGAGTGAGGGAATTCAGAGAAGCAGGGTACCTCCACGTTAGGCAATTTGGGCATGTACAGGTAAGCCTCTTTGCATATGTGTATGCAAAATAGGTATAAATGTAGGCATGTGTATAATGTGACATTATATAGTTAGTACATAACATGATATATAATGTGATATTCATTATATCATATATTAAGACATTTATAAAGTAGACAATCATCAGGGAGAACACTAGTGGTGGTGGGGGGAATAGGAAAGGTTTCAAATCCTGAAGAAAGAGAAGGACTACATGAGACATGGGGAAGGAGAGAAGTAGAAGTAAAGGAGCATAGGGGATAAGACACTGAAGAGGTATGGAGTTTGGAGATGATGTATTGTATGGGAAGAGCACAGACAAGACCAGTTTGGCTAAATCACAAAGGATAGGAGGGTGATGTAATACCAGTGAGACTGAAAAGATAAATGGGAGCCAGATTGTGAAGGTTTTAGAAACTAAACTGAAAATTTTAGTTAATCCTGGAGCAATTAAAAAGCCACTAGAGAAGGGGAGTCACATGGTCAGATTAACACCTAAGGAAAATAACTTTGGCAGCAATACTTAGGGTGTCCTAGAGGGAGGAAAGACTTGAGGCAGGAGAACCAATTAGGAAGCTATGTATGCAGCAGCTTAGGAAAGAGGTGATGGGCACCTGAACTAAGGTAGTAGCTGTGTGAACAGGGAGATGGGGTAAGATGCAAGACATGTTGTATGTGGAAACTAGCAGAATATGTGGGTTAAGGGAGAATGAGGAGTCTAAGATTATGCTGCAGTTATAAACCCCAGAGACTCTAAGGAGTGGTACTTTTAATAGAATATAGGAAGGTTCCGAAAAGGAGAGTGGGGGTGGGAGGAGATAATTCACTTTTGGACATGTTGAGTTTATCTTGTCTCTGACACATCAAATTTCACATGTACTGTAGACAATTGATAATGTGGAACTGAAGATCAGAAGAAAAAGTGGGACTCAGAGATATTTTCATTGTGAATCATCTATAGAAGTGATAGTTAAACCTATGGGAGCTAATGGAGCTGATGGAGGACACCAATCATAACAATTCTGCATAGAAGTGTATAGTGTATAGAGAGGAAAGAGAAAGAGGCTGAGAACAGGACATTGGGAAGTACCTACAGTTAGGAGGTATGATATAAATAATGAGCCAGGAAAGTAGACTGAGAGAGCTGTCACTTAGGTAGAATAACCAGGTAATAGTAGTGTCATTGAAAATTCTCAAAGGGGAAGGTATCCAGAAGAATGGCCTAGAGTTGAGGGTGTGGGTGAGAGTGTTCAACAGTAAACAGTGTCAAACGCTGTAGACAGATCGATAAAGATGTGAACTGAAAAAAAAAACCATCAGATTTGGCAATTAATATTTACTGATAACTTTGGAAAGACAATTTCCATTAAATAATGAAGTCAGGAACCAGATTACAGAAAGTTGTGGGAGTAGAAGTAAAGTATTCAACATAGATAGCTTTTTCTAAGATTTGTGATATTGGAGTCCAATTGTTGTGCCTCCACTGTCCTTGAAGGTGAAAAGTGTTTTGTTACAAAAGTCTTTATGGGTCTCTCATTTTATTTTTTTTTTGTCTGTTTTTTTTTCTAGTTTTATCCTGAAGTAGCTTTAGGGTCATGTTGCTGAGTTGATCTGACTAAGTTTTCTTTAAATTTATTTTTTCACTCTCCTATTTTTCATTGTTTTATGAGATAATGCTGCCCATTATCTTCTTCCATCCTCCATAAGATTTACAAATTAGTTTATATTCTAAACTGCTGTTGTCCTTGGCTGCTATCTCTTTCTTCTTGGCATGAAATGAAATATTACTGGCTCAGGTAGTTAGTAGGATCTTTTGTTCTCTTTGCTATCACAAATGATTTACATTTGTAAAAACTTCTATGCAGAATTGTTATGATTGGTGTCCTTTTTTTCCTATCCATTTCCACTTTCAGCATCAATAACTTGTTTAAATAGGTGATATTTAAGTTGATTTAATTGCACTGCATATCTCTTAGTCTTTTAAGTTGTTTTCTTTGTTTTATATTAATTTGGAGCTCCATTTTTACAAGTTAGTGGACTGGTTCGATTCAGGAATAATTCCTGTATTAGTAATGAATTTTTTTTTTTGTTTCTTAACACATAATTGATTTGATTTTTTGTGATACTGTTTGGTACTTACTATATCCAGTGTTTCCCTGCCAAAATATTTGTGATACAGGCATGAAGTTTCTATGTTGTCTTATATCATTGTCTTTTTTTATTTCTTACTTCTGAACAATATTTTCCAAGATATTTTTCACTGTTCTTCTCATAAACAACGTTTTTCACTGAAATCACGAAATACCAAATTATGTATTGATTTGATTTGGAGCTTTATAGGAAACTCTTCATAAAATTTCTCTACTCCTCGACTTTTGTAACAGATGTTGGCATGGAGCTTACAATTATTTTCATGATGGTCTTCTTGCAAATATTTATTACGAGTACTGCAATATGAAATGAACAAATGTCCCATGAAATGACATTTCATGTTATTTTTGGATACACAATAAAACCAACTCTTTTGCCTCTCCAAGGAGGAACTCTGAACTTTTTTTTTTTTTTTTTTTTTTTGCAATTAACTATGACTTGTCTTTGTTTTTATTTACAGCAAGATTGTCAAGACTGATGTGATTCCATCCCTCAAATATAATTTCTATCCATTGAATAAGGATCCCACATTTATAGTATCAATAGCTAAGTCAATAGATTACCTAAAAACTATGTGATTCTTAATACCTTGTGTCACTTTATTTCAGCCAGTCTGACATGACCGACCACTCAGGAAATGGTAGAAGACTGCCAAAACTGAGAACCTTTTTGCATTTCTTTGGCTTCATATATTTCCATGGACAAAGAATTGATTATCAAGTGATTGACCCATTGATACTTAGCCTTTCTTCCATTAAGGATGAAAAAGACATATTCCAGCTGTTGGGACCAGAATGGAAAACTTTCCATCATGTTAATATCTGAGCTAATGTTTTGCTGGAATAAACTTGTGAAGCCCAGGTCACCTCCAGATCACAATATGACACTGAATAGGTCTCAATACATAGTAGGTACTCAGTAAATACTTGAACTGAATAAAGGGTGATTTTCCTGAATATTATTATCTAACATCTTTAAGTACTGTTTCAACATATACTTTGTTTCAAATAGGAGTGCTTCTTTATCATGTAACTTTGATTAACTCTTTTCTTGCATGTTATTATACATTGGCACCTAATGATCCAATGTTTTATTTTAAAGCTTTCTCTCTCTTTTTTGAATTTTCCTGAATTTTCTTTTTTTGGAACATTTTTTTCAATCATTTACAGACCAAGATCTCCACTAATAAACTAAATCTAGATAAATAAGGAACAAATCTGGAAACTAGTTCCCTGTTTGACCTAGCTCACAGATAGCTAAAACTATGCATTTTTAAATTATGATTAGAACTGTGACATAGAAATGATCAATTTTTTTCTTTTTAAAAAATTATCCTCAATATTATTATCAAATATACAAGAAAATAAGCCAATGGAAGAAATTAAATTGCAAGATTAGCAGCAGAATGATATATTTTTTTTCTTTTTATTCAATTATTACTGACCATCATCTACTAAAGTATTATTTTAATAAAAAATCAGAACCAGAATCAGAACTTATTCAGATCTAAAATATATTTCCTAGTTTACAAAGCCCCTGAATGCTCATGCTCATGCTCATGCGTGCGTGTGAGTGCGCGCACACACACACACACACACACACACACACACATACACACACATCAAGTGGTAATTGATATATTATCTTTTAAAAAATCTACATGTGAAAAATTTTAATCCAATAATTGTGGTTAAAATAATTTATGGACACTACTACCATTCCATAGTAGTATATTTCCAAAGTATACATCTAAGATTATAAGATAGATACTTTGAGAAACTTGATTCTGACTGTGGAACAGAATCATTATGGAAGATTCCAAAACAAATCATATCCTGATATGGAGAATTATTTTCTTAATTACTACTTTTCAGACCTTACTTCTTTTTAGCTAATAGTTACATAAACCAAATCATTTCTTTTTTTCAGTCATCCAGATTCATATGAGGTCTCTTTTCTCTGTCTCTCTGGGGAAACACATTCACCTTTTCATGGAAGAGAAGTAAAGAAAAGCAAAATTAAAACTGCCATTCTATTGGCAGCAATTAACTTCTTTCCTGAATAGTCATTTTACTGTTCCTCAAGAGCATTTCTGTTTTGAGGTACCAGGAAGAATCAGAGCCAGTCACTCCCTTGGAATACAGGCTGTTAGAAAAACTGGAAGAGACCCTGAAGATCATCTAATTCAGAGATCTAAAACTCAAGGCGGGATGTGCTAATCCCAGGCAATGCATCCTACATGGGGCTGTGGGATGGAAATACTGGAACTTACTTTGTGCTTATTTTTATCTAAAAAGAGGACAAAAGTTTTACTAATATTTTACACATATATACATATATATGTACATGTGCCATACATACATCACATATGTACACATGACATGTGTTTAACATGTACATTGAATTATGTATCTATATAGAAAGATTCAGAGACAGAAATACTTATATCCCCTCTCTGTCCATATGTTAGATAGTCATGTGTCATACCCTCAAGTAGCTACAAAAACTGGGAGAAGTATGTTGTTGGGAGCCCTGTTTTAGTATTGCAGTTCAGTGACATTCAATTCTTTGTGATCCCATTTGTGATATTCTTGGCAAAGATACTGGAGTGGTTTGCTGTTTCCTTCTCCAGTTCATTTTACAGATAAGGAAACTGAATCAAATAGGGATGAGTGATTTGCCCACTGTCACATAGCTAGTAAGTATCTGGAAAGATATGAAGATGTATATTCAGAGTATTCTGTTCCCCAATTTGGAGCTTGTATAGAAATTCTAAAACTAATTCTGGTCTGTCAATGATATGATGAATAGAAAAGTTATCATGTGGCTATATAGCTGGAACTGGGGTATATTCAAAAGGCACTAATCAGCTAGAGTATTCTGACTTTCTCTACTGTTGTTCAATAAGAGAGACTATGATGTAAAAGAAAAGGATATTGGACCCTCTCCATCTGAGACCAATATGTATGTATAAAAATATTTTTTTACATAAGACTAGAGGTGGAGTATTAACAAATAGGGTCAACTGGACAGACTTTTTAGAGAAAGTGACATTCTGAGGAGCTAAAAACAGTTGTTTTTTCATTTTGTCAGTGTTTTCAGGGCTGAGGGGAAAAAAAACTTCAAACTACAATGAAATGTGAGTTAAATAAAATTATATTTTCCCACTTTTAAGTTACTTTATTGCTTTTTAGGCATGGTATTTTGTGAGCTGTGATCATCATAATGTTTCTGTTTTAGGTATGAATGTCACAAAAACAAAATATCACAATAAACTAAACTTAGAACTACACCTTCAAATTGCTGCATTATATAATGCTAACCTAAGGTTTAAAAAATAGAGCAAATGCAATCACATGACTCTCTCTAAAATATTAATAACAATTTTAGTGAGGACAGAAAAAATTTTGTACTGTGCATCAGAAACTAAAATTAATATTTTAAATTATTGCTTCTTTCATTCTTTTCCATTTCTATTACATTAACTCATTTTTTTCATTTCTATTTTTGTATGTTTTATAATGTACCTATATAACACTCTAGCAAATGGATATAATTTATAAATAAATGGGCACACCTGAGGAGAGTGTATTCAGAAATTTTTTTAAGTAGGAAAATGATCAAAAAACTAACCCCTTTTGATGCAGTTGAGAAATAGGCTACTGAACTTTTACTTTTATTCCTGACCAAGTTCTATTATATATTGTTAAAATAATTAATATTATTAATATAATTAATAATAAATATAATTAATAACATCTGAAAAAGGAAGAGGTGATCACAAATATATAGGATGGCTTCATCAAGGGGACATTGTTTTCTGAAACCTCATTTTCTTTTTTTAACAGGGTTATTAAACTGATCAATGGGGGGATTCCATAGATCTATTGTTCTTAAACTTTTTGTATTCAGGCCCTCTTTATATTTCTAAAAATCATTGGATACTCCAAAGAGTTTTGGTTTTGTGGCTCATATTTGTCAATATTTACCATAATAAAAAATTTCTTTGTATTATTATAAAAATAATTTTGACTTTCTGAGTTCCTGAAAGGTTTTGAGAACCCTTTGAAACAGCTTTGAGGAACACTATTATCAATATTATCCACCTAAATTTCACCTACACTATGACAAAATCTTTCAAACTCTTGTAAAAAAATTGGAGATAACCCCTAGGAAAACTAGAGCAAGGAATAATAATTATGGGTTAAGCTCAATATTGTTGTAAATGAATGAATATTGATTAAATATTAGAAAAATGACTATAGTGTATATAGTTTAAAATATTCATTATAATAAGGTTAAATTTATTTTAAGAATTCAGGGACAGTTAAAAATTAGGAACATTGTAAACATAATAATTAATTTTAATAACAAAAACAATAGAATTCATGTTATTCTGAGAACAGGTGTCCAAAAAAGTCATCAACAAAATATAACATTGAGACACACATGTGTGTATATCCATGTGTTTATATGTATATATGTTGTATATATACATACACACATCATATTAAAAATAAATCTGTCCTGAATATTATAAATGGAGAATTTCAGAAATTTAATGCTAGAATTAATCAAAGCAATGAATAATTTTGGTAAAGTAGAAAGTATTAGAGAAACTCACAAAATCATTACTCTTTCTGTTGCTTGTATTTTTAAAAACTAGCAAGAAGAGATAGAAGAAAAAATCTTTCAAAATAGCTACAAAATATATTTTAAAATCTGATATTGAATTTGCCAATACACCCTTAGGACTCCCATGAATACAATTATAAAACACTCTTTACAGAGGTGTTAGTCATCCCATGGCAGCATTGTGACTACGGTAACAGCCAGTTCTGCCCATCTGTAATTCTCTTCAAGGCAATCAACTCCTTTGACACTGCCATCACTCTAGTGCTGGTCCTCATCACCACCATGCCTGAGCTATTGCAATAGTCTGCTGGTAGGTTATCTACCTCAACTTTCTTTCCACTCCATTTCATCTTCCATTCAGCCACAAAAGTGATTTTCCTAAAATCAGATATGGGCCTTATTTTATAAAGCCATCCTATAGACACAAGACAATGTTATACTTTTCTCTGTCCTTCTTCATGAGTCCTTTTAGGCTAACACACTCAGACATGACCAGGAACCCTGACAAAGAAGTTTCTTAAACAGATGGTCGAAGTTGGGAACTACACTAGCCTCTTCAGCCATGGTTGGTTTAGCCAAAGCCATAAGGACTGTTTCCAAGCAGTAACATCTGTGGTCACTAGAAACAAGGACTATAGATATTTTGGCCATTTCTGGACACACATCAGGGTAGCACCTGATTGTGAATGACTACTACGCTTAACTGGCCAGTATTTTAGGAGGGAAGCATTTGGAAACATTACTGGGATTCTCATTGCCATAGCTGAGATAGGAGTTTTTGTTATATTTTAAGGAAATGCCAGAATCATGTGTGACATCTGGATGTCAGCTGTGCCCTAACATGAGATTCATATAATATTCTACTAAAGGAGAAAGGGATGCTATGTTCATGCCTGCCATTTCTAAAATATGGGTTACAGAAGGCCAACATAAAAGCTGATGAAATGAGGAGACACACCTCAAAGTCAGGGCTATCCATTTCCTTTATTCTCCCTTTGCTTTCCCTCCAATTCCCTTTGGAATTTTCTTTGAAATTCTTTTATACTTCTAGTCTGTCTTTTTTTTTTTTTATTATTATTATTCCATTTTCTTCAATCTCTTGTTATCTCCTGCTTACTATACCTTATCTCCCAATGGCCTGAGAAATGGTCTGAGAAAAGTGTATGTGGTGTGTGTGTGTGGGAGGGGGATGTGTGTGTATATATTTTAAAAGGTAGGAAAAACAATACATAGAGGATGCCAGTTCTAAAGGATAGTGTTTAAGGATGTCACCTGAATCTTGATAGCAGATGTAAGAAGAGTCTAGCTCTATGATTTTATCTGTGGACATTAGAGACAGAATTCATTTCAATTTGACAAACATCTTAAACTGATTGCTATGTTAAGGACTGTGATTTCATCATTGTAGGGAGTTCCAGTGTTGAAATTTCATCCATTAATCAATTAGCCAATGTTGATTAAACACCTAACATCTGTCTATTATATTAAGGCCTGTGATTTCATTAGTCTAGAGAATTCCCCGTGTTTAATTCCACCCAACAACCAATTAATCAATCAACAAGAGTCTGTTAAGATACATGATTGGCCCTAAACTGGGTGCTGCAAATACAAAAAAGAAAGTAAAAAAGCCCTACCTTTGAAGAATTTATATTCTAACTAGGAGAGAGCATGTATATTTACATGACAATATAAAGTAAATACAAGTTGATAATGAAGAAGGAGGCACTTTTGGTGGATTTGAACTGAGCCTTGAGTAATTTAGAGATTCAAGAGATTGTGGTGAAGAGAGTGCATTCAGAGCATGGAATACAGCCTGTATAAAGGCATGGAATTAGGGTATAGAGTGCCATGTATGAGGAATAGTAAGAAAGTCAATTTAGCTGAACCATTGGGTATATGGGAGGAATTAATGTGCAATTATAAACTTAGAAAGGTAGACTGGTGCCCAATTAGGGTTTCCAGGGTCCAGTCAAGGGGAGATAAGGGCCTGACCTATGGTGGTAGTTATATGAGTAGAAAAGAAAGAATAGATGCATCAGCATTTAAGAAATTTGCCAGAAATACTGAGAGATTAAATAATTTACCCTTGGTCAACCAGCTAGTAGTTATCAGAAGTAAGACTTGATTTCTCTGTAAATAGCATTATCCACCATGCCAAACTATCTTACTAGTGAAATAATAGATTGCTGCTATCACTCCTTCCCCCCAAATAGTCAAGAACTTTGGGGCACAAAGTTAGAAGTGAAAAACAATCACTGCCTTCAAGAACTTTACATTCTAATCAGCACTTAGCACAGTGTATTGTAGTGGACAATAAGTATTTATTGACTGACTCATCAGCTTGGGTCTGGTACAGTGTAATAAGGATATTGGAGTTCGAGAAACCTGATGTCAAATTCTGCCTTTTCCAACTTATGTCTATGTGATCCTAGGCAAGTCATTTTCACATCTCTGGGTCTCTATTTCTTCGTCTCTAAAATGGACATTGGATTACAGGACTTCCAACATCTCTTCTAAACAGAAAAGTATGATCCAATATAAATACAACATGGAACCATAGACTTAGAGTTTCAAGATCTGCTAGAACAACTCCCTCATTTTACAAATGAGGAAATGGAGGCCCAAAGACATGAATAATAAGCTGCAGAATTGGAAATGAACTTTGATTCTAAATCTAGTTCTTTATCTAGTCTCTCACACTGTTCCTTGTGTATACACATTTTAGTAAACACAAAGTAGGAAGGCTTGAGGGCAAGGAGGATCAGAGACAATTCTCTAAAAATATTTGAAGGAGAAAGTGAATTAGCAATCAGGAAAGTTTCCTAAAAAAATGTAATACCTAACCTGAGTCTAGAAGGAAATAACAAATTTCTGTAAGAAAAAGATAATATGGTTTATATGAATGAATTGATATGAGAGCAAATAAATCAAGTTTAGTATAAAGTCAGTGGGTCAATTTGGCTAAAATGTAGAATATGTAAAAAAAAAAAAAAGATGCAGTATGAGATAGATTGGAAACTTAGGTTGGGACCATATTACCAAATTTTAGTAGTAGGTGTTCTCCTAAGGATTATCCACTACAACTTTATATCGATATATATGAGGAAATTGGGGTGGAAGGACCTCGATTAAATGACTGGCCCAAAGTTCTGCAGCTCCCAGTTGCAAAATAAAGCCGAGAAGTCTGACTCCTAATCCACTGTTTCATTCATTATACCATATGGTTATTAGCAAAGGATAAAATTTAATTTCACCAAAGGCAATGATGATGGCAGTATAATTATGGTCAGGTTTTCATTACCAAAGCAAAGAACTAAAGCAATTGTTTAAATAACTGGTGCCATCCACTCTCTCTAACCTTTTTTTTTTTTTTAGTTGTAATATTCTTTTTTCTGTCTTCCATGATGGATTCAACTGCATTCCATTTCATACACACACACACACACACACACATACACACACACACACACACACACACACACACACACACACACACTTAAAAGCAGAATGTAATCAAGAGGCAACAAAATGGTTAAGGGAGAACCGGAAAAAAAAATTAAAATCTATTTCTTATGGTTAGAGACAGCTAGATAGGACAGTGGATTGAGCACTGGATCTGAATTTAAAACTTGCCTCAAACATTTACTAACTAAATGAATGTGGGCAATTTCTTAACCTCTGTATGCCTCAGTTTTCTAAACTGTGAAATTAGGGTGATAATAGTACCCACCTCACATAGTTGTGAGGATCAAATGAGGTGATATTCATAAAATTCTTAGCACAATGTCTGGCACTTGTAGATTTTTATTAAATGGTTGTTTCCTTCTTCTCTTATAATTAGGAAAATAGAATATTATGGCCATGGGTTCCTAATGTCTAGTGAGGAAAAGTCCAATTTCCTTAGCCTGACAGATAAAGGTTTTCACAATTTTGACTCTAATATATCTGGATATATATCCTTTTCATAATATTGTGGTTCACCAATCTTTAAATATTCTGAATCTTTCCCTTCTCAATGCATTTGTTTATGGGATGCCAGAAACTATTCTTTCCACACTTCTTCATCACTAGCTTTTGACTTTAAGATATCTCTAATTCCACCTCCTGTGTGAAGCTTTTCCTTGATCTCCTTGTCACCTCCCTTAAAAGTAGCAAAAGGTATATTTCTTATCTACCCTATTATATTATAAGCTTCTTGGGCCTAGGAACCATATCTTACTTTCGTATCTCCCAGTATCTGGCCCAAAAAACAAAGCTGGAACCAGGTGCAGTGCAATGGACTGCTCTGGACTAACACAAAATTGGGCATTCAAAACATGGTTCCTCAAATTGGATAAGAAATACTTTCAAGAAATTAAATGAGCTGGAACCTAGTGCAGTACAATGACTGCCTAGACTAATACAAAATTGGGCATCCAAATCCTGTTTCCTCAAACTGGATAAAATTACTTTAAAAAACTAAATGAGGTTCTAGAATCAGTAAAGAAACATTTATCATTAGTAAAAATAAAATTGATTAGTAAAACAAATTGATTTTTTAAAAGTCAGCATTCTGGAGAAAGCTGTGAGAAATTTAGATAAAAGGATGAACTTAGTAGTAAATTAAATTCTTAAGATGGAAGGTAAATCATCAATAACATATTATGATGAAAAGACAACTCAAGAAAAGACTAGAAAACTATACAAGCAAAGATAACAGAATTAGAAAACAGAATTTAGAAAGATCATTTTAATCATTGGATAACCAAAAATGCAGAGAGGAATATTCTAACCACTGTTTACAGGAAATCAAAAGAAAATTTCCCAGATAGAATCAAATAAAGGTGCTAAATATAGATTAATAGTTTTTACTAAATAGCCTCAGAGAGAAATGTTAGATTTGGCTAACCCCAATACCTTATAATCAGTCTAGAAAACTCCATCATTAGAAGATTTCGTAATTGACCAAGAAGAGGGATTCTAATATGAATCATAGAGAATTGTTTATTCAACACAAGAAATACTAAAAAAGAAGAAAAATGATTTATAGAAAATTTTGTTTGCACCTCATTTTTTTTTTTGGAAGAAGACCGATGATATCATGGGGTGATGTTGACTCAGGAAGTGAATTGGAATTAATTGGATTGGAGGCAGAATTGCATCAAGTTGTGAACCTCACTCTCTCTTCCAGTCATCAAAATCCAGTGGCAAGACAAAAGTCAGGATGACTGGCAATGGCCCTAGATGCAACGGATGACCTTGGTATCTTTGATGTTTGACTGAGCTCTAAGTACTTTACATTTCCTGCTTCACTTCCCTTCACGGCCATTTAAACAAATTGTTCTCATTCAGCCATTACAGTGGGGAAAGTCTTCACCTGCTTGGGGTATGCATCTCCTTAACTCACTGATAGGTTTGAGGGTAGCTATGAGCAGAAGTGGGGTTAGTCAAAGAGTAAAAAAATCCTCCCTAAGCATTCCTCATATACCATTTAGATTTAAAAGGGTCTATAAAGACCACTTAACCATCCCCTTCCTACCCTTCCTACACTCTAACTGTTTTCAAATAATGAAATTGAGGCTTATCAAGGTAAAGTGACTTATTTATGGATAAACAGGTAATAAAGGGCAACTCTGAAATTAAATCCATTTTCTCTGACTCTACATGTATTGTTTATTTCACTGCAATATGTTGCCCCCACGTTGTACTTCACCTCTGAATCTTCTATCCAACTAAATTAGGAATAATACAGAAGATTGAAAAACCCAACTCTTTAAAGCACCTACAGCACTTTTCAAATATTTTCATAAGGAAAAGGTATCCTGCAGAAATTCTTTACCTATAAACTAGTCCAGAAATAAGCCTCCAAGTAATTCCTGAGGGGAAATATGCCCAGGAGGAACATTTGATATGTAAATCAAAGTTGAACATTAAATAATGACAGCTTTAAGATGCTGAATTGCTAAATAACTAGAAAGGGATTTCATATAAATGTTGTAGTATGTGAATAAAACAATATTGGAAGTATTATGAATTGATATTGTTTGAAAGGGTGCAGGGATAGTTTCGGGTGAGAAATTTATTGTGAATGTTAGTAAAGAATCAAAAGCCCTACCCGAGTAGGCTATAGAAAAATAAGTATCTTAATGAACTAGAGTTGTTTATTGGTTATTGTTGCTGTTGTTTGTCCTTCATTCTCGAAAAGGACCATGATATCAGGGAGAGGATACAGTGACATACAACTGAATTGGATTTCAGTGAGGGAGGGATGTGCAAGGTCATCTGCCTCACTTTCCCCTCCAGAGCCATCTGGGTCCAGGGCAAGAGACAGGTCAGGACAACTGGAGATAGCTCTGGAGGAAATAGCTCTGGAAAACAATTTGGAACTATGCAAAAAAAATTAGTTACTAAGCTGTGCACACTCTGTAGTGATCTGCAATGTGTTCCAGAATTGGAGATATTCATGTGGGGAAACAATCTCAGGAGGGAAATTACATATAAATGTTTCAAAGGGTTAGAGAGGTCTCAAGGGCTGGGAGCAAGATCCAAAGGTCTCAGAATGACAGAAGTGTTATTATGGCTCTCATATTAGAACTAGGAATGTCAAGACGACAGAGATTTGACTAAACGATAAATGTTCACCAACATTTTGAATGACAACTAAAAGTCAGAAATGGACTAAGGGGATGGAAGGAAATATGAATCAAAAAATGAAAAGGGAAAGATGATTGAGAAGACAGATTCTTTGGTTGTGGATATCACATATTCTGGTTAAGTGAGGTCTTAGAAAAGAAGATAAGATCAGAGATCTGGAAGAAAGTTCAGAGGCCATCCAATCCCACTCTTCTTTTCTTACAGATGAGGAAACTGGCTCAGGGACTTTAATAGACCTTTCCAAGGCTAGACTTCAGAGAACATGAGTAAGCATCCCACATATAAGATAGGTGACAGACTAAAAGTGCAGGATGAATTATATGATTTCAGACATGATTTGTTTTACTGGACTGTGTTTATTTGTTACAAAGAAGGGCTTATTTGTGTGTGTAGGTGGGGTAGAGAGAAAGGGCAAGCTAATATGTAATGTTAGCAGTTTCAAAAATATCAATAAAGTAATTTTTCATGCATAGAAGAAAATAAAAAATGCAGGAGACACAAACAGAGCAATTTTGTTACTCTCATAAAATTTAATAAAAATTTTAAAATTATATGTAAGTTTAGTTTGTATGTAATTCTTGTTTTTTGTATGTTGACATGTTTATTTACCAATGAATGTTAAATTCATAATAAAAAATAAAATTTATTAAAAACAAAAACAAATCCTTCAGGGGCAATTGAATCAATATGGAAACGAAGCTTAAACTCATGGGTGTATGTAAGGGTGAATATCTATGCAAATTTGTAAAGACTGGGATCCTAACTGGGATTATGAGTGGATACCATTGTAAATATCTATGTTTCTATATACACATGTAAGAATGAGATTGAACTGTCTAAAGAAAACTAAATCATATCTTGCATGTTACTAACAAGATAAAGATTATAGCTGAATATAATAGAGGAGAAACTAAACTTAACAATTATAGAATTGAGTATTAACAGATAAAATTCACCCATAAAAAGAATGAGTTACCTAGTGGTTAAAAACATAATACTGAATAGCATGTTAACTAAAGGAAATATAGCTAAGATAGAAAGACATGAAAATACACTAGCCTTGTCCATATCCCTCCAGGGAGAGACTCATAGACTCCTGCTATGTCCAATGGATGAGAAAAGAAAACTGGTAGATAGTAGATCACTCTTTTTTAAATTAGAGATTAATCTAGTGTTAAAAAGGATTTAGGCAAAGATGAACATAAGTAGTCCCCAAAACTTGTGGTAGAAGCTAGTCTATAAAAGATTCCCCTCCTCAAGTCTCCTAGTGTCAAGAGATCTTATGTCAAAGGAAAGTCCCAGAGCCCTGTGGCAAGAGGGAGCTCTCAGACAGAGCCTCATTAAAGAGAAACCCTCAAATACCTTAAAGGAGGGGTATATTCTAGACCACCATAATCAGCACCAGTTAAGTCCTAATTTTGCCATTCAGTTGTGGAACTTGATCCAAACATAGGCCTTTAACATAGATGGTGAGGCAGAAGAAATGAGCAAATCATGGGAAGCATATAAATATCATGAAAATATATTTTAGTTTTGAGAGATACTCAGGAAAAAATCCTAACTGGCAACCTTACAATAAATCCAGAAAGATAAAAATATACTTGTCATAAAAACTATAAGCGTCTTAAGAAGAAATAAAACAAGAGAAAATAAAATGGAATAATTAGGAAGAAATGAATGGCAAATGGGATTGATGCTTTAGAAAAGATAATGGAAAAATCTCACCCCAAAATTTTATGCCCTGAAAATTAGAATGGGTCAAAGAGTACCTCTCAGACCTGTGGAAGAGGAATGAATTTATGTGCAAAGAAGAACTAGAGATCATTATTGATCACAAAATAGAAAACTTTGATCACATCAAATTGAAAAGTTTTTGTACAAACAAAACTAATGCAGATAAGATTAGAAGGGAAGTAACAAAATGGGAAAACATTTTTATAGTCAAAGGTTCCGATAAAGGCCTCATTTCCAAAATATATTGAAAATTGACTCTAATTTATAAGAAATTGAGCCATTCTCCAATTGATAAATGGTCAAAGGATATGAATAGACAATTCTCAGATGAAGAAATTAAAACTATTTCTAGCTATATGAAAAGATATTCCAAGTCATTATTAATCAGAGAAATGCAAATTAAGACAACTCTGAGATACCAGTATACATCTGTCAGATTGGCTAGAATGACAGGGAAAGATAATGCACAATATTGGAGGAGATGTGGGAAAATAGGGACACTGATACATTGTTGGTGGAATTGTGAATACATCCAGCCATTCTGGAGAGCCATTTGGAACTATGCTCAAAAAGTTGTCAAACTGTGCATACCCTTTGACCCAGCAGTGTTACTATTGGGCTTATAGACCAAAGAGATCTTAAAGAAGGGAAAGGGACATGTATGTGCAAGAATGTTGTGGCAGCCCTCTTTGTAGTGGCTAGAAACTGAAAACTAAGTGGATGCCCATCGATTGGAGAATGGCTGAATAAATTGTGGCATATAAATATTATGGGATATTATTGCTCTGTAAGAAATGACCAACAGGATGGTTTCAGAAAGGCCTGGAGAGACTTACATGAACTGATGCTGAGTGAAATGAGCAGGACCAAGAGACCATTATATACTTCAACAACAACAATACTTATATGATGACCAGTTCTGATGGATTTGGCTATCTTCAACAATGAGATGAACCAAATCAGTTCCAATAGAGCAGTAATGAACTGAAGCAGCTACACATAGTGAAAGAACTCTGGGAGATGACTATGAACCACTTCATAGAATTCCCAATCCCTCTGTTTTTGTCCGCCTGCATTTTTGATTTCCTTCACAGGCTAATTGTACACTATTTCAAAGTCCGATTCTTTTTGTACAGCAAAATAACTGTATGAACATGTATACATATATTGTATTTAATTTATACTTTAACATATTTAACATGTGTTGGTCAACCTGCCATCTGGGTGGGGGGAGGAGGGGAAAAATTGGAACAATTGAAACAGCGATTGTCAATGCTGTAAAATTATCCGTGCATATATCTGCATATATTTAATTAAAAAAAGAATGGGTCAAAGAGAAAACAATGACATGATTTTAAAAAATGAAAAGGGGGCAGCTAGGTGGCACAGTGGATAGAGCACCAGCCTTGAATTCAGGAGGACCCGAGTTCAAATCTGGTCTCAGACTCTTAACACGTCCTAGCTGTGTGACCCTGGGCAAGTCACTTAACCCCAGCCTCCAAAAAAAAAAAATGAAAAGAAAATCAAAAGATTGGGAAAAAGAAGAAAATTCAAGAAATATCATAAAAAGATTTAAAAAACAGGGCAAAGAAAGATAATCTAAAAATTATCAGACTATTTGAAAATCATAACCAGCAAGAGTTATTACCATATTTCAAGAAATTATAAATGAAAATTTCCCAGAACTTATAGAATGAGAGATTATATTAAAAATATTACTTGCCAGTGACCTTCTAAAAAGAAAACTCAGTGAAAACTGCCAGGAACATTAGAGTCAAAATCCAAAGATTTTAAGTCAAAGGGAAAAAATGCTATAAGCAGTAGATGCTTAAAAAAATATTAAGGAGCCACAATAAGGATCACATGGGATTTGACAGCTACTATAATAAAAGAGAGAAAATCTTGGAATTCCAAAAGACAAGTAGCAAAGGCCTATAGTTAAGAATAACCAATTGAGAGAACCTAAGTATAATCTTCTAGGAAAAAGTAGACTTTAGAGAATGTATAAGCATTCCTGACAAGATCAGAACTAAGTAGATATTTTGAAATAGAAATACAAAGAGTTAGGAAATGTAGAAAAATATATGTTTGTTTAGTTGGAAAGTCTTACTTACATGAGGATGAATTATTCACATCTTAATAATGGAAAGAAATAGATGTCTTTTTAGAATCCTAATATATGACAGAGAGTCTGTGTGGATGGTTTTAGAAGACAAAAACAGAAAAGATAGCATACTCTATTGGGGAGGAAAGAAGGAAAAAAAGGAGGGAAATTACTATTTTATAGTAAAGGTATATAAAATCAATACTATATGATAATGGAGGAAGGGGCAGAGGGAAAGAACAGCCCATTAACTTCATTTCATAAAAATCAGATAAAAAAGTTTTTTAATAAAGTTACTTGTACCTACCTCTAATACACACACACACACACACACACACACACACACACACACACACACACACAGATCTGGATTTTTAGTCAGGAAGATGTATAGGCTTTTCTGATAAGGACAAAGTAGTGATACTAATTATCACCACTACTATTTAACATAATTCTGGGAATAATGGCTATAGCAATAAGACCAGAAAGAGAAATCAAGTTAATGAACATAAGCCAAAAAAAAGGGCAACAATTTTGCATGTTATCTGCAAAATAACATGATAATTTACTTAGAAAGACATATTTAACTAAATATCAATTGAAACAATATATTCAGCAAAATTTCAAGAGAGAAAATAAATTCACAAAAAATTAATATTCCTCTATGTTTGGGTCCTTGTATACCAAGACATACCTAGGAACTATATGACTCCAACTAGAAACACTCTGCAGAAACAAAAATGCACTTAAAAATGGGAGAAATATTAATTGCTCAAGGACAGGTCAAACAAATATAATAAAAATGAAACTGCTACTTAAATCAATGTACTTATTCAATGTCCTTCCAATCAAACTACCAAAGGATTGTTTTATAGAGCCAAGAAGAATAAGGAAATTCATCTGGAGAAAGATGAGATCAAGAATCTCAAGGAAAGTAATGAAAAAAATGAAAAGAAAGTGTACCTACCAGTACGAGATCTTAATCTGTAGTACAAAGAAATAAGCATCAGAATGATTTGGTGCTGGTTAAAAAATAGAAAGGTTGATCAATGGAACAGATTAGGTACATAACATTCTGAAGCAAACAAATAGTAGCAAACCCAACCCAAAGTAAACTCAAAGACCCCCAAATTACCAAATGTCCATATCCTTTAACTAGCAAAACCCAGGCCTATACAGTAAAGAGAGCAAAAAAGAGAAAAAAGACCCAAATTCAAAAAAGTATTTATGACAACTCTTTTTAATAGTAGCAAAACAAACCCAATAACTGGAAACTAAGGACTTATTGTTATTATTGTTCAGTTATATCCATCCCTTTGTGACCACATTTGTTTTTTGTTTTTTTTGTTTTTTTTGTTTTTTTTTGTTTTTTTTGTTTTGTTTTGTTTTGGCAAATACTGAAGTGGTTTGCCATTGAGGTTGAAAGATTTGCCCAGTCACACAGCTCATAATTGTTTGAGGCCAGATTTGAACTTATGTAAATAATTCTTCCTGACTTTAGGCTCGACATTCTACCCACTGTGCCACTTAGTTGCCTATTTATTATGGAATGGCCAAATTATAATGTAGATAGCTAGATGACACAGTGGATAGAGTGCTATACTTAAGACTAAGAAAATTCTGAATTTTAAAATGACTTCAAGTCACTTACCCTCTGTTTGCCTCAGTTTCCTCGTCTGTAAAATGAGCTGGAAAAGGAAATGGCAAACCATTCCACCAGTATTTGGAAGAAAAAAAAATCCCAGGTTATTGTGAGGATGAAATGAGATCATAATTGTAAAGGGATTTGCAAACCTCAAATTTAATTGGTATTTGAGTGGTAGTTGTGATTATGATTATTAAAGTATAATAAATATTATTGTCTCATAAATAAAAAGAAATGGGCAGTTTCAGCAGAAATTGGGGCAGAAATAGGAGATAAATTTAAACAATGACAATAGTATTATAGAGAACAACTTTGATGAGCTGATTAATCAAGGGATAAACTAGGAGTCCAAAAGACTAAAGATGAAGCAAAATATTCACCTCCTGCCAAAAAAATCAATGAACTTATAAAGAAAAAAGACATATACTTTCAGACATGAGCAGTGTAGGCATTTGTTTTTTTTGGACTCTGCATGATTGTAAGGATACCTCCTTTAAATTAGCTCAATTAAGTGCATGACAGAGGTAGGATAGAGAATAGTAGACTTTAAAATGATAGTTGTAAAAACAAACAAATATAATACACAAATAAATATATATGTTCATTTTATAAAAATAAAGAACAATTTAGTCATTAGTTCTTTCTGTTAGGTGGACAATAATAGAATTGTTTTATCAGTTCAAAGTGTAAGACCCTTCAATATTGAGTTACATGTGACCTTGGAGTCCTCAGACATTTCTATAGGAGTTTTATTAAACATTCCTTGAGACAGTTCTTATAAACCCATTTCTGTGCATGATTCAATCTTGAATACAGAAGAAAAATATGGAAAATATTACAAAATTGAGCAATACATTGGGAAAATTAGATTTGATAGCAATATGGAGAGAAATGAATGGATTTATTAGAGAATTTATTTTTTTATCCAAATGTGCAGAGACATTGCAAAAATCAATTGTACTCTAGGTCATGAAGAACATCTAAATACTGGATCACACAATTATAACAATTATCAATGTGGGAAATATGAACAATAAGTAGAGACTAAAAGTGATATAAAATAATTGGGCCCAGAAATCAAATTATTGAAAAAATAACAATTATATTAAAAATAATAAATATGCTCATGTAATATACCCACAATTATGAGATGCAGAAAAGAATTATTAAAGAATATTACATAAAATTATAAGCCAACAAAATTTAGCATATAAAAGGAATTAGTATTTCCAGAAATGTAAAACACTCAAGTTGACAAAGCAAAAGATAGTATAAATAAATAAATGAACTAATAAATAAAGAAAAAGAAATTAGGTGCAGCTAGGTACAGTGGATAGAGCACCAGACCTAAGTTCAAATCTGGCCTCAGACACTTCCTAGCTGTATGACCTTAGGAAAGTCACTTAACCCCAATTGTCTCAGCAAAAAGAAAAGAAAAAGAAAAAGACATTAAATAAGATATTTATAAATTGCCAAATGTAAAAAAAAAATTAGAGCCAGATATATTTATAGGTGAATTTTATGACTTTAAAAAGTATCTCAATTGCAAAATAAATAAGTTTTGAAAATAGAGGAAGACAGTTCTCTCTCTGTAGTCCTTTCTGTGAATTAAATATTATCCTTTTATTATCATTTAACTAGAGAAGAAAATGTTAAAGAAAAGGAATAATAGAAGAATATCACTAATGAGTATTAATTTTAAAAATTAAATACTGGAAAAAACATCAATATGTTAAAAAATTAGTCATGTGAGCAAGCTGCTTTCACAGAAAAGCTTGAAAAGACTTGCTAAGTAAAGTTAGCAGAACCAAGATAACAATGTATACAGAACAAGATTAAATGATGATCAGCTGTGATGGACTTGGTCTTTTCAACAATGTGGTGATTCAAGGCAATTCCAATAGACTTGTGATGGAAAGTGCCGTCCACATCTAGAGAGAGAGCTGTGGAGACTGAATGGGGACCAAAGAATAGTATTTTCATCTTTGGCAAAGGAAATGGCAGAGTCGTCCAATATTGTTGCCAAGAAAATTCCAAATGGAATCATGACTGAAATGATTGAACAATAAATAGCATAATAAATATTAACAACATCAATAATAAAAATTGTCATTATATTAATGGAACAAAAATCTTCAAGTACTCGAAAATCCCGTGAACCTTAAAAGAATTTGCTTAAAGCCCAAGGGGAAAAATGCTATTTTTGCAAATGAAAGTAAAGTTGTGGTATCTTTTGTAATAAGGCAACTCAGACTGGGAAAAAGCACTTTCATAGAATTATAAACTTATGGATAAATTAAATTCATTCTTAACAGTGTCACAAGGTATGTTTGGGCTGTAACTCAAACTTTTGGGGGTTTAATATCAAAGAGGTTAACTACAATTATTTCTTTGTGTGAATATTATCTCCTTTAATGAAATTCTCAAGCCCTTTATCAGTTATCAGATGATCTATGAGTATTATAATGGCTGAAAAATTCGTTCCAGCCAGTTTGGTGAGGGGTCTCTTTCAATTTAAACTGACAGTCCTCAGACAACAGGCACACAGTCATCATCAGGTTTATATTCAACAGAGTTTATATTCTGCTGGTATAATTTTTGAGAACCCAGAATTAACTAGGAGGTTAATTGAGGATGTATCTGGCAGATGGTTGGTGAAGAAACAATTAGAATTTCCAAGTATCCAAGACAATTCCAAAGGACTCATGATGAAAACTACTATCCAACTCCAGAGTGAGTTGAAGAACTCTGAGTGCAGATTGAGTTATCTAGTTTTTCACTATCTTTATTTTTCATTGTTTTTTTTTTTTTTTTTTTTCAACATGGCCAATATAAAAATAAATGATGTGTGAATTCATATTCACAATGAGTATCTAATTGCATATTTTCTCATTGGGGGAGGGGCTGGAGGCAGGAAGAAAATTTGGGATTCAATATTTTTAAATGAATGCTAAAAATAAATTTAATTTAAAAAATACATAGTACTAGACTACATGAAACATTGTTCTGACTCAAGAGAGAAATTCTCCTATGTTTTGTATATCATTTAATCCCTTGCTCTTCTGACTTTGTGAGATTAAATCTCACTCTTCCAATGATTTGCCTCTGATACCTAAACAACCTTCCAGCAAGCCTTTTGAAACATGTACAGATCATTCAGTCAATCAATATTATTTTTATTTTTTTATTATAGCTTTTTATTTACAAGATATATGCATGGGTAATTTTTCAGCATTGACAATTGCAAAACCTTTTGTTCCAACTTTTCCCCTCTTTTCTCCCATCCCTTCCCCCAGATTTCAGGTTGACCAATACATGTTAAATATGTTAAAGTATAAGTTAAATACAATATATGTATACATGTTCATTCAGTTGTTTTGCTGTACAAAAAGAATCGGACTTTGAAATAGTGTACAATTAGGCTGTGAAGGAAACCAAAAATGCAGGTGGACAAAAATAGAGGGACTGGGAATTCTATGTAGTGGTTCATAGTCATCTCCCAGAATTCTTTCACTGGGTGTAGCTGGTTCAGTTCATTGCTGCTCTATTGGAACTGATTTGGTTCATCTCCTTGCTGGAGAGGGCCACATCCATCAGAATTGAAGTATATAATGATCTCCTGGTCTTGTTCATGTCACTCAGTATCACTTCATGTAAGTCTCTCCAGGCCTTTCTAAAATCATCCTGTTGGTCATTTCTTACAAAACAATAATATTCCATAAATATTCATATGCCATAATATATTCAGCCATTCTCCAATTGATGGGCATCCACTCAGTTTCCAGTTTCTGGCCACTACAAAGAGGGCTGCCACAAACTTTCTTGCACATGTGGGTCCCTTTCCCTTCTTTAAGATCTCTTTGGGATAAAAGCCCAGTAGTAACACTGCTGGGTCAAAGGGTATGCACAGTTCACATATGTTATATGTAATATATGTTTTGTATGTAATAACTAAAGATGATATCAACTATGAATTTAAAGAAGATAAGAATTCTGATATAGAGATGAGTAAACCAATCATTCAAGATTATGACAGCAGCCTCCTGATTGTTGTCCTTGCTTTATGTCTTTCCCCATTCCAGACTATTTTCCAGGGTGCTGCCAAAGTGACTCAGCTGTAGATCTGACCATATGATTCTCCTAGTTGGTCAACTCCAGTGGTTTCTTATTGTCTCCAGAATAAAATCTATACTATCACTTGACTAAGAACCCTTCCTATCTTTCCAACCTTATTGTACATTTCTTCCTCTTGTACTCTTTGATCTCCCATCTCCCGTTTCAATGCCTTTGCATAAAATATTAACTGTACCTGGAATGCTCTTCACTTCTTTTTGAAACCCCTACTTCAGTTCAAATGCCTGCTCCTTCAAAATACCTTTTCTAATCTTTTTAGTCATTAATACTTTATCTTTAAATCAAGCTCTTGCCCACACTTTGAATAAATAGCTCACTCATCCCCATCTCAGAATTTTTATCTTTTTAAAATTCCCTAGTTGCTATCATTTTTTAGTTGTTAAGAACAAAATAGTTAGGAGGACCATGAGGCAGCCTCTGATGCTTGTCGGACCACAATGGGTAACTCAATCAAGAGAGCTTCACTCAAATAAATCAACTTGAAGTTTTGGGGGGTATTTTCAGGGCATATCCTTAAGGAATATCCTTTTCATACTATATCTAAGTAAATCTTTTGTTAACTATTGGATGACTTGTGAAGGCCTCCTTTTGTTCTAGTATTAAACCCCAACTACAATAGACTTGCCTGAGATAGGCCCAGCCCATAGCAAAGTACTTAATAAATCTTTTTTGAATTGATTCAAATCTCTGTGCATTTTATTTATTGTTCAAGTCAAGATTTAGGCACTTGATATAGTTATCACTCAGTCTTAAATATATTACTCACATATATCATAGACCTTTCTATTGACTTTGTAGCCACTTAACAACTAGGTCTATCAGAGTTAATCTGTTAGTAGTTGGAATAGGATGACTACAGTAAAGTCCATCAGATATAACACCCATGCTGAACAAAAATTCTCAGATGTACTTCTGTACTTTTTCGCACAACTGCAAA
This sequence comes from Sminthopsis crassicaudata, assembly GCF_048593235.1. Classification (NCBI taxonomy): domain Eukaryota; kingdom Metazoa; phylum Chordata; class Mammalia; order Dasyuromorphia; family Dasyuridae; genus Sminthopsis; species Sminthopsis crassicaudata. The sequence goes on along the minus strand of NC_133620.1, from coordinate 233,619,024 downwards.
TTTCTCCTGGAGAGAATGTGAGAGTAATAGTCTCTCAGCTACCAGTAGGGAATTGTTCAAGATCTCATATTGAGCTGTCCAAGGCATAGTGGCCAAGATTTAATGCAATATTTGTTGATATAGCCAATAAAGTGAAGAATATACTCCTACCAACAACCCAATGTTACCCTCCTTAGCAGCACTGCTACAATCTCTGCCAAATTCTTTCAATCAATCCATCAAAAAGCCTTGATTAGGTGCTAGATGTGAGGGATACAAAAACAAAGAATGAAAAAGTCTTTACTAAAAGGGAGCTAATATTCTAATGAGAAGGACAAGAACATATCAATAAGTTTAACAAAATAAATAAAAAGTGAAAAATGCATATAATGTCAAATAGCAGGTGGTTTAAGAGTACCTGAGGGCATCAGAAAATTTTTATGCAAGAAGTGGTGCTTGAGAAAGGAAAGGAAAGGACTCCATGAAACAAACATGAGGAAGGAATGTGTTCTGAGCATAGGGGATATCCAATACAAAAGGAAATAGGATATAATCAGGAAGGAGCCAAATCTCAGTGAGAACGAACCAACAAAAAAACAATCTTTTTAGATTTCAATAACATGGAAGAGAAAGAAGAATGATTATAAAGGTATGAAGAGCAAATAGATGATGAAAAGAAGCAGAATTCTCTTTCTAAAAGTTTGGCAAAAAAAGGGAGGGACTGAAGGGGTGTCAGGGTCAAGCCAAGGTGGTGTTGGCTGTTTAAAATTGAGGATATGTATTATATGTCTATATTTCTCTTATGTATTATATGTCTCTGTTTCTCTGTCTCTGTCTCTTTCACACAGACACACGCTAATAGTGAAGTAAACAGAACCAAAAGTATATTGTATATAGTAATAGCAATATTATTTTATGAACAACTAAGTCTTTATGACTATTATAATTATCCAAATTACAAAAGACATATGAAGGAAGATGCTATCTTCATCCAGAGAAAGAACTGATAAATAGCTATGACAATACATATATGTATTTGTATAATATATACATATAAACATACACACATATTTGTGTCAAATCTACGTTGAGAAGAAGAAAAAGAGAAAAAAATTTACGTGATAACTTTATTATATATTATATATATATGTTACATATTTAAAAGGAATAGCAAGTTGTATCTAGATTTGCAGTTTCATGTGCAATCATCTTTTATTATGCTATGCTATGGAAATGCTTGTTTTATTCCATAAACTTAAAATGAAATAAAATTTTAAATTTTAAAGTACTTACTGTGGGCTGAAGATAAGAAGAAAAGGAAGAAAAAGAGAAAAAATAGTTTTTGCCCTTAAGAAGTTTAAATTATAATAAGAGAGACCAAATGCAAAGGAACATCCAAGATATATACATAGTTAATAAGAAGAATTCTCAGAGGGGGAGGCACTAGCAGCTAGGGGAACTAGAAAAAGCTTTTTGCAAATGGTACTTGAGCTGAATCTTTTCCTCTTTTGGAGGAAGCCAAAAAAGGCAGAGTGGAAAGGATAAGATCATTCTGGGTATGGCCAACAGCAAGTACAAAACATGGAGATAGAAGATGAAGTGTGTGAGGACCATCAATTAAGCCAGTAGAATTGGATTGTGGAGTAAATGGAGGGAGTAAAATCTGAGAAGATTGCAAAGGCAGGATGGGGTCTGGTTATGAAAAACTTTAAATTCCAAATAGAGGCATTTATGCTTCATCCTGAAGGTAATGGATCTCACTGAGTAGGAAGGTGATATAATCAGACTATGCTTTTTTTCAGTTTAATGTGACTTTGTTATTTTAGTACATAAGTCAAAATGATCCAACCAAATCAGAGGCTGTGGATAATTTCTATTTCCACTTGGATAGGAGAATTGTCTTAATCTTGTAGAATGGAGCCTTCTGGTGAATTTGGTTTATTCAGAATCAAATGGAATTTAGAATTATTATCCTTTTTTTGTTTCTCTCAAAATACTTATGAACTGCTTAACCATAATTTTCTTAATCAAGTGATTAAAAACCCTCAGGAAGATCAGGAACAAATTCTTTGGACTTCAGGATTCTCAAATTTTTGTTATCAACCACAAATTATAATTTGTGCTACAGCATAAGAAGCTCAGAATCATACTAATTTGTGAAGAAGTCAGATTCTTTTTGTAGGTTTGGACCTACAAACTCATCCAAAAGTTATGAAGAGTTAGACAAGGCTGAGCAACAATTTCAACTAGAAGGCTATTGCTCTTGTCCAGGCATTAGATGAAAAGGGCCTGGATTAAAGTGATAGTTGTATGAGTAAAGAGAAAATGTGGAGAAGGATACATGAGATATTTTGAATATGGAATTGATGAGATTTTGATGGAAATGATTCCCAAATCTTTCTCTATGGTCCTAAGCTCTTTATGAAGCTCCAGACTGGGATCTTCAATTGCCTTCAGGACATTTCCACAAAAATATTCCACCAGAACATTCCCATATAGATATTCCACCACTCCCTAAAACTTATCCTGTCCTAATGAAATTATTGTACTTTCCCTTAAATCTATTTAAGATTTAGATTTCATTATTGTTGTCAGTCACTCCAGTCCACTATTCAGTGATCTCCCACATTTGAGATGCTGGTGGAGTTCTTATTCCCAACTCTTTTTGTTCTGCCTCATGTTCTCATAACTAAAGAATCACCAAGTTCTTTCTTTGCTATCTCTATTATGTCTATAGTCTCTTTTCTATTTCCACTGTTACAACCCTTATAATTATTTGAGTAGATCTGAAGTTCTCAAAATGTGGTCCAAGGATCTACTGAAATAGTCAAACCATTTTTATAATAATATTAAGATGTAATTTGTGCATTTAACCTTTGTTTCTTTTTCACAAGTGTTCTCAGTGTGAAGCCATATTTACTTTATATACTTCAACCAAAACAACAGATTAAATACAGAAGAAGAAATAAGAACCCAACTCTCTTTTAATAATCTGATTTTGGGGGGAATTTTTACATGTAAAACAATTTCTATCATTTTTAAAAATTTTGAATTCCAAAATCTCTCCTTCCCTTCCCTTTCCATCCTTCCCCCCTCCTTGAGAAGGTAAGCAATTTGATAGAATGTAAAACAAATTTCCATATTAGCTAGGTTGCAAAAGAATTTGGAGACACAGAGATAGAGAAAGAAAGAAAAAAGGAAGGAAGGAAGAAAAAAGCAAATAAAGAAAAGAAGGAAGAAGGGAAGGAAGGAAAGAAGGAAGGAAGGAAGGGAGGGAGGAAGGAAGGAAAGAAAGAAGAAGGAAAAAAATAAAGAAAAATCATGCTTTGATAATTGTGTAAATATGTATAAAAGAAAATATGTATACATATATTGTACTTAACACATACTTTAACATATTTAACATGTATTGGACTACCTGCCATCTAGGGGAGAGATTGGGGGGAAGGAGGGGAAAAGTTGGAATAAGTGTTTGCAAGGGTCAATACTGAAAAACTACCCATGCATATGTTTTGTAAATAAAAAGCTATAAAAAAAAGTAGGAAATGGGTCAAATAGTACAAGGGCCAAGTAATAATATCTCAAACAATTCAGTTCTTGAGAGAGAGAAGAAAAGTTGATCAAATGAACAAATTATATAAACAGATCCCAGAAAGAATGAAACACAATAGCCTGATGTTCAATAATGGCAAGAATACCAACTACTATTGTAAGGACTTCCTGTTCAACAAAAAACTGCTGGGGGTAAAGTGAAAGCAGTATAGGAGAAGTTTAATTTGATTGACCGTCTAAAACATTACATTTCAAAATATATGTAATATAAATAAAAATATAAGAACTCCTATAATAAAACTAAAAGTGAATGAAAAAATATGTACAGAGGAATTACACATGTTTAACATATATTGGATTACTTGTAATCTAGGGGAGAAGTGAGGGAAAGGAGGGAGAAAAAATGTGGAACGTAAGGTTTTTACAAGGGTAAATGTTGACAAGTATCTATGCATATGTTTTGAAAAGAAAAAGCTTTAAAAAGAAAAGAAAAGAAAAATAATGCTTCAATTTGCATTTATTCTACCAGTTTTTTATCTGGCTGTGGATAGCATTTTTTTTTATCATCAGTAATTTGGAATTATCTTGAATTTTTGTATTGCTGAAGATAGATAAGCCATCACAGTTAATCATCATACATCATTGCTGTTACTGTGTACAATATTCTCCTTGTTTTGCTCACTTTACTTTAAACTTCAGTTCATGTCTTTCCAGATTTTTCTGAAATCACCCTGCTTTAATCATTGTAAATAACACAATACTATACAATACAATCAAGTTTACAATAATATACAATTATACAACTTATTCAGCCATTCCTCAATTGATGGAGAATCTACTCAGTTTCATATTCTTCATTAACACAAAAAAAGAACTGCTACAAATATATTTGTATAAATAAATCTTTCCTCCCCTTTTTATTTTTTTTCCATCAAGAATGCTTGAAAGTCTTCTGTTTCATTAAATATCCATTTCTCCTCCTGAAGGATTACGTTTAGTTTTGTTGAGTAGATTATTCTTGGTTGTAATACTAGCTCATTTGCCCTCCAGAATATAACATTCCAAGATCTCTTATCTTTTAAGATAGAAGCTGCTAAATCTTGTGTTATTTTCTGCCATGGCTCCATGACATTTGAATTGTTTCTTTCAGGGTATTTACAATATTATCTATTTTATTTAGAAGCTCTGGAATTTGGCTATAATATAATGGGAGTTTTCATTATGGTACTTCTTTCAGAAGGTGATTCTAAGTTTTCGGGAGAGTTTAATATTTTCTTGAAAGTTGATGTCTATATGGGAGGGGAAGCCAATGGTCAGTACTCACTACTAGGCATGAATGCCAAAAGAGATCCAGAAAAAAAGGAAAATTACTTCTATGTACCAAAAAATATTCATAGTATCTCTATTCTCAGGACAAAAAAAATGGAAATTGAGAGAATGTCCATTAATTGGGTATGGCTTAATAAATGTCGTGTGTGTTTATGATAGAATATTCTACAGTAAATGATGAGCAGGATGCTCTCAGAAAAAAAAAAAAAGAAAAATAAACTAGGAAAGTTCTCCATGAATGCAAGCAAAGTGAAATATATTATATAAAAGAAATAATAATGTTTTGGAATGACCATCTGTGAATTACTTTTCTCAAATAGTAAAATCATTCACAATGACTCTGAGGGAGTTATAATGAAAAACCCTATCCATACCCAGAGAAGGAACTGATTGTGTCTGAATACAGATTGAAGCTTTCTTTCTTTCTCTACCACACTCTCTCTCTCTTTCTTAAACTTAATTTTTTTTATTTTATTTAGAATTTTTTTTCCACAGTATATATGCATGAGTAATTTTTTTATAATATTATCCCTTGTATTCATTTTTCCAAATTGCCCCCCTCCCCCCCGATGACAGGCAATCCCATACATTTTACATGTGTTACAATATAACCTAGATACAATATATGTGTGTAAATACCATTTTCTTGTTGCACATTAAGTATTAGCTTCCGAAGGTATAAGTAACCTGGGTAGATAGACAGTAGTGCCAACAATTTACATTCACTTCCCAGTGTTCTTTCTCTGGGTGTAGTTATTTCTGTCCATCATTGATCAACTGGAAGTGAGTTGGATCTTCTTTATGTTGAAGATATCCACTTCCATCAGAATACATCTTCATACAGAATTGAAGTGTACAGCGATCTTCTGGTTCTATTCATTTCACTCAGCATCAGTTGATGTAAGTCTCTCCAAGCCTCTCTGTATTCCTCCTGCTGGTCATTTCTTACAGAGCAATAATATTCCATAACCTTCATATAGCATAATTTACCCAACCATTCTCGAATTGATGGACATCCATTCATCTTCCAGTTTCTAGCTACTACAAAAAGAGCTGCCACAAACATTTTGGCACATACAGGTCCCTTTTCGCTCTTTAGTATTTCTTTGGGATATAATCCTAATAACAGCAATGCTGGGTCAAAGGGTATGCACAGTTTGATAACTTTTTGGGCATAGTTCCAAATTGCTCTCCAGAATGGCTGGATTCTCTCACAACTCCACCAACAATGTATCAGTGTCCCAGTTTTCCCACATCCCCTCCAACATTCATCATTATTTGTTCCTGTCATCTTAGCCAATCTGACAGGGGTGTAGTGGTATCTCAGAGTTGTCTTAATTTGCATTTCTCTGATCAGTAGTGATTTGGAACACTCTTTCATATGAGAGGATATAGTTTCAATTTCATCATCTGAGAATTGTCTGTTCATATCCTTTGACCATTTATCAATTGGAGAATGATTTGATTTCTTATAAATTAGGGTCAGTTCTCTATATATTTTGGAAATGAGACCTTTGTCAGAACCTTTAACTGTAAAAATATATTCCCAATTTGTTACTTCCCTTCTAATCTTGTTTGCATTAGTATTGTTTGTACAGAAACTTTTTAGTTTGATGTAATCAAAATCTTTTTTTTGTGATCAATAATGATCTCTAGTTCTCCTCTGGTCATAAATTCCTTCCTCCTCCACAGGTCTGAGAGGTAGACTATCCTCTGTTCCTCTAATCTATTTATGGTCTCATTCTTTATGCCTAAATCATGGACCCATTTTGATCTTATCTTGGTATATGGTGTTAAGTGTGGATCCATATCTAATTTCTGCCATACTAATTTCCAGTTTTCCCAACAGTTTTTTCCAAATAATGAATTTTTATCCCTAATGTTGGTATCTTTGGGTTTGTCAAAGATTAGATTGCTATAGATGTACCTTTTTTTGTCCTTTGTATCTAATCTGTTCCACTGATCAACTGGTCTATTTCTTAGCCAGTACCAAATGGTTTTGGTGACTGCTGCTATATAATATAGCTTTAGATCAGGTACACTTAGACCACCTTCCTCTGACTTTTTTTTTCATTAGTTCCCTTGCAATTCTCGACCTTTTATTCTTCCATATGAATTTTGTTAAACTTAATTTTTCTTGAGAGTTTTTATTTTCATTAGAAAGGGAAATCTATGTTTTTTTCAGAATTTGACTTTTATGGAAATGTTTTGCATAATTTCACATGTAGTTTCTTAATTGTAGGTGGGGATGAAAGAGAACCCAGAATTCAAAACCTTTAAAAATAAATGTCACACCTTCTTTTCTATTTGGCCATTTTCAATTATTGCGTAGTTTTTCTTTTTGGTGGACTTTTGTCTTGTTTTCAAGGAATTATTTTTTTTTTCCAGTATTGTTTGTGCTTCCTTTACCAAGCTTGTTGACTCTTTTTAATAACTTTTTTTTGCATCATGTTCATTTTCCCCCATTTTTCCTAATTCTATTGTTTGATTTTTAAAATTCTTTTTTGACCTTTCCAAGAATTCTTTTTGGGTCTGTTGCCAATTCACTTTTTTTTTTTTGAACATTTGTAAGCAGCTCTTTTGACTTTGTTGTCTTCTGAATTTGTGTCTTGCTCTTCCCCGTAACCATAGGGTTTTCTTGGTCATTGTTGTCATCATCATCTTCTTGTCATCATCTAGCCATCTCCTTCCTCCTCCTCCTCTTCTTCCTCTTCCTCCTCCTCCTCCTCCTCCTCTTCCTCCTCTTTCTCCTTCTCCTCCTCTTCCTCCTCCTCCTTTTCCTCCTCCTCCTTCTCTTCTTCTTCTTCTTCTTCTTCTTCTTGTTCTTCCTTCTTCTTTTTCCTTCTTCTTCTTCTTCTTCTTCTTCTTCTTCTTCTTCTTCTTCTTCTTCTTCTTCTTCTTCTTCTTCTTCTTCTTCTTCTTCCTTCTTCCTTCTTCTTTTTCCTTCTTCTTCTTCCTTCTTCTGCTTGTTTTCTTATTTTCCCAGCTTATTTCTTTACTTTTAAGTATTTTTTTGGTCAAAGTTGGATTCTGTTCCTATTATAGAGGAGACACTGTTCCAAGTTTCAGGTTTTTCATTCTGCTCTTTTCAAAGCTAGTTCTCGACACTTCCGGCCAAGATGGCGGCGTGGAGGCAGACAGCTGCTTGAGCTCCTCGTTTTCTCTCAGAACTTACTTCATGACAAGCCGCTGACTTAATCCTTGACCCAGAAAGAAATCCACAAATAATCACCAAGAGAAGACATCCTTGAAAGTCACCAGAAAAGGTCTGTGTTTGCTCGGGGGAGGGTCAATCAGACTGGGCGCAGACTGAGGGCAGGCAAGCCAGAGGGAGACAGGAGCTCAAACAGCTCAGACCGGAGGGGGAGGGGTGTGATCTCTGCCGTTTCTGTGAAAGGGCTTTTGCCCCAGTGTGGATGCTCTGTCTTGGCAGCAAGCCAGGAGCAGCAGAGAGGGTGTAAACACCGGAGGTGAAGATTAAAACTCCAGAAAGCCAGCGTCTCTCAGAGCCTGGCCATCCCCAACCCCCACCTGTACTGACTCGGTGCATTCTCGGAGCCTCAGAGCGCAGACTCAGTACAGTCATTGCTGTTCTGTTAGTGGCTCTCTGCTGCCCTACCCCCAGTCTGTAAAGGAAGCTCATTAATACCATCCAGCCCCATCCCCCGCAAAACAGACCAATTGTTTCTCTTGTCAGTTTGTTTTCTTTGATTCCTACTCTGACAAAATGAACAAAAAATTCAAAAGGGCTCTAAACATTGACAGCTTCTGTGTGGAGAGGGAGCAGACTTCAAAATGCTGAGGAGACTAGGAACAGACTGTCCCCAGATGTATCCCCTGGGAGGGATATAAGCTGCTCCTCAATACAAAAGAACCTCATAAAGGAAATCAAAAAGGTTCTCACAAGAGAGCTGGAAGAGAAATGGGAAAAGGAAAGGGAAGCTTGGCAAGAGAGCCTGGAGAAGTCATCCCATGCATTCAAAGACAGAGTGGATAAAGAAATCAAATCATTGAGAAACAAGATTAGTGAGCTGCAAAGGTAAACAACTCCAAGGAAAACAGGATTAGTGAGCTGGAAAAGGTAAACAACTCCAAGGAAAACAGGATTAGTGAGCTGGAAAAAGAAATCAGCTCTCTAAAAAATAAAATTGAAAATTAGACTGGAACAAGAAGAAATGAATGACTCAAGGAGATACCAAGAGGTAATCAAGCAAAACCAGAGAAATGAAACAATTGAAAAGAATGTCAAGTACCTTACCAGAAAGACAACAGACCTGGAAAACAGATCCAGGAGAGACAATTTGAGAATAATTGGACTCCCTGAAAAATGGGAGGAAAAAAAGAGCTTGGACACCATTTTCGAGGAAAGTATCAAAGAGAACTGCCCAGACATTCTGGAAACAGAGGGTAAAATAGACATTGAAAAAATTCATCGATCACCTACTGAAAGGGACCCTAAAATCAAAACGCCAAGAAATATAGTGGCCAAGTTCAAGAAACATTAGACAAAGGAAAAGATATTGGAAGCTGCTAGAAAAAAGCAATTCAGATATGGAGGATCCACAATAAGGATAACCCAGGATCTAGCAGCGTCCACATTAAAAGAACGCAGGCAGGGCCTGGAACATGATATTCCGAAAGGCTAAGGAACTTGGTATGCAGCCAAGAATAACTTACCCAGCAAGAATGAGCATCGTTTTCCAGGGAAGAAGATGGACATTTAACGAAATAAATGAATTCCATCTATTTTTGATGAAAAAACCAGACCTACATAAAAGGTTTGATCTTCAAATACAGAACTCAAGAGATTTCTAAAAAGGTAAAAAGAAATCTTGAGAACTATACTTTTGTCAAAAAAAATATGTAAAGAACATGTACAATTTGTCTTAGAAACTAGAGGTGGAAAGGAAATTATATCATAAAAAAGTGTAAAGTGGTGGTACTACATCTCATGAAGAGGCAAAGGTAACCTATTATATTTGAGAGAAAGAAAGGAGGGAGATGAACATAGCGTGTATCAATAGACATATTCGATTTATGGTGAAACTTCTTCCACTTCATTGAAAAGTGAAAGGGAAGGAGTAAGCTAAGGGGAAGGGAATACAGAAATTTCAAGGAAAAGGGGTAAAATAAGGGGAGGATCTTTAAGGTGGGGGAGGGATCCTAAAAAGGGAGGGCTGTGAAAAGCAGGTGGCGTTCACCAGTTTAATACTGGGTAGGAGGGTAAAAGGGAAGGAAAGGGGAAAAGCATAAGCAGGGGTTAATAGGATGGCAAGCAATATAGAATTAGTCCTTCTAACCATACATGTGAATGGGGCAAACTGCCTCATAAAGAGGAAGCAGTTAGCAGACTGGATTAAAAGTCAGAATCCTACTATATGTTGTTTACAGGAAACACACCTGAAACAGGGTGAGACATTCAAACTAAAAGTAAAAGGGTGGAGCAGAATCTATTATGCTTCAGGCAAAACCAAAAAAGCAGGAGTAGCCATCCTCATCTCAGATCAAGCAAAAACAAAAATTGATCTAATTAAAAGAGATAAGGAAGGGCATTATATCCTGCTAAAGGGCAGCATCAATAATGAAGCAGTATCAATATTAAACATATATGCACCAAGTGGTGCAGCATCTAAATTCTTAAAAGAGAAATTAAGAGAGCTGCAAGAGGAAATAGATAGCAAAACTATAATAGCGGGAGATCTCAACCTTGCAGTCTCAGAATTAGATAAATCAAACCACAAAATAAATAAGAAAGAAGTCAAAGACGTAAATAGAATACTAGAAAAGTTTGATATGATAGATCTTTGGCGAAAGCTAAATGGAGACAGAAAGGAATATACTTTCTTCTCAGCAGTTCATGGAACCTATACAAAAATTGATCATATACTAGGGCATAAAAACCTCAAAATCAAATGCAGTAAGGCAGAAATAGTAAATCCATCCTTTTCAGACCATAATGCAATCAAAATAACATTTAATAAAAAGCCAGGGGAAAATAGACCAAAAAATATTTGGAAACTAAATAATCTTATACTAAAGAATGATTGGGTAAAACAGCAAATCATAGACATAATTCATAACTTCACCCAAGAAAATGACAATAATGAGACATCATACCAAAATGTGTGGGATACAGCCAAAGCAGTAATAAGGGGAAGTTTTATATCTCTACAGGCCTACTTGCATAAAATAGAGAAAGAGAGGGCCAACGAATTGGGCTTACAACCAAAATTGCTAGAAAAGGAACAAATTAAAAACCCCAGACAAACACTAAACTTGAAATTCAAAAAATAAAAGGTGAGATTAATAAAATTGAAAGTAAAAAAACTATTGAATTAATTAATAAAACTAAGAGTTGGTTTTATGAAAAAACCAACAAAATAGACAAACCCTTAGTAAACCTGATTAAAAACAGGAAAGAGAAAAAGCAAATTGATAGTCTTGAAAATGAAAAGGGTGAACTCACCACTAATGAAGAGGAAATTAGAACAATAGTTAGGAGCTACTTTGCTCAACTTTATGCCGATAAATTCGATAACTTAAATGAAATGGAAGAATACCTTCAAAAATATAGCTTGCCCAGATTAACAGAGGAAGAAGTAAGTCGTCTAAATAGTCCCATCTCAGAAAAAGAAATAGACCAAGCTATTAACCAACTTCCTAAGAAAAAGTCCCCAGGACCAGATGGATTTACAGGTGAATTCTACCAAACATTTAAAGAACAACTAACTTCAATGCTATGTAAACTATTTGAAAAAATAGGGATTGAAGGAGTCCTACCAAATTCCTTCTATGACACAGACATGGTACTGATACCTAAACCAGGTAGATCGAAAACTGAGAAAGAAAACTATAGACCAATTTCCTTAATGAATATTGATGCTAAAATCTTAAATAAGATATTAGCAAATAGACTTCAGAAAATCATCCCCAGGATAATACACTATGACCAAGTGGGATTTATACCAGGAATGCAGGGCTGGTTTAATATTAGGAAAACTATTAGTATAATTGACCATATTAATAATCAAATTAATAAAAACCATATGATCATCTCAATAGATGCAGAAAAAGCATTTGATAAAATTCAACATCCATTCCTACTAAAAACGCTCAAGAGTATAGGAATAAATGGACTATTCCTTAAAATAATAAGGAGCATATATTTAAAACCTTCAGTAAACATCATATGTAATGGTGATAAACTAGAACCTTTCCCTGTAAGATCAGGAGTGAAACAAGGTTGCCCACTATCACCATTACTATTCAACATAGTACTAGAAACTCTAGCCTCGGCAATAAGAGCCGAGAAAGAGATTCAAGGAATTAGAGTAGGAAATGAAGAAATCAAATTGTCACTTTTCGCAGATGACATGATGGTATACTTAGAGAACCCCAAAGACTCTGCTAAAAAGCTCTTAGAAATAATTCAGAATTTTAGCAAAGTCGCAGGATACAAAATAAATCCACATAAATCCTCAGGATTTTTATACATTACCAACACAATCCAACAGCAAGAGATACAAAGAGAAATTCCATTCAAAATAACAGTCGATAGTATAAAATATTTGGGAATATATCTACCAAAGGAGAGTCAGGAATTATATGAGCAAAATTACAAAACACTTGCCACAAAAATAAAGTCAGATTTAAATAATTGGAAAGACATTCAGTGTTCTTGGATAGGCCGAGAGAATATAATAAAGATGACAATACTCCCCAAACTAATCTATTTATTTAGTGCTATACCAATCAGACTCCCAAGAAACTATTTTAATGACCTAGAAAAAATAACAACAGAATTCATATGGAACAACAAAAGGTCGAGAATTTCAAGGAAGTAATGAAAAGAAAATTAAATGAAGGTGGCCTAGCTGTACCTGATCTAGAACTATATTATAAAGCAACAGTCACCAAAACCATTTGGTATTGACTAAGAAGTAGACTAGTTGATCAGTGGAATAGGTTAGGTTCACAGGGCAAGATAGTGAATAAAAATACAAACCCAAAGATCCCAAATTTTGGGATAAGAATTCATTATTTGACAAAAACTGCTGGGAAAACTGGAAATTAGTATGGCAGAAACTAGGCATGGACCCACATTTAACACCACATACTAAGATTAGATCAAAATGGGTCCAAGATTTAGGCATAAAGAACGAAATCATAAATAAATTGGAGGAACATGGGATGGTTTACCTCTCAGACTTGTGGAGGAGGAAGGAGTTTGTGTCTAAGGGAGAACTAGAGACCATTATTGATCACAAAATAGAACATTTTGATTACACCAAATTAAAAAGTTTCTGCACAAGCAAAACTAATGCAAACAAGATTAGAAGGGAAGTAACAAATTGGGAAAAAATTTTTACAGTTAAAGGTTCTGATAAAGGCCTCATCTCCAAAATATACAGAGAATTGACTTAAATTTATAAGAAATCAAGCCATTCTCCAATTGATAAATGGTCAAAGAATATGAACAGACAATTTTCAGATGATGAAATTAAAACTATTTCCACTCATATGAAAGAATGTTCCAAATCACTATTGATCAGAGAAATGCAAATTAAGACAACTCTGAGGTATCATTACACACCTGTCAGATTGGCTAAGATGACAGGAACCAATAACGATGAATGTTGGAGGGGCTGTGGGAAAACTGGGACACTGATGCATTGTTGGTGGAGTTGTGAAAGAATCCAACTATTCTGGAGAGCAATCTGGAATTATGCCCAAAAAGTTATCAAAATGTGCATACCTTTTGACCCAGCCATACTACTACTGGGCTTATACCCCAAGGAACTACTAAAGAAGGGAAAGGGACCTGTATGTGCCAAAATGTTTGTGGCAGCCCTTTTCATAGTGGCTAGAAGCTGGAAGATGAATGGATGTCCATCAATTGGAGAATGGTTGGGTAAACTATGGTATATGAATGTTATGGAATATTATTGTTCTATAAGAAATGACCAACAGGAGAAATACAGAGAGGCTTGGAGAGACTTACATCAACTGATGCTGAGTGAAACGAGCAGAACCAGAAGATCATTATACACTTCAACAATGATACTGTACGAGGATGTATGCTGATGGAAGTGGATTTCTTCAACAGAGAAGAGCTAATCTAATTCCAATTGATTAATGATGGACAGAACCAGCTACATCCAGAAAAGGAACACTGGGAAATGAATGTAAACTGTTATTTTTACCTTCTGAATCCAATTCTTCCTGTGCAACAAAAAATTCGGTTCTACACACATATATTGTATCTAGAATATACTGTAATATATTTAACATATATAAGACTGCTTGCCATCTGGGGGAGGGGGTTGGGGGAGGAAGGGAAAAAATCTGAATAGAAGTAAGTGCAAGGGATAATGTTGTAAAAAATTACCCATGCATATATACTGTCAAAAAAATGTTATAATTATAAAATAAAATTAAAATTAAAAAAAAAAGCTAGTTCTCAGGATCTGTAAGTTTTCAGTTTTTCTTAGGTGGTATGATTTAATGAGAATTGTGGTCACTATTTTCTTGGCTTGTGCTCTGGTTTATGAGCAAACACAAACACTCTTTTCTATCTTGGAATTGTGCCTAGGGAATCTGTGTTTTGTGCCTGGAATGTTCTCCCTCCTCATCTACATCTTTTAATTTCTGTTTTCTTTAAGTCTTAGCTCAAATCCCACTTTCTGCAGGAAGGTTTTTCTAGTTCCCTGTGTTGCTAATGCCTTCCTTCTGATATTACCCTCCCCATCTATTCTACTTAATAAAAATTTGCATAATCCACCTACTTTAAAAAATATATACTGTGTATAGATAGGCTCATTTCTTTGTGTTGGCCATAAATCTCTCCCTTTCTTACCTTTAATTTTGACAACTCTGAACTTATACCAAAAAAAGCATTTGTTCATGTATAAAAGACTATGGATTCTCTATGAAACTATGAACCTCTAATTCACAGTACTTGTTTGTTTATTTTTACATAAATTATTCTTGTTTCTTGTCTATATCTTTTGCCTTCGAGAATAGCTTTTTCAAGATCTCTTACTTAGAATAGCTTGGTACTTGAACTGCTTCCTTATAGTTGCTTGCTGCATTTTTTTCTCCCTTTGGCATAAGAGTTCTAGAACTGGGATATAAAATTCTTAGGAGTTTTTTTTTTTTATTGGGGATCCCTTCAGGATGTGATCAATGAATTCATTCTATTTTACTTTATTCTCTAGTTCTAATAGATCAAATCAATTTTCATTTATGATTCTTTGAAATATAGTATCTAGGAATTTTATAGTGGTTTTATGGAAGTTCAATGATTCTTAAAGTTTATCTTTTTGACCTATTTTCTAAATCAGATTTTTAAAAGATAACACAATTTCCTTCTATTCATAAAAATCTTATTCTAATATTTCTTACAGTTTCATTGTCATACATTTATTGGTTTCTTTGTAGTCTATTCTAGTTTTCATGAAGTCTATTTCATAGATAAGATTTTCTCTTCTTAGCTACCTATTTTCTATCAGTTCTTTTCTTAAAGGCTTTCATTTCATTTTTAAAAATCTTTTGCTTAATCTTTTCAAGGCATTTATGTAGACCTTATGGAAAAATCCATTTTTCCTCTTTGAGTCACTTTTTATATTTGTTAGAAAGATATATTGTCCTTAGATGTATAATCATTTTTGATGATTGGTGATTATTTTCAATTTGGCTAGCTTTCTACCTTTAGTTCTTGAATTGAGGTTTTATGTCACAAGTAGTGCCAGGCTTTTGGCTGAGGTGGTTTGGTGTCTGGGGCCCTGACTTTTTGCATTGACTTCTATCTAACAAAGTTACAACCCACCATATCTTTGAGATTCAGAATACTGGTATCTTGGGGTAGAATATTAGGAAACTTGAGCTCCAGTGATTTTTTGTTAATCTTCCTTTTCAAATTGCCTTGGATTGTATCTGTGTTGCTACTATAATAAATTAAAAAAAATTTATATTGTGACTTCCTGTCTATTGTTTACATAGTTTTACCGTGTCTGAGAATCAGAAATGCCAATATTGTAGTTAGTGAGTTCTTTTATCAAGCTGTGACAGATATCATTCTGCTTTGTCAAAGTGTGGTCTTTGCTCCTGTTTTTGTTTGCTAGTCTTAAATTTCCTAGGCAATACTGAATATCTATCCCAGCTCTTTAACTTACTACCTATGTGATCCTGGGTCAGCCATTTAATGTCTCTTAATTTCTCTTAGTCTCACATGTTTCCTCACATGTAAAATGAGAGTGAAAATAGAAATTTCCTTCAAGCGCCAGATCTGTGATCCTGTGAACATGGAAGAAAACTTCCTAGATTCTAATAAAATAAATTGGGGAATTTCATTTAACATAATTCTGCTTTTTGCTTTTTTATTTCCTAAGGTTCTGCTTTCACACACATACACTATACATATACATACATACATATATATATATATGTATATATATTTAATGCAGTTTCTTTTTTCTTCTCTTAAAAAATGAATAGCACAGTAGTAGCAGAATGAATGTAGGATTTTATTTTTCATTATTTCTTCTCTCCAATGACTGCCTTCAGATTTTGCAACTAGAGTCTCTGGCTCCTCTAGAATATAAAAGAAAGCATTTCATCAATACTGACTAAAACTAAAATGTTTCATAAACAGAACACACAATGGATCAGTTTCTGATAAATAATTTATTTCCACAAGTTATTGATGCTCTCATAAGTCAGGAGTGGCAGAGGGAAATGAAGTCATAAGTGAGTTATGAATGCTTATCATTAACTTGTAAAAATAATGCATCTAGAGCTATCCTGATATATATCACCTAAAGTGTAAACTCAGGAATAAAAATGGCCCTCAGGTATACTCAGGAAACCCATGATGACTTCAAAGGGCAAAAGCCATACATCCTAACCAAAATTCAATACTGTGTTTTATTTCAATCCAATAAAGCTTATCATTTTTTTAAGTAATAGCTTTTTTTATTTTCAAAATATATGCAAAGATAGTTTTAACATTTACCCTTGGGAAATCCTATGTTCCAAATTTTTTCTACCTACTTTTGCCTATCCCCTCCCCTACAATTAATTAATCCAATATATGTTAAACATGTGCAATTCTTTTAAACATATTTCTACAATTATCATGCTGCATAAGAAAAATCATATCAAAAAGAAAAGAAATGAGAAAGAAAACAAAAAGCAAGAAAACAACAAGAAAAAAAGGTGAAAATACTATATTGTGATCCTCATTCAGTCCCTATAGATCTCTTTCTGGATGCAAATGGCTTTCTCCATCAGAAGCCTGTTAGAACTGATCTGAATCACATTATTATTGAAAAGAGTCATGTCCATCAAAGTTGATCATCATATTATCTCGTTGCTTTACAATGTTTTCTTGGCTTTATTCACTTCACTCAGTATCAGTTCATGTAAGTCTGTCCAGGTCTTTCGGAAATCATTCTGCTAACCGTTTGTTATAGAACAATAATTCCATGACATTCATATACTATTCGGCCATTTTCCAACTGCCCAGTTCCTTGTTACTACAAAAAGGGCTACTACAAACATTTTTTCACATGTGGGTTCTTTCCCCTTGATTATGAAATTTTGGAATACAAGCCCAGTAGAAACATTGCTGGATCAAAGGGTATACATAGTTTGATTAAAACTTACCATTTCTAAGATATTCTATACCCATCTTGAATAATTTTACATGTTTCCTGCATTTGCCTTGCGTGGAGACAAAATATTGACTAATTTTCAGTCTTTTTTGGTATAATTTCTCAACTCTTAAAGTCTTCATCAATTCTAAGTCAGAACTATATTTAATATCTTGCTTCATTTATCTTATTGTTTTTTTTTTATTATACTACACTAAAAGCTTTCAGTCTAAAAAAATGAAGCCTCCTTCCTACCCCACCTCCAAATGAAAAAACCTTTCTGCTGTTTTATTCAAACATAGTGTTTAATTAATAAAAATTTGCATCCCTCAGTTTCACAAAAGATCTTGAGTCTAAGATAGCAGGATGCATCTGACAGCAAGACTTTATATGATGAATACATTCCCTAAATGCAAAATAAAATAAAATAAAATCTCTAAGCAAAATGTTCAGCTGCTGTCCTTAATTATTCTCCTGCACTATTCTTTGTAGAAAAAAATGGATACTAGCCATATTCATTTTCATGTCCATTTGAAGCCACTGGAATAACTTTGAAATGCCTGATAGACTTGCATTTTTTCAAATGATTTGAAAGAAAAAATTCTACTCTGATCCTCTACATGAACCAGACTTTTATCTATATCAGAAGTCCTTAAAATTAAGGTCAGAAAAGTGAATGCCATACAAAAAAATTTAGTTGAACATGTTTTGGGTTGTTAATGACAATGATGTCCCTAATTCATAGAACACTTTCTTCCCTTTTGTTGCAGAAAGACACTGCTACCTGCTCAGTGCTCCTTTCTTCAGCTAGATCATTTCAGAATGAAAGGGGTGAACACCACACCTGAGTAGTTGCAGAGAAAAATCTCATGCCATTCACAGGGTTTCAGCAATAATTGACTGTATAGACTCTGCCATGAAGTTGAACTATTGCTGAATAATTGGGTTCTATATTACCTAATAAAAACATTTTGCGAAACACCAGAATAGGCAAGGGCTTTCCCTTTTAGTTGACTTGTCTGTATGATAGTTGGTCTCAGTATAGCTCACCAATGGAAGATGCTCTTTGCTACACCTTTTCTGCATTATAGCCAGGGAATCAGATCCCAACACAGAGTAGGGAGATTTCTGGAAGCAATCTTATTTATGATTGACATAGGTAACCAGTTTAGGTCAGTCAGGGGCCAAAGCAGATTTTTTTTTTATTTTTTTACTCTGAACAATAATGTGATGGTTGTATGTACATTTAAAAGGGGGAAACATGATAGTATTATCTCACTCATCACCAGAAAGGAAAAGATTCTAAGAGACTGGTCCCTTTTGCATGCGAACTCAATTCCAATTCATCTCCTTGATCAGAAATTCTTCCACTTCCTAAGCCAATTAGAAGGCTTTTCATTATTTTACAGTATAGCGTCTCAGTTTCCCATGGTTGGAAATATGTTCCCCAAAGTGCCACATGTTGATTTGAAAATAGGCAATATCTGCACAGGCTTTGTATCACCCACCAGGAAAGACAAATCTGAATGTGTTCAAAGGACTGTTTCCTCATTGACTAGTCCCCAATTAAAGTGATGTATATATATATGTTATATATATATATATATATATATATATATATATATATATATATATATATGAAATATATAAATTTTATGGTCAGTTTATGGGACGAGAAGAGGAGATCCCTTTTCTCAGATACATGGGATCAATTAAATCTATATCCTGGCTTCCTAGGTACAATTTTTCTTATAGCTCAAATTATGGTTCATTCTAAGATTTTTATTCCCCACCCAAAAATAAAAAGGAATTAACTGTATAATTTAAATCGGGTATACAACAGGTAATTCATTACAAATAAAAATGCTAATCATAAAAAACAGTATTTATTATCAGACTGATTTAAACAAGATTCAGTTATTTAACTTATAACTACTGTTACAATCTATTGAAAAACTGAAACTTAAATCTCATCAGTACATAAATTTTGCAGGACTATGAATTAGGCAGTTTACATTTCACTCAGATCTGCACTATCCAAACAGCTCACAGTACATACCTTCTGATAAAACCTGACTTGGGCAAATCCTCTGGCGTTTGCCAGAAGCACTGTGGGACCTCCTTCCCTGCTGCCATTCAATTCTCAATCTGAGGGTTGCTTCCAATCATGAATACTTCCATCTTAGGATGGGTACTCAATTGCTTAAAATTAGAAAAAACTAAAAGGCAGTCCAAATCCAGGTTCAGGCTCATGAAGTAGGATATATATATTAGTTCTTAAAAGCTCAAAGCCACATGGAAGGTTAGCATGGAAGGAGGAATAGTAGCTTGACACAATCCTTATATGATTCATATCCAGAAAGGATGAAAGAAGCTGAAGGAGCAATCTCACTTTTTTTTGTAGATTAACTGAATTCTTCTAGCTTCTCAGCTGATAAAAGTCATTTTGTCAAGTCAAAATGCAATCCCTTTAGGAAGTAAGCCCCAAAGCTACCATGCGATAGACCAGAACTAGGAATGGCAATATTGAACATGCTCCATGCAATGGCTCTATAGTTCAGTTCAGATTCTATTATGCAGTGAGGTACAGAAACTGCTGCTCAGAAAGATGAAATTACCCTGATTGCACAATGAGCAACTGACAAAGCCAGGTTGTAAATCTAAAAAACTGAGCTCTAGTCCAAATATCTTTCCACTGCATCCTGCTAGTCTAGTTGGGATGCCCATATAACCTAACTTATTTTAGGCAATTTTCAATTTCACTCTAATTCATGGTTACTTTTAAAAATATTTACCCAATATTTTTATAAATGTTATTGAGGTCTTATTTTAAATTATATCCAATAAATGAGAAATATATCAGCTTGAGCTTCATTTGTAGAAACTATAATTAAATGGTTACAATGGTTTATTAAAAAGAATCTAATGTAATAAAGCAAAGCCAATGATATAATTGTGTGTTTACATAACTCAATATGATCACATATTAGATTTCAGATATTTGTATTAAATGATGTAACTTGGTAGTAAAAATACTAAACCAGAAGTAAGGCGAATTGCAGCTCACCACTAAGTGTGTGACACTGGATAAGTCACATCATCTCTTTTTGCCTATTTCATAATTTGAAAAATATTTTTTTGATAAAGGACATAAATAGTTTTTAAAAGAAAATTGCAAATTGTACTCAAGTATATGAAAGCAGTCTTCAAATTATTAATAAGATAAATAATAATTTTCATTATTTAAGACAATTCTAAATTTCCACCTCATGGCCCACAAATGGGTAAATATGACAAAACATGGAAATTGTATTAGAAAGATTGTGGGAAAACAAACATGTTCATGTACCATAGGCAAAACTGCAAATAAATGACTGATAAGTACATGTATTCTTCAACCAAGAGATCCTATGACTGGGCATGTACCTCACAGAGATCAAATTGGAAACAAAGGTTCAAACATGCTCAGAAATCCTCATATCAGCACTTGTAAAGTGCTTGAGGCAAAGTAGTTAGACATCGGGAAATCACTGGACAAACTTGTATATGAATGTAATAGAGTATTATTGTTGAGTGAGAAATGACAAACGTAAGGAATTTAGAGAAACATGAGAAAATTTTTGACATAAAATGAAATAATAGAAATGGAAAAATAATATTTCCATTTACAATGTAAATGAAAAGTTGAATACATTGTAAGAGGTAGTCACTGTGTAGGTTGTTGTGTAGTTAACTGTTTTGTGTTAATCAAGAGAGGGATGGGAGTCAATTCCTGTGTTGAGGATTAAATTAATAACTAGAAAAATCTGTAATGTAAAAACAAAAGGCATCAGTTAAACTTTTTTTTTTAAAGAAGGAATTAATACTAGAAGATCTTTTCCTTGTACTTTCTAAAAAAGGATTAGATGTGAAAACCTGTTCTATCCTCTCTAAATTCCGGTGCATCTAATATTACCTTATAATTATGAAAGATTTATTGTGATTTTACTCCATTTATATAGTAGAACTTTAATTAACCCTATATTTTTTTCCTCCTGCCAGGTCAAGACCTTTGAAATTTCTTATCTTCAGGGGGCCATTTCTCCTTACTTTCAAAAAGGATGTATTAAGCACCCACTTCCCTATGTAACATTTCCTTTTTGTTGTATTTTTAATGAGGGAAAAGGTTTCAGGAGAGGAGGGGAAAAATCAAAAATGAATAATGTTCTTTTCTTTCAGAAAAATTCAATCACTCATTCATGTTTTAATTTTTTCATGTAGTATTTTAGGATTTTACTTTCTATTTTTAAAAATATTTTCCTGTTATGATTTTTTAGTGAAAAAATGTGTGATGAAAATTAATTTTCCTAGGATAACACAGATAATACTAATACAAGGTGTCCCAAAAGTCTTAGTGTAGAGTTAGGCTTTAATAACTTAAAAATTTCTACCTAGGGTTTAAACTTCATCAAAACACTAAGGCCTTTGGGATGTCCTGAATATCAAGATTAATTGTGTTTAATTTTTCAGAGACTCAGAGGCTTTATGGTGTAGTGAAAAAAGTGGGGAGAGAATTGGAGCATTTTAGTTTCTTCCCAATTCTGTTGCTAATTAGCTATGTGACCTAGAACTAGTCACTTATTCTCTGAACCTTGGTTTCTGTTTAAATAAAAAGAGAGGTATGGGTCAATGCTCGAGGAGTCCTATTGCCACTCTGTTTCAGTAAGAATATTTTTGTCATTTACAAAAATAAGACTCTGTGGATCAACTTAATTTTAGAGGTTTATCTGATTTATCAGTTGGTGGAAGTATAATAAATAACATTTGGAATTTTGACTTCCTTTTACCAAATCTCTTTCCTAAGAAAAATTGCCCCTTGAATAAGTTGTTCCCAGTTATTTCTCATGCAATAACTTTAAATCATGTTTTGTGCTTGTCCATAGCATTACTCAGTGTTGTGTAAAGCATTGCTCTCCTTGAAAGGAAATATTCATTTAGCAAGTGCAATACTTGGATGAAGTCATGGTGAGCCAAGACTGAATTTAATGATATCTTCATTAATCATCAAAATGGGTGGTGATTTTAGGGAGCGCTGTTAACTCATCCTCTAGATTTATTGATCATATCTGGAAATAATTAGTATTTTAGGAACTACAGAACTTTGGAGCTTGGGGCTTTAGAAATCAGAGTCCAGTTAAAAAAAAGATGAAATAACTGAATCCCAGACAGGTGAAGTGATTTGCCTAGGGTCTGAGATTGACATAGTCTGTGCATGCTTACACATGGTTTCATTTGAAAGATGTGGAGAGGTTGGGGGGAAATGCTATTCCCAACAAGTTTCATGTGCCCTGGAGGCTATTTTAAGATCAGTCTCTGTGGAAACTTAAGCAGAGGCAAAGAAATGAATCTGATCCTTCAGGATCAGGCTGCAAACCTACACAGGCTTTTTGCTAGCATCCTGATTGACACGGTGTTGAGTTACTTTTAAAAAATGGATTAAATTGCCAATAGTCAATGAGTCTTTACCTCCCCTTACTAACACATTAATCTAAATATAAGTTATGAGATGCGTCTAGCTTAATATTGTTCTTTCCTGGTGTGTATGAATGTATGAATATATAGATATACAGATATCCATACACACACACTCTCTAAGGAGGAAGACATTAGCAAAAGAATTCACTTAAATAAGAGATGCTAAGTGAAAAAGAATACATATTAAATTTTTTCAATTTAAAAAAAATCTTATAATTACATACCTGAGGCCATACTAATGACCAATAGGTCAAAGCTCATCTGCACAGGTTCTATCTCTATTTGTGCTGGAAGAAGAAATGGCCAAGAAGTAAATGCAGATATGGATTTACAGTGTAGATAGTACATAGCACTAATCAGTCAGTCAATAAGAAATTATTAATCACTTTTCTATGTGCCATCTGCCTTACTAAATACTGTTGGATACCTATCCTTTAAAAGTACTATTCATTTTTTATTAAAGCTTTTTATTTTCAAAACATATACATGAATAATTTTTCAACATTGACTCCTGTAAAACCTTGTGTTTCAAATTTTCCTCTCCTTCTCCTCACTCCCCCCTTAGATGGTAAGTAATCCAATATATGTTAAACATGTAAAAATATATGTTAAATACAATATATATAAACATATTTATACAATTATTTTGCTGCACAAGAAAAATCAAATCAAAAAGGAAAAAATGAGAAAAAAAACAAAATGCAAACAAACAACAACAAAAAGAGTGAAAGTGCTATGTTGTGGCAACTCCACACTCAGTTCCCACAGTCCTCTCTCTAGGTGTAGATGATTCTCTTCATCATGAGATCATTGGAACTGGCCCCAATCATTTCATTGTTGGAAAGAGTCTATTAGAATCTATTAGAATAGACTCATATCTATTAGAATTGATCATTGTATAATCTTCTTGTTGCCATGTATAAATATCTCCTGGTTCTGCTCATTTCACTTAGCATCAGTTCATGTAAGTCTCTTCAGGACTCTCTAAAAGCATCCTGCTGATCTTTTCTTATAGAACAATAATATTCCATAACATTCATATACCATAACTTATTCAGCTATGCTCCAACTAATGGGCATTCACTAAGTTTCTAGTTTTTTGCCACTACAAAAAGGGCTGCCACAAATATTTTTGCACATGTGGGTCCCTTTCCCTCCTTTAAGATCTCTTTGGGATGCTGGATCAAAGTATATTTGATAACTTCTTGAGCATAGTTATAAATTGTTCTCCAGAACTGCTGGATCCATTCACAATTCCACCAACAGTATATTAGTGTCCCAGTTTTCCCACATCCCCCTTCAACATTCATCATTGTCATTGCCTGTCATCTTAGCCAATCTGAGAGGTGTGTAGTGGTATCTCAGAGTTTTCTTGATTTGCATTTCTCTGATCAATAGTGATTTAGAGCATATTCTCATATGACTAGAAAAAAGTTTTAATTTCTTCATCTAAAAGTTGTCTGTTCGTATCCTTTAACCATTTATCAATTGCAGAATTGTTTGAATTCTTCCAAATTTGAGTCGATTCTCTATATACTTTAGCTATGAGGCCTTTATGAGGTTTAACGAACCCTTAAATGTAGAAATGTTTTCTCAATTTATTGCTTTCCTTCTAATCTTGTCTGTATTAGTTTTGTTTCTACAAAACCTTTTAACTTAATATAATAAAATTATCTATTTAGTATTCAATAATGAGTTCCAGTTCTTCTTTGGTCACAAATTCCTTTCTTCTCCAAAGATTTGAGAGGTAAGCTATCCTATGTTCTTCTTATTTGCTTATAATATCACTCTTTATGTCATGAACCCATTTTGACCTTATCTTGGTATATTGTGTGAGGTGTGGGTCAATGCCTAGTTTCTGCTATACTAGTTTCCAATTTTCCTAGAATTTTTTGTCAAATAGTGAATTCTTATCCCCAAAGCTGGGGTCTTTGGGTTTGTTAAACACAAGATTGCTATAATTATTGACTATTTTGTCCTGTGAACCTAACCTATTCCACTGTTCAACTATTCTATTTCTTAGCCAGTAGCAAATTATTTTTATGACCACTGCTTTATAATATAGTTCTAGGTCTGGCACAGGTAGGCCACTTTCAATGGCATTTTTTTCATTAATTCCCTTGAAATTCTTGACCTTTTGTTCTTCCAGATGAACTTTGTTATTATTTTTTCTAGATCATTAAAATAATTTCTTGTGAGTTTGATTGGTATGGCACTACCATTAGTTTAGGCAATATTATTATTAGATTAATTTAGGTAGTATTGTCATCTTTGTTGTATTCACTCTATCCAAGAGCACTTGATATTTTTCCAGTTATTTAGATCTGACTTTATTGGTGTGGAAAGTGTTTTGCAATTTTACTCATAGTTCCTGACTTTCCCTTGGCAGATAGATTCCCAAATATTTTATACTATTGACAGTTATTTTAAATAGAATTTCTCTTTGTATTTCTTGCTATTTTGTTAGTGATGTATAAAAATGCTGATGATTTATGTGGATTTATTTCATATGCAGCCACTTTGCTAAAGTTGTGGATTATTTCTAATAGTATTTTAGTTGATTCTCTAGGGTTCTCTAAGTATACCATCATATTATCTGCTAAAAGTGATAATTTGGTTTATTCATTACCTACTCTAATTCCTTTAATTTCTTTTTCTTTTCATATTGCCCAAACTAATATTTCTAATACAATACTGAATATTATTCATTTTAGAGTCATTTTCTTCAAATGTTTTAAAACTGTGAATCTCTGCTGTGTTAATTTTCATACCATAGAATCCCAAATCATTACATTACATTAGTACAAGGTTCAGAAATAATTGAATTAACACTAATTAAATCCATCTGCCATTATAAATGATTTGGTCTTAGAACCTTGACATACTACTCACAGAAACTTAAAAGCATCTCAAAACATTAATAATCCCTGTATAGTTGTACATGGAAAAAACTTACTTGAATGTGTTCTGTCAGGTTTTTTTGAAGATGAAAAGTGTGCAGTTGATTAATTTTTTTAAAATTGTATTTAAATAGTTGCATTTATCTCAATTTGATTAACGAACTGCTCTACCCATTCTTAAGCTGTTTTTCAAAAACATTTGATTCAAAGTGTGTAAAAGGGTTTAAACTTCAGTCTCTGCTGACATATATGAGAATGTACTCTATAGTTAAAAAGAAAAAAATTATCAATACTTAAGACATAATACCAGAAACTACCTAAATCAATAAAAAAATCCAACAAAAAAGTTTATATGACAGATTAAATAAAAACTGAATGTGTATGTATATGTCTATATTATCTATCTATCTATCTATCTATCTATCTATCTATCTATCTATGTTTTACCTCTACCTATTCATCTACATATTTGTTTAGCCAGTTATTTAGCTTTTTAAATTTTTTTTTAAACAAACTTGCAATTTTATTCATATAAGGAGCTCCTTCAATGCAAAGTTGTATTTTCTGAATTATTTTTGGTTCTTTTGTTTAGGGCATTGAGAAGTTAACTGACTCTAAAGGTCCTATCACAAGTAGGACTTGAAACCAGATCTTTCTAATTTCAAGGACAGTTATATTTTCACTCTACTAGATGATTATTACATGTCTAGTATATTATCCATATGGATTGTCTCTATATTGGGCAAGTTCTGGTCTTCCTATAGGATATAATATATATACCTGAGCAGTATACTCAGCAATGTGGTGGTAAATGTTTAGCAACTAACTTTCCAAAAAAAGTATGCATGATGCAAAATTTAATCTACATTGCTAATATTTTCTCTGTCATTTTCTTAAGTCTAAACAATCCACAAAACAATTAATCAAGCCCCAATTTGTAATTTCCCCCCATTTCTGAAGTGTAAATATTCACATATTAAAAATTCAATAATTGGATCTCATATCTTATTTCAAACTAACTCCAACACCTCTAATATCAAAATGAAAAGAATTAATAACATTTTTGACTTTGTAGTAGTTAGTTATTAGATATTAATTAATTAGATAATATATTAAGCTTGTCATGTAAAAAGGAAGGTAAATTCTAAATTTGAGCTCCTCTTATGAGAATTAGAGATAAATATACATAATGAGAAAAAAAAACAATTAATTCTTATAGTTTAAACTGCACATTCCATAAAAGAGTCAATTTTACCATGGGGCAAATTTTTGCAGTAGGGCACTAAAATTTTGTAGGGAATAGATATTTATTACCTATACTTTTAAAATGTATTATTTATTTTTAACATTGTTTTACAAAATTTTGAGTTCCAAGTTCTCTCCTTCCATGTGATCCCTCCTGCATCCACTGAGAAAGCAAGTAATATGATATCAACTATATATGTGAAATCATGCAAAATGTATTTTCATATTATCTATGTTGAGAAAAAGCAGGAAAACTAAAGTATCACATATACTTTTGAGCAACAAATTTAGAAAAGTATTGAGAATGGAGCAAAAGGAAATAAAAAAGTTTATGAGGAGAAGAATGCCTTAAAAAGTAAAATTGGCTAATTGGGAAAGGAAGTAAAATCTTACTGAGGAAAATAATTCATTAAAAATTGGAATTGAGTAAATGAAAGCTAATGACTTTAAGAGAAATAAAGATACAATAAAACAAAAACAAAAGAATGAAAGAATGGAAAAAATGTGAAATATCTCATTGGAAAACAACTGACTTGGAAAAAGGATCCAGGAGAGATAATTTTAAAATTATTGGTCTACCTGAAAATCATAATAAAAAAAACAGTCTAAACATCATAACAGATGAAATTATCAAGGAAAATTGTCCTGATATTCTAGAACTACAGGATAAAATAGAAATTGAAAAAGTCCACTGATTATCTCCTGACAGAGATCCTAAAATGAAAAATCCCAGGAATATTATAGCCAAATTTTAGAACTCCCAGGCCAAGGAGAAAATATTGCAAGCATACAGGAAGGAACAATTCAAGCACAATGGAGCCACAGTCAGGATGACACAGGACTAAGTAGCTTCTACATTAAAACATTGGAAGGCTTGGAATATGATATTCTTGAGAGCAGAGGAGCTAGGATTACAATCAAACTCACAAAAAAGTATATTCTTTTTTTAAAAAGGGAAAAGGGGAAAATTCAATGAAATAGAGGATTTTCAAGTATTAGTGATGAAAAGACCAAAGCTGAATGGGAAATTTGATTTTCAAATACAGGATTCAGGAGAAGCATTAGGAGGTGATATCATAAGGGACTTAAGGTTTATCTGTTTATATTCCTACATGGGAGGATAATACTTGTAAATCATTAGAACATTCTCATTATTATGGCAGTTAGAAGGAGTGTGAATATGAGTTGAATATGAAGGGATAATATCTAAAAAATGATAAAATTAAGGAGTGAGAGAGGAATGAATTGGGAGAAAGAAAAAAGAAGAAGTGGAATGCTGTAAATAATTTTCCATTTAAAAAAAAAGAGGCAAGAAAAAGCTTTTACAATGGAGGGAGGAGGGGGAGGAAAGAGGGAATGAGTGAACCTTACTCTTATCAGAATTGGATCAAAAAAGAAATGACATTTTTGAGGATAGACAAGGTGAAAGGAGAGAATCAAATAAATGGGGAATATAGTTAGTCATAGTAATTTTAAACATAATTTTGAAGCATTTTCTCTGATAATGTCTTATTTATTTCTCAAACTTAAAAGAAATAAGTCAAGTTTGTAAAAAAAAAAAAGAGGCATGCCCCAACTAATAAATGATCACAAGATATGATCTAGGCTCAAAATCCTATAAATTTATGCATATCTTTTAACCTAACAATAACACTACTATGATGAATACCAAAAGAGATGTTAAAAAAGGAAAAGATTCTATATTTTTGAAAATATTTGTAGCAGCTCTCTTCTCAGGGCACAAGATTGGAAATTGAAAGGATACCCGTCAATTGGGGAATGGCTGAATAAAATGTGGTATTGTCATGGAATATTATCATTTTATGGGAAATAATGAGCAGGATGCCCTCAGAAAAAAATTCTTCATGAACTCAAGCAAAGTGAAATGTACTCTATACAAAGTAATAGCAATATTCTTGGATGACCAGCTGTAAATGACTGCTATTTTTAGTAATAAAATGATCTATGACTATGGATGAAGGACTTAAGATGAAAAATTTTATTCATACCCAGAGAAGAAACAGATTTGTGTCCAAATACAGATTGAAGTATTCTCTCTATGTCTTTCTCTCTCTCTGGGTGTCTCTGTCTCTGTGTTTCTGTCTCTGTCTTACTCTGTTTTTCTCACTTTATTTTTCTTGAGGGTTTTTTTTAATTACAGTCGAAGATCTATGCTTTTTTTCCACAACAAGATTTTATGGAAATGTTTTGCATAACTTCAAATGGGGGTGGGGTAGGGATCAGTGAGAGAATCTGGAACTCTTTTTAAAGTTTTTAAGTTTTTTCTTTTTAAGTTTTAAAAACAAATATAAAAAATTATTTTAAATATAACTGGGGAAGAATTAAGTAATTAAAAAAATCAGATTACCTTTAAAAATTAACTTATTATTTCCATATTATGAATTATAAATTTGATCATAAGTCCTTTTCATGCTATTTGTCCCAGGGTGATTAGTGATACTTGCCCAGCATAACAAAATGTCTAGTTATGAGACAGTTCAATAATATACATTCAAAAAAGTAAATAATCCTCTAGAAGGTCAATATCACTTATATCACTTATATAAATTATCTTAGAAAGTGTAACATTGAGTTAGTACTGCAGGATTAGTAAATAGCATGGATTTTGCAGCAAGAGAACATTACAGATGAAAGAAAATCAAAGGTAGTGCATTTTGGCCAAAGCATGAACATGTAGAGAAATAATGGGAGGAAAGGCTAGAAAAAATAGGAGACAGATTGAATGGCAGACTGAGGATTTTTTTTTTTTGGTTTTAGGTATTAGGAAATTATTAAAGGTCATATTAAAATGTTTCATAGAATTCTCAAAGAAAATATTTGTTTAATCGCAAAGCCATTAATTGGAAATTTTGAGAACTAGGAAGGTAAGAGATTGAAAATAACTTTCATGGATAGTGGAAGTATTCATAATTAAACAAGGTATTGAGCTCTATCACAGAAGATAAAACAATTTTGATTATGTAAAATTAAAAAGATTGTTCATAAGCAAAACAGATGCAGCTAAGATTAGAAGGGAAGCAAACTATTGGGAAAAATCTTTGCAACAGTTTTATCAATAAAGGTTTCATATGTAAAATATATAGAGAACTGATTCAATACCTAAGAATAAGAGCTATAATAGATATATGGGCAAAAGATATAAAAAGGAATTTTTCAAAAGAAGATAACTAAGTTATCACCAAACCTTAAAAAAATGCTCTAATCACTAATAATTAGAGAAATGCATATTAACGAATTTTGAGGTTGTACTTTATGCCCATTAGATTGCCAGTGACAAAAACGGAAAATGGCAATTACTTGCACAACTTTGAGGAAATAGATATATTAATACACTCTTGATTTAGCTTTGATTTATATTTGTTACTGCTATTTTGGAAAGCAATTCGTACTAAATTTTAGCTCTACAATTCCACTTTTAATAATAAAGATATCAAAGAGAGGGAAAAAAAAAGGATCCATGTATCTATTGCAATTCTTTTTGCAAGGAACTGGGGGTACTTATCTACTTGGGTAAATGAATTGTGGTATATAAAATTAAATGAGTATTATTGAAGTGTTAAAAAAACAAAACAAAACAACAACAACAACAACAAAAATAAGTTCAGAAGAGCCTGCGAAGACCTATACAAGTTGATACAGAATGAAGTGATCAGAACTAGGGAAAAATTTATATAATTACAAAATTATAAAGGAAAACCTTCAAAGAAAGATCTGAGAATAATGTACTACAATTCCAGATGATATATAATGAAGTTTGATACTTATCTCTTACCAGAGGTGTGATAGATTCAAGATTCAGAATAAGACATTTTTTCAAATGTAACCAAACTCAATCAGTAAATATTTACTAAGTGCCTACTATGTGCCAAGCACTATGCTAAACATGGGGATACAAATAAAAGCATATGATAGTCCTTACCCTCAAGGAGTTAAATGGAAAATGTACTGGACCAGGAGAATGGTAGGAAGAATGCCAACCAGTAGATTATTGGAATAGCTTAGACATGTGATGATGAGAGTCTGCAATAGAGTATTGGCAGTGTCACAGGAAAAAAGGGGGTATAGATTAGAGAAGGTAAAAACTATAAGACTTAACAAATGATTGGATACAGGGAGAGAAAGTAACAATGAGGAATTGACGAGGATACCTAGATTATGGTGATGCCTAGGGCTGATATGGTTAATTTTATTATAATAACTTTACTCTTCATCTTTTCTTGTAATTCATTTTATTTTCCTCTTAGGTAATCATAATCCATGGTATTTGGTAGGCACATATTAAATACTGAAAATCATTTCACAATTATTCTTATTTTTCACAATTTTCACAAAATTATAATTTTCTTCTTTATTTTAAATATATTTATATATAATAATTAATTATTTTAATTAAGTATATTTTTCCTATTGCCTTGTCTGAAATTATAATTGCTACATTTGCTTTTTACATTCAGATGAGGCCTAATTTTTTTTTTACTCCAAGTCCTTATTTCAACTCTATGTGAGCATTTATTTTTTTTTTTGTAAAAATCATATTGTTGAATTTTGCATTCTCATCCTTTTTCATTTCTGTCAACCTCTCATTTTATGGTTGAGTTCAATCCATTAATATTTACAGTTATGATATTCAATTGTTTATTTCCTCCATCCTATTCTCTTATGTTTCTTTTTCTCTATACTAGATGATTCCTATTTATTTCAAGTTGTTATCATTTTTTTAACCTTTTGTTCACTATCCCATCTTCAAGCTTAGACTTTTTTCTGCTTATGACTTTTTCCTCCCAGAATCTATTCCTTTTCACTTTTCCTTTTATATCTTTATCCCTGTTGAACTGAACACAATCTCATGTGTGTGTGAGTTCAACTTTCTTTTGACCAATTTAGATGAAAGTAAAGTTCAAGTTGACACACTATGCTTGTATATAGTTTGGTTTCAGCAACCTGACTATATGTTAAATTCCCTCTATATTTTTCTCATTTCTCCTTAATGTATCCTTACCCCTTGTTTTCTTTTTTCTTACAGAAATTTTAAAGCATAATAAAACTATTGATACATCTTTTGTCTCACTTGACCACTTCTATGATCCTTTGTACTATTAGCTATTAGGATTTTTAAAGAACTCTTAAAATCTTTTTTATTAAAATATAAAAAGTTAATGCTTATAAAGTACCTTCTGATTGTTTTCTTATGCTTATTATTTGCTGTATTTCAAAGGTTTTTTTTTTTAACTTCAGGTTTTTAAAATCGACAATATTTAAGTCTTTTATTTCATTGATGACCCATTCTTTTTTCCTTGATAGAATTATACTAAATTTTGGTTGCATTTCTATTTATAGATCATTATCTTTTGTCTTTTGGAATATCTCATTTTGTGTTCTTCATTTCTTTTTTTCCCCTCTTTAACCAGTTTTTTTATCTTTTTTTTAAATTTTATTTTCTTTTTAATTAATTTTTATAATTATAACATTTTTGACAGTACATATGCATAGGTAATTTTTTTTACAACATTATCCCTTGTACTCCCTTCTGTTCCGAATTTTTCCCCTCCTTCCCTCCACCCCCTCCCCTAGATGGCAGGCATTCCCATACATATTAAATATCTTATAGTATATCCTAGGTTGTATTCTTCATTTCTTTATGGCAATACCTACTAAAATCTTGTTCAGTGTGTGGTCCTCAATATTTTTATTCTGTCCTTCAGACTGCTTGTATTCTTTTTTCTTTGTCTTGAAACTCAAACAACTGGTTCCACTATATCATTTCCTTTTTTTCCCACTCTCATCTCTGACCCCTCATTCTGGTTCCTCAACATAATACTTAAGGCTACAGAAGAGAGGCTGTTCTAGATTTGTCCTGAAGATGTTCCATTTCGGCATAAGAACAGTGGAGTATTGTAGAGAGGTGTATTACTCATTCTCAAGAATAAAATGGGGGAAGAAACTGGGGAATACTGACATGCCTAAGAGGGATCCTTAACATTAACATGACCTGGATCAAAAGTTCTTAACCTGGGGTCCGTGAACTTTAAATATACACACACACACAAATCTAAAATAACTGTATTTCAATAAAATTAATTTTCTTTGCAATCCTATATATCTTGTTTTATGTATTTAAAAAACCTTTTTTTTCCCTAAGTAAAAGTTCATAGGCTTCACCAAACTTCCAATGGGATTTGTGATACAAAAAAAAAAAAGGCTAAGAACTGCTGCTTTGGACATAGTTTGCATTTTCTTCTCCTCTGGCTCTGCTGGATCTCTCTATCTGATGTCTCATCCAGCGATGAGATCTTTTTCATAATTTTTAAACCAAGCAATTTGAAAGGTAAATTTGTTCAGTTATAACATGTGTGTGTATGTGTGCATGTGTGATAAAGAGTGATCACCCACTGTGTAGCTCTTCACATCTTATGTATGGGTATGAGAATTCTTATTTATTATCCTGAATTGTAAAAGTCCAGTCATCTCTAAGTTATCCTTGGGGAATGCCCTCTCAACTCAATCTCCCAGCCAGACTCTCTCCTTCAAGCCTGCCGTCCCAACTCTGTCCCAGACTCGACTACTCTCCAGACCCAATGCTGCCCTCTTTTATCCTTACAGAGATTGTAGTGAGAACTCAACGGGGCCTAGGAAAATTACTTCAACCAATGAACTTGCTCCTTTTAAAGGTTGTGTAAACTCCTTTTCAGAAGTTCAAAGGTGTAAACTCCCCCTAAAGGCCGAATTAAAGGTATGAATTCTGAGCTAGAGAATTGCCCATACAACCTGAGTTCTCTCCTAACAATTATCTGGGTTAGTTCATTCACCTGCCAACAGGCTGGCAACACTAGAGACAAAGACCACCATTCTATTATACTCAAATTCTCCTTTGGTCATAGGATAATGTCATTGGAGAAAAAATATAATCCTCCTACTTCCCTACTTTAGTTCATGAACCCTATCCAATGTATTTTCATTTACATTAACAAGTCACTCACAATAAGGATTTGTAAATCTTAAAACATAACTATTTACTTAGCAAAAAAGTAAAAGAAATAATAATAACTATAGGTATTCATATATTAAAGAAAGTTTGTGACTAATAAAATAGATCATAATCCATATATAAACTTGGGTCATAATCCCCCACTAATGTGCTCAGGATCTGTAAGAGAAAATGGGGATATGCCGGAACTCTGTCTTCCCAGAAATCTGACAGAGTCAGGCTAATTAAAAGTCTTTATTCTTGGTCTCTTGAGGTCGCCATCAGGGGATTAGATCTAGCAATCTCCACACCACCTTCCTCTCTCCCCACCTCCAGGAGAATGAATCGATCTCCTCTTCCTACTCCACTCACAAACGTCACTTCCCCTCCTTTGTTCCACCAATGGTGCCAGCACAGAATAGTTGGGGAGGGTCATCCATCAAACATGTTAATAGGGAATTGTCCAATTGACAATTAGTCTCAAGTTCTCCATTATCCAAGTGCATTTATTTGCTCAGTTCTAGCCCTTTACAGGGATACAGTTATAAGAAGCTGCTAAAGTATATGAAGGATGAAAACTCATAAGGATAAAACAACTCTGGACTATTTGTCCATTCAGGAGAATCTGTGCCATATGAAATCCCTTTTTGTCAATTGATCCTCACTACTCTCTAGTGGTGCAAAAGCTTTTCTTTTCTACACTAGAATATTTACAAGATCTTTCACCATATAATCACACTGAAAAGAGCATTTAGAAATTGTTACTTTATAACTGAATAGAACTTTTCTTTAAACCAGAAAATGACAATGCTCATCAGGATGGATATCTGTTAGCAAAAAAAGCACAAATCCTGTCAGCTATTCACCTTCTACTTGTCCAATCAAATTATATTAAGCTCACAACCAAAGAGAAGGAAAGCAAGCCCCTCTCTCTCTTTTCTCCTTAGAATTCTGGATCATTTGATTAAATTTGCAGCACCAAAGTGTTTGTATAACCTGACATTCCCTTTTCCCTCAAACTAGTGGAGATGCAATAAAGAACAAAGGGTACCTCTGAGAGGTTTTATCTCTCAGGCTCAATGTGGCACTGAAGAGCAATAGGTATAACTAAAGTTTTTGTCCAATGATTGATGTTTTAGGCTTCTAACTAACCAATCAGATATCACCAGCTGAAGCCTTCTGTTATTTGACTGCTCCAACTACATTTGTTTTTAAAATGTATCTCTGACTATTTCTATTTCTTCAATTTTTGCTAATCAGAGTTTTTACTTTTCAGTCTTCACTTCAATCTCAGCCCAACCCTCACCTTCATCCTCAGCATCTTATATCTTAAAACAGAGCCTCCTAGCACTTAATTACTTTCACTTAAAAAAAAAAACAGTTTACCAATTTTCCCTATGATGTTATCTGTCATTATTAAATCAAACTTCACTCTTTGTATGGTCATATGATAACCCCTTTCATTAATTTTACCATCTTAATTTAAAAAAAACAATTAATATGCAAACAATCCAATAGATCATACCTGGAAGTTCTCAAAACAATCCAGCAACTTATTCAATGTCCTCAAAACTATATTTATTGAAATTCACATTTCCCCAGCTATTAATAAATAGTTTTTCCCCTTAGCTCCTTTAAACAATCAAATTGTTCATATACAAATGGGGTTATCAATTCTACATCATTCACTGGAAGATTTACATGTTTATATTTGTGTCATGGTTCATTTTTCTGACCATTGACTCAAATCTGATCTGTTAGAAATTATTTCTTTTCATACATATTTTATCAGCTCTTATTAGCCCAAAATTCTTTTCTTATTCATCAAAACATTCATTTCGGACAAAAGAAGCAAATTTTATCCTTGACTGGTTCATTTAAATATTTTTTCTTATATACAAGTACTTATTTGACCTTTTTAACACTAACCTACTCTATATGAAAATCATGGTTTCCTAGAGGAATAGAGCACAAGGATAATATTACCTGATAGGCTTATGCACAAATTTCTGGTGAGGGGAGCTATAGTTCTCACAGAGAGTATATCCTTCCTTTTATACATGGCAAAAAATAATGTCCTTAGTAGTATGTGGCTCTTTATCTAAATAGAGATGTGGGGAAATTAAAATAGAGATGTGATTAAAAGAGAGGAGGAATGGATCTTATATGTCATGGGAAAGGATAAAAGGAATTAGGATTATGGCTAGAGAGAATAATTCCTTCCAAGTATATGAGGCACTACTATAACGAAAATAAGCACTTGCTTTTAATTTTCACTGAGGTCAGAACAAAAGGAAACAGGTTAAAATAATAGCCTAGTCACAATGAAGAATTTACTGACAGGATCATTTCATCTTTAAAGGCCACTGCAGGAGGGCTTAGCATATTTCTTGGGGATCTTTCAGAGGGAAAAATAGACACACTTCTATTTGAAGTTCATTATGGAGGCAAAGAGCAGAAAGAGGTAAATTCTTGAAATGTCTTTCAGTCATCTGTGAACATGTTTTCTGAGTAATTCTCATGATTAATTGAAAGAGTGGAAGCACAAACTCTCCTAGCATTTTCCTACCAGATTATAAACGCCTATGAATCTTTCTTTTTCCCAGCAATAGTACTTACCCTTTTGCACGTAGGTATGATTAATTCACTGATGTAATGTACTTGTCCACTGCTGTTCATGCCTTGTATATTTAGATTTGAATTAGATTTTAAACAGCTTAAAAGAGGCACCATGTCTATCTATTTAACTAGATCTGAGCACTCAAAATGATTTTGGGGGAATTGATTCATTGACTGATTCCATCTCTTGTACAAAATATCTCAGCCAAAATTATAAATTTTTAGACTTAATTGCTTAGTACTAAGAGCTTCCTACAGCAATAATTATGGGACTACAATATCATAATGGTCCTAGCTAGAATCTCCCTGCTCTATCAGGACTAAATATCAATATATGGAAGCTTCAGATATCTTCATTGTGCAGAGTACATAAATACCACCCATGCTGATGTGCTTTAGAACTTTTCTACTAATTACTTATACATCATTGGTTTATAGACTTACAGAATGTTAAATCTGGAAGGACCTTAGAGGTTATCTACTTCAATCCCCTCATTTTACAATTGAACTAAAGCCCAGAGAGACAAAATTGAATTTTGGCATTATGGATTCCAGTTTGCAAAATATATTTTATTTCATTTAGCTTTTACAAAGTAATATTTGCCTCAAAGGTATAATAAGAACAAACATATAAAGACTCCCTCCCAATATCTGGGGAACATAATTCTCCCCAATATTACCTCAGTCTTTTAGGAGGGAAAGAAAATTAGATTCATAGCTTAACTTAGTTCTGAAATGGTGTGGTCCCACCAAATTCCAGTTTCGAAGCTGTCCTCTTCCCACACTTCTTGCTCCAGGCTCAAGTCCAGATACCCTGACTTTGGACTTCCATGGAATTCTGATTCCAAGGGTATCATGGATTCAGCTCTGAGGTACAAGGACTGCCTAGAACTGAGAAGGACAAACAAAACAAACCAAAGCCTCCAATGAATTGTTGGGATGACAAGACCTAAAAGGGGAGGAGAGGTAAACTTGCTTCCCCACACAGCTTCCTTGGTACACATGTTGTAAGTGAACAGAACCTTCACCCATTGGACGTTATATTTTAACTTTCATTATTTGACTTAGGTATTAGCTGTTAAGAATGATTGACAATGGAATCCTTCTGCACAAACATATCTGAAATATATATTTTGCCCTATTTCTTGGGGGCATTTAAAATATTTATTGGTAAATCTTATAAATTGCGTGGATAGCTTGAATATGATCCTGATATGTGGTTTCTGACATTTCAATAGTAATTGCATTGGTCGTATACTGGTCTGGAAATAGGCATTAATATTGATTTCTTCTATACTATCTAAGTGGTGAAACAGAATCCACATTGAATACTACCTTAGGGCTGGAGTTTTCATTCTGCCTTTCACATGACCTAACAAATATTATCAGACAAATACTATTCAGACATAGATAGAATGATGATGATGACATCAACGATGATGACACTTTAATGGAGAAGCAAAAAAAATGAAAAAGATCCAAAGGAGGACTATAACACATTACAGTCTGCAAAGTGCTTTCTTAAACATGATCTCATTTGATTCCAACTTCCTTAAAGACCCAGTTCAGATATCATCTTCTGTAGGAAGGCATTTCTCAGTCCCCTCGGATGCTGCTAGTGCCTTTCCCTCTAGTTACCTTCTTTGTAGTCCATATATAGGAGTATGGGGAGTCTTCAGAGAGGAATAGGAACTCTGGTGTGAGGGTTTGCTCATTCCTTTTTCAGGGCTGCTTATCTACCTTTGGCATTTACGTGGCACTTTCACTTGTGGCTCCAAGAAACTTGGTTGTACAACAACTATACACCAGTAAAATTATCTGCCCCTGCAGAGGGGCTAAACTAGATTAAAAGTAATAGATAGATCTATCAGTGAATTAGGGAGGTGCCTATCCCAATTATATGAATAATAATCTCTTTATGGAATGAGAAAAATTTTTTCCAACAGCCATGAAGGTGGCTGAAATAAGCATTAGGGAGTGCTTGTCAGACATGAAAAATGTCAAGGTCATCTACTGCATCCTGGGCTATTGCCAGTGGTCTTGACTTTTGTCTTGCTCTTAGACTTCAGTGACTCTGAGAGCAAGGCTGATTACTTTGTGCAATTCTGCTTCATTTAAATCCAATTCACAAGCAAGTCAAGACATCGCCTGTGATTCATTATTCTTTTTAAAAATGAAGAAATAATAACAACAATTCTGTATATATATATATATATATATTGTGTGTACCTATTTGTGTACATATAGTTTCTCTCATTAGAATGTAAACTTCTTGAAGGCAAAAATTGTTTTCATTTTTTCTTTGTTTCCCTAGTTTTGGGCTTAATATCTGACACATAATAAAATTTTAAATAATGGTAAATTTATTGATTGATTTTCTCTCAGACAAAAATCATTAAAACTTCCTTTATCATTAGATAGCCAGCGAAGGGAGTCAGCTTAATGCTTCCAACAAATTTGGAAACAGTACTAGGAGCTAAGACTAAAAAAGGCAAAAATGAAACAATCCCTGCCCTCAAAGTGCTTGTATACTACTGAGATAATATAAAATACACAAAAACAATACAAACATTTAAGAAGAACAGAGTGCTAACAATTAGAAAAGATGAGAATGGTTTTGTAGGCCTTTTCTTCTTTTTTAATTAAAACTTTTTATTTTCAAAATATATACATGCATAATTTTCAACATTCATCCTTAAAAAACCTTGTGTTCTAATTTTTC
The DNA here is from genome assembly GCF_048593235.1 of Sminthopsis crassicaudata. Taxonomy (NCBI): domain Eukaryota; kingdom Metazoa; phylum Chordata; class Mammalia; order Dasyuromorphia; family Dasyuridae; genus Sminthopsis; species Sminthopsis crassicaudata. The sequence continues at coordinate 233,579,526 of NC_133620.1, read as the reverse complement.
CTTCCCTTTTCCCCACCCTCTCTCCTATGTTAAACATGTGCAATTCTTCTATACATATTTTTGAGGGCCTTTTCAATAAGACCAGGAAAATAGAAGGGTGTCCTTTATCACAATTACTCCTCACTGTCATGCTAGAAATGTTAGTTCTAGCAATAAGACAAGGAAAAAGAATCGAAGAAATAAGCATAGATGAAGAGGAAAGAGAATTATCACTTTTTGCCAATTCTATGATGGTTTATTTGGATAATTCTAGTCAATTAAAAACTAATTGAAACAACAACTTCAGCAAAGTTGTAGGATATAAAATAAGCCTACATAAATCATCAGCATTTTTGCAGATTGCCTGCATATTACCAACAAAATCTAGCAGGAAGAAATAGAAAGAGAAATTCCATTAAAAAAGAACTACTGAAAATGCCATTCAAGAGACATACAGGAATGATATGAACACAATTGCAAAACACATTATATACAAATCAAGACAGATCTAAATAATTAAAGAAATAGCAATAAAATTCATCTGGAGGAACAAAAAATCAAGAATCTCAAAGGAAGCAATTAAAAAAAAATAGGAAGGAATGAGGCCTCCCAGTAGATCTTTATTCTACAATGCATTAATCAGCAATGTAATTCATTACTGGTTTAAGAAATGTAAAAGTTAATAAGAGGAACAGATTAGGTTTAAAACAAATAGAAACAAATAAACATAGTAGGCTATTATGTGATAAATCCCCAAATCTCAGATATTAGGGCAATAACTCACTATTCAACAAAACTGTGAAAATTGGAAAGCAATATGGCAGAAATTAAATATAAGCTATTATTTTATACTACTAATAAAAATAAGCTTCAAATGGATATATAATTTAAACATAAAGGCTGACATCACAAACAAACTAGAGGTATAAGGTATAAATAAGAAAAGAGTTGACACACAGAGAGAGAGAAATGAGAGAGAGAGAGAGAGAGAGAGAGAAGGAGAGACGAGAGAGAGAGAAAAGAGAAAGAAGAGAGAGAGATGAAGAATCAAGGAAGTTAAAATGAATAATTTTGATTACATAAAATTTAAAAAGTTTTTGCACAACAAAATGAATTTTGCTAAAATTAGAAGAAAAGCCAAGTAAGCTAGGGGAAAAAAACTGTTTCTAGCTAGTTTTTGAGATAAAGATAATATTTTAAGGTTTATAGAGAATCGATTCAAATTTATAAGAATAAGAGCCATTTCTCAAATGATAAATTGTCAAATGATGTTAATAGATAGTTCAAAGGAAAAAATCCAAATTATCAATAGGTATATAAAATGTTCTAAATTATTAATAATTAGAGAAAGGAAAATTGAAATGTTTCTGAAATTCTGCCTTACAACCATCATATTGGCAAGGTTGACAAAAAATGGAAAATGACAAATAGTAAAGGGACTGCAAAGAAACTGATACATTAGATCCACTGTTTGTAATACCATGAACTAGCTCAGCCTTCTGAAAAGCAATTTGGAACTATCCTACAAAAAATTTTTAAATTATATGTATTCTTTGACCCAGTAATACCATTTCTTAGATTTGGACCCCCAAAAGATCAAAGATAGAAAAAAAGCATCATGTGTACAAAAATATTTAAAACAACTATTTTTGTGGTGGAAAAGAATCGAGTACTGAGATAGTGGCAGAGAGGAGGAGAGATATTCTTCAATTAGGGAATGTCAACAAGTTATCGTGAATTTGATAGAAAACTATTGTGTTTTAAGAAATGCAAAGGATAGTTTCATATAAACTTGGGAAGATTTTGTGGTATTGAAGTAGAGTAAGGTGAGTAAAACCAGGAGAATAATTCATGCAATAACAATATATATAGACAAACAACTTAGAAAAATAAGGAACTCTGATCAGTCCAACGACTAACAAAAATTCCAGAGAATTCATCATGAAATGTACTACCCCTCTCCTAATAGAGAGATGATGTACTCAATATAGATTGATAGTTTTTTCTTAACATGGCCTTAACATAAACTTAATTATACAAGTTCATAGCAGAGGTTATGTTTTTCTTGCTTTCTCAAGAGGGAAGAGAGAGAAAAAAGATCATCATGAAAACAAAATAAAATTTTATTTTAAAATAAAGGACTCATATAGCACCTGAGGAGTTGGCAACTGAGCTATGGTTTTGAAGAAATCTAGTAATTCTCTGAAGTAGAGAGGGAAAAGGAAATCATTCTATCCTCAGGGGACCATTAGTACAAAGGCCAGGAAGGAGGACCTGGAATGTTAAGGACAGGGTTAAGCTTAGCAAGCCAGTTTGACTAGAATAAAGAGTCCATGAAAGGAAAATAATATGAAATAAAGTTTCAAGGGTAGGTGGAAAGAAGATTACAGAGGGCTTTAAAGACCAAACTTAAAAACTTTTACTCTAGCGATAGAAGAATGTCATTGAAAAATATTTGAATAGGGAGAAGGGATGCTGTGGTCAGGTCTGTGTTTTAGGAACTTGAATTTGACGACATTTTGGAGAAGGGAGGTTAGAACCAAGGAGGCCACTGAAATAGTTCAGCTGATAGTTGATAAAGGCACGCACTACTTCTTTAGAGGAATTTGTTTTTGATTGGGAGATTTGTGAGGAGGGAGACTGAGAATGGTACTCTAACATGAGAACTAATTTAAAAACAGGTAACATAGGTTAATTTAAGCTAAGACAATTAGGTAGCAAATATCAAAAATAAAAATTCTCAATGGATGCTGCTGCCAGATGAAATGGGATCCTGTGCCACAATGAAATTAAATAGATTGTAAAGGACTCTAATTTTTTTTTATTATTAAGAAGCTTTCCAAAGAGAAACAATAATCCTTGCCTTGCATTCCTATAAAGGCCAATATTTAGCAGTTGGTCTTAGATGATCAAACCAATAAATAGCCTTGAAAAGGATATGTAAAGGCATTTTCTCAGATTCTTGTGACTCATCTACCACCTCATGTGAATTTCAAGATTTGATTCCTTAAGAGTCATAAAATCTAATTTCCAGGAATCAAAATCAAATAGGATATATGTGAAATTTTGATTGTAGGTTACTTGCCCCAACACTTCCATTCATTTCAATAGAGGGAAGACAAAGCAATTTTAGCTATGTTGATTGATAACCTATTTGGCTCAATCAAGTAACAGCTTTGTGGAATTCTTATAGATTTAAGATAGGTAAAACAGCTAGGTAGATAGATAAATAAATAGAGAGAATAAATCAGGGGTTCTCAAACTACAGCCCGTGGGCCAGATGCAGCCGCTGAGGACGTTTATGTGGCTCGCCAGGTTATGGCAAATGGGCTGAGGAGCGGAGACAGTGTGTGAGTTTTTGTTTTGTCCGGCCCTCCCACCGTCTGAGGGACAGTGACCTGGCCCCTATTTAAAAAGTTTGAGGACCACTGGAATAAATTATCAGACTATATAGTTACATAGGCTACATAGATGATATAGATACACTGAAGAAATAGATGATAGATAAATAGATGGATATATAGATATAGACATTTGGAGAATATATAAATGATAGATTTATAGAATAGATGATAGAAACATATATATATGTAGAGAGAATATATAGATGGTAAATAGATACATATGAACATACACATATATAAAGAATAGATGATAGATATATAGAATAGATAAATGATAGATACATAGATATATATGCATACATATATATGTATATATACAGACACAGAGAGAGAATAGATAGGAGGTAATGATAGAGGATACACACACACACATACACATATAAGCAAACAAGATAATCCTTATCCTCAAGACACTTACATTATAATGGCAGGAAGACAATGCAAAAAGATAAAATAGAAAAGGGAGAAATATTCTCTGTGTGACTTTGAATAAGTCATTTTACTTTCTTTGAATCTGTTTCCTACCTTGAGAAATGGAAATACTGCATGAAGCATGTGCCTTGTAAGATAGTAAGAATGGAATATAAATATATGTAAAGTATCATTTAAATTACAGCAATGATTATGATAGATAATGCAGGTGGTATTTTTGCACATGTTCATGCATGAAGTTTTTATGTAAGAATGAAGATAAGAATATTAGACTTAGAGGATTCCTTTTTATTTGCAGCTAGTTCTGCCTGTAGTGTCCATTTCCAGTGTAAAAAGAACCCAGTGTAACCACGCTTTCTAGCTATTTCAGCCAACTCTGCTGATAATGTCTGCACCCTTCTATATCTGCTTTTTAACAGTCAAGATTAGGAACCAGCTGTTTTCACTGATTGGAATGCATAGAGTTCAGTGCTTTGCCTATTGATAGGAGCTTACAAAGATCCTTGATCCTTGTTAGTCAAGTTTTGCGTTTGTCCCCAAATTCTGCCTATTTACTTACAAAAATCACTATGGTCTCAAGCTCTCTAGTCCATAAATTTTTGTGATTTTTACCTTGTCCTCTAACTTTTCATTCATCCATATGGCTTATAAATTGTAGAACAGAACCAGGTTTAATCAGATGGGCTCTTCTTGGGGCAGGATAGGAATAGAAAAGGTCTTTATTTTGCTTTATTTTAAAAGGCACCATGATGCAAATTCTCTCAAGGCTCCTGATCCATAAAGTTAGTTCCTACATGATTTTCAAATTGGTAGTCAAAGATTATGTAGGTAATTTCAATCCCTATCACTTTCTCTTGCTTACTTTCATATTGTATCTTTCCTTCTGCTAGGGGAGAGGAGAAAGCACGAGGCAGTGAAAAGTCTCCTGAATCTGAAGTCAGAATACTGTGTTCACATCCCATTTCTAGCCTTTGTTACCTGTATATCTTTGGGCAAAGTCATTTCAGGTCTCTGTATCTGTTTCCTTAGTTTTATGCAATGACATGCTACACAATGGGCACATATCCTCAAAAAAGGTGCAAGGTACTTAGTCTGCTTCTGGCAGCCCACCAGGAAGAGGTTTTCTTTCAGATCTAGAGAATACACAAGTTGGTCCTATTTGGCTAACAATATGGTAAAGAAATGGATTTTTTTTTTATTGGCTGTTCAATCAGAAGTAGAGTGCATCAAAAGGTACTCACCAGTCTGGGTGCCTCTTTCTTATTTGGCAGTGTTCAAGTGAGGCAGCAAAACTTGCACTAAGCCCTTGGTGGGGGAGAGAAAGCCTTAGGCCTTTATTTCCCAACCAGGGCTGCCACTGTGTGGCACATGAGCACATGGCCCTGCTGTTACTTCTTTTCCTATGGTGAATATTCTTCCTGATTTTAAGTGAAGGAGCTTTGCAGAAAGTTGTGATCTGGTGAACTTTGTTAAGACTGGAATAGCAAATGCCAGAAGTCTGGAAGCTGAAGTTTGTGTTGTATTTTGTGATTAGCACAGAGAGAGATGAATAAAGTCTTGAGTAATCTGTTTGACTCATTATATACTGAAGACAGCCAAGAGAGAAGAATAGCAACTGATTCACTGGCTATCCTGGATTTAAAAGTGAACTTGGTAGGGCAAATGCTATATAGAAATTGCTTTACATTTAAGCCTACTATCCCCAAGGAATGAAGGGATATAGAGCAGAATATGCCCCAAGTTAATAAAATAAATAAATAGTGGTAAATAGTGAGCACTTAATAAGTGATTATCAATCAATTAATTATCAATTAATCAATTATTGATCAAGTGATTATTGATTGATTGACTTATTGGTTACCTGAATCATGAGGAGAACATATTAGAATGGAGGCACAAATATTTAGACAAAGACACCCTTACCTTAATCTTTCAGGAGAACTCTAGAATTCCAAAACATAGATGCCATTGATTTCTCTGAGAGAGTCAATAGTCTCAGTACATAAAAAATAAAGATGATGGACTATATAATCTCTAACATTCCTTATAGATCTAAATCTGGGATAATATAAAGTTAGGGACACACCAGTGAAATATGCTTGGATGTTGTTTTGTAACTGATTCTTAGGAGTGTGTATATATATGCATGTGTATATATACACTTGTAACATGTATTAAACACACATTTTAATATATACATACAAACACATAAATGCACACACACACACACACACATATATATATATACACATACGCATATCAATTATATATCACATATATGGTATGTATGGCATATACCAGATACGTGTATACATCCAAGACATATAGACATACTACATATATATACACACATTTATGTGTATGCATCCATGTGTGTGTATGTGTCTGTGTATGTGACTTGTCTTTCCCCAAAGATATTTTAAAATTTTCTTCGGAATAGAGACTTTTATTATCTCAGTGTCTTGTCTTGAATTATTGAATAATGAATAAATGAATGAATGCTTGGCATCTGAACACACAGGGAGTCTTCAACGAATATTGATTGAATGATTATGTATGAGTAGAATAAAGGTATTAACTATTTTATTCCAGAGATAGTGGTAAAAGAACACAATAGTATTAGTTCTCTAGTAAAATCTCTTATTGATCCTCACAAAGTAGTTGCTATTTTATCATCTGTTAGATGATAGATAGAAGTTAAAGGACTTATACAAGATCACACAATTAGTAAATGTCTGAAGTCAGATTTGAACTGAGGTCTTCCCAATTTCAGACCCAGTTCTCTATCCACTTTACCACCTAGCTGCCTTGATGATTGTAAGAAATATTCCATTTATAGGTACCTGCTACATGAAATTCACTTTTAACCAGGAGTGGAGGAAGGGGTACAAAGAGCAGAGAGTAGATACTTTTCTCTCTTTCTTTCTCATAATCCTGCTCCTTCCCACTCATCTCCATGTATATAGCTTGGATAATTTAAGTAGCTTATTCTTGTCCATAGAAACCATATGTTATTTCTAAACCTTATGTCCTTAGCAATATTTTGCTTACATTGTTAATATTTAATGTATACAAAATATAGCAACCATAATAAATAATCTCAGCAGGAACTTTGTGGAAATGCTTGGTAAATTCCTAAAAATATTTCCTTTTCCTTATTCAAAAAAAAGTTAAGAAATTTGACTTTTATATGTGCAACATGATGTGAATTTTTATTATTTATAATAAACAAGTCTGAACAAAAGCATATCCCATTCAGCTGTTGCTTATTAATCAAGATTAGCAATCCTGGAAAAGGTAAAACACTTTTCATACTGTACTTTAAAGGTTCATCTCTCTGAGTTCAAATCTGACCTCAGAAATTTAGAAGCTATGTGACCAAGGGCAAATTCCTTAACACTGTTTGCCTCAGTTTCCTCATCTGTAAAATGAGCCGGAGAAGGAAATGATAAACAACTCCATTTTCTTTGCCAAGAAAAGCCCAAATGGGATCACAAAGTGTTGCACGTGACTAAAAATGACTGAACAACATTAATTTCTGTTTGATCTCTTTTGCTGAAGCCTTTCAGGCTGGCCTAAAATAGTAATGAAGTCTCCTGATGTCATGACTAGTTTATTAGCATCATTGTAGCCAATTGGCTTAAAAAAAAAAAAAAAAAGATTTTCCTAGCTTTTTACTGACCTGATCCAGTTTTCAACACATTGCACATACCTATACATCACTTACTGTGCATATATATTAGGCACTATGAATATTTGTGAGAAGTTGCATCTGAAATAAGAAAAAAGAATAGATAAGAAAAGACTGAACTTTAGAAAAAAGAATGAGTCTGCCCTCTCATTCCAGGTGGCAATATGTAACTGAACATAATCATTCAGATTGGGCTCAGGTTGGACTAAGTTTTATCTCCCACATAAGGGTTCAGGATGTTGTTTCCTTGTCTCTGGCTCTCTACATAACACTTTAGAGCCCCGGATAAAATTATTTAAAACTCGGGTATTGGTTCATGTTTAGATTCTCCCTAAAAGGGGTAGAAAGGTACTTAATGAACTGTGTGTATCAAATTTAAGGTGGGCATTTATTTCTTCTTGCTGAATATACAGGATACCTGTGAGTAAACACTGGCAGAAAAATTTAATCAAGCAACAGCCTAAAGTAACTGCTATGACTGTAACAGCAATGAACAACTATTTTGCTCTCACAGGTTGATATTTAAAACATTAAGATGCTACAAGATTTTTGTTTTTACTAGTTTACTATCCAAAAAAAATCAATGTTAAAAAAAGACATGATTTAATTTGCCAGACTATTGAATAGGCATTATGTATTTCACCTTGACTCCTTACTATCTAACCCTCTCTTCTCCACAGATCTCATCCCTTCCCTTCCCCCACTCTGCCTTCCTGCTCCTTCCTACCCCCACCTGCTACTGCCAAGTGCATGTCTTCTGGAAAACCATGCAAGAGTTTGAGGACATTTTCCAGTAATTAATTAATTTTCTTCTCTAAGAAGCCCCATTTGGAAAACCCAAGAGGTCCAAATTCTCAAACCCTGAAGATTGACTCTAAGGATTAGATCACTGGTTTCCTATGAATAGGATGGAAATATATGATGGAAAAAGCAGACAGAGGCCCCAGAATCCAGGAATCCAGGTTTATCTCACCAAGTTAAGCCCTTTTTTTCTAGCAGGTATGTGGCAACTCTACAGTCAGGGTTAGAGAAGGCTACCCTTCCTCTGTCTCTTACGGGAAGTCACATAGTTAAATAGTGAAATCTGGACAATATATGGAAGAGATCCTGAGAGAGTAAAGTGCGATCCATGAAATGGACCCTCTGTCTGACTTAATGATCAATCTTTTCTGATTCAGCCGCTTTTGCTCCAGCCATTATACAGTGGAGAACGAGGGTCCTAGTCAGAGTTCCTGAAAGTTGCCTATAAAACTCAGGGGTACCTTGAATCCATCTCCACACACTTTTCATATATATATATATATATATATATTTCTTTTAAAAATAAACTTCATGTAACAGAAATTCAGTGTCTTATGCAATTTTCTTATTCTTTATATATCAACATTTTTCTATTTATTGATGCTTGTTAAAATCACAATAAAGTTCACTTTAAAATGAGATAACAGTATAGACATATGAGAAGTAATTGATAATTATATGAGAAATCTCTCCCCAAGAGATAAGGAGAATAGAAACTGCTATCCCCATTTTGCAGAGGAGCAAATTAAGATGACCAACTAAAGTCATTCACCTAATTAAATGTAGAACTCACCTCAACCCATACTCTTCTTATAATGCTAAAATCACAAGCCTATAGTCACCATTAATCTGAAGATTAAATATTCCTTGAAGGGATAATTCCATTGTCTAAAATTTGATTGCTATTCACTGCATCTCTTTTTATCAAAGGGATGGAGGGTGAGAGTAGGAGGTGGGGTGGGATTTTTGTGTGTCCATCATTCTCACACACTACACATCTGTACCCCTCTCACCCTCCAGAACTAGCAAATGCTTACTGGCTAATCTCATATATTTAAGGAAAGTTATCATGTGCATGTGTAAGGAACATATGGATTTTATATCTTCATATCATTCAATTCAGTTTTTTTTCTATTCCAAAACATTTATTAATCATCTGTTTGCAATGGCTTTGTTCTATGGCTGAAGATACAAAAATAGATTCAATACAGATTGAATGTCAAAGACTTTAAAATCAAATGAGGGAATACGTCTTGTCAGATTGCTGATGGACTCTAGATGCAGAATTAGTTTTACATCTTCACAAATGACCCAGTACGAATTTATTTTGCTTAGTGACATTAGATAAGTGTTCTAGAGTTTGGAGTAATAACAAATTGATCTCAATGCCCTCCTCAGACACTTACTGTGTGATTTTGGACATGTCACCTAACCTCTTCCTCCCCCAGTTTCCTTATCTATAAAATGGGTATTAAAATAGATTTACCTCACAGAGTTGTTGCAAGAATCATATTAGGTAATATATGAACTTTTAAAAAAAGGTTTTAAAACCTCAAAGCACTTTTAATTGCTAGGTATATTTTCACCTGTTATAAAAGAGGGCTTTCACTTTTTATAAGGGGAATATTAGAGGGAAAGAGGTAATATTATTGTCAAAAAAGAGAAAAAGGGGGAAAGTATCAATGAAACATCAGAAATAGAAGAGAGTAGAAGGAAGCTGAGGAGAAATGGATGAGCACACCTACTTGATTATTACTGAGTTAAATGTTTATACTCTTAAAAAACAAGCTGTACATAATAGACTGAAGATTTCATATAAAAGATTCACAATAGAGGAATGAGTATAACTTATAAGAAAAGATGTAATAAATGCAAAGAATATAGCCAGAAAAATATTATAGCAATTTTATATGTATTTTATGTCTAATGTTTGTAATATGTTGTAATTTTTAGCTAGTATTTTATTTACAACTTTTGCATCTTCATTCATTAATGAAATTTATCTCTTTCTCTACTTTTAGTCTTCCTAGTTTAGGTATCAGCATTATATTTAATTCTTAACAGAAAAGGAAAATTTGTAGGAAATTTTAAGATTAAAAGCATATTTAAGATGGAAGGGTCAAGAATTTAGACTCGGAGATAGCAACTGAGTTATATCTTGAAAGAAGGAGACTTTCCCTCCTCCAAAATAAATGAAAGAGGGAGCTGATTTTTGGAAGTGCTCCTTTTCAGCCATGGGATGCCATATCAATGAAGAGAAGAGAGAGAGTAGGACAATAGGATGTAGGATGATCTAATTTGACTGGAATCTGAAGTACTTGAAGAAGAGTGTGAGATGAATTGAGATTAGAAAGACAGGTTAGAATTAGACTAGAGAGATTCTTGAATTCCAGGAGCAGAAGATTATATATGCTTTAGTAGACAGTGGGAAGCTAAAGAAGTCTTTTAATCAGAGAAGTGATATCTTTGTTTATGCTTAAGATAGACTCATCTGATGAGGCAAAAGTCCCATAAAATTATCACTTATAGTAACTAGTAAAACATGTGGAAGAACACTGGACCCAAGTTTTCTCTGGTAACCAGCTTGGAATTTCCTTCTTATAGAGTGACAGGAAACTACAGACTCTTACCATGGAGGTGGTTTTTGTTTTGTTTTTTTTAACATGCTTTCTTTTACTGTGTTGAAATTCTTTTTAAGGCATTATATAAAAGGACAGCAAAGAACAGGCAAATATTTCCCCTTAGTAATAAGAAAATTAATCAGTGAGACAGAATAAAGACCAGAATAAGTGACAAATTTTTGGATGCCTGGTTCCTGGTCAGCAAGAATACATGGAATTTTTCATAGGGTGGTAATAAGAAGTAACATATGAGAAAAGTGTGGCTTCTATAAAATTTTAAATATTATTTAGATGGTTCTATTTCTAGTTTTTGAAGTGTAAAAGCTTGTTCTATTTCTTTAAAAAAAAGATAATTTCTAGGAACAAAAGTAGGAGGGGGCATAGCTAGAAAATGAAATATGGAAAAATCCCAGTATTTGGGGATTTTCCAACAAAGACTATCTATACTAGCCAAATGCAATATGTGTTAATAAGATTATATACCTCATGAGTACAGGGAATGTAGGTTTCCTGGCTTCGGAATGTCTCTTGAATCTCATCTAATACATGTGTTTATCATCTTTGAACATTTAACAAATGAATTAATAAAACTTTGTTTTATGTGACCAGTATCCATTGTATTTTTGTGAGCTTCATGAAGGATATTACTTTTTTTCTTTCACATAGCAAACTTTCTTGATTGTTGCAATGCAACCCAAATACATGGCCCATTAAGTGAATGGGCAATATAGCTATATCCTAACTTAGTGTTTCAACAATGTCTTGATAGTTTATCCTTATTCACTTTATATACATAGAAAGTTTTATCATTAGAAAATTTTAAGGTTATTGATGGACAATTGTGTCAATCTCTTTTGTAAACTTTAAAAGGTCCTTCTTAAAAACATTTTGTATTATAGTTAGAGGATACAGGATCATGGATTTAGAGCTCAAATGAAATGAAATTATAGCATTATTGAATTAGATTTGAAGTCCATCCCAGAAACCATCTAGTACAACTCAAACTGAAGTCATCCAACCAAAATCCTTCACATTATTTATTAGGTGATGAAATTGAGCTCCAATAAAGTGAAGGAATTTTTTCCCCAAAATCATACAAGTAGTCAGCCCTGGAGGGGAGAAAACTAGGGTTCAAGTAAATACTAGTTGTATGATCTTGACTAACTCATTTAAACTCTGTGATTCCAAGACAACTCTCTGAGTCTCTAAATTAGTAGCAAGTTGCTGCTCTTCCTTAATGGGATGAATTTTGATAGCAGGAAGTCACACATGAAATCAGAGGTCCCTGCTCCTTCCTTCAATCCTCTTCCCCAATTATCATCAATTAAACAATTCTATTACAGAATTTTTGTAGCTAGGTGAATTTAGAAATTTCTAACATTTCAGAGTGAGAGTAGTTTATTCTTTATAACTGCCCATTTCTGTATTAGTGATATTTTAAGCTTTATCACCAATCATGCCAGGATACACTAACACTTTATTGCCACATATTGTGTCATAAATACTGGAAGTCTATTTTAAACTCCTGGAGGCAGAGATTCAGCTGGGACTATGTTTCATGCAGTGCCATGATCATTTACAATGCTATATGAATAATACATATTGGTCATTCTTTACCTCTTAGGACTTTGGTTGCTTATGGTGCTTAATAAACAATCTTGTAGTTTACCTTTTTTACACAAAGAAAATAAACTGATGAGTATCAAACCTCAGAAGATTCTAAATGGTCTCCCTGCTACTACTCCCTGGCTCCTGAAGTACTGATAGTCTTTTTGCTCATGATTCCCACCCATTCAATTCTATAGGATTATTTTTTTTCATTTAACTAATGCTTATTATCTTGTCCATTTTCTTTGTATTTAAAGTTTTCAATATTTTGTTGAGTGTTTTTTAAGTGTTTCTGAGGGAGCTAGGAAAACAAAATACACAATGATGGTGTAAATAGAAAGAATGATAAAAGAATGTTTTAATGATTAGACTTGTCCCTGAGAAGAAAAATAATTTCCCTACTTTCTTTAGAGCAGTAGAAGACTGGAAATGGACAGTCATACATGCTCTTAGAAAAGGTTTGAATGAACTTTAAAATATATACTTAAATGCATATATATATATACATACATATACATATGCACATTTACATACACATATTTGTTATAAGAGAAGGCTAACTGAGGAGAGGAAAGGAGCATATTTGAAAAAAATGTGATGTAAAAACAAAAGGCATCAATAACAAACAAAAAAGGTGAGTTATGGCTGCATATAAATCCCATCCAAAAAGTGATTACAGATATTAAAAAATACTTAGGAAGTATTGGAATGGATATCAAGTTAACATTTTGTTTTCATCTTTTTGTGAGTTGCAAATGACCTTTCCTTTTATCTTCTTGGTTCTAAGGACAAACCCTTCCATTATGAAATCTTCCTGAAACAGCACAAAAGAATTCCTTTTTAGGGAAGTATTTTTTTTCCTAAACCATTTTCACTGAATTTATTTACATGGTCTGAGCTTTAGTTGTTTATGTTTTTGTTTTTACTTCTCACCAGGCTTCTTATTAAAAAATAGATGATTCAGACATAAATTCGATTTCTAATTCTACAGGCTTGTATCATTCCAGTCGTTCTGTTTCCCCCATAACTGCAGAAAGATTTAATACACTTTTCCTCCTGAAACTTTCTCAGATGTATTTAACAGGAATGATAGCTTCATTGCTCTGGTTCTCCCTGATGAACTTAGACTCATCTTTATTCTTAGCATATGGCTATTTGAAAGAATCTTGAGGTTATTCCATTGGCTCATAGGTAAGATTAAATTTAAATTTTGTCACAGTGAGATAAGTAACCTAGAGCTTCGAAGTCCACATCACTACCAGGACTTTGTTAATATCAAGGAATCTGTGTTGCATGGAAATGAGATCTGTGGGTCTTTCCAGTTAACCTATTTTCTCCCATAAAATTTCTTATTCTCTTAAATATGATGGTTCTTGATTTGAACTTGGAATTCTCCCATTATTTAAACTACAGCATCATACATTTAAACCTGGAAGAGATCCTTAAGACGATCAAGTTCAACCCTTTCTACAGATGAGGAAATGAAATTAAATAACTTGCCCAGAATCACACAACTAGCAAGTTTTCTTTCCCTCTTGCCCTCTTTTCCTCTTTTATCTTTCCTTTCTTTTCTCCTTTCTTTCTACTAGTCTCTTTCCCTGCCTTCCTTCCTTGGGGAGCCTAGTGGCTCCCTGCTCCAGGGATTCACCATATTGATGTTGAACTTGGTGGAGATACTTATACTATGGTGTAATTCTACTTCTGTTTTACCCTACTACAACTGAGCTTGAACTCCTAAACATAAATCATCAACCATCCCCAGCTTCCTCAGTAGCTAGGACAATAGACATGTGTCAATGCTAATAAGTTTCTAAAAGTCCCTATTGAAGATTCTAAAAGGGAAATCATTCATTGTTCAGAGACCTGGCCTAGATCTTGGGAATGCTGCAAGATTTTTGGTGAAAACTGGCTGTCAGGGCTAGAGACAGGTTTTAAAGACCTTAATAAGATAATAATAATAGTTTTAACCTGGAAGACCCTTTGAATGGCTCTTAAGCACTTTGAGAACCTGATCTAGAGGAACAAAAAATCAAGAATCTCAAGGGATCTATGTATCTATCTACACATACATACACATACATATAGACAGAAGTATATATACATATACATACATGTCACATACTGGAACACAAGGAAACAAGAAACAGAGAAAACTGAAGCTTTTTAAAAATGCTCAGAACAGAAGGATGTTCAGAAAAAACTTAGACAAACAGGATAGTTTTGAAAGTTATATGCTGTATTGATTATATTTTATTTAAAAAGGCAAACTTCATGGAATTGACATTTGGATTTCATATACAGTATTATTTTTCTGAAATGTTCATGCTTGTTGATTTTTATCAAGTTCAGGTTAACAAAAAAATAAAAAATTATTTTAAAAAGTCAAATAATTGTGAGGCCTTTTCCCACTCAACCATTCTCATCACTGAATAGGAGTCAGGAATGACCTCCTTAAAGTCTAACCAGTTCCACTCATTTCCAATCTCTAAAAAAATGCATTCCAATGCCTCTATTTCAATTGTTTCCCTCTGGGCTTAAGAAGATGATTCATAGAGAAAGACAAGCAGAGCAATTTTCTGATGATTCTGGCAAGGGAGAATGATTACCTCTTCTTCCCAATCCCCACCTCAGGTATTAGTGATCTCATAGGAGAAGTAATAAGATAGATTAAAGATATTCTATTGGTATGTAACCTAGTGCCCCTTTGTTATGTGTACATTTTGAATTCTGAAAGGAAGAAAAGAACATCAATGTGTGGAACACAGATAAAATCAGTTTGAGAAGAAACAGTTCATCAGATAATTCTTGAGGAGAGACACAGACTGCTCTGAGAGGACTGGAGTGAGAACATTGTCTCTCAGAGATAAAGGTCCTAGTGGGGATTGCTACAAGTCAATGTACTCATCAATTAATTTATATATTGCTATTTTTAGGTGTTAAAGTATATGAGAAACTACAATTCTACAAAATAAATACAGAATTGTTTGTATACAATGGAGAAATTTGCATATTGCTTATTTGTGCTGCATCTGATAGAAATATGGTAGGTTTTCTCAACCTGAGTTAGAAATGAATCATTATTTTTAAAAAACAAACCCTGGTTTGAATTATAAGAAGCCTAAGATGAATATATTAAAATAGGAAATTGGAAGAGAAGCAGAAGAAGGTAGGGACAGAAGGTGATGAAAGAAATCCCTTATAGAATATAAAATATAGAAAACAGAATATAAAAGAAACTGTATGTCAACAGATTATTGCTGACAATTGCTTTGCAATTGAAGGCGGATGCTGTGAGATACTGCCCTAGCTGTTTAGTGGAAGAAAGCAGAATCCTTTATATCATAAAACACTATCTTAATTGCTACTTAGTACCATCTATAACTTGAACAAGCAGAAACCTCTCAGGGGTGTCTGCCCTTTCCTGTCCTAGATAGTTAAAGAAAGCAGGGGGAGAACAAAGGAAATAATGGTTTTTAACTATTTTGGAGGAGTTATGTTGATGTATTTTGTGAAAAGAAATGAGTGGAAGTTTTGTGCATCTCCTGTGTCAGACTTAAGTTTCTTTGCTATAGAAAATTGTAAGGGGCTTCCACTTTGTCTTAGGATCATAACCTAAAAAAAAGTTCCTAAGCTGAATATAATTTGCAATAGCTGAAAGAGCATAAAATTTTTTCAGCACCCTGCCAAGGATGGCTATGTGCTTAAAGAGCTTACATTGCTTCAATGGTTTCAGAGTAGTGGAGAGGTCACAAGACTAAAATGGGAGCTACTTGTAAACACACACCCCCCCCAAAAAATTTTTTTCTCCTAACAGGTAAAATGTACAAACTGTTCCTTTAAAAGATCAAGGTAATCAAGACCTATAGGACAAAGTCCTGATTTCCTCAATGGATTTCTTTTTTATGTGCCTCACCGCTAAGTTTCTGTTAAATATGTATCCACCCTCCTGCATGGAAAAAAAAAATTGACTCAGATTTACCTTCTATTGAATATTATGTTTATAATATTTTTGCTTTTGCTTTTGCTTCCTTGTTTAGTAAATATAAATACTAGCTATTGTTATTGTAGCTATTAAATTAAATGAGAAGATCACCAATGGGAACTTAGGATTTGTAATGGTGAATACTAGGAGTGTATTCTCCATATATGAGTTACTCCTAATACTCTGTTGTATGGTAAGCCTCCTCTCTCCCAGGTCTGGGAATCCTTTTCCAGATCCACCAGCATGAGGGGAGATTTAAATACACGAATCATTCCAGAGAAAGAGAGAGGGGAGAGTATAATTGTCATGTTCAAGTTATATGTATATAGTAGCATCCTCTTTTCACCTCTTGTCTTCCTCTGCTTTTACAATTCAGACTTCTGAGAAAAGAAATACATAGGGATAGTGAGGGATTCCATGGAAGAGTGTAGATGCCATACTCATAGCCTGCCAGAAATAACTTAAATCCAAACTTTCTATAACTATCATGTATCTATCAACACCATTAGAAGCAAGGTGACCAAAGGAAAGTCAGTGAAATTCAGAGTTCATAATCTAGAAAACAGAAGTTTATGGCTGCCAAGTTGCACTTCCTAATTAACTCATGATCTTGAGGCAGAAAGTAGAAGTCTTTCACAATTATCTCCTTTTTAAGTCTATGAGTTTGAGACTAGTAGTCTACAACATTTCTTCCCATTCCTTTCCAAGTATTCCTTTGATGTATATAGTTGAGATTCCATCCTAATCCAAATCTGAGAAGAAAATGGTCAGCGGGGACAGGGAAGGCTAAATTGTGATTGGTGACAACTATCTACATACAGAAGTATATGATCTATTTTTCTGTTGTATTCTCTGTACAATAATAATGTGATCATCACATGCTCTGAATCTATGGCTGCACTGAAGAGTTGAAAAATAACATTCACTTTTGAATAGGGCCCAACTTCCTAGTTATTTTTTGGTCTTTTTCTGTGGCTCCTGCCTTCATGCACTGGGGCAAGTCATGTTCTCTGCCTACATGGTGCTTTTTCTTCATATCTGCCTTTTGAAATACTTCTCATCACTGAAGATTCAGCTCAGGTGACTTTTCTCCATCATTCTCTTCAGCTAAAAGAGTCTGATCCCACTTCAAACTTTATATTCCCTCCTTTGCCCTTCAGGCACTGAAAGAAAATTCAAAAGGCCACAAAATTCATTTTTACAGATAAGGAAATTGAGTCTTGAGGAAATAGAATAACTTGCCCAAGAACACAACAAATATTGTCAGAGGTAAAATTTGAATACAGATCCTCTGACTCTAGAGACAGTGCTTTTTCCCCTCCCTACCTCAATCAACAAACCTTCATTAAGCCCAGTATTTAAACTCATAAAACATTGCTTATTAAATACTTACCAAGCACTATGCAATAAAAATACAAATATAAAGAAGGAGAAAATTCCTATTCTCAAGTAGCTTACATTCTGTTTTTCTTTATGCTTCTGTGGATTCCCATTGCATTCACTTATAAGCCCTTTGAGGGCAGGGGCTAATGTATTTTTCATCTTGGTGCCATGAATTTAGTAGATGCTTCACTCAATGAAGTGACAGAAGTGAATAAAAACATTAGAGGTTTTATACATTTACATTTTCACAGAGCTTTTAATTCCAAGGTACAAAACTGAAAAACACTCTGTCCCAGAAAAAAGAGACCTAGATGCCTCACAATCTGATTTGTAGGAAAGTTCCATTCAAGTAAGAGACTCTTGAAGAGAAAGGAAGAGGGGGGTATACATACACTTGTGACCAGAATACGATCAGCACCACTCCCCAAAGCTGTTCACACGTTGATTCCCATATACCAGGACTTCTGTTCTTGTTCTGTTATACATGGGATATTATTTTTAGTGCTGTTCCTTCCAGGGGAGTTGGAACACTGTCATCTACACCCTGAGAGGAAGTTGTGGAAGGCAGAGGATTAAGAGAGAAAAATGAGAAGCTTTATCTTTCCTGTCTAAGAGAGCCTAACAGAGATGTAATATTGAGAAATGAGATATGATTTAGGAAAGAGAGATAGAAATAGGGAGATTTAGATTAAATTACTCAGGGATAGAAAGGAGGGGGTTAAATGACATGAATTATATGGGGGAGGAAAGGAGTGAATAGGATATCCCCAGCTGTCTTTGGCAAAATGAACAGAAGCGTCTAAAAGAAAACCAGAAAGAATGACTGGAGAACAAGTTCATTAAACTATAATTAACTTGCATCTCAGTTTTATTTTTTGAACACATTTTTACATAAAAGTATATCTTTTCCTAAATCGAACTAGTTTCTCAATGTAAGCCAAAGTATGATAGGCTAAGGGTAATGGTGCTTTACACCTAGATGAAACTGTTCTAATGAACACACACACACACACACACACACACACACACACACACACACACATTATTAGATGTCTTCTTGATAGCATAATCCATCCATAACAACGGAATACTCAAGAGGGTTATTACAATACATTAAGCTGACCCTGTCCACTTCTGTTTTGTGGCTATTCAGCAAAGAATGGAAACCTTTTGAACTTTCATGAATATGGGTTAAGTGTAGTATGATGTTTGAGGGCAGACCAAAGTAAATCAATTTATTCCCTTTAGACATTCTATTTTAACTAAAGGTAACAGTTCCCAAGGGTTAAATTAAACAAAAGTTAGGTAAGTGTATCTGCATTAGCAAATCTGAGGAAAAAAAAATAATTTAGGACTCTTGGTTAACAAAGTAAATCTTTGAAAGATAAAAACATATTTGAATATCCTTAGCAAAATCTATTTATCATTCAAAACATATTTATGCATTGATAAGCACAGGCCATAATAGCTAGTATTTATATGGGATTTTGAGGCAGTTATGTGCCACTGTGATTAGAGTGCCAAAGTCAGGAAAACTCATTTTCCTGAATTCAAATATGAGCTCAGATGCTGAGGTCAAAGCCCAGTTTGTGTCAGTCTCCTCATCTATAAAATGAGCTGGAGAAGGAAGTGGCAAACCTTGCCAAGAAATCCCAAATGGTATCACAAAGAGTTGAGCACAATTAAAAAATAACTGAAACATAGTGCTTTGAAGCTCACAAACTATTTTACAAATATTCTCATTTTATTATCACAATAACTCTGAGAGGTAGGTACTATTATTATAGTCCAATTTTACCATGAGAAAACTGAGGCAGGCAGACTGATCAATGTCCATAGTCACATATGTTACTAAGTGACAGGATGCATTTGAACTCATCTTCCTGCTTTTAGATCCATTGGTCTGTCCATATGTCATTTAGTTGAAAAAGAACTATATTGAGGGCAATAGGGAGGATATCAAAAAACCCTAAGATATAATTCTTGACTTGAAGGAACTTAGTATTCAAATAGAGGCTGGATGCCTATCTGCAGGGACATTGTGAAAAAGATTCCTGCATAGGTAAAACTTGATCTCTAAAATTTCTATCATTTCTTTGAGTCTGTGATTTCAACACCAAGAAAAAATTAGCTGTATTAATTGCATAAAATCTTGACACAATAAAAAAGACTTCTCAGTTAAAAATCATAGCAATGTGAAAGATGATCAGATGAGTTTCCCTAGAAAAACAAAATGGATAAACACACACGTTTATTGCCCAGACTGTGACATGAATTAGCAGCACAGTGAATTGCTCTATCAATAAAAATACCTTGGGTAGACAGAGAAGCCTAGAATTGAACAGGAGGAAGTCAATCTGTATCTCCTTTGAAGACTATATTTATAATTTTTAATGATCTAAATGAGACTTGTGTACAAGCCCATGTCTGTAATATTGATATTCTCTTGATAGCGCTATATATCTGAGAATGATGAAATACCAGGATGTTAGAAGATTCAAAAAAAATTTAATTCCCTTAAAATGTGACATCTCTAGCATGAGATGTCTACTATGATTAGGGCAGTTCTGGGATCAAAGCCTGGATCCATTCCAGTATAAATCAAAAAACAGACTAGATTTACAACCTAAATTTCTCTAGAGTTCTTAAATCCAAGAAATTGTTGGATCACCACATACTTCACAGACTTTTTCAAAAAAGAATTTTTCAAGTATGTCATTTAATCTTCAAATAACAAGCATTTATTTCCTTTCCCCGACCCTCATGTTCATGACATTGGAAAAAGAAAAGAAAAAAAATTCATAGTCAAAAGAAAATCCCATAATGGCCATATTCAAAAATGTTGTTTAATTCTGCATCACTTCCTCAATTTATGGAAAAAAAAAAACTGAAGTCTAGAGTGGTTAAGAAACTTACTGGACAACACAAAAATAGTAAGTAGCAGAGTTAGGATCTAAACCCAGGTTTTCTGACAGCAAATGCATGTTTATGCCAATGTGCCATGGGTTCAGATGAAATAAGATTTTGCTGCTATTGAATCATTTTAGTCATATTCGATTCTCCATAAACCCATAGTTTTTTTGGGGAGGGATTGAGTTGTTTTTTGATTTTTGGGGGGCAGAGATACTAAAGTAACATATTATTTCCTTCTCCAGTTCAGTACAGATGAGGAACTGAAGCTAACAGGGTTTACTTACCAATACTAAGATATGATTCTTGTCTTACTAAGTCTTATCAGGACAAAGATATGATTCTTGACCTGAAGAAACTTACAAATAGAAAAACTCACTAAAAGTATTTCAAATAGAGTCTGGATGCCTATCTACAGGGACATTGCCCCTTATAGGTATTTACCAGTACACAAATAGTAAGTGTCTGCAGTTGAATTCAAACTCAGTTCCTCCTGACTCCAGGACTCAAGTGCTACCCATTGTAATACCTAGCTGCCTATGCAGTAGAGAGTCAGTTGCTATAGCAGAGATTTCAAGATGTCATTGAGAACAATATTAGGGATGTTGATTAATGGACTTGATGAATGCTAATGAATGACTCAACCTTCCTCCCAAGAGCTCTGGTTTTTTATTGTGGTATCCTGAATTCCTCATCCTTGCTGTGCAGAGACATATGTTAGTATTACTTTGAGCTGAATCGTCTCTGCCCTATTAATTCGACCACATTCAAACTTCTATGACTTGCTAGAAAAGCATTAACGGAAGGCTGTTGATCAATTCTGAGGTACTGTGCCCTGGTCCCATATTTTCTCCTGTCAGCTAATCATTCAATAAATCAATAAGCATTTATTAAGCTCCCACTATATACCAAATACTGTGTGCATTAGGATCTAGGGATAGAAATACAAATAATGAAACAATTTTTGCTTTTAAGATCTTGCTGTCAGTTTACCATATACTAGGAACAATCCAATCTCCTCTGTGGATAGAGAATATTGATACATAATCACTAGCCCGAGGCAAGGATCTGGAGGGTGTACTTTGGGAATGTGCCTGTTATAACAAAAACACATGATGGATATAAAAAGAAAATAACAAAACTAGGCAGTGAATTACAAAATCTATTGGTAAGGAAACTATCATTCTTTCTGACAGTTTTGAGGAAGACCTCCTGATGAGGAGGAAATGAGAAAGTTAGTTGGGGTCTCCTATACTGAAAAGCTCCTGAGCTATGATAGTGGGCAACTCCTCTATGTAACATTTTGGCTACTTGTAGGATCCTTTGAAATCATCCTGAGTAACTTCCACCCAGGGTAGTCATTGGCCACAGGAATGGTGATGTTGTCGTTGGTCAGTTGTTTTCAACTGTGTCTGACTCTTGGTGACCTCATTTAGTGTTTTCTTGGCAAAGACACTGGAGTGTTTTGTCATTTCCTACTCCAGCCCATTTTACAGATGAGGAAACTCAGGCAAATGGCCGTCTATGGAAGAAAAAATAAAAGATATGGTTATTTTCAATTTGGGCCTTTCTAAGAGGACAGACATTTAATAATTTATGGCATAGAGGTAATTATACAACTGAATCTATTTCAATTTGATTTTTAAAACATAGGGAAAGAAAATGCCAAATACTAAGATACAAGGAGATAAAGACCCAGTTGACCACACTAATTCTCAGCCTTAAATTGCAGAATCATCTGATATAATATATATCACTATATATAATCCATATCACTATAAAGGCCAGTTTTTTTGTTTGTTTGTTTGTTTTGCAGAAAAATGTCAGTTACTTTCAGTCTATGAAGTTGAACACATAAGATATCTGGAGATACATGGCTGTTTGGCTGGGTTTTTTTCCCTTTCTTTTTAATGTTTTTTTGACTGGAAGTCAAAAGACCTGAAAAAAATACTGAAGAATTTAAATACCAAATTTTATATAAATATTTGAGTAGTCCTATATCTTACACAAAAATTGTACAGGCTATAAAAAAAATTAAGTTCTGAACAACAGCTCCCATTTCTGTGGCACTTTAAGGGTTATAAAGAGGTTTCCTCATAACTCTGTGAGGTAAGTAGTATTTTTTTAGCTTAAAAAATCAGGCACAGAAAGAATCAATACCCAACAATTAAGATACTGTGGTTTACTGAAGGTCGCCATACTAAGAGTCAGAAATAGTACAGGAACAGAGGCCTTTATTTCAAATCCAGGATTCTTTTCACTCTGAGAAGGGAGAAGGGAATGAGCATTTATATAGTGCCTACTATTATATTTTAGGCACTCTGCTAAGCATTTTTAGAAATATTATCTTCACTGTGCTTTATTTTATCTCCTCTTGAATAATTAAAAATTCTCAATTATTCAGATCATTTAAATTTACATGTTTTGTGAACAGATCACAGTCCTACTTCAGTTTCAATAGTTCTATAGGTCTATAGGTCTTATCTCAGTATATATATATATATATATATATACTCTCACCCTCCTCTGTAGCTCTATTGGCATCATTCATTTGGCATTAACTACATATTGCCTTATGTTGCTAATGTTTTGTGCATGAGTACATAATATTTACCCAATAAAATCATAATTTCCTAGAGGACAGTGATTGTGTTTTATAATTTCTTTATCTCACAATACCAAACAAAATTCCTTACACACTGTCAGTCAATAAACATTTATTAAGCATCTATGAGGTAGTGGGAGATACAAAGAAAAGTAAAAGACAGTCCCTGTTCTCAAGGAGCTCACTATCTGAAGGGAGAAATAAATAACTATGTACAAATTAGCCATATGCAGGATAAATAGGAAACAATTAACAGAGGGAAGGTGTTAGCTTTAAGAGAAAATAGGAAAGGCTTCTTGTAGAAGGTGAGATTTTATTTGGGACTTGAAAAAAACCAGGGAAGCCAACAAACGGAATAAGGAGAAAGAGCATGCTAAGCATGGGAAATAGCCAAAGAAAATGCCTACAATAGGGATAAGGGAATATTTTGTTAAAAGACCAGCAAAAGGGCCAGCTGACCACACTAATTCTTAGTCTTAAATTGCAGAGTCACCTGATATAGTATATAATAGAGAAATAAGATATTAGAATATTGGAAAGGCATTAGAGGCAGGCTATAAAGGTCAATAAATAATTTTATATTTATTCAGGAGAAGTAATAAGGAGCTATTGAAGTTTATTGAGTAGAGGATGGCAGCATGGTCAATATGGCTATCCCTTTAAGAAAATCACTTTGAAAATTGAGTGGAAGATATAGTGATCAATGAGAAATATAATTTATGTAAACTTTATAATTACAATGATATAATTAGTTTATAATATATATATAATTATAACATGTAATTATAAATGCAAACTATATAATTTATGCAAACTTTAAAGTGCCATAAAAATGTTGGTTCTTATTGTGATGAGGATGAATATCAAGTAATAGCTATTTCTAGTTGATTAAAATGAAACTATATAATCCAACCTCCAAAAAAATTGCATGGATGATATAATTTAGTAAAATTGTTAATCAAGTTAATTGAATTATTACAAAATATTTACTCCAGTTTAAAAGTCTATACATCCTAATAATAATACTAAATTGATCTGTCAGGGCAATTAAAATAAAAATCAAGGAACCCAATTTGTGTTCCTTCCTTTTTCAATGGATCTATTATCTTTTCAATATGGCTACTCATCTCACTTCTTATCCTGTAACTTCTCATCCTGACTCACTTTTGTACATATTCTCATTAAATGTATACCTCATTGCCTGTTTCAGTCATATGTTTCTTTCCTCCTTCATTTCTTGAGCAGAGGTCATTATTGTAATTATGCTATAGTCTACTTTAGCTCCCACCATGAATCTCCCCATGACTCTTGCCTCTAGCAAGATCTTTGGACTTCCCACCACCACCTTATTGTATATTTTTCTTCAAGTGGGGGGACTTTACCTTCTGTTTCCTTTACCTCACATAGCAACTAGTACAGTAGTTTATACCCCATTGAGCTTGAAGAAACAAGTGATTATAATTGTATATAGCAGAAACATTTATTTTATTTTATTTTTTAAAATTCTGTATCTCTATTAAAAAAAAAAAAGGTATAGGGCCTGGATCTATGATTTCACTGGTTTAAAGAATCCCAGGTGAGGAAATTCCTTTCTATCAGTATAAGTTAGCATTTTCTCTGCTTCTTATGATCATAGATATTTGCCTCTTAAATAAGTGACTTGCCCAAAGGACACATAACAGTATAGCTTATAGGCAGGACTTAAAGTGAGATCTAACTGGTCTTAAGGCCAGCTTCTTTTTCTAATCTCCCCATTACTAATATCTTCACTTTGAGAATACATTTCATTTACACTGTTTCTATTTTGTTTGTACTTTTTTTTCATGATATCTCTTCTATGAAAAATGTGAACTTCTTAAGAATAGGAATTACATATTTGCCTATCTTTGTATCCTTGGTTCTTAGCACAGTGCCTGGCACAGAGTAAATAAATACTTAATGCATATTTATTCACTGAATGAATGACTGACTCTACCCACTAGAGGGTGTGTCCTCTGATAAATGATGATTCTGTATCTCCTTTCACTAATGGATTTAATACAAACATGATAAGAAGCATCCTGATACAATGGACAAAGAGCCTGCATTGGAGCTGAGAAGATTTGGGCTCAAGTGCTGCTTCTGTGTCATACTGACTGGCTGAATTTTAACTTATCCATCTCCTAGGAAACTCTATTAGACTGAAAATTGCAGAGAAGGTACTAAATTGTCCTGCAAGAGTGAGTTCCTCCTCTAGAAGTTCCCTATGCAAACAAAATTATAATCTGTTCCTTGTTACTATTTCCATTCTGAGGTCAGAAAACATCTCCCACTCCCTGTCTTTCTAAGATTATCCCTGACAAAGGTATGGAATGAGACTGCTTTTTTTTTTTTTTTTTTTTGGAACATGGTAAATGTGGCCAGTATGTGTGTTTGAACAAATTTTTCTTTTTTCCTTTTTTCTTTTTCAAAGGGAGACAGGGAAAGTGAGAAAGGAAGTAGATTTTTTTTATTAAACATTAAAAAACATTATCCCTGAATTAGCCTTCAACCCAAGAAATTTCTGATTAACACATTCACTCATCAATTTGAACTTGCCCTACTTAGAACACTTTTTCAGCCTCTTGGGAGGAAGGGGATCCTTCTTCTCCCTGCTTTATAGGCAGCTGTATGAATATGGCTCATTGGACTAGAAGGGAAAATGTCATTCAGGTTGAAAAAGAAGCTAATGAGACATCTCCAGCATCTGGA
Organism: Sminthopsis crassicaudata; assembly: GCF_048593235.1. NCBI lineage: Eukaryota > Metazoa > Chordata > Mammalia > Dasyuromorphia > Dasyuridae > Sminthopsis > Sminthopsis crassicaudata. The sequence goes on along the minus strand of NC_133620.1, from coordinate 233,553,380 downwards.
TTTAGAAAAGATACTCCAAAAAGCATCAGAACATTTTCATACCAATTGCTCCCCAAACTCACCTTTCACAAATAACACCAAAAAGGAAGAAGCATACTTGACTTGACTTGGAGTTTTTTTTCAACCCTCTGGGATTTGGTTAAGGCATGAATACGAATGGCAGACAGGAACTTTAGCTGCATTCTAGCTAGTAAACAGATTTTAAATGCTTTACTTAGTCACTATTCCCTGGAAAGTATGGAGATGCTGTGATAAAAACAGAACTCAGTACCAGTACAGGGTTAGGCAATGATCCCTTGGACAAGGCAGCTATCTGTCTACTGTCAACTGTATTATTTGCATCAAATGCTGGCTATTGGGCTGGCTTTAAGGAAGCTCTAATTCTTCAGTCAGCAGGAAAGAAAGAGTCCTGGTCTCAGGCAAAGGCAAAGGGCCATGAATCTCACAATTATATAACCGGTAAATCTGACTTACCAATTGAAAGGCTCTAAAGCTGGAAGAGGTCATTCAATCCTTTTCCTTTGTCCATCTATACGTGAAGAAACTAAGACCAAGAGAAATGAAATTATTTGGTGACTTCCATAAGAGGCCTTTCCTGCTCTTCCTCAGGGCTATTGCCTTAATTCTGAGATTACCTCCAATTTGACTTAATTTTTTTATATACATGGGTTGTTATTTTTTGTTATTTTTTTTGCATGCTATCTCTTCTATTAGAATGTGAATTTCCTGAGAGCTACCCCTATTTTAGCCTTTCTTTATATCCCCCATACTTAGCACAGTTCCTGGCACACAGTAAGTGCTTAATAAATGCTTGTGGACCAATGTTCGGGCGCCAATATGTAAAGGTCCATTCGTCTCTAAGTTATCCTTCCAGACGGCCGTCTCAACTCAATCTCCCAGCCAGACTCCTCTCCAGGCTCAATGTTGCCTCTTTTATCCTCCCAGAGAATGGGCTAGTGAGAATTCAAAGGGATCTGGGGAAATACTTCAACCAATGAACTTGCTCCTCTTAAAGGTGCACACTTCTTTTAAACATGTAAACTCTACTTCAGAAGTCCAAAGGTGCAAACTCCCTTCAAAGACCTGAACCAAAGGTGTGAATTCTGAGCCAGAGAATTGTTTAGACAACCTGAGTTCTCTGCTTGTAATCCTAACAGACCAACTGATTGAATATGAATGATCTGGCTATAATGTCTGTAAACTTCACTCACTGATTTAGCTGACCTGGTCAGTGAGTCATATACCACCTTTCTGTTATTTTTATTTATATCTAATCCAAAACTCTTTAGCTCTAATAACCTTAGAATCAGAGGAGCATAGATTTAGAATTGGAAGGAAATACAGAGTCTATCAAGTCCAGGCCTTCATTTTACAAATGAGGAAACTGAGGTCTGAAGAGATTGTGACTTGCCAGAAATCATATTGACAGTAAATTCAGAAGCAAAATCTGAACTGAGGTTCTCTCATTCTTCCAATGGAATTAGAGGTCAATTAGGTTTCAATAAATTTAGTCAAAATAATTTCCTTTGCATGGGCTGAATTCAATTAGCCAAATTAAAATCAAATAAATATTTATTAAATGCCAGTTGTGTACAGGGTACTGAGCTACATCTCGGAGAGAAAAATATAAGGATAAATAAGAAATAACTTCAGTCCTCCTGGAATTCATATCACAAGCTAAAATAGTAAATAGTAACTGCTTGGGAGGGAAAGACAATGTGATTCCTTCCTGCCTTCTAATCTTCCTAGGAAGCAGGTGTTCTGCAATAGAAGGTGAAAAATAACTGAATGGGAATCTTGTCTGAGGCATAAATGAATCTCTCAGAATTGGACCAACAACCAGGACTAGAAAAATTGTCAGTCTCAAGGGGATAGGGGTTGTGTTGGTTTAGGAGTGGCTGAAATGAGGTAAATGAGTCAATGAGGATACCAGCACACCTGGCCCTGCATATTACACTAAAGACCAGGGGTAATTATACCATATGGTTATAAAGACTTCCCTTTATCTTTATTCCTCTGTTCTACAAATCACTGATGCTTTCCTTCAAGTAAACATTGAGTTTTTGTTTCAGAGATAGAGGGAGTTTAGGATGATGGTTTCATTGTGAACCTGAGAAGGCAGGAAGGCCTCAGAGCTAGGGTTGTCAATTTATGGTTATTTGACCATTTTGATAAGTGTTTTATCCTAGAATCTGAGAGCTTGAAAGATTTTATGACTTATCCTGCAGTAAATCAGTATTAGTTTTTTGCTTTGTTTTTAGTTTGAGGGTTAGTCCATCATCTAAATTATCCAAAAACTGTGCCCAAATGGATGGAGTTTGGGGGGGAAGGGACAAAGCAGGTGGTCATGATAACCAGAGTTCTTAAAGATGTGCCATACTACATAATTTGATGTTTTGGAGGGTGAAGTTGTCATTTATTTAATTTTGATTTTTGATAACACTTCTAAGGACTCTGGGAAAATAGTCAAAGGGAAGTGTCAAGGTACTGAAAATATCTAAGGAATTTGATCAAGACCTTCTCCTGAAGAACTGAACTCCATATTTGCTCTCTAAATGTGAATGGGATTATTAAAGCCTGTCTATTTTAAGAGAGAAAAAATAAGTTCAACTGGTATTTCACTAAATACCGTATCATATACCCAATAAGAATCCTGTCATTTGAATTGTTTTTCAAATGAAGAGAAAACCTTTCTTTGATTTGGTAGCCTGGGATTGACACAGTCTTACTTTACTCACTATTTAAAATGAGAAAATTGAGGCACTGAAAATTACTTGGTAGAAGTCACCAATGCTCAATTCTAGGCTAAACAGTGAAGCCAGAGATGTTTGTTGTTCAAATAGTCCGGATGTTTTGATGTCATATAAATATAGCCTAAGTTGATGAAAAGAAATAAATTAAAGTATCATGGGTAAGCTTGAAAAATGTGGCAAAAACCTACCCTGCATTTTAGTAGTCCTTGCATTTGTATATAATCTGTATGGCTATAAATGGCTATTTGTAGAAAGAAAATGTCTTTTAAAGAAATTAATAATTTAGAGTTGGTTAAGTAGGTGAAGTTCAAAGCCCTTTATAACCTGCTCATCCCCACCTTTCCAGGCTTCTTGTACTTTACCTTTCCTCACCCTTTTTCTGTCCCCTTCATTCTATAATTCAGTGACACTGGCCTCTTGGTTGTTTTTTGAATAAGACACTCAATTGTTGGACCTCAGGCATTTTCTTCAACTGTCCCCCTTTTCTGAAATGTTCTCCCATCTCATCTCTAGCTCCTGGCTTCCCTGGCTTCCTTCAACACTCTAGGAAAAATCCTACTTTGTACAGGAAGCCTTTCCCAATCCCCTTTAATTGTAGTGCCTTTCCTTTGCTGACTATTTCCAGCTTATCCTGTACATATCCTATGTATACCTAACTGCTTCCTTTTTGTCGTCTCTCCCTATGTCTCCTCCATTAGTTTTTTGAGAGTAGAAATCGTCTTTTATTTTTCTTTATCTTCCTACTACTTGGCACGATGCCTAGTACATAGTTGGCATTCAATAAATATTTATTAGTATGGGAGGATATACTCTGAATTTAGTAAGGAGAGCCAAAAAGATCATAGCTTTACCTAGTGTCTAATTAGCAAAATGACCTAACTTCTACTTTATGTGGAAAGCATAACTCTAGCTAGTTTGGGGGAAAGTATTTAATTTTTTCTTTCTCAGATATCCATTACTCATTGGATCAATCAACTGCGGCTTCAAATGTTTATATGTGGCCCAGCTTCTTCTATTTTTATAGTTTTTTATTTTCAAAATATATGCATAGACAGTTTTCATCATTCATCCTTGCCAAACCTCATGTTCCAAATTTTTCCTTCCCTTTCCCCCTTCTCCCCTGGATACCAAGTAATCAAATACATGTTAAACAGGAGCAATTCTTCTATACTTATTTTAATATTTATTGTGCTACACAAGAAAAAATCAAATCAAAAAGGAAAAAATTGAAAAAGAAAATAAAAAGCAAGTAAACAACAACAAAGGAGTTAAAAAACTATATTGTGTTCCATATTTAGTCCCCACAGTCCTCTCTCTGGATACAGATGGCTCTTTCCATCACAAATCTACTGGAATTTAGTATAGCTTCTTAAACTTTAGTTTGTAATTCCATATAGTATCTTGTAATTAAATGTGGGGGTCACAGAATGATTTATTACAAGTAAATGTTTTTTTACATCCCTAGGGTCAGGTAAAAAATTTCTTGGGCGAGGTCACTAGTGGTAAAAGGTTAAGAAGACCTGTTATATGGTAAAGCTTTAATTTATAGCCAGCTTAGTCACTTCCTACTCACCTCTACCCCTTAAACCTTTAGTTTCCTCCAAGGCTCAATTCAGATGGCACTAGCTAATCCCCTGAGTTAGTGTTCTTTCCCTCCTCAAATTATCTTGTTTTTATGTGCTCATCTGTACCCACATCTAAATGTATGCTCATTGGGAACAGTTTATTTCATTTTTGTCTTTGAATTTCCAGTCTCTAATATGGTTCCTGACACATGGTAGATGTTTAGTAAATGTTTCTTAAATCTAACTGAATCACAACTTTTTTTTTTTAACATCCACTAACCACTAGAGAATAATCCATTCAAAAACATCAAGCCCTTTTTCTAGCATCATTAAATGCTTCAATATTTGATGAGAAATGTATCCATTGACTACAAATACATCTAAATTTTGGATAGAGCTGTTTTGGAAGTCAAGAAGACTTTAATTCAATTTGGCTTATGACAATTATGGTCTATTTGGCTGTGTGGTTGGTATGACCCAGAATATATTACCTATTCTTTAAGCACTCTGGACAATTCTCCAAGATTATGAATTGCAGAGAATTTGCAAATTCCATTTGTATTGATAGAAAATTCTTCATTGGCAGTTTTCTTTTACTTTCTTTGTACCCCAAATTCTTAGCACAGTATTTGGCACACAGTTAGTGCTTAATTAATGCTTATTGATTTGATCAGACTTCACTGATGAAAACTTAGATCCTGGAAAAAAAATAACTATATTCCTGTCACTTTAACCAAATCTCCTTGAACTGGTCTAAGTATTTAGTTGTAACATGTTTTTCCCAGAAATAACTTCTAATGTCCCAAATTGATTTAATCCACTAATTGCCCCTTTCATTCCTTTTCCTCTGGAGAAGCTGTGGTTTGATTAAAAAGACATACATCTGAATTCAGAAGGACTGGTTTATAGTCTTGGCACTTGCACCTAGTGATGAAACCTGTGTAAGCTGACTGACTTTGTCTTTGGGTTTCTATATTCTTAGCTGCAAAACCAGAGTGATGATATTTATAATTTTTACATAAAATTCTAAAGCCTAATGTAAATTAGGTCTAACATAATGGATTATCCCAATCCATTCTGAGGACAGAGAAAATATATCTCCACTGTTCATATGGGTATTTCCTAAGACTAGTCAATGACCATTTCTACTTCAACAAGCTTAAATATGGTTTTGGATGCAACCCATCCCTTTTTTTGTGATATGTTCTACCTTTATGGAGTCTCTCCCAAAGGAACTCTTTCTGCCTTTGTTTTTAATTAAGTGCTCCACTCCTGGTTTTCCTCTTGAGGATCCCTTCTGGAATTAGAGACACCTGTTTTGCACAGCACTTTGCCCAATGAATAAAAGAAATACATACACATAGGACAAAGAAAGATATGATTCCAGGGTTTCTTTAGCTTACCCAGAAAAATCAATCCTATTAAAAATAAGAAGGGCAATGTGAACAGTAGTAAGAGCATCCCAATCAGAAGACCTGAGCCAGAGTTATTCCTAGCTGTGTAACTAAGAATAAGTCACTTGACCTGAAACTCACTTTTATGTTATGAAATCCTGGAAATACCTACTTCAAAGCATTTCTAGGAGGAATACCAGATCTCCCATAGTCTTTTCTTGGTTCCCATGGCTACCACCTCTTATGGACCTCATTGGGAGAATAAGAATTCATATAGTGCTCACCAGGCACTTGTTACTGTACTCTATCCACTGTATCACCCAGCCATCCCTCAACACTTTGTTATTTTATTTGACCCTCACAATGATATAATGAATTGTTATTGTTATTCACAATTGAGGAAAGTGAGTTAGGTAGGGGGTAAGTGACACAAAGCTAAAAAGTATTTGAGATAGTATTTGAATTCAGATTTTGGACTCTAAGTCCAGTGCTGTACCCACTACATCACTAAACTGCCTCACCGTAGCCCTCAGCCCAAATCTAGCCTGCAGGTTACTTCTGTACATTCTAAGCTAAAATGTTAGGTTTTTATATTTTCAAATAATAGTAGTTTAAAATATTATTTATTAAGATGTTTTAAAATAATTGTATTTGAAAGTACCAAAATTTTCTTTCCTTTGGTCATACAAGTTTACTGACTCCTGACTTTGACTGTTGCAGTAGTCTCCTGTTTAGTCCTTCTTTTTTCTCCTTCTTTAATCTTATCATTGCCTAAAACTATTGCATCTTCCTTTTCTTCAACAATGCAATTCTTTTCTCTGGCCTCCAATTCTTGTCCTTTTATACTTTCAAATCTGAATTTTTTTTTTGGTTTCATTCTGATTATTATTATTTTTAATTCTTCTTCTTTCCCTTTAATCTTCATGGTATGATCAACCATTTCAATGATACAGGTTCTACCCTTAAATTCCTCTCCCTTTTGGATTGCTTGGTTTTTGTTCAACATATCCCCAGTGATGAAAACTCCTCACCATCTGACTTTTCTACTTATACTATCTAGCAGCAGATAGTTGCTAGAGGACAGAAGACATCCTGAAAACAAGTTATTGTAATTAACTTTATGTCATTAGGTAATACTTTAATTTTTTATTTATTCTTTATCATATTCTTTATAGTAGGATTTTAAAAAGCCTCTTTTCTCCTCAAGTCCCTTAACTCTACACAACCCTTTAAATGATTTCATTTCCTCATTTACTGAAAAAATTGAAATTCATTAACTTTTTCCTCCTTCATGCCTCAAAACTTCTTTGTATCATTACCTGTTCTTTTCTGTTTTTCTCAGAAGATGAGGTCACCTTCCTCCTTGCCAAAGGTAGTTCTGCATGTCAGTGAAATTTTAACATAAAATGATACCATTTGCCATAAAATGTGTCCTGTGTTACAAGTGGAAAATAGGAAAGCATGATATTTATAAGAATGGATGTCACTTATTCTTAGATGAGATGACTTAGGTGAGATCATCGTGCTTGCCTATCTCTTTTGAAACCTTGCTCCTGATAGGGAGTGGCTGTGTTTCTGTAGGCTGGAGGATAATCTCTAAACTCTAATGCTCAATAAAATGACATCATCTTCCTTCTTTCAATTTGCTCTCTTCTTCCCTATTTGCTCTACTGATTCCTCTTCTTTCTACAAACAAGCTTGGGTCTTTCCATCCTAAAAAAAAATAACAAAACAAAACAACCCCCCCAAACCTCTAGTACTTTTTTAATCTAACATCTTCTCTCTCACTTTCCCTTTGTAGCTAAATTTCTAGGAAGAATAATTATACTAGAAATTTCCAATTTCTTAATACCCTTACAAGTTTTTTTTTTTTTTTAACACTCCATGTACTAACATAAATATTTTCTCTCTAGATCTCTTGGATAAGAAGCATCATTGGCATAATGGATTGAGGGAAGGGATGTTATAAATATAGAGCTAATAAATGTAAAGCATCTTACAAATCTTAAATTAAAAAACAAAATCTTAAATATTGTCATCATCTTATCAGACCCCCTCTCTGGTGATGACTTTATTCCTTAAGCCTTCTACCTCATTCCTGCTGAATTCAAACTATGTTATGTGTTTTATGTTTTATATGGGGTATAAAGAGAGGAATATATGTATATACTTTTTTTGAAATCTCTTTAAATTTTTTTTAATAATAGTTTTTTATTTCTAAAATACACACAAAGATAGTTTTTAACATTCATCCTAAAAAACCTTTTGTTCCAAATTTTTCTCCTTCCCTCCTGCTTCATACCCCTTCCCCCCTGCTTCATACCCCTTCCCCTAGACAGCAATTGATCCAAATAGAGGTTAAACCTGTATGCATACACTTTTAAGTTTAATTTGTATCATTAACACTTTTAAAAATCCAGAAATTAATAAAACAATGAATCAAGCTCAGATTTAGAGTGATTAACAATGTCTTAAATGTAAATGCTTCACACCAAAAATCGATCAGTTCTTTCAAGTGAGTTAGAACTGGCCCCAATACACCTTTGACTGAAGGTCAGTCTTGGACATAGGAAGAGCTGGGTTCTAGTTCTCTGACCACTGGTTATGGCCACTTCTGGTAAAGTCACTTAAACTCTCAGTGTCCCCAGGCAAATTTCTAAGACTAGGAGAGGCAAAGTATCTGAGGATCTGCATTGGTAGAGGGATTTTCCTTGGTGGGAGTTCCCTAATTTAGCCCCATCACAGTCCCAGTTGGCAGTATTTAGAGAGCTCAAAGATTTCCAGCACATTGGCTGACCCCCTGAGGGGATTTATGGAATAGCATGAGAAAAAGTTATAGGATCATATATTTGAAGACCTTGAAGGTCACTCAGGTTAACTCATCTTATTTTGTACCTGAGGAAATTGATGCTAAAAGTTTAAAGCCCCCTGAAAAGTGGTGTTCTTTCTATTTCAACCACATGGGAAATTGAATTTTTTACCATGGAGGGATATCCACAGATCCATGGAAAGGGATGAAAATTAAGGATCAAACACACAACACCTTTTCTGTTCATCTTAATGCCATGACGCTTCTTATCCAAGAAATATAAAAGGAAAATTAAGTTACATCATTATAATGAATGTTACTTTTAGATTTTTATTTTCATTATACTTAAAACTTTTCTGAATAGTTGATTCTCTCCTCTCAAGTAAGTCATATTCTGATAGTTAATTGTAAGCTGGGGAATTCTGAATTCTTAAAAGTTACTAAGGATTAATAGAACTCAAGCTCTGGTGTTGTACCAGGCTAGAAGACCTTTGAATATAAACACTGTGTGGACTGTGTCTGCCATCTGAGAACCACTCTTAGAAAATTGAAAAAAGGCTTATCACTGATTTGGCTAAAGGAGAATGAACATTTTTGCAAAACAAAACAAAAAAACATCTCTAGAGCAATGATTTCTAGACTGACAAATATTTTATATTAACTACAGTTATTTTAAATGGAATTTCTCTTTGTATCTCTTGCTGCTGGACTTTGTTGGTAATATATAAAAATGCTGTTGATTTGTGTGGATTTATTTTGTATTCTGCAATTTTGCTAAAGTTGTGAATTGTTTTTAGTAGATTTTTAGTTGTTCTCTAGGATTTTCTAAGTATACCATTGTATCATCTGCAAAGAGTGATACTTTGGTTTTCTCATTACCTATTTTAATTCCTTTAATCTCTTTTTTCTTCTTTCACTGCCAAAGTTAACATTTCTAATACAATATTTAATAGTAATGGTGATGAGGGCAACCTTGTTTCAGCCCTGATTTTATTGGGAATAGTTCTAGTTTATCCTCATTATATCTGATGCTTGCTGATGGCTTTAAATAGATGTTACTAATCATTTTAAGGAAAACTCAACTTAATCCTATACTCTCTAGTGTTTTTAATAGGAATGGATGTTGAATTTTGTCAAATGCTTTTTCTGCATCTATTGAGATAATCATATGATTTTTGAAAGTTTGGTTATTGATATAGTCAGTTATGCTAATATTGAACCAATCGTGAATTCCTGATATAAATCCTACTTGGTCATGGGGTATTATCCTGGGGATAACTTGCTGTAACAATCTCTGTAGAGCAATGATTTCTAAAATGGGAACAAGTGGAATAACTGCAAAGGAGCTATGTAATGACTTCATGGGTTATGTGATGAACCAATGTGAGGGTGGGAAAAAGGGTCACATCTCACTCTCCCCCATAATAGCCAGTCATGGGGGTCTTGTCTCTAATACTACCCCATTCCACTCCCTCCCTCAGTCATGGATCTTCTCCTTCTAAGGGAATAGGCTCCCAAGAGCTATATCGTAAGGGCACTCATAGAAGCATTTTATAATGTCACTAGAAAAATTCTATATCCTTAGCCTACCCCATTTTCACCTCCTGGATAGACAGGCACTCTTGGTAAGGTGGGCTCTATATTCCCAGACAATGACTGATAAGACCCTTTCCATCCTTCCCCACCTAACTTTTCCTTTTGGGTGAGACAAATTTCATAGCATCCAAACCAAGAATGAATGAGATGTGAGCTCTTTACATTACCTTTCCCTGTCAAACCCACCCTTCTTTTGAATTTCCCTGTTGGTATCACTTTAGTTTGGCAACTAGGTAGCATAGTGCATAGAATGATGGGCCTTAAGACAGGAGGACTCATTTTCCTGAGTTCAAATCTAGCATCAGATACTAGCTGTGTGACCCTGGACAAGTTGTTGAATCCTATTTGCCTCAGTTTCTTCATCTGTCAAATGAACTGGATAAGGAAATGGCAAACCATTCCAAGTATCTTTGCCAAGAAAACCCCAAATGGGATCATGAAAAGTTGGACATGACTTATCAACAACAAAAATCACCGTTTTAATCACCCAGGTTTTCAATCTTGGAGTCATCCTGGCCTTTTTATTCTCCTTCACTCTACACATCTAGTAAATTGTCAAATCTTGTAATTTCTCCCTCCACAACATCCACTGTTCTCTTCTCAGTACATATTTTAGGCCCTCATCACTTCACATCAATACTATAGTATAACAGCTTTCAAATTGTTCTCCCTGTGTTAAGCTTCTCTCCACTCCAATACAATCTTCACTTAGCTGTAAAAATATTTTCTTTAAGTGCATAAGTAGAGATTTTACCATGTTAACCTGCCCCCACACCCTATTCAATATATAAACTCCAGTGGCTCCCTACTACCTTGATAATGAAATTATTCTATTTTTATCTCATCCTTGAAAAAAATTTCTATTTTATGTAGAGTTGCATTAATGTACATAACTATAAGTATAATACTAAATATACTTCATTTGCAAACATATAGAGCATTAGTTTTCAAAAAATTTTTGATAAAGATTCATGATCAAAAAAATTAGAGACAGTCATTGAAAGGTTGCAACATGCATCTGTAAATCCTTGAAATGTTGTGGGCTTGTCTCCAACATCACCATTCCACTCTCTTCCTTTGACCTTCACATTTCATTGAAAGGATTAAAAAAATAGCAAGAAAAAAAGGTTCTTGACTTCTTACTACCTTGTCCACAATTTTGAAACTTTTAACTGACATAAATGTTCATTGATAAATACCAAAAGCTGAGTCACAAGGAACTCAACTTCTCCCAAGAGAACTCTCCTTTGTAAGACTGAGGGGTGTGAAAGAAGAGAGGGTAGATAAAAGGAAGTAAGTTTACATCATTAGAGGTTTCAATCTCCAGGGTTGTACCCTTAACCAGTTCCCAAAAGCATTAAATTAATTTCTATATCTTTTCTTAGAAGTTATTTGACATAAGCTAAGTTTTTTTTAAACTTCCCAATTATTTTTAATTATACCCCTATAGAATTGCTATAAAACCTTACAGCCCTGTTTATCTAAAAATCCATGATATTTCTGGATCTCCAACAGGTATTCTCTGCATTTCAGCCTCTAAAAACCTGTTTATCTTTGCTAGATTGATCAAAAGAATTCTATATTGTTTTCTGAGTGCTTCTTTCTTTAAAAAAAATCAATCAGCTGTTAACATAGACATTTCTCATCTTTCATTAGTTAACATTGGGAATATACTCAAGTTTCAAGAAAGTCCTTATTCTGAAGAGTGAGCTGTGGTAGAAACATAAAGTCCTCTTGACTATGACAATGTGTTACTTGTTTAGATTGTGAAGATTGTACACTCTCTCTCATTACAGATCAACTTCCTGATAGGAGAGACCACCAACCATTTATCTTTGAGAGACAACGTCATTCTTAACTTCCAAAAGTCTTTTTTTTTCCCTAAAAGTCTTTAAATTTAATTTCATTTATGATGATAGAGAACCAAAACACATTATTATTAGATAGAATTTAAAGGGGGAAAATCACAAAGCAATTAAAAATACCTGATTCTAGGGCCTGGCTTTCTATTTTGGTTGGTTTTATTAGTGAATGAAGACTCAACTAGAATTCTTATTTTTTCTTTCCCTTCACAAAAGGTTTAGTTGGCTAACCCACTGTGAACCCTAAACTGTATTTTTTAAACCCCTACTCAATTCAAATTATAAATAAATCTATTTTGTTTTTTCTACTCAAAGTAAAGAAAAACTATTCCTGTTGCTTGTGCTGGTATTTAAAGATTAAGGACCTATACTTACATTTCTACATTTATATAAAAGTAAAAGACATCCTTTTCCATAGAACTTGATTCTTGGGATTAGAACTTGATTGCAACTACTAAAAACAACTACCACAACAAAAATAAAATAAAAATGAATAAGCAAAGGAAAAAGATCATAGAGAGCTTCTGTAAGGATAGAGAAGTTCTAGGTTCATATTTAGAGGAAGACCATGGAGCTAGAAAAGCCATTTCTTTTTCAATGACAAACATCAAATAGTTCCAAACAAAAAGTGTTTTCAGAAGCACTTAAAAAGGACCTTAAAAATCAAATAAGAGAGACCAAGGAACAATTAGGAAAATAAGAGCAATACAAGAAAATCATGAAAAATAACCATTTTGAAATAGAGAATCAAAAACTTAAGAAAGGAAATAATTCCTTGAAAACTAGAATTGGGGAGGAGGATTCTGGGAAGATAGTGGAGTAGGTCAATAAATTTCAACCTCTCCAAATTTTCCCCACAAACAGAACAAATTTGCATCTGAGGGTGAAGATAGACTGGTGAAAAATCAGGACAATTTGGGGCAGAACAGGAGTTTTCCTGGTACAACCAGTGAAGATCTGAAAAAAAAGACTGGGGGGCTGGGGATTAACTTGTATGAAGTGCAAACACCTCCAGGCTAGTTCCATAAAAATACCAATTGGAGCTAGCTGGGTGTGACTGGAGCCTCAGTCAGAACCACAGAAACTTTCACATCCTGGACAGCATGAGGAGTTGGAAGTCTGAGTTCTGGAATACTAAGAGAACCTCTACTCATGAGGAAAGCCAGGCTCAGGTGTGCTGCTGAGACTCAGTCCTGAATGAGAAGGAACCAGCATCTGTGAGTGCAGAGGCAGTGGGGCAGGGATGCTGCTGGCTGTGATCACTTGCAGGAGGATGAAGCTCTTAGTTTGGGGAGAGGGGAAAACTGGGAAGCACATTCCCCACCCCATGATTAGAGGTGCTTACACTAATACTTCTCAATTAAAAAAAATGAATTGGCAAAGAAGAAATAACTCCATCATAGAAATTTACTATGGAAATAGGGAAGATTGGGGTTCATCCTCAGAGTAATTCTTATAAATAAGAATTTATAGAACTCAAAAAAGTTCAAAATCAAATGAGAGACACTAAGGAAAAACTAAAAAAAAAAACCTAAGAAAAACAAGATTATGAAAAACAAAAGTTAACCAATTAGAAAAGGAGATACAGTCTCTTAAAGAAGAAAATAACTCTTTGAAAATTAGAATTGACCAAAGGAAAGCCAGTGAAGCTATGAGAGACCAAGAAATAATAAAACAGAATATAAAGAATGAAAAAATAGAACAGAATGTGAAACATAAGAGAAGCAACAGATCTGGAGAATAGATCAAGAAGAGAAAATTTAAGAGTAATTGAACTACCTGAAAGTTGTGATCAAAAAAAGAACCTTGACACAATAATGCAAGAAATAATTAAGAAAATTGTCCTGGAATGATAGAACATGAGGGAAAAGTAGAAATAGAAAAATAAATCTACTGATCATCACCTCAAAGAGATCCTTTGTGAAAAGAATGTAGGAATATTATTGCCAAATTATTGCTCAGATCAAAGAGAAAATTCTGTAAGAAACAAGAATAAAACAATTCAAATGTACCAGAGATACAATTAAAATTGTACAGGGCTTATCAGCAGCCACAATAAAAAATCCTGGAATCCAAAAGGGCCTATACATAAATATTTACATTTATGTAAAAGTAAAAAAGACATCATTTTCCATAGAACTTGATTCTTGATTACAACTACTAAAAACAATCAAAAGAACTGGGCCTAAAGCCATAAGTATGACATCCAGCAAAATTATTCATAATGCTGAATTTTAAAAAAAGGACTCAACAAACTTGGAGATTTCCAGGACTTTCAATCAAACCTAGACTCAATAGAAAACTTAATATATAAGATTTAATATCAAAGATTAATTTCAAGGAACATAACCTGGTCAAATTGATTTATATTCTTTATGTGGAAATGTTTAAGATTGAAATCAGTAATTGAAAAACTCAAAAGAAAGACTGGGGCAGAGTTAAGTATCATCTGACTCTAAAAAGCAAAACTGTCTAGGAAAAGGTAAAAATAGTAACTATATTATACAAAGGAAGTACAGAGGAAGAATAGACACAGAGGATTTAGAGGGAAGAGAAAGGCTCATAATTCTGAAAACCTACTCATGTTGGGAAATAGAGGAGGAAGCAAAGGTTGGGGGAAGAAGACATGGGAGGGAATCCTTTGGTTGGGGGAGGTTAAGTAATAGCAAGGCAAGTTAAGGAGCATAATTAAAGTAGAAGGGATAGCCGTGAAAGGAAAGGAAATATACAGAAACATTACAACAAGGATCAGGAGTAGAATTTATTAGGAAAAAAAGTATAGTTAGCATAGTGTAGCAATCATTGATATTAGACAAAAATCAGATTTAAAGATTCAGTCAAAAGAGAAATCTACATTATATGTCAGCCATAGTAATATTGATTTAGATGCATGCTTACATATGGTAAATGCAAATGTCTAAATATATGGGTAAATATGTGTCTGAGTGCGAAGGTCTGGGCTAGCTCCTCTGAAGAACTCAGAATAAGTCCTTGTCAGGATAAGGAAAAGTCCTTGCCCCAAGTTGGGCGCCAATTGTAACATGCTGTTGTCTCCAGAAGCTGCCAATAGCTCTCTGGGAGGAGATCTGCTGTGTCAACTCAAATCTCTTGGACAGATTCTTCTTCCTGTAGAGAGCCGACTTCCCTTCCTGCAGAGAGCTGCTTCAAGTCTGTCTAGAGCAGAATCTAACTTTTTCTTCTAGAGCTGCCCTCTTTATCTTCCCAAAGAATGGGCAAGGACTTCTGGGAAGAAGTACTTCAACCAATGAGCTTGTTCCTCTTAAGCATGCAAGTTCTTCCCCAGGAAAGGCCCGAACTAGAGAATTGTCAAGTACCGACTTAGCACTTAGTAAGAACCTAATATCTCATTATCTCATTAGCACTTAGTAAGAACCTAACATCTGAGTATATGCAGATATATATGTGTGTAGCTCTATGCAAAGCAGAGATGGGAAAAAATCCACTGATCACAACCTGAAAGAGATCCTAGGAGGAAAATTTATAGGAATATCATAACCAAGTTTCAAAGCTCCCAGGTTAAGGAGAAGATATTGGAAGAAATAAGAAAGAAATAATTTAAATATCATGAAGTTACAATAAGGATTAAAGAAAACATAGTATTTATCATGCTGAAGGACCATGATTCTTGGAATAATATATTTCATAAAGCAAAATAAGTACAGTTATGATAAAGGATAATTTATCGACTAATGATAAATATGATTCTGAATTTTAAAAAATGGACATTTAATAAACTGACTTTCAGAGATCTGTGACAAAAATAGTAGAACTTAAGGGAAAACATGACATATAACAACCAAGAGAAATAGAAGGTACACATTATAGACCAATTATAAGGGATTCAATAAGGTCAAATTGTTTACTTATATGTGAAAATATTGTCAGTACTTTTATGAATGTCATCATTATTTGGATAGTTTGAAGAAAAAAAGTTTGGGCTGAGCAGAGTATGATGGGGTGATTCTAAAAAAAAAAGTAAAACTATAGGGAGAGATAAAAAGGAACAATTATCTCATACAAATGAGGCATAACAGGAAAAATTTATAAAGAAGAAACTAGTGCAGGGGAGGTCTAGACCTCTCATCAGGAATGGGTTAAAGAGGGAACAACATATATAACTAGAAGGTATAAAAGTCCTATAAATTCAGAAAGAAATAAGAAGGCAAGGAGATAGAGTAAAGTGGGTAAATTAAGGAATAGGAGAGCAAAGTAGTGGGTAGAAGTAAAGCAGAGAAGTGAAGAGGGATAAGAAAAGGCTGAGTCCAATTGTGAGGAAAAATAGGAAGAAGGAAAATTTTCTTAAGTTATTATAGCTTAGAATGTGAAGGGAATGAATTTACTCATAAAACAGAAAACAGCATATTAAAATTTTGAAATCAACAATATATTAATGCCATAAAAATGAGAGAATACACACAAAGTTAAAGGTTGGTAGTAGAATTTATTATGTAAAAAAAGGAGTAGTAATCATGATCTCAAAATTAAAACTAAGATAGATTTAATCAAAAGAAACAAATATGAAAATACAGATGTTAGCAGTATTATCCAATATTGTTTTGGACCATCAAAAGTAACTAAACAGTATAAAATATCTGAGGACTATACCTGTTAAAATAGACATAGGAACTATATGAACATAAACATAAAACACTTGTACAAATAAAATAAGATCTAAATAGAGGACATAATCCTGGGCAGGTAAAGCTAATAAAAAAAATGACAACTTTACCTAATCTATTTATTCAATGCTTAATTAAAGTACTAAAAAGTTATCTTACTGAGTCAAAAAATGATAATAACAAAGTTCATGTGGAAGAACAAAAGGTCAAAGAAACCGGGGGAAAAATGTAAAGGAAGCAGATTCAGTAGTATCAGGCATTAAATTGTATTATAAGAACACTGTTGAAGTGTTAAATGGATAATTTTGATTATTAATTTTAAATTGAAATTTTCTTGTATAAATAAAACCGATGTAGCCAAGAATAGAAGTAATGCAGACATTTTTGGGAAAACTTTCATAGACAATTTCTTAGGTAGGATATGATTGTTTTGGAATACTGCTAAAACTTGGACTTGAGAAGGAAGATGCTATCTACTTTCAGAGTAATATGACAAGTAGAAATAAGCATAGTGCAATCTTACATATATGTATATGTTTTAGATATCTATGTATATGTGTGTATATCTATCTATTTATATCTATGATTAATTACAGGTTTCTGGAGGGGTGGGAAAGGGTAAGGGGAAGATAAGGGAAAAATTAAAGTTAAAAATGCACAGCAGAGAACAAAAGGGAACCTATAAGGAAGTAAAGAAAAGCTGAACAGCTTTGAAAACAATATATGACATTTATTTTACAGCTTTTCTCTAAATGGAAATTTATTGTTTTATATTGAATTCTTTCTTACGTTCTGCTGTGAAAGTGATCATTTTTTTTCTTGCATTTATATTGATTTATGTATTTAGGTTTAAAACTTAAAAATTTATACAAAAAAAAGTAAAAGAGGACAGATATACTGAGAACCCCAAGTTTTATAAAAGATACAAAAAGAGAAGCATTAATTAAGCAATAGGCACTATAAGTATTTCACAACCATATTCTTATTTGATCCATGCAAGAACCTTGGGCGCTATCATGAGCACAATTTTACAATCGAAGAAACTGAGGCAAACAGAAGTTAAGTGATTTAGCAGTGTCACACAGCTAATGAATGTCTCATCCTATATTCGATTCAGGTTTTCCTGACTCCTGACCCAAGGTTCTATCTATTCAGGAGGCGACCCAGCTGCATACAGACAGAATAAACTCACAGGATAAACAACCACTACCATTAAAAATTGGTGTATTTTTCTTTTAAAAACAGAGGGAAAGTTCACATCTATAACTGTTTTAAAATTCAAAATAAAGAAAGAATAGACTATGGGTGACATCATTCATGGGATTAAAGTCAAAAGGCTCCATTTGGAGCCAAAGTACAAAAAAGACAAACTTAAATATCTTTGAAGACAATATATAGGTCAATTAAAGGTCCCCTTATAGACCATTCAGTACAAACCTCTCATTTGACAATTATATCACAGGAATAATGATGAATAAAAATATGCTTTCTGTAGAATCAAACCCAACATGGTTGGTCACACAGTTTTTGTTTTGAAAACCTTCACTGAGGAGGAAACAAGTATCTCCCCAGACAGCTCATTCCACTTTTGCATAACTTTAATTGGTAAGAATTTTTCATTACTTTTGGCTGAAATCTGCCTCTTTGCAATGTTCATGCATTAATCCTATTTCTGTCCTGCAAGGCCATGCAAAACAAATCTATTCTTTATTCTACTGAAGATCTTTTAAATGCTTTAAGACAGCCGTAATGTCTTTCTCCCCACCAATAATTTTCTTTTCCAAGATAGATGTTCTCAATTCCTATAACCAATTTTTTAGCGTAGCAGTTCTCAAATTTTTTTTCATGTCAGGACCCATTTAAAATTATTGAGGTCCTTTTGATCCCCTCTCTTGTTTATATGGATTATATCTATCAATTATTATTATGAATACAAACACGGAAATAATTTTGATCCTATACATCCTCTGAAAAAGTCTTGGGGATACCTTAGGGTCCCTGGCCACAGTTTGAGAACATTTGCTCCAAGGCACAATCTGTAGGTCCTTTACCATCACAAATAAGTTTATCAAATTTATCAATCTCTCTCCTATTATCTGGTGCTAGGAACTGAACACAATTCTCTAGAATAACCAGATCAGGGCACTGTACAGCCGAATTATCATCTCACTAATCCCAGATACTGACTTTCATAATGCAGCCTAGGATCAAATTTATTTTTGGCTGACAGTGGTCAATTGGTTCAGATTAAGTTTTATTATATTAAAACTTCAGATGTTTTTTTCAGTAAAAACAATCACTGTCTAGCCATACCTTCCACATCCTGTAAATGTCAGTCAGTAGGCAAGTTTAGAGCTTGGTCAGACATTTAGACCCAAGGTCATCTGCTACATTCCAGTCCATTACTGGTAGTCTTGCCTTTTGTTTTTGCGACTAAACTTGGAGAATTCTGGAGGAAAGAGTGAGGTAGGCAACTTTGTGCAACTCAACTCCAGTTAAATCCAATTCATGCACAAGCCAAGATAGCCCTCATAGTTGTTTCCATTGCTGGTGACTTAACCAAACTCACCATTAATCTTAAAAATGATCCTGAGAAAGAGCCAGAGCTTGTTCTGTTAAAGCACTGTTCTTGGGTCCCATGAACTGCCAGTATATCTATACTGATATATATCTATACAGTATATCTATAATATGAGCCACTAAAAAGTAAACCCAAATATTTTTTCTGTTCTATTGCTGAATACTGTGTCCTTATTTAACACTTATTTAATGTTTTTAATTTGACCTCTGCTAAATCTTCTATTAATATATACTGATTCTCTTTATACTTAACATTTTGAATCCCTGGCTTCCTTTAAGACTAAATTTAACACCACCTTCTCCAGAAGGTCTTTTCTGATCCTCCTAGTTGCTAATTGCCTCTAAATTTACCTTCCTTCTATTTTATATTTATCGTGTATGTTCTGATTTTCATATATATATGTAATATTCTAGATTATAATGTATCCTGCTTAGGGGGAGAAGCTGTTTTTGCTTTTTCTTTGTTTCTTGGATATTAGGATGGGGGCAGTGAGATGGAGGGATAGGTGGAATTGGTACAGTTTTCACACTGATTATTAACAGCAACAGCAGCAGTAGCAGCAGCTAGCAATTACATGGGGCTCTAAGGTTGGTTATCTCACTTAATACTCATGACAATTCTGTGAGACAGGTATTGTTATTAGGCCATTTTACTGATGGGGAAACAGTCTGAGAGCTAATAAGTATTTGAGGCTCTTGATTGATTGGTTAGTGCATGAATATGTTCAGCTGTGGAAACAGAAAGGTTATCTCATTCAGGAACCCAGATTTAAAAGGAATCTTATGCAGCTAGGCTTCTAAATATTTTACAATTGCCTAGTGAAACTAGTTTTTAAGTATGCGCTATAACTAGACTATTCAATATAAAGTTACTTGTGTAAATGACTCAGATAAGACTATGGTCTCTTCCCACCACCTCAATCCCCATCTCTAGTTTATGAGTTCATATTTTCCCTTTTACTACTGCTAATTGCTATTGGTGAGTTGTGTCTGGACTCTGACCCCATTTGGGATTTTCTTGGCAAAGAAAGATTACAGATAAGGAAATTGAGTCAAAAGTGAGGGTTAAGTGGCTTACCCAGAGTCACACAGCTAGTATTGATCTGAGGCCAAATTTTAAATATAATTTAATATTTGTTAAATATTAAATATTATTAAAATAAAAATTAAAAATACTTCAGGTATTCCTGAAGTAATTCCTGGCCCAGTGCTCTACCTTCTTCACCACTCTGTCCGCAGTATTACTTTCATCACCAATAGTATACCCTTTATAACTCTGCTTACCCAACAATTTCTTCCCTTTTTAATACCTCACCTCTAACCCTCATCAAGTTAGAAGTCAGAGTAACTGCTTATGTCACAATTAAAATCTTGCAGAGCTGGTCCTGGTGGAGGAATAGATTTATAATGTGGTGTCAAAAAGGCATTTGTAGAGATATTAACTGGGAAGTTGGGGACCATCATTGGTTGTGATGTTTGCCAGTAGCAGCAAACTATATTGAACTATATTCTCCAAATGCTACATTTACTGGAATAGTGAGTCATATCAAAAAGACTTAGAATATTAATAGTAGCCTCTCTATTAGTGCTCTTTAACAGTTATCTCTTCTTCTAAAAAGGAGATTATATAAAGCTCAGAAGAAGAAAGAATCAGACATCCTACCTCTCTACCTATCCTCATTGAATATTGTGCTAAAATATTCCTTGGAAAAGGGTTTGTTAAGACATGTATTCTTAATCTATAAATGGGCCTGTGATGATTGATGTATAGTTTCTTGACCATACCATTCTTTATGCTCATGTTACTATCTTTTATAGAGGAACAGATTGGCTGTAGTCCCTAGTATTTGTGAACTGAATGAAATAGGATCATTTTGTTACCTCATCCCAGAATCTAAACTTCTTACTTAAGTTAAAGTCTCTACTTGGGAATATAGCTACTCATAATGTACCTTCTAAGTCTATTGTACCTCTGAAGAAGAATGGATCCCAATTTCTAAAAGCCTCGACAGAATCCGAAGGAGGATGTATGTAAGACTGGATATTTCATCATGACATTTAGTAGCTCAATAACTGAGAGGTTTATAGTAAATTGTCCTCAAATAAAACTAGATAGTTAGCATTGAATTGAGTATTAATGAACTCTCTGGCCTTTGCAGCCACTCCAGTTCCAATGATAATTTACAAAAATTATTTAAGGTCAATGATTGCTGTATTGAAGAAATTTGTATTAATACTCAGGACAACCTATATATAATAAATACAGTCAAAGAAAATCATACCATCTCCAGGTTGGCAGAACAATGCCATTTTAAATTTCTAAATGTTCTTTAATTGGACCAACCTGATCTGAAACTGATTTGCTAATCTTAATATTTAGCTGATATCCAGATTAAGGAATCTGAAACTCAAATTTATGTTTGGCAGAATATACATGATTTGAAATGGCATGCCTTTATTCATGCCTATAGAATAGTTTCTTTTAAAAATTATTTATTTTATTCTGAACTTAAGAAATAAAATAAGCATTTCCATAACATAGGATAAATATGATTGCACGTGATATTGCAAATTTATTTTAAATATGTAATATTGTCATGCAACTTCCCCCCTTTTTTCTTCCCTCCCTTACCCTAGAATTGGCTACCATTAGACACAAATATGCATACTTATATGTAAAACTATTCTATACATTCTTTTATTTATCAATTCCTTCTATGAATATAGATAGCATCTTCTTTGTAATTAATTTGGGTATTTATATTAGTCAAAATGACTTGGTCATGTGTACCTCATTTGACACAATCTGCATCATATTTAAGGGAGCGACTCAACTCTACCCTGCTACTTAGTGTACTACTATATTAACTGGAGTAGTCCTCATCAACTTACTATTGCATTCTCTGTATGAAAGTGATACACAGAAAATTCCATTTTTATAGTGAACTAGAATAATGTATTTTGATAATTGAATATTTGCATATTGAAGAGCAAGAGGAACAGATGAAGAAATCTTACAATTAATGAAGTTAATGCTTGGGATTAATTTATACTTGCTGCAATAATAGAGGGAATATGAAAACATAGTAAGTGCTCTCCTAGTTTCTGTATACCAGTTTCCCCTCCCCCTTTTTAGGAAAACATTAAGAAATATTATTATCTTAGTCTGACCTCCTTTTGAACTAATCTGAGTGAAATAAACTTTTTCAGTACATCATCAACTTTTCAAGGAGTCTATGTTCTAGCTTGAAATAGTTTAGTAACAATTATGTGAAAAGGCCTAACCAAACTGCTAATGGGAAACTAAGTCAAAGTTCATGGAGGAATTCTGATTCACCTGAAGATAGAAGTAGAATGCTGACTGGCAAGGTCAGGAGTCCCTTCATTTAATTTAATTAAGTGAAGTTCCCCTTTCTCTACCCTTTACCAGATTGAATAGATTTAGGAAAATGATTCTCTAGGGTTTACTAAACTTGTTACTAGTGCTCTGTTCAGTGAATCAAAAATTCTAACATAAACTTTGTGACCTTGTTGAATTTCGACTGTGGAATTTTGTCCTTGTCTCTTGAACCTTACAAATTCTAAGTAGAAAATTATCTGGATTATAGAAAATACCTACAAGTTGGAAAATCACCATTCTTTGATTATCTCTTTAAGAAAAGATGCTTGGATTTTGATCATTTAAAAAATTATTTCTGAGATTTGTGTCAAGCAGGGTACTGAGTTTTTTTTTTTTTTTTTTTTCCTCCTACGCTGGGGGATAGAAGTCAATGAGAATGACAAAACCTTGGGAAGTATGGAGGGCAACTGGGATGGCTGCTGCTTCTGAAATACATGTGTCCTTTGCTTTGCATTTTATTTAAACCTCTGGGTGAAGAAAGGCCTCAGGCTCTCTCCACACTGGCTAAGTCATGGCTTCTGTTCTTTGTCTCTTTGTTCTGTTTTGCTCTTGGATGAATGGGTATTGGAGCAGATTGCAACTTTTTGACCTTCAAAAGGGCCAGAGAGCTAGTTGCCAGAAGTTAGAAGTTATAATTCTCTGTGAAAAGTCAACCCAGATGAACAGCAGAGGAATTCATCCATCTTAACCAAGGCCGTACATTATGAAGATCCTTTGGAGAAAGGATATTGCAGTCATGTAGTTTTACAATTATAAATTGCCTGGGTCTTGTGTATTCATTACCATAAGGTCTAGCCACTAATGTACTTTAAGTTCATGTCCACTCTTCTCTCTCTGTGGACTCTGGATATATTTAAAAGGAAGTGTGCTCCTGGTGTTGGAGGACATTTTTAATTACTGCTGTTCTTATTATGCTGACTGAGTAAATACCTTTCCTAAAGAACAGAGTCCACTGGCTGATTGTTAATAGAAAACATACTGGTGGGGGCTTCTGAGCTAGTATTTAGGAGGACCTTAAAAATAGTAGCAGCTTACTCTATGGGAACCAAACCTACCAGTATCAGTGAGTTGCATGAATGAGCCCCAAGGTGATATTAAAATAATACTATTAAGAATAGAGGCCTATATAGAAGCTGGAACTCACTAGAGAGAAGAATTATAATAAATATAAATATAAATAAATAAATATAATAAATAATTATAATAAATTGTTGTTTATAAGTCTATTGGGTTTTTTGTTTTATTTTTATTTTGTTTTTTATTACTATTTCTATCAGGTAAAATAAATCTGTCTTATACCTGATAGACATAGGAGGTAGGGACCTTTTTTTATTCATATTTGTTGAGAACTAGAAATTTGCTCTATTTTTTACAATCCCTAAGAGATTCCAGAAAAGCTAGCCAAAGGGGTACATTTGAAGGTGTAGTTCCAAGATATATTCTGACCTTAGTCCAATATTATTAAATATATTTGAGAATATGCAAATTCATGCAAACATTTTCCTTTTTAAATAGTTTACTTTAGGGTAAGGGCTTCTTCCTTCTCCTCTTCCTCTTTCTCCTTTCTCCTTTTTCTTCTTTTAAAACAACAAACACAACAAATTGAGGGGAGACAGTTGTTAGAGTTAATAACAAGTAAGTCAACACAGACAATGTGACTTTATTTTTTCAAATACATTTCCTAGGACTGGTTTAATGAAGTGTTAGTAATTAGGACTCCTTGGAGATTTTAATGGGCAGATACAATTGACTTGTAATTGGTGTATAAATCATTTGCAAGAAGTTAGACTAGGACGATATCTAGGAAGATAGACTAGGTAGGACTAGGTGAGGTGGGCTGGCATGTTGCCTACTCAGGCAGGATTCACTGAAAGGTTCCAAGGGCTCTACCTGCTTAGCCATTTTTTTGTTTTGTTGATGGGGTTTGAAGAAGGCAGGAAGATGCTTTTTTCCTCTCATTTAGATTAGAAAAGAAGCAGTACAACAAAAAGCTTTGGCTCCCTCCATATCCAATATGAACCAGTTTGCCCTTTTTAGGTAGCTTGGTGCTCCTTTGCCCTGTCTAGGAGCTCATCATGTCGGTCCCAAACAGGGTGAACACCCAATGAGCTTCAGACTTATTACAGCTTAAAACTTCAAAACTCAGGGGAACCACCAGCTTCATGCTCCCCAACATGCCTATGCCCCCATGCCCAGCTGTCTCCTCCAATGTTAAAGAAACTTACTTGATTCAATCATCCTTGCTAACTGTTGTCCTACATCTCTCCTCCTGCTCTTAGGTTAAAAATCCTTTACATTCTTCTTCAAATTCTTTTCTAGACCCTCTGCAATCTGACTTCCTGATTCATTATTTAATTGAAATTGCCTTCTCTAAAGCTATTAATTTTTTACAAATGTAAGTGCCCTTTTTAATTTATAAATTTAAATGCAAAACATGATCACATTAATTAAAAAACAACAACCGATAGTTTTGCTCGTCAACATATTTCAGAATGGCAATGTCTTGTTTCTTGTGGGATTGTGGTTGCCCCCTTTTCCTCTGGCTATGTCATTCTTCATTTTGAATCAATTTTCCACTGAGTGTATGTTGCAGGGCAAAGCTTCATTCATCAAGATATTTGCAGTAGTTATAAAAAGATTTGAAGTGTCTTATTAATTCATTTCTTTCTGGACTGTTGGAATGCTTTTAAAAAAATCTTAAAGTCAATACTTGAAAATAAAACTACTTTTTAAGTGAAACAATGCCTCACATCCCCTTGATTTCTTTCATAAATTATTTCTGTCCCTAACAATATTAGAATTTTTGTGTCTTTTAAAGTGAAGCTAAAGAAATTTAAAAGTATCCATAATTTTACTCTTTTTAATAGATATGCTCAAAGTTTCGAGTGTAATCATAGTATATGCTTAATATTGTAAAAAGGCAGGCTACAAAGGCAAGTTCAACCATGTCACCCTTCCCTTTGCCTCATTTTACACACACACACTGAACTCCAGCGGATCTCTATCACCTTCAGGATCAAATACAAAATCTATTTGATGTTCAAAGTCTTTCATAACTCAGCATCCTTCCCTCCCCTTACTTTCTAGACTTCTCACATCTTACCCTCTGCCACATAGTCTTTCATTTAACGGCACTGGCCTCCTTGCTGTTGCATGACCAAGATACTCCATCTCTCTGAATTCTAAACATTTTCTCTGGCTCTCCCCAATCCTTTCTCCTTCCTTTTTTTTTTTTTTTGTTTTTGTTTTTTTTTTTGCTGAGGCAATTGAGGTTAAGTGACTTGCCCAGGGTCACACAGCTAGAAGTGTCTTTCTCTTTATCTTTTGTCTCCTGGCTTCCCTGACTTCCTTCAACTCCCAACTAAAATCCCATCTTTTATAGGAAGACTTTCCCAACCCTCTTAATTCCAGTGCCTTTTTTCCTTTTAATTATTTTTTTATTATCTTATGTATACCAATATAATTACCAAAAATTATTTTATAGGACTAGAAAAAATAATAACAACATTCATCTGGAAGAACGGAAAGTCAAGAGTATTTTTTTTTTAAATTGAAGATGGCTTACCAATACCAGAACTCAAACTATATTATAAAGCAGTAATCATCAAAAACAATCTGGTATTGGTTAAGAAGCTGTGAATCATTAGAATGGAATAAATTCACAAACACAATAGTAATGGAGCACATAGGTGGTACAGTGGATAGAGCACATGGTTTGGAGTCAGAAAGATCTGACTTTATGACCCTGAGAAAGACACTTAACCCTGTTTGCCTGTAAACTATTCCAGTATCTTTGCCAAGAAAACCACAAATACGGATACAAAGAGTCAGACATGATTGAAAACAACTGAATGACAGTAATAAAAATATAGTGTTTGATAAAGCCAAAGATCCAAGCTTTAGGGGTAAGAACTCAACATTTAAGAAAACTTGCTGGGAAAACAGGAAAGCAGTTTAGCAGAAACTAAGAATAAACAAATATCTCATATTGTAAGCAAAGATAAAGTTAAAATGGATAAATGACTTAGAGTCATAGCATAAGAAAATTAGAGGAGCTTACTTAGGAAAATCTATTAGATAAAGGATTAATTTGATCAAATAAGTGATACAAAGGATTATGGAAAGTAAAATGGATAATTTTGATGACATGAAATTAAAAAAGCTTAAATAAACAAAATTAATGCAGCCAAATTTAGAAGAAAAACAAAACAGGAGGAAATTTTTATAGCAAGTTTCTCTGATAAAGACCTCAAATAAAGAACTGAGCTAAATTTATATATTTTTTATTAAAGGTTTTTATTATCAAAACATACACATGCATAATTTTTTAACATTAACTCTTGCAAAACCTTGAGTTCCAAATTTCCCCCTTCCCTCCACCCCATCTCCTAGAAGGCAAATAATCTATGTTAAATATGTTAAAATATTGTTAAATCTAATATATGTATACATATTTGTACAATTATCTTGCTGCACAAGAAAAATCAGATCAAAAAGGAAAAAAATGAGAAAGAAAACAAAATGCAAGCAAGCAACAACAAAAAGAGTGAAAATGCTATGTTGTGATCCACACTCAGTTCCCACTCTGAGTGCAATTGGCCTCAATCATCTCATTTTTGAAAAGAGCCACATCCATCAGAATTGATCATGGAATAATCTTCTTGTTGCCATGTACAGTGATTTCCTGGTTCTGCTCATTTAAGTTAGCATCAGTTCATGTAATTGTCTCCAGGCTTCTCTAACATCATCCTCCTGATCACTTCTTATAGAACAATAATATTCCATGACATTCATATATCATAATTTACTCAGTCATTTCTCAACTGATGGGCATCCACTCCGTTTCCAGTTTCTGGCCACCACAAAGAAGGCTGCCACAAACATTCTTGTATATCAGGTCCCTTTCCCTCCCTTAAGATCTCTTTGGGATAAAGCCCAGTAGAAACACTGCTGGATCAAAGGGTATGCACAGTTTGATAGCTCTTTAAGCATAATTCCAAATTTGAGCTAAATTTATTAAAAAACATTTTCCAATTGATAAAGGATATGAACAATTTTCAGAAAAAACCCAATGGTTACCTTCTCTAAAATATTATTGATTAGAAAAATGCAAATTAAAGCAACTCTGATACATTACCTTATATCTACAAGATTGGCTAACATGATGCAAAAGGAGAATGACAAATGTTCGAGGAGATGTGAGAAAATAAGGATACTAAAGTGCTACTGGTGGACCATAAATTAGTGTAACCATTCTGGAGAACATTATGTGGAACTATGTCCAAACGGCTTAAAACTGTGCATATCATTTTATCCTGTAGTACCACTACTAGGTCTGTATCTCAAAAAGATCTCAAAAAGGGAAAAGGAGATGTAAAAACAAAAATATATATGACAGTTGTTATTTTTTTGTGGTGGCAAGGAATTGGAAATTGAGGGGATGTTCATCAATTGAGGAAGGATTAAAACAAGTTGTGGTATATGATTGTGATAGACCACTACTGTGCTAAAAAAATGATGAGCAAGATAACTTCAGAACAAAGCCCTGGAAAGTCTTATTTATGAAGTGAAGAACCAGGAGAATGTTGTACCCAGTAACAGCAATATTGTAATTATGATCAACTTAACTTCTCTGATCAAGACAACATTCCAAGATAATTGCAAAGGACTCATAAAAAATGTTAGCCATCTCCAGAGAGAGAGAACTGATCAACTCTGAATACAGACAGAGGCATATTTTTTCACTTTATTTTTCCTGTGAGTGTGTGTATATGATTTTTTTGCAACATGGTTAATATGAAAATATGCTTTGCATTAGTTCACATGTATAATCACTATCATATTACTTACCTTCTTCAGGGGAAGGAGAGGAGTGGGAGAGGAAGAAAAGTTGAAACTCAACATTTAAAAATGTTAAATATTTTTTGCATATAATTGGGAAATATTTAATAAAACAAAATTATATTTTAAAATTCTTTATGTTTCTAATGTTTTTCTTGTTACAACATATTGTAGGATTCTCATTTCTATTTAATTCTGCTATCCTTTTCTGTTTTGTGAGTGAGCTCATTCCCCTCACATTTATAGCTATGATCATTAATTGTGGATTTTCCTCTATCCTGTTCTCTAATATTTTCATTCTCTTTGTTTTACTCCCATTCTGATGAAAAAAGAAGGTGGTAAGAAAGAAAGGTATGTGGTAACAATGCTTTATTTGGTATACTCTGCTTCTCTAAACTATTCCTTTTCTCTCTCTCTTTTTTTTTTCACTTAAAACCCAGTCACAAGTTTGTATCTTTTCTTTCTTTTTAGAAAAAAAAAAACCCAAACAAACCCCAAACCCTCTTCATGAATCTAACTTTTAAAATTAGAACTTGTTTTGCTTAGGACTAATTTCCAAGTGAATTTCAAGTGTTCTTCCATTCCTTCCTTCTTGTTTGTATAATTTTTATTTTATTTGTATAATCAATCTAGCTACATGATCTAAATTTTTCCCACTCTTTCTCTGCTTTCCCCTACTCCTGCCGATATATTATTTTTTTCTTCCCT
Source organism: Sminthopsis crassicaudata (assembly GCF_048593235.1). Classification (NCBI taxonomy): domain Eukaryota; kingdom Metazoa; phylum Chordata; class Mammalia; order Dasyuromorphia; family Dasyuridae; genus Sminthopsis; species Sminthopsis crassicaudata. Next base: position 233,524,232 of record NC_133620.1, on the reverse strand, counting down.
TTCTATACTTGTTTAATTGGAAACTCTATATAATTTTGATAATAATAGTGTCCTAAGGGAACATCTGCCCCATGTTAGAATGTAAACAGTCTTTTATGATGACTCACTCATGTTTATTATTTATATGTTTATATTTCAAAGTTTTTATTTCGCTCTGGTCTTTTTTATCAGGAATGCTCTATTTCATTAGAGGAGCATTTCCCCCTCTTAGGATCATACTCCATTTTGTTAATTAAGTCATTTTTGATTGTAAGCCTGTGTCTTTTATATTTTAGAATACTGTATTCCCTGTTATAGTGATGGGTGCTATATATCATGTGGCTTCTTGGTACTTGAATTCTCTTTCTAGCCTCCTGTAGCATTTTTTATTTGATCTGGAATCTCTGAATTTTGGCTATAATGTCCCTGGGATTGATCATTCTGGTGTTTCTTTTAGGAAGGGATTGGTGGATTTAAAAATTTTTTATTTTCAATTTGTCTTCTGGTTCCAAGAGACATGGAAGTTTTCTTCAATAATTTCTTGAAACAATACCAAGGCTCGTTTTGGGGAGGGGAGTGTTGTCATAGCTTTTAGATAGTCCAGTGAAAATAAACTCTACTTAATTTGTTCTCCAGGCTTTTTTTTTCTGTAAGATATAATACAATTTCTCTCTCTCTCTCTCTCTCTCTCTCTCTCTCTCTCTCTCTCTCTCTCTCTCTCTCTCTCTCTCTCTTTTTAAAGTTTTCTGATTTTGCTTTATACTACTTATTGCTTCTTGAGGTAAACAACTTCTGTCTGGTTCATACTAATTTTCATAGAATTTGTTGTTTAGGTTAGGGTACTTTTTGGCACTTCTCATACCAAGCTGCTAGTTCCTTTTCCAATTCTTTCACAGTTCTATTATTTTAAATGGGAATAGCTTCTCTTGGGATTCTGCAAGCTTTCAATATTCCAAATGTGGTCTGAGACAGGGAAAAATCTGGCCATTACCTTCCTGGTATAAACTCTGCAAATTGCTGATCTGGGTTTGCATCTGAGCAACATACCTGCGAGCTTGCCTCTGGTTGGAATTCTAATAAAATACTGCTGGACTTAACCAATATCAGCCAGCTAGACTGATTCAGGGGAACAAAACTTTAGGCTTGGGTTGGATTTTCTGCCCTGATTATTTCACTACTGGCTTCTTACTACGGGGGTGGAGACTGGAACTGAGATCTGACTTTACTCCTAGGTCAAAGCTATAGAGCTGCTATTTGCTTCTGAACATGTTTCTTGCTCAGTAGGCAGCTTAGACACTACAATGAAGCCTTACACAGGAAACTAAATAGGGGTACAGGTCCCTCCTCAGTTTTCCCTCTTTTTGTGACCTACAGCTGAATGAGTACTGAGCCACAGAAATATCTACTGGCCCTTATTCCTGCACTTTACACAACTTTAGGCTCTTTTGTGCTGGATTTGGGTCCTTTTATTGCCTTTCCCTGCCAGATAAATCCATGTAGCTCTTCCAGCCTAGACTTTATTCTAAATGTCTTCAATGCCAACTTCTAATAATTTTTTTAAAAGTTTAATTTAATTTATTTTTAATTAAAAATAATTTTCTAATGCCAACAGGCAGGAGAAATGACTGCTTGTACCTTGTCTTTATATTTCCTAGTCAGGACTTGGTTTGGTAAGTTTTATATATCTTTGTGAGGCATTGAGGAAGAGCTCAGTTTTACTTCTTCCTACTCCTGTCATCCTGGCTCTCTCCATCTTTGTTGGTAACTTTTCAGAAGGTAGGCAGTCCTTAGCTTATTCTTGCCAGTTTAGATCCTTACCACAAGCTGATGTTTACACAAAAGCCGTAATATATAGAAAATGGTAAATAAACTGATTTGTCTAAAAAAAAAAAAAAAAAAAAAAAACAGCAAACAGAAACTGGTGATTAGAATATGTAAGAAAGTATACAAGAGTGAATAAATTGTTCTCCTGGAAGACAGATAAGATCTAGCTTAAACCCAGAGGGAGACTCCCATTTCAATCAAGAGGAAATTCTTTCTTCAAATCTCTAGGGAATCAAAACTAGGTAAAATTCAGGGAAATGTTGAAAAGCTGACTGGCTTCCCCTACATGTCTACAGATTCTAAAAGCTTTCTCTCTTTTTCCTGGAAGTTCTAGCAACACACAAGTCTCTCTTCGAAGAACCCCCTTCTGTTCTTTCTGCAGAAATGGAACTTTCCCTTCTCCAATTAAAAGTCATAATTGAACAGAGCCAGAAGATCATAGAATACAATAATTGTATAATGATTAATTGTAAATGATTTGATTATTCTTACCAATACAATGATATAAGACAATTCCATAGGGCTTATGATGAAAAATACTATCCACTTCCCTAGGATGGATCTGAATGCAAATTGTAGCATATTTTTAAAACTTTTTTTTTGTTTGATTTTTTTTTTGGTCTGTGTTCTCTTTTGCAATATGGCAAATATGGAAATATGTTTTGCTTGACTGCACATGTATAATCTATGTCAAGGTGTTTGCCTTCTCAAGGAGAAAGGAGGGAGGAAAAGAACTTGAACTTCAAAAATTATTTTTAAAAATACTAAAATTTGTTTTTACATGTATATATAAAATAATGAAGAGAGCCATCTGCACCCAGAAAGGGGTCTGTGGGAACTGAGTGGGGACCACAGCATAGCATTTTCACTTTTTGTTGTGGTTTGCTTGCATTTTGTTTTCTTTCTCATTTTTTTCCTTTTTTGATCTGATTTTTCTTGTGCAGGAAGATAATTGTATAAATATGTTTGCATATATTGGATTTAACATATATTTTTAACATATATTGGATTACTTGCCATCTAGGGGAAGGAGTGTAGGTAAGAGGGGGGAAATTTGGAATACAAGGTTTTGCAAAGGTCAATATTGAAAAGTTCTCCATGCATATTTTGAAAATAAAAAGATTTAATAAAAAATAAAACAGGATAGAAAAAAAGTCATGTCATAAATCCAACAGTACTTAGTTGGAAACTGAATTACACACACACACACACACACACACACACACACACACACACACACACATTCCAAGTAAATATCAATAATGGAAACTAACCTTTCAAATAAGTGGACTGACTCCTTATTTATCCTAAATCTTTTTTCTTTTCCCTTTAACTACACTTGCTAATATCTATATAATAACTACACCTCTCTTATCTTATTCCTTCTTCCAAATAATTCCCCTCAATTTTTCCATTGCTTTGCAGAGTTTAAGTATTCTAATTCCTGCACTGTCCTTCATGAAAGAGTTAATAATTAAAAATCATTCCTTGAGTTTGTCTGAATTCTAAAGAGATCTGGGAAAAGGAAAGGAGGGAGTTCATAAAAGAGTTAATGTGCATTAGAAATCATTCCTTGAATTTTTCTGAATTCCAAAGAAGAGATTTGGTAAAGGGAAAGGAAGGGGTGGTCCATCAAGGGAACAGCCATGGAAAAGACTAATGGTTAAGAGATTTAATCATGTCAGCATCTGGACAAATTTGTTTTTACAGAACACTTTAAACAATGATGAAATGTGCAGCCAGAATGCTTTAGGGTACTTGAATAGTAACCCAAAATTAGTGTGGTATGGCCAGGTACTTGCTTGTTTCAGCAGTTACTAAGTCAGTTAGAAGCAAGATTGCACCTGGACACCCACAGGGAAGACCTTAAAATAATATTCCAGATGCAAAAGTAAGGCTAAAATAGTAACAAAAATACAACTTGTCAATTTAAATCTTTATTTTTTATTTGAAAGGATTCTACTCTAGCCTAAATTAATTGTAGCACTGAAGCCTGGAAAACAGACATTACTATCTTTCTACCAGGATGCTTGTTCACCCACAAAAATTGCCTTTTTAGCCAGCATATGCATCTCATAGCAGCATATTTCTGTACTGTTTCCTAAGAGATTTGTGTACTAAGAAAAAAAAAAAGTATCTCATTGCAGCTAATAATTCACTTTTTTTTTCTCCTTCCCTAAAAAGTCCTTTCCTTCTGAAGATGGCCACAATCTGCTGTCATGACACACCTGTCAGGTTTAGATCACCAAGACTTGGCAAGAAATGTGTCTGTAGCTGAACTGAACTGAACACAGCCTCGTCACTAACTATTCCATTATACACATTTCCTAAGATTTTAGAGCAGGTGATCAGGCCTCAGGAGTCCATCTATGGAAACAACTGAAAAATTCTTTTCCAGGTTTCTTTGTAGATTTCTACCCCCGCCCTCAGGGCAGAGTGGGCAGTGTTGGACCTGGAAACTAGGAAGACTCATCTTCCCTATTCCAATCTGGCTTCAGACTCTTACAGGGTATGTCACCCTGGGCAAGTCACTTAACCCTGTTTGCTCACTTTCCTCATCTGTAAAATGTGCTGGAGAAGGAAATGGCAAACTACTCCAAGATCTTTGCCAAGAAAACCCCGAAGAGCTGGGCATGACTGAAATAAGACTGAACATTCCCACTATTATTCCCACCCCACAACCATCCTTTTTCTTATACTTCATCCCCAAATTCCTGTCTCATTGCAAAAAACTATGCAACCCAGAAGACAATAAGAGCTTGGATTTAGAGTTGGAAACAACTTCAAAGCCCACTCCCTCCTTTTACAGATGTGGAAATGGAGGCCCAGAGCTATCTAAACAACTTGCCTCAGGTTACACAGGTAGGAAGTAGGAAATCCAGGATTCAATTGATTTCTTTCCCCTAATTATTAGGATGGTGTAGCCACTGTTATAAAAATCAAACATTTAAACAGTGCAATAACTACCCAAATTATCCCCTTGAAATCTGACTATTTCCAAAGCCTTTCAAATCTTTATTCTGGTGTATCGCAGTTCATTTACACAGTCCATTTCCTTTCTGTCACTGAGAAAAAAGATCATTTTTTCCTTGTTCATCTCCAATGAAGATGGGGGGAAAAGGATGACCTGGTCCTCTCCTAATATACTTTTCTATTTCTATTTGAAATTCCAAAGCATAAATGAATATAATACTATGCTTCTCTTAGACTTGTATTACTTTTTCTCAGTGCAAATAAAAATCTTGACTGCTCAAAGGTTCATAAATTGACTTTTTTTTTTTAATGAAACCAAGCATATAGAAAAACTACCCAGCAGTTTTTCTGCAATTTTCAAACTTTCACTTTCAAAATGTCCTTTTTCCTGGAGTTTACTGTATCAGCTAAATAAACACTTTCACTTCTTGATCTCTGGTGCCACATTGGTTTCCACCTGCAGTGCTCTTTTGCAATGCTGCCCATTTTGGCTTTCATGTTGGGAATCCACAATACTAATTAGGCCAGTTAAGGGTCTACAAAGGCAAAAATCTGTTGAAGTGTAGTTTCATTCATTTCTTTCAGAACAGCATGCAAGGAAGAGCCTGTCAGCTTTTGGACTGGGGACAGACTCTCAAAACCTTGGCAGGAGAAATAGCCTGGGATGCCAACCTTTCTGGCCCAAGATTGGTCACAAAGAGTCCCAATTCAACTTATTCCCTTGAGACAAACTTCAAAGTTAGAAAGAATCGAGGAATTATGTAATGAAAATACTCCAAGGAATAACATGATCAGTTTATGAGCTGACCAAAACACATTTTCTCTGTTTTTTTTTAATATAGTATTTTATTTTTCACCAATTACATGTAAAAACAATTTTCAACATTCATTTTTTAAATTGAGTTCCAAATTCTTTCTCTTCCTAGCCCTCTCATTAAGAAGACAGGTAATTTTACAGAGGTAAAGTGTTATGCATAGTAATGTAAAACATTTTCATATTAATCATATGATTAAAAAAAACACCAAAATATTCCAAAAAAAACCTCCCAAAGACCCGAAAAGTTTTTTTAAAAAAAAGCATGCTGTAATCTGTATTCAGAATCCATCAGTTCTTTCTCTGGGAATGGACAGAATTTTTCATAAGTCCTTCAGAGTTGCCTTGGGATCATTGTACTGCTGAGAATAGCTCAGTCATTCACATTTGATCACCTTACAATATTGCTGTTTCTGAATTTACTCATTTCACTTTGCATCAGTAAATGTAAGTCTTTCCGGGTTTTTCTGAGTACATTTAGGCCATTATTTCTTATATCACAATAGTATCCCAATTATGTAATACAAATTGTTCAGCCATTCTCCAATTGATGGGCATCCCCCAATTTCCAATTTATTGCCACCAGAGAAAGGAGCTACTATATGGGCATAATTCCAAATTGATCCATATAATGGTTGAATCATTTCACAACTTCACCAACAGTACATTAGCGTCTCAATTTTCCCACATTCCTTCCAACATGTCTTTTTTTTTTTTTTTGTCCTTTTAGCTAATCTAACAGGGGCAAGGTAGTATCTCAGTATTGTTTTAATTTGCATTTCTCCAATCGAAAGTGACTTAGGGCATTTTTTATATGGCTATTACTTTATCTGAAAACCATTCATATTTTTTGGTCATTTGTCAATTGAGGAATAATTTTTAATTTTATAAATTTGACTCATTTCTTTATATATTGGAGAGATGAGACCTTTATCAAAGAAACTTGCTTCAAGTTTTTTTCACATTTATTATTGCTATTTCTCTCCATCCTATTTCCCACTTATTCTATTCTCTCTTTACACTCTATCCCTCCTTTTCTGACTTCTACCTTCCCAACCCACTCTTCCTTCTATGAGCATTACTCCTTGCTCTTATATATGTTCCCTCCTATTTTCCTATAGGGTAAGCAATACCCAACTGGTGTGTTTGGTTTTCCTTCTTTGAGTTAATTCCAATAAGAGTAAGGCTTCAACACTTACCACCACTGCCTCCATCTTCTCCACTATACTGGTTTTTCCTTGCCTCTTTTCTATAAAATAATTTACCCCATCCCAGTGCATTCCTCTTCCTCTCTGTAATTTTGTTTTCTTAGATATCATCCAATCATATTCAATTCACATATGTGCCTTCTGTTTGTATATTATATATATATATACATATATATATATATATATTCCTTTTAATTACTCTTAGAAAGTTCTTATGAGTTATATCATCATGCAATTGTTCAACTTTATTAAATCCTTTATGATTTCTTTTCCTGTTTATATTTTTTATGTTTCTCTAGAGTATTGCATTAAGAAGTCAAATTTTCTTTTAACTCTGGCCTTTTCATCAGGGATGGTTGAAAGTACTGTTTCATTGAATGTCTATTTCCCCCCCTGAAGTTTTGCTGTGTTGCTGATTCTTGGTTATAATCCCAATTCCTGTGCTCTCCAGAATATCGTTTTCCAAATCCCCTTATCCTTTAATGTAGAAGTTGCTAAATTTTATGTTATCCTGACTGGTTCTATAAGTGAATTGTTTCCTTCTGTCTGCTTGCAATATTTTCTCCTGGATGTGGGAGCTATGGAACTTGATTGGGAGTTTATATTTTGGGATCACTTTCAGGAGGTGATCAATATATTCTTCCAATTCCTATTTTACCTTCTGGTTCTAGAATATCAGAGTACATTGCCCTGGTAATTTTTTTTTCTCCAGAAGCCAATTGGGGTTAAATGACTTGGAGACCACATTTGAACTCAGGTTCTCCTGACTTCAGGGCTGGCTCTCTATCCACTGCACCACCTAGTTGCCCTTCCCTGGTAATTTTTTGAAAGATAATATCTAGGCCCTTTTTTGATCATGGCTACAAGGAAGTCCAGTAAGTTTTAAATGATCTCTCCTGCATCCCTTTCCCAGGGCAGTTGTTTTTCCCATGAGATATTTCATATTATTTTCTATTATTTCATTGTTCTGATTTGGTTTGATTGTTGCTATTTCAAAGTTATTAGTTTCCACTTGTTCAATTCTAATTTTGTTAAGGAATTATTTTTTTTTCAGTGAGCTTTTGTACTTCCTTTTCTATTTGGAAAATTCTACTTTTTAAGGAGTTCTTTTCTTCTATGTATTTTTGTACTTCTTTTACAATCCAATCTATTTTGTTTTTTAAAGTGTTATTTTCTGCATTTTTTTGTGTATGCCTCATTTACCAAGTTCTTAATTCATGCTTCATGATTTTCTTGCATCATTCTCATTTATCTTCCCAATTTTTCCTCTACCTTTCTTACTTGATTTTTAAAATCCTTTTTGATTTGCTTGCTTTTTTTTTTTTCAAGGCAACTGGTTAAGTGACTTGTCCCAAGTCACACCACTGATAAGTGTCTGAAATCAGATTTGAAGTCATATCCTCCAGACTTCAAGGCCAATGCTCTATCCGCTGTGCCATCTAGCTGCCCCCTAAAATCCTTTTTGAACTCTTTCAATTGTCTGAGACCAATTTTTTGGATGTAGAAACGAGTTTTTACTTTGCTGTTGTCTTTTGAGATTATGTTTTGTTCTTCCTCGTCACCATAGTAATTTTCTGTAGTCAGAATTTTTTTTTTGTTTGCTCATTTTTTTTCCAGCCTATTTCTTGGCTTTTAACTCTTTGCTAAAGTAGGGTTCTGCTTCCAGGATGGAGGGGGCAATAGCAGCACCTACCTTACAGGACTGTTGTGAGAATTAAATATATTATTTATAAAGTGCTTAGTATGCTGCCTGACACATAGTAATTGCTATCTAAATATTTATTGCCTTCCTTCTCCTCTCTCCCTCCAAAGTTACCTCATATCCATCTGTAAGAATAACAAGTGATCTTAATTATGATATATTATTTTTATGTTCAACACACCACAATCTGCTGCATCTAAATGTTTATGTCAATCAGAAACTTTGTTTTCTACTTTCATATGCTGATTTTTCCGTTCCTCACATCATGTTTTGTGGCATTATGAAACTCAATCATTTAAGACCAGTTGTTTTACAATGATACAGAATAATTAGAAAGAGTCAAAATTAGTATATTATATAATTATCTCCAAACAGATTGGATTTTCTTGAGGATTACAAAGTTATTTAATGGATTCCATATTCTAGGGGATCAAAGATATCCTCAATGGGTATTTCCACCAAAGTCTTAGCTGACTAGCCATTCATGCCTGTCCATCCTATAAGTATATCTCATAGGATTTACTTAATATGCTGGGGGTTTTCTAAGTCTCCTAACACTGTGATTGCAGGAATGCCAATGAAGAATATAGTCTATCCATTTATTATCTATTCCTTATTCTCATTATGTGACTAGTACATTTGTAGTTGATTTGAGGATTTAATTAAATTTTATCTTTGTCATTCATGATTATTCTTGGAACGATATTATTGTTACTGTATATAACTTTCTCTTGGTTCTTCTCATTTCATTTTTCATTATCTCATACAAGTCTTCCCAAATTTTCTGAAATCAATCAATTCATTTCTTATAGCACAGTAGTATTTCAGATTATACATTTAAAATATATTTACCCAATTTTCTAGAATTTCTTGTCTGCTATGTACTTATAATGTATGTATTTGTGATGTACTGCCCATTTTCACCATATGTATATTCTTCTTCCAGATGATCTTCAATTTTAATTCTTAATACACTTTAGTGTTCCAAGTTTCATAGCCATTTAAGAGGGAGAAAACTCATACTAGTAAGATGGAATTTTGTTTAATTTAACATTCATTTAAGTTTTATTTACTCTTTCCCAGATGGTGGATGATTTCAATAATATATTTCTTATTTTGTTTATCTGGATATTTTATAGTTTTATAAATATTCATCCACTTCATCTAACTTGTCTATTTTATTGGCATATAAATACAATACTTAGCCATTTCAACTGTACACCGTGCTCTGTTCTTCAATCTCTTACCTCTTTGTCCTGTTCATCTCCCGCCAAACCTCAACTTTGAATTATGATTAATGCCCACCTCTTCCACTCCTATTCAGGAGATACTTGAGAAAATCTCACACCCATAATGGCAGGGTACATTACAATTCATGTTATTAATTTCAACTGGGCCTTCACTGCAATAAGGCAGTCTTTAAAAAAACACATTTTTTTCCACTTACCAAGCAATCATTTTTTTTTTCTCTATTCCCTATCCCTCATTGGGGTAGAGGAAGTAAGGGTGGAGAGAAGGAGATGAAGGAAAGAAAGAATATAAAACTTCTCTACCATATAAGCAAGCAAAATCAAGCAAAACATCCCCACATTGATCAGGACAATGCATTTGTTATTCTTCAAATTAATCATCATCCTGTTTCTCTCTCTCTGTCTTTCTCAGTGTAAAGTGTTCCATATTTGTCTCTATTCTTTCTCAATTTCTCAACACTTTGCAATCTGGCTTTTGACCCAATCATTCAACTGAACCTTTTCTCTCTAAGGTTACCAATGATTTCTCAAATCCAAATTTTATGGGTTTTTAAAATAATTTTTAATCCATCCTATTCTATTGTTATTCAGATCATGACTTTATTCTTTACTTTTGCCTTTCAGGTTAATTGAGGGTTTTAGTTAGCATTTAACCTTTGGATTTGGATGGGAGAATATTAAATTTGGAGTCAGTTTCCCTTTATCATATAGTCTTAAAGAGTTATCTGGGACACAAAGGTGTGATCACTCAGTTAGCATCTATCAGAAGAACCCAAGTCTTCTTCCCTTCCATTCTGGTCCCTATACCATCCTACCACCTCTCTTCTACTGAAAAATTATATTAAAATTTCTAATAACCAGAATGACCAGAACATACATGATTTGTTTAAAGTTCTATTTAATTAAGGGTTAATGAGGAAATTTTCCATATAAATAAACCTTAGTAAAAATATTTGTAAGATATTATTAATTCACTTTCCACCTACAAATAGCCAAGCACTGAGCATGATTTCATCTTTCTTTGATGATTCAGGTTCTATAAAGGGCATTGAGTTTATTATTCTTAAATTAAGATCAGTCACTACTATTTATGTAAACAGTGTAGTTGATTGAGCTGAATCCAACCTCCTCTTAAAAGTTTACCAAGGAAGTTGTTTGCTATTTAAGCTAAATCCCTGATAATTTGTTTTCCTGTAATTCATTTTTTGATTGTTTTATTTTCTTTCAGAAACTTCTCTGGAAAAATTTGGACATATTTGACATTTATATAACATTTTAAGTTTTGAAAAGAATGTCACATGTTTTCTCATTTGAACTTCATTACAACTCCTGTGAAGCTAGCATTAGAAGGATTATCATCCCTGTTTTACAGATGATATAGTTTAAGAGATGTTAAGAGACTTGGTCATGTCTACACAGCCTAAAAGTGAGAAGCATGCAAGACTGCCTCATGTAGTGTATCTATCCTCTAACTGAACTTAATTTTAAAGGTACAGAAACTGGTTTATAGATTGTAGAACTTGTACAACATCACACAAGTAGTATATTATTAATAACAAAGCCAGAATTTGAATTTAGATCTCTAGATTGAAAATCCAGCTGACTTTCCACCATACTATTTTCTTTATTTTACATATAGCCTTATGAAGAGGTAATTACTGTTATATATGAGCACTTATTTGCTATTTATACAACATGCTCAGGTCCCTCTATACTTGTAGAGACTAGATATTTAACAACCTTGGTCTTGCTGGAATCTCCATCCCCATCATCAACAACTACCACTAAAAGTTAGCTTTTTATTATTCGTGTTTGTGACAACTGATAAAAACGAAAGACAGTGGACAAAAGGGAATAGTCAGTTCAGGGTAGTGCTTAGCTGGGATGGTAGCTCTGCTACAGTTGAGGAAGAAAGGAGCCAGCCTGAAGACAATCCACTGCAGAGAATCAGAGTGGATAAAGCAATGGGCTTAGAATCAGGAAGACGAAGTTCAAATCTAGTCTCAAACACTTGCTAGATGTATAACCTGACTTGAACCACTTTTAACTTTTGTCTTTCTCAATTTCCTCAACTACAAAATGAAAATAATTCCTCCCAGAATTTTTGTGAGAATAAAATGAGATAATATTTGCAAAGTGTTTTACAAATATTAAAGTACTATATACTTGCTATTATGTTTGAGAGTAATTTTCTTAAAAATATAGACACTACTATGCAAGTGTCTCATGCTAAAATCTCTATTAGTTAGAATAACGATTCTCTATTCTTTTCTGTTAATTATGAGTATTAGTATTCTGGTTCATGGATTTTTGGGGTAAGGCATGCATTCAGTTGACTTTGTTCTTTCCTGTGCATTAAGAAACACATGTTTCCTAACTGTAGTCTAGGGACAGCCATAAATCTACTAGCAGGATCACTGAACTGTTCTCAATAAATATTTCTGACTGTATTCAGCACAATTTCTACATACAACACAGTAATTGCTTAATAAGTGCTCAATGACTGATTAATCGAAGACAGGTTAATTCTACTCCTTAGAGGATGGTATCCCACTATGCTTTCTGTGTAATGGCAAAATGGTGGGTGAGACAGATGTATAAACTCAGTGAGAATCCAAAGGCTTATGCATTCCTGGGAATGTTTTTTTTTAGTCAATCATACTGGTTCTCACACTTTTTACAGAGATGCAATAAACAAAAGATTGATGGAACTCTTTCAGGAAAAAAGTTATTAAATTTTTTAAAGGTTCTACCACTAATGGTATCCTTCAAAAAGCTGAATTTTTAAAAATGTTAAACTTGTATTTTTAGATCAATTTCATTCCAAATTTAACAAATTATGAATTAGTTGCTTAGGAAGAGGAATATAATTCCCCCCCCCAGCAGTTTTTTTGTAACTGAGAGCAACAATATACCTTGCTTTATAATTTTTGTATTCCCCTTTCTATTATTTAAGGAATCTGCAATTCCCATCATTTTCTTTGACTTTTGCAAGTTCGTACAAGTGCACTTTTTTTTCTTTTTAACTGAAATCATGTAACTATCTTTTAAAATGGTAACTACTCTTAATGATTCCTTATCTTGCAGCTTGCAGTAAATCTCCCTCTGATCTATCTTTAAACTTCTCCCCTACATACATGTCTCCATAAATTTGCCTACATAAATGCTCAGTTCTGCTCAACTTTGATTGAAAAACTCTTTCCCGCCTGCCTCCTGGATCTACCCTACCCAGCAGGAACAGCTGTAATAATTGAAGACAAAGAGCCCTGTGGAATGAGCCTGATACTGGGCTTATTAAGTAAGCTTCAGGGCAGAGACACATGCGAACGGCTTTGGTGAAGGGAGGTGGATACATGGGAAAGGAAGGAAAGATCTGGTACAGCATGAACTTTTCAAGAAGAGGGAGAGAGGAAGATACAAAATTATTATTGGCACAGAGACTGTGAGACTCAGATAGTAAAGCTTTACCCCAAGGACAGCAGCAATAGTACAGTGTTTTTTTGCAGCAAGACTTGGGGTGACGAATGGCTTTGTCATAAGTGAAATGAATAAAAGCTACAAATAATCAGGGGAAGGCTAGTGCCCTCCTTAAAGGACGTTTGAATCTGAGTGCCCAAAGTGTCTCAATTCTTAACGTCCTTTTGGGGGTTACCTGGGCTTAGAGAGGCCCACGGGTATATGGACTAAGGATAGCTAGCCCTGAAAGCCATACAAAGTTTAGTATTACCCTGGATCACCCTTTGCTGGAGGTAGAATTCATAACCCCCAGGAGGACTGCACTTGGTCTTTGTTACAGAAGAGTATATACACTTGGTTAGCAATGTACTACCCCACAAAAAAACCTTTTCTTGATCCTTCTGCCTCATTCAGCTACTGAGTCATCTGTCTTCCATCTCACTGATAAACTCATACAAAAATTATCTATATCTTCTCAGTCTCTTGCTCCTTTCCCTCATATCCCACCCAATGTCCAAATCCTTTGATCCCCCCATTCTCCTTGACCTTCTTGCAATGTTCCCAGTTCTCTTAATTTGATTATTTCCTCCCTTTTTACTTAATAGATGTACAACAGGGTCTCACTACTATCATGCCTTGCTTCCTTCACCAACACCAACCTAAACCCTTAGTGGATGTTCCCCAAAGGTCGGTCCTTGATCTTCTCTCCCTGTTTTTCTTGGAAATTTCATCAGTCCCACCCTGTCTAATCAAATATCTATGGAGATGACTCCCACATTTTTATTTCTAGTCCCAATCTCTTCTCTGAGCTGCAGAACTTCATCTCCCACTTCCTGGAAGACATTTCTACGTGGATGTCCCACCAGCACCTCAAATTCAACATATCTCAAACTTAACTTTTTGCCTAAAACTACTCCTATTTCAACCACAAAACTCCATTCATCTGTTCTGATTTACATAATTTTGACTTTTATTTCTCCCTCAGGTACCATATGTAAGCTGTTAGCAAGTATCCTTCCCCACAACCTCCATACCCTGTAATATATAATCATAGATTAGGGCTGAATGGGAAGTTAGCAATCAATTAATTCAACATTCTCATTTTTACAGATGGAAAAACGGAGACCCAGAAAGGTAAAAACTCTCCCTCTTCGATTTCTACCTGTATCCCCACCCAGTTTGAAAGCAGTATTCACCTTATTAGTCAAAGTGTTAAGTCTGTATTTATTGAGTCTAATTAAATTCTGGGCTCAGTTCCCATCTACTGGCAAACTAAAACTTTGATCTTTTCAGTGGAATTCAATCACAAAAATATAGTATAATATTCAACTCTTTACTCATCTTACTAATTTCTCATTCATAAATCTGGATGTTCTGCAAATTTTTTTTTTTTCATGACTAAACTTGAAAAAATACCTGTGCTTCTACTTTCTCTTCTGAACTCATCATTCTGCTAAGACTATTATCTCAATGTTACCAGTTATCTCTTGACCTTCATGACTTCACTACAACCTGATCACCCTCTTCTCTATATGATTTCCTTTCTGGGTTTTTAGGATACTATTCTCTTCTGGTTATTTTACCAGTCTGATACTCATCAGTATTCTCTGCTGGATCTTCACCCAGATCACGCCTACTAATTAACTAATAGTTGTCCTTCCCTTCCAGTAATGCTCTCCCTCCTCATCTCGGCTTCCCAATATCCAAAACAATCTAAATTTTTTCAAGAGACCTTTCCTAGGGTTCCTCACACTACAGCCAAAGCCTTTCTTCTAGGAGTATGTATGCAATTATCTGCAAATTGTTTTCTCCGGTAACATAGAAGCTCTTTGAAGGCAGTAAATGTTTGTCTAGCACAAAGGTTCTCAAACTATGGCCCTCGGGCCATATGCAGCCCGCCGGGGTTATGGTAAATGCCTGAGACAGAGTGTGAATTTTTGTTTTACTATGGTCCGGCCTCCAACAGTCTGAGGGACAGTGAACTGGCCCCCTATTTAAAAAGTTTGAGGACCACTGCTAGCATATAGTGCTTAATAAATGTTTAACTGACTAGATGTTATTCTTTTGTTCAAAAATCTCTCTGCTTTTTGATGTCTGAATAAAATTAAATTTTGGCTTACCAATTCAAGCTCTTCCACAATTTGGCAACACTTTTCACTGTCAGCTGGATCTCATATTACTTTTCATGAATTCTCTGCTCTAAGAGTGAGTCCCCAAATCGGTCCTGCATTTTTCTGCCTCCAAACTTTTTCTTCTGCTTTTTTATCCTTAAAATTTTCTTATCAATCCTTTTTAAGACCCAACTCATATGCTCCCTCCCCATGATGGATTCCCTATGGTTAAGAACCTTTCTCCTTTCATTATTCTGGACCTTCCTAACATATTTAATCTATATTATAACTTTCTTTGTAAGGAGTCTCTAAGGACAATGATCATTATAATTGATATCATTTGCAGCAGTTTTATACAGTCAGCATTTAATAAATGCTTATGCAACTGGATAGCAAACATGAGGATTCAGGATACTTAGAAATAAACCTCAAATTGGAGATAATCAGGGCCATAATTATATTCCTCCTTTATTCAGAGTTTACATAATTGATTCAAAGATTTATAACTAGAAAGGATTTTGGAGATCA
The DNA here is from genome assembly GCF_048593235.1 of Sminthopsis crassicaudata. Classification (NCBI taxonomy): domain Eukaryota; kingdom Metazoa; phylum Chordata; class Mammalia; order Dasyuromorphia; family Dasyuridae; genus Sminthopsis; species Sminthopsis crassicaudata. Next base: position 233,508,387 of record NC_133620.1, on the reverse strand, counting down.
ACCCTCTATTTAAAAGAGAGGGAATTGTCATTAAGAGGTTGTTAGCAAATATATAGGGAGTGTTCTAGTGGGACTAAAATTCAAACTCAATTGCTCTGACCACAAATTCGTTCAGTTGATAAGCATTTATTAGGTGCCTACTGTATGCCATGCATTATGATAAGTGTTGGGGAAACAAAAAAAAAAGTTGATGGTCCCTGATCTCAAGGAACTCAGAACTTTTTTTTTTAACTACCCCACATTAATGTGTTTCTTGTTGAAACATTAAAATCTTGTTTACTGATACATTTGCTTGCATCTTCAAATTCCTTAGTTTTACCTAATTACTACAAAGGCAGTTAGTATTAAAAATATTTACAAGATTTATGGTTTCTTCAGAATATGGATCTCGAACTATCAAAGCAGATATCAAGCTTTCTATTCTTTAGGACTGAAATTCAAGGAAATAGTTCAGGGCATGTAAAAGTTAAATGATTTGTTCATATAGTGTCTGAAGAAAGATTTGAAATCAGTCTACAAGCATTTAAATACCTACTATGTGGCAGCCATTATGCTAAGCACAGGTCTTCCCATTCTAGGCTCTATGCCAAGTTGTGCCTGGGAAAAACTCTGGGAAGTTGGTGCTATGATTCTCATTTAACAGAGAAAAAAATTGAGACAGTGGTTAATTTTTATAGTCATAAACACAAAAGATCACAAAAAGAGATTATTTGTAGTACTCTCTTCTGATACAAAACAATAATCCAGAATGCTGTGTGTGGGAGATTTTCAAGGATGAGCCTTTATGAATTGATTCCCAACCTGATTCAACCATTAGGAGATAGGGGTTAACTAGAAAATTTTCTTTTAAAATTGATCTCCCTTCCTTTCTTTTTATATATTTGTATTTTGTTATATCTACATATGTATACATTACATCTATATGTACATATGTATATATCTATATATGTATGTGTACATGTATATTGACTTCTTATGGGTCTAGAATCCATTATAGGTGATGTCCATAAATAATACACATAATATTTATATATACATATAATTACTTTTAATGATGGATTCTAGACCCATAAGAAGTCAACTTTTATCTCATGTGATTGATATTGATGACAATTAATCTCTAATGGTTTTCTAACCCAGCCAAATGTATACAATTGTCTAACACAAATAAAATGTATGGTTCAGGTTGTGTGTTTTTTATAACACTTTTTTTTCTTTTTGTTATCCCTTAGATTTGAGTTCTGTGACATAAAATCAGCTTTTATCTATAAACATTCTTTTCAAAAATCAGAGACTGCACAAGAAAAGGAAAATGAAGATACGCTTATGTATTTTCACTAAAGCCATTTGCTTCTTAATATTCAAAGAAAATAAACAGAGGATCATTTATATTATTAAAAATTTATAAAAATTATTATAAAAATTATTGAAGAATAATTATTGGTTGTTGTAGGGATCAGATCAGAGAATGTCTACATAGCTCTTTGCAACCCTTAAACGTCTAGAGAGTTATTATTGTTATTATTAAAACATTAGAAAATATTTCAGTTTGTGAAAGCTTCAGTGACCTTAAAGATAATACAACATTGCAGCACCCTGACCTAATTAGGCACTAATGAACACTAACACAGCACCCCCTAATGGCTGGGGAGAAAGGAGACAGTTTCCCAGCCTGGGGACTTTTTAATATTGAACTGCTTGGTAATCAGCAGATAAACAAATTGAGACATAACCAAAAAACAAACCCCCCTCAAAAAAAAAAAAAAAAAACCCTTTCCACTTACCTTCTTTCAGCTTTAGTTGGCCCTTTATGCTGGGAATTCTGTTTTCCTGAGACTGAGAATAGCTACTCCTAATATAGCTTTGATACCTTTCAAATTTGTAAGAACCTCACTTGGGGAATAACCAGCTATTTTGGGTAGAAAATTCTGTATGGCATATTAAAATAGCTAGTATATATGTAGTTTTTAAGCTTTAAAGTTTGCAATGTGCTTTTCAAAAAATTACCTCATTGAGCCTCAAAACAATCTGTGATGTAGGTGCCATTCATTATTACCTCTATTTTACTGTCGAGGAAATTGAGGTAAAATAGAGATGAAGTGACTTGCCCAATGCCATACACCTAGTAAGAGTATGAGGCTGGATTTGAACTCAAATCTTCCTGTCTTCCAGGTCCAGTAGTTCATGTACTTTTATCCCTAGCTGTTTTTTTTTTTTTTTTTAAAGAGATTTGGGGGATTTTCTGTTGTTTTTAAAAGTCTTTGTGAGGAATAAGCATGGTAAAATGGAGTGAGTGGTGGAGAAAGCCTGGGTTCAAGTCAAATTTCAAGCAACACTTAGTGTATTGCTTCTCTGAGCTCTATTTTCTCACCTGTAAAATGCAAATGATAGAATCTACTTGACAAAGTTGTGAGGATCAAATGAGATAATATATTAGTATTTCACCAGTCTTAAAGCTCTCAATTCATGTAAGTTTGTAAGGATAAAAATGTCTGTGATATTACACACAGCACTTTTGAAAGTTATATGCTTGATAAGCTAAATAAAACAATATTATCAATGATCATAATTAATAATAATGTTTAAAAAGATGCTGAGATCTGTGTGGATGGACACAGGAGTTTATGCCATCCATGTGAGGAACTTTTCTTTGAGATGAGGAGTCCTTGAACTTAATGAGCAATGGACAACCAAAATACTTTACTGGTACATTCATGATGTTGGAACAAAATAAAGGACATTCAGCGTGTCGAGTGGACCTCCTATGGAAGACCCTGCACAAGAGCCACACTGGAAAGGCAGGTATGGCTAGATCTAACATTGCTGAATTGATGATATTCATTATTTGAGAGGCAAAGGGGACAAGGGTGTGTGTGTGTGTGTGTGTGTGTGTGTGTGTGTAGCATTTCAAATTCTTATCCTAGACTTCAGTGAGAAAACTGTGTATCCTTTATTGTCCAAGAGCCAGTCCAGTTCATCCTTGTAGCAATACATTTTTTGGACACAGTAACTCACCAAGAATGTCTACAATGTCTTGGAGAGCCAATGAATTGTGCTGTGGATGAAATGAGATCCTTTAAATAATTCATTATCTGAGACCTGGCCGCCAAGTGGCCTTAGGCCAGAGGAAAATGTTTAGGTCCTAAACTCCCCCTACCTCCTGTTCCAAACCTCCAAACTTTGGAAGGGGCTCTTTATCCTTTCAGATCAATAAAAACAAACAAACAAACAAACAAAACAAAAAACAAATCTCTTAATACAAATCTTCTTAAACTAGGTTGAACCCCATGTAGGGTCACAGAAATGAATGTGGAAGTTGTGAAATTATGATTACAGTAAATGTTTCATTTGTATACCTATTTAAATACCATGGGTAACTTAAAATTTCTTGGGTAAAAAGGGATCATGAGTAGAAGAAGTATAATAAGTCCTGAGCTAAAAAACATTATCCCTTCTCATTCAGGGCTTACATGCTAGGTTGACTCTGGAGTTAGGGGATCTGTCTTACTAATAATGTAACTTTGAACAAAATCATTAACTGCTACCAAGCTCAGTTTTCTTATCTAAAATTAATCATAATACATGTAGCATGCACCTCATATTTATCATTAATGTGAAGTTATTATTATGAATAATTACGAGTAGTCACAAAAAAGATGTCTGAAAGTAAGAATGGGATTTTTTTTCTTAGCTTGGTGTGGTATAATTTGACAGAAAACTAAAATGATTTTGTCTTCTATTATTAATTTATAAAATAGCAAGATAAAATTATATGTTTTGGCTTAAGTCCTAGCTATCTTAAAAACAAATATGAAATCTGTCTATTCTTTATACAGGTTCCCAGTAATGATGCTTCAAGCTGCTGGTCAGACTCACAATCTCCAGTTTCTACGGTCATATAAATCTGTAACAATTTTCCAAGGGAGCTTCATGGATGATCCCTTGCTCATCTGGCCTAAGACACCCCCCTAATTTATTCTGGGTCACAACACAGAAATGCTTTAATGATTTGTATCTACATTGGCTATTACTTTTTTTTTTTTTTTTTTTTTGCTGTGGCAATTTGGGTTAAGTGACTTGCCCAAGGTCACACACCTGGAAAATATTCAGTGTCTAAAGTCAAATTTGAACTCAGGTTCTTCTGACTTCAGAGCTGGCAGTCTATCCACTGCCCCACTTAGCTACCTCTTAATACCTTTTCTAATGTATACGTTTTAATTGTTATTCTTTTGTATTTATACCTGGAAGTGATTTTCAGCACAAAAGCTGTAATTTTTAGAAACCCAACACATTTATAAATGAAACTATTTTGCTTATTTAAAGGCAATGTCAGTGCAGAAATCACAGAAGTTCCTAGAACATCGAATATCTTCTGCAATAATTAAAATAGAAACAAGACACTCTCTAAATTTAGAGACAGCACACTAAAAAGCTGAAATTTTGCAGGCAAGAAAACCTTTTATTTTAAACCATTAAAAGAACCAAAAATAGTCAGCAGGTGGCCACAAGTATCCATGTTTCATTAAAATCACATAAAACCTAAGTACAAAAGCACCACTGATTATTGCTCTAGAAAAACTGCATGAAAAATTCAAATATGCACAGTAAAAACACCACCGTCTGCACAGGACTAATTTTCAAAGCAAGTGCGTGGAATGCTGATCCAATTTTACACACAGCTTCCAATATTCAACTGATGTTCATATTACTTTGGGGGTCAGGGGAAGTGATGGGGGGGCTTCCAAAAAGCATTGTTATGAGAAGGGAAAATATTCATTGATATACATTTTTTTTAATATGCTGCCTATTGTAGTCCTAAAAAATTAGCATTTACAAAATACTTGATAAAAATATCTTTTAAAAGTTGTCCCGAGAGGTACATAAAATCCACCCCCAATTTTCGTGATAATTCATTCTCCCTTGTCACCTACAGATTCAGTTTTCCGTGCCTGTGGAAAGGAAAAAAAACAAAAAACAAAAAGAGAAGAAGGACGTTACTAACCAGACTCAGACCCCGGACAGATAGCCACCCCACTGACACAACACTGGCTTTTTTTTTTTTTTTTTTTTTTAAAGCATCCCTCCTGAAGCAGCTCCACTGCAAAGCCTATGTCCATTGTAGGTGCTCCACAGACAAGACAGGCATACATACCCGCAAACACACTTCTGTTTGTTTATCGGTCTCTGCTTTTCAGAAAGCCACAGAAGCCTTCCTTACCTGCAAGCTTCCATTGTTCATAATGAAAAGCAGCACACTACTATCTGATTCTAGCCACTGCACACAGGCAGACATTCTCTACCGTACCCTTAACTTTCACTGTTTCAATCTGCCCCTTTACTGACAGTGTGCTGGGTGGGGCACCTCGGGATGTTGAAACACTAACAGTTGAGCGATAGATGCGAATCTGCAATAACATCATGGGCAATAAAGAGAAACATTATGAACATGCTATCAATGGCTCGGATTCCCGAATCAATTTGAAAATGCACTGAGTCAATCAGCGGGAGGCGTTGACAAAAAGTACCTCTTCGACTTTAGTTTCACCATTTTCAGACGGTGTAGTACCTTCCTTTCCAGATTCCTGCTTCTCATCCTTCTTCCCTTTAGCGCCTTTGTTAGCCTTTGTTCCAGGTTCCTTCTAACAGGAGTAGAACACAGGGAGATAGAGAATCATGAGAAATGATTAGTCTTCTCAAAAAGAGCCCTGACTGCGAAGGCTTTCACAATGTGGCTGCCATGATTATTGCTTATTGATAGCCAATGAAAGCCTTTCAGTCAAATTAAAAACAAAAAAACAAAAAACAAACAAACAAAAACAAGTTTGCCTGGCTCCATAAGGACAATGTACAAAAAAAGGAGCTATAATTTTCTCTCCTGGTGTGGGAAACTCTCTCCACCAGCATACATACTTATCCATATTTAATTTGGTTTGTTCCTCATACCTGGAATGCCCTTATTCTGGCCTCTAAGTTCCCTTTCAAGCTAAGAAAGACTCCTTCCTAAAGTTTTTCCTCATTCTCCTAGTGGTTAGTGCTTCCTCACTTTATTTTGCTTTGTATTTACTTAAACAAAATTTTTTTCCTTCCTCTTTCCCCCAAGAAAATGTAAATTATGGAGGATAGAAAATGGTCTGTTTTGTATTTACTTTTTTCCCTATTTTTTTTTATACCCATAGGTTAAAAAAAATATACCTTTTTTTCTTCCCCTTTCCCTTAAGAAAATGTAAAATTCTTGGAGGACAGAACATGGTCTGTTTTGTATTTACTTTTTTCCTTTTTTTAAAACAATATATTTTTTTCTACTCATAAGTTTGTATTTACTTTTTTTCCCTATTTTTTTTTACCCATAGGTAAAAAAAACAAAACAAAACAAAAAAACACCCCTTTCCCTTCCCCGCCAAAAAAATGTAAATTCTTGGGAAGACAGAAAATGGTTTGTTTTGTATTCATTGTGTTAGTAGGTTCATAGAAAGTGATTGCTAAATATAATTTAGTTGATAACTCCTAGGGATACCTGAGGCCCAAGTAATCTATCCAAATAAGGATTGAAGGCAGATTTTAGTTAAGACCAGGGCCAGCATTTTATCCGTAGTCCTGGAATCACCACTTAAGAAAATCCACTAGAGCTTGGCTTATCAGGAATACTTTTCTTTTTTCCCCTGAAAGACAATGATTTCACTTCTTGATATAAAATGTATCCCACTGATGTTAGGAGTGAATGCTACTTAGCAAGAAGAATGTCAGATGTCTGACAAAGGGGTCAAGACATAGAACTGTGCCAATTGTCTTGCTGTGGGCCCAGGGATTTGATAGAAAACAAAATCTGGAAAGGTGGCTTGGAGAGAAGTTAGAAAGAAGGGTCACCACAGTTGGTACAGCCATTAATTTCAATTAAGCAGTGCACAGGGTGAAATGCGAGGCAGGCATCCAGGGACTGAATTTAAGAACTCAGGTGAAAAGATGCTATTTTTAAGATCAAACACCAGGAATGAATTTTTGCTGCTTCAAAAATTCACCTGGAACTACGGGATAGAGACAATTCACAAGATCACAGGATTCAGGGCAGGGAGGGACCTCAGAGATCATCTGGTACCAACCCCCTCATTTTTCAGAGAACTCAGACTCAGAGATTGGCTCAAGGTCATACAGGCAATAAATAGCAAAGCCAGGATGCAGATAGGAGATGTTTTGACTTTAAACACCAGTGCTTTCCCCACTATATCGTGCCTGGGAAAAAAATCAAACAACCACTGAGCAAAATGCCAAACTCTGAGCCAACAATGAAGGCTGGGATTGGAATAGAGCAAAAAAGGCTTGTGGGGGCTCATGCACCTGGATGGACCCATCTCCTATCAGTTACATGCAAGGCAATGTGACCTTTGGGTCATCCAGCTTGTTGCCAATAGCATCCTCAGAGACCATTCAACTCCTCTAGGTTTGAAATGAAGCATATTTAAACTAGGTCCTCTGCCAGAATGGCTCTCAGAGCACCTGCCTTGGCAAAGCTGGATGCCCAAGAGCATAGTGAGCCCTCCTGTTTCCACTTTACTTAAGAGAAAAATGTCTTTTTTGTAGACCACAAACTACATGTATTAATTTTTTGAGGATGTCTCTAATCAGCAATGACAGTGTTCTAGCTAGTTCATTTAGCAACTATTCAGCCTGACCTTTCCCAGGAAGTGGAGTTAGTGAGAGGATTATTATTTATGCATTTATTTTAAAATACCCCACCACCATGACTACCACCCAAGAAGAGGAAAAAAAATAAGCATCTCTTACCTTAGTGGTTTTTCTTGGTTTTGGTTCAGGTTTTGGTGGCGCAGGTTTCTGCAAAGACATTTTTAATCATGCAAATGCTTAAAAAAAAATCCAACACTGAATGCCTTTGCCACTCTCATGCACAAAAGAATGCAGAAAGTAAATGACATATTCTTTGACCCTATTAAGGTCTGTAATGTGATAGCTCTTAAGTCTTAGTACTCCAAACACCTGTTTCACATGAAACAGGCCTCCTCTAACCAGAGTGGCCTAAACCAGGCTCAGCAGAAATCTGATTCATCTTTAAAGTGGTGTGTCCTATTCTAAGCAGAGGGAGTATTAGAAAGACCTTGAGAACTACTGTTATTTTGGACTCTACTCCAATTAAATGCATTTCAAGTGAGATGAAAAAGCCACTTTATTAACATTCAGAACAGTTCTTTGGGTATATATCTAATTTTTTTAGCTCTATTTTAGGGTTTCTATTTCTTTTTATTATAGCACATCAGTGAATGGGATGTCACAGATACTTAAAATGCTATGAAATGCCCAATTAAGGGCTTGTTGTCTGACAATGTTCAGCTTAAACTTATCCATGACCCCTGAAATCATAATGCAATCCTAAGCTGGAAGAAAGAAGGCTGCTGATGAGAATTATTTCTAAATAGTGTCATACATGAAGTCGATCTACAATCACTGCAATTGAGCTCACCTGAAATATCACTTCAAGTTAGGTGGAAACTCATATCTCTAACTCTTGTCACTATCACAGGCAGACAAGAAGCTCCACCTGATGATAGTATAGGTCTTTGTAGTATATTATTGCATTATATTGTATCATATTATATTATATTATCGTACTAACATGAGAGGCAGCTAGGCATAGCATATGCGGGTGGGCATTATGACAGAGCACTGGACTTGGAATCAGTGAGATCAAGGCTCAGACACTTACTGGTTATGTTATGCTGGGCAAATTATTTAACCTTTGTCTACCTCAGTTTCCTCACATGTAAAATAGGAATATTAGTAGGATCTACCTCCTACGGTTGCTGTGAAAAATCAAAAGAAATAATATGTAAAGCACTCAGCAAACCTTAAAATGTTAAATAAATGTTTTTAATTATTGTTAGCAGCTAGCCTTGGATCCAGGACACTTAGGGGTTCAAGTCTTGCCTCAGATACCTTATATAAGTCACTTACCTTCTCTCAGTGTCCCAGAAAACTTATGGCTATAAGGTACAGAAGAGGAGCCAGCTAGCATTGTACCACAACAATGTACTAACATGACACTATATATATATATATGAATGTCATCTCTCATTAATTAATTTCCTACTCCAAAATTAAGATAGTCAAGAAAAAGCTCACTGAAGAGGAGAAACAATAACAAGTTTTCTTTGTTTTCCTTTCTCTTCTAGAACTTTAAAGGTCTCCAGGAATAAACACCTGCTAGTTTTGCTGCCCTGCCTTCTTCCAAGGAGACACTGCCATTGGCAGGCCGGATCCCAGCTTCCCCAGATGCCCTTGTGGCTTAGAGACAAAACCAGCATACTGAGGACATTATGGAAGGAAATGTTAGATTAGCAACCCCTAATTCTCTGCAATAATGAAAGCATAGAAGGTTAACTTTGAAAGAACATCGTATGAAAAATCAGTCCTGCCACCATACCCCAGAACCGGCCTCAGGCAGAGGTGGAAAGGGCCAAACCTCAAATAGGGTTAGGCAGGGTAGCTGAAAGGGTCCTGGATTCTAGTATTGTTCTGCCTTACTAGGTGTAATCTCAGGCAGGTTATCTATGGACCTCAGAGCCCCTCTGGGTCATCAGTTTCTTCATCTGTATAATAAAAATATGTAACATGTAATTATACAAGTATATAATATTATATCTGTGTTATATATATGTATATATGTATGTGTGTATGTATATATATATAAAAAATTAAACCGGTTTCCCAGCATTTCCAGGCAACATGGCTTTCACGTACCCACCTGGCTTCATTGTCCAAAGTATACTGTGAAACTATACACAACTGAAGTTTAGAAGAGCTCAGACTTCTAAAATGTTCTACCAGCCAAAGAATAGATTTTGAAGAACCAGTAAACATTCAAGCTCAAGCCTGCAGGGAAGAATGAGTGTTGCAAAAAAGGAAGCCAGGAAGATCTGGGCTCAAGATTTCTAAGGTCCCTTCATAGTTCTAAATTTCAGATGCTATTTGCCTGGACCCAAAGGCAGTACACTAAGTAAGAATGGGATGGGGTTCCCAAGGCTAGACGTTTTGTACTTTTTGAACTGTGGACTCCAGATACAATCAACTCATCTGTTCTCCTTTTATTTTCTGTAAATGAAATCAGGCCGAGACTCAGCTTTCAAGAGTCAATTTATGGGAATGAGCAAGGGTGTCCTCTGTCTCCATAGGTGATCCTAGTGACCCCAAAGATAAAGTTCTGCCCAAGTATGGCATGGATTATTATATCTCAGAGAAAGCAAGGGGCATGTTTCTCTAAACTCAAGCACGTGTGCGTGTGGTGTGTGTGTATGTGTGTGTGTGTTTGTGTGTGCTTCTGCTTCTTAGTCACCTGAAAGCATCATTAGTTATTTGCTTAAAATAAGACATAAAAATCTACAGATAAAACTTGCAATGGAGTCACTGAATAAAATAGTTTGCTATATTATCTATTGTTTAAATCTGAAGATAGCACAAATTTCACTTTTTGGGTCTTTCTTAAAGGTGTGAGAAAAGGGGGAAATTATGCACTGGGCCTCCTCCCTCACCCACCATGAGGTCAGGAATAATGCAATGCAGTGTAACTGTTATAGAAAACCTGCCCTTCTCCTTATTTCACTTTTAACCCCCTCCCTTTTCCCTATCCTTCATTGTACTCTCTCTAGTGGTTCTTTTAACACTCATTTTCTTCCCTTTTTGGGGGATGGTAGTGGTATGATTTCAGGTTTGTGATTTTTTTTTTCTTCTGATGTGAAAACTGTTCCCTATGTTACAGATAAGCAACTTAAAATCTGTGCTGAAAAGAGATTAAGATGACACAACTAGAATGTATCACAGACAGGACTCAAATTGGACAGTTTCTAACATCTAAGGCCAGAACTCTATGTATTATATCTTGTTATTTCTTACTCCTTTCAAGAGTAGCTGATTAATATGAGACATACAGAAGATTCTCTAATTCACATTCAAATTGCATTTTCAGTTTTCTGATTTGGGGTCCACCTCTTATTACAAGCTTGGCTAGTGCTACAGCAGAAGTAGGCATGTGCCCCTCAGTGTGAAAGCCTGATAGAATCACATTTAGCATAGAACCCAGCACTGGATAGTTCTCCATTTACTCTTTTGTTGTTTACAGGCCCTCCTGCTTATTTGTATACTTTACCTCAACTTCTTAAATTGTGGCTCACAACCCCAGATAAGGTCTCAAAACAATGTGGGGATTGTGAAATTATGACATTTTCATTTATATACCTACTTCACACACACACACACACACACACACACACACACACACACATATATATAATATATATATATATATATACCTAATAAATATTATATACCTAAAATAGGTATCTTTTATATACTTATATATATATACTTTTATATACGTATTGTTTAAATCTGAAGATACTGTAAACTTCACAGTCAACTCATCTATTCTTTTATTTTCTGTAAATGAAATATTATATATTTCAATATATATATATGTAAAATAATGAAATATTATATGCCTAAAATAAGTTTATATATATGAATACACACATATACACCTATATATATATTATATACCTATAGTCACATAAAAACAAATTTCTTGGGTGAAAAAGGGTTGTGAGTAGAAAATGTTTAAGAAACCCTGCTCTACACTATTTCAAGGGTCCTCCCAGACTATACTCAGTATAGTATAAAAGAGCCTTAAAAATTATCTGATCCGGGATTCTTAACATTTTTGTGTTAGAGATCCATTTACCAATCTGGTAAAACATACAGACCTCTTCTCATAATGCTATTAAATGCTTAAAATAAATACTTGAAATAACAGTTTTCAAAATATTATTTTTAAGTTCACAGACCCTTCCTTATCCACCCAGGTTAAGAACCCCTGATCTCCTACCACTGTCACTATGAAGATAAAAGATGTGCTGCCCAGAGGGGCTCTGAAGTCCACAGAGTTAGAGGCCTGCCCAAGATCACACAGCTAGTAAGATAGAGCAGTGCTAGAGTCCAAGCCCTATTATTTCTACCACTCTATCTACCCCCCCAACCTCCACCTGAGGTCATTAATGGGGTCTAGTGGTAGGAATGATACTGAAACTGCAGTGAAGGTAGGAGAGAAGGAGCTAGCAAGATCAGACTGCTAGCCAGTTAAAAGCAGCAGCATCCTCCCACCAGCTTCCCTCCCCAATTAAGACAAGTCCTCCTCTCCTGTCTAGTGCAAGTTAGGAAGTACTCCTAGGTGGGGTTGTGGGAGGCTTGTTACCAAGCCCCAACACCACTGGTCTTTCCAGCTGTGTGAGCTGGACCACTCCTAGAATTCCTCCCCACACTGACAATTAGCAATCTTTCCATGTCTTAATCAGGGAGAGCCAGAGAGCCAGATTTCCTGTCAATAGTGCATCATTAAATAGGACCCAGATGCCAAGAAAGTACCTAATATTTTTTTTTTGCCTTGGTGATTTAATTATTTTGTATAACTCCATGCTGTCACATTTCATTGGTGCCTCTGGTACAATGAAGATGCTTTAGATTGCTCCATTAAATTTTAAGCCCCTTGAGGGCAGGGATTTTGCCTCTTTTTGTATCCTCAGTGCAGTGTCTGGCACACATGTGCTTAATAAATGTCTTCTGATTGATTAATTGGCAGCACCGGTGAAACGTGACTGAAGAGTTGTGATACCAGTTATTTTAAAACAGAGAAAAGGGAGCAAGGGAAACATCACCTTACCATTCCTTTCAACAGCAACGTCACAGACTTGCTCTGGAATGGGGGACCATGTGCCCACAGGGATTACCCCAAGGGGCTTTATAAAATACTTACAGCTGACAATCTTGCAGATCGTCTTGTGGGCTAGAAAGAAAAGAGAAATGTTTGAGTTAGATTATAACAAACCAAAATAAAAAAATAACAAAAAAATTCCATTAATTTTCACTTTCAGATATTCTTTTAAATTTTTTTTGATTATTATTCATAATAATAAAAATCTACCTTTTTGTAGGGCTCTGTTTCTATAACATCAATTCTGTGAAGTAGATTTGGCCAAGAATTATTTTTCCCATTTTGTTGATGAGAAACTTGAAGCTCAAAGTTGGGCAAAGTCACACACAACTAGTAAGTAAATAATTACCCCTCACTCTAGCACCAGTGCTATCACACAATGTCACTAAATAATTCAATAATTCAGTAGCTTTTGGGTATTATTTTCTTTTTTTTTAAAGTTTTTTTTTTCATTTTTCAAAACATATGCATGGACAATTCTTCAACATTAACCCTTGCAAAACTTTGTGTTCCAATTTTCCCTCTCTTCCCCCATGTCCTCCTCTAGATGGCAAGTAGTCCAATATGTGTTAAGTATAGTAAAAATATATGTTAAATCTAACGTATGCACACATATTTATACAATTATTGTGTTGCAAAAGAAAAATCAAATCAAACCAGTTTAAAAAAAAAAAGCAAAATAAAATGCAAGCAAGCAACAACAAAAATAAAATGAAAATGCTATGCTGTGCTCCACACAGTTCCTATGGTTCTCTCTCTGGGTGTAGATGGTTCTCTTCATCACTGAACAACTGGAATTGGTTTGAATCATCTCATTGTTGAAGAGAGCCACCTTCATCAGAATTGATCATCATATATAATCTTGTTGCTGTGTAAAAATATCTCCTGGTTCTGCTCATTTCACTTAGCATCAGTTCATGTAAGTCTCCCAGGACTTTATGAAATCTCCTGCTGATCATTCTTACAGAACAATAATATTCCATAACACTGATATATCATAATTTGTCCATCCACTCTCTAATTGATGGGCATCCATGGGCAACTATTATTTCCCCCATTTTATTGATGAGAAAACTGAAGCTCAAAGTTGAGCAAGTAAACAAGGACTCCTCACTCAAGCACCAATGCTTGTGACACAATGTCACTAAATATTTCAATAATTCAGTAAACATTTATTAAGTACCTACTACATGCTAGACACTGTACTTAGTACAGAAGATACAAGTAAAGAAAAGATAATACAACCCTTCAAGAAACTTATTCTACAATGGGAATTCACAAAAGGAAGCTAGAGGGAGAGAAGGGATATAAGGAGAGGGGTAGGAGCAATGCACAGCCTTATTTTCTATGGAGTCCATACCTAGCAGAACTACTGATGCTGGTAGTATCTCTTTTTAGAATTTTAAAAACTTCAAATTCTTCATATATCAAAGATAATTTAAAAGCAAGTATGAAAAATGGCATACAGTGTATTGCTGGAAAATCAGGTTTGGTTCTCTCAATTTAAAATAAGATGAGAGAAAGAAAAAGAATAAAAGGAATGTAATGATTTGCCATTAACAGATACTTTTACAAAAACTAGCTCTTATCTTCCTCTCTTCTTTGGAGAAGTGGGGGACAGTTGGTGTAGAATATTGGGATATATTGTCACATATGATTGATGTATTGATTTATTTGGCTAATGACTTTTTTAAACTTTTCTTTTAAAAATCTTCATTACAAGGGATAAAATTACTGCATTAGAGGGGATATATTTAGAAATAAAGATGATATAAAAATAAGATATCAATGAAAATGAATTGAATATGAAACTGCTCTCTATTGTCATTCTATTTCTTTAAAAGGAACTAACTTCAGTTGATACATGAACAAACTTGTTTCATTTAAAAACAAATGCAAATATTTAAAGAGGACTAGATGAGGCTGAAATTCCCCTTTTTATTTCTATACTAATACAGAAAAGAATATTAAGCAACTTTTCCTAAGTTGCAGTTTGTCTTTAAGTAGTTAATCAGTTGCAGGTTAGACTGACAGATTATTCACCAATTCAAATAACTTCAGTGGTTTTCTATTGGCCATAGGATGAAATAAAAGAACCCCAGCCTCTCATTTTAAGCCTTCCAAATCTGGCTGCCACTCAAATTTCCAGAAACTTCATATTACTTCCTTTAATGCAGAGCCATATATAATGAGATTTTTTGCCTGAGGCAAATTCAACTGGGTGTGTGGGGAGGATGGTGACAAAAGTACAGACAATCCCATGTTTTGGTATAGTTCTGCAAGGAGTTGATACTGTTCAATCTTGAAAGAACCTGTACTATTGTGGAGAATGGGAGGGGAGAAGATGAGCCCCCCATAGAGGGAGAACCATGGTAATACAATTCTAAAGGGAATGTTTGTCAAAGGAATATAAGGCAAGGTGCAGAGATAACCCAAAAAGGAAGTGTACTCTTCTCCATGTCTTTTTATCAACTGGCCCCCATTTCTAGAATGCATTCCTTTTTCATGCTAGCCTTTAAGAACTGCTAAAATACCTAGCTTCCTTTTAAGGTTCAGCTCTCTATGTCCTACTGAAGGAGGCAAATCTCAGGATTTTGGGGTCAATTCCCTTGGTTGTTTTTCTAGGTCACCTCACTGGCTCTCTTTATTCCAATTCATTCTAGACACATCTGCCAGTGATTTTCCAAAAGTCCACATCTAATCACATCACTTCTCTATTCAATAAATTCCAGTGACTCCTTATTTACCTCTAAGATCAATTAAAAACTCCTGTTTGGCATATGAAGCACTTCACAATCTGGCTCCAAACTACCTTTTAGGCTTTATTACACATCACTCCCCTCAAAACACATTCTTTGTTCTAGCCAAACAGGTCTTCTTCCTGTTCCTCATGCTTAAAAACAATTATGTCCCTGCAGCTTTGTACTGGCTGTGTCTCTCAGGCTTGGAATGTACCACCTTTCCATTCCTGTCTCTTAGAATTTCTATTTTCCTTCAAGGCTCAGTTCAACTACTACCTTCTACATAAATATGCATTTTCTGATCCTCCCAAAGCACCAACCATCTATTTTGTATATACATACTTAAAGCTACGGAGATTTCATTCCTTTTATAATTCCAGTACCCAGCATAGTATGTAGCACACATTAGGTACTTCATTAATATCGAGATTGATTCCCCCATTAGTACTCTCTTCATCTTGAAATTAATTTGTACTGCATTTATTTTCTATGTAAAGATTGTGTTTTCTCTCTAAATTATAAACTTCTTAGGATTCTTTCATTTTTTTGTCTCTGTACACTTAATAACTACCTTTATAAGACGCTCTATATATGTCTGTTGAATTGATTTTAAAATATATATCCTTAAACTTCCAGATTTTAAATATTGTAAAACTTCATTAATTAATCTCATTTAGTCACACTATTCTAATATGGAATTTCTGCTCATTTGGACAAGGAGGTTAGAATGAGAGGCAACCCAGTAAAGCAGATAGAAAGTAGGCTTCATGATTAGGAACACATGGGTTAAAGTCTCATGTGTGACACTGAATGTCCCAGAACAAAGAACTTAAGGTTTTGATCCCTTAAGCAACCCTCTAAGATTACAAGTTACATGACAGTGGCTTATCTGCTTTGGTAGAGGGATTGTGCTCACCAGGACCATACAATATTCATGAAATCAGAAGTCCAGCCTAAAATTCATAGTCTGCTAATTTTGATTTTATGCTCATTTAGAGAAGGAGGCTTATCTTCATATATCAAGTTCCTTCTTTATGGATAGTACAAATTAATACAATAAAGAGGCTGGCAGGAAGAATATTTAAGTCATTTAAGAAAATATTCTAATATGCCATTAAGCATCTTCAAAAGCCCATGTAAACAACAGACATGCTACTTACAGATCAGTCAAGTAATTCTACAAACAGAATTACAAAATACTCTTTGCTAAATAACAAATAAATCATTGGCAAGACAGTCATTATTCATGGTTGGGCCATAAGGATATAATAAAAATGGTGACACTATGTAAATTAACCTAGAGTGCTGTATCAATCAAACTGTCAAGATGGTACTGTATAGAATTAGATAAAATAATGCTAAAATTCATTTGAAGGAATTAAAGGTCAAGAATCCCAGGAAAAATAACAGGAAAGAATCCCAAGCATTACAAAATTTAAATTACATTATAAAGTAAAAGTTATCAAAATGATTTGATAATGTTTTAAACAAAATGTTAAAAAAATCAGGACTACATAATATACTGAAATTACTGAATATAATAGTTCAATATTTGATAAACTGAAGAACAGAAATCATAAAGGGAAAGGAAACATTTATTAATACTTATTTATTAAGGCACTTAATTTATTAAGCCCCCATTATGTATAACAGTTTACAAATAATATCTCATTTGACCTTCATCACTACCCTTGGAGGTAAGAGGTTATTATTATTCCCATTTTACAACTGAGGAAACTGACAACAGACAGAAATGAAGTATCTTACCCAGGGATACAATAGCTACAATAAGCTATTAACTCAGGTTCAAATTTAAACTCAGACCTCTCTAACTCCAGGTCCACAGCTCCATTCAATACGCTGAAGAGATGTCCAAGGAAGGACTCTAAAACAGGCAAAACCTGTTAGCTTAGACTAGCATTTTAAATGACAAAGCAGAGACTGTCTTTTACCTTTTTTTTTTGTATTCCCAGCACTAAGCACAACTCCTGGTACATAGTAGGTGTTTAATACAACTAAGAAAAAAGAAAGACATTGGCCATGTCTTAACAATACATGTAATATTCCATACATATAGCCAGTCAATAAACATGTATTAAATACTTACTATGTACCAGGCACTGGGCTAAATTCTGGGGATACAAAAGAAAGGGGAAAAAAGACTCTTCCTGGCTACCATTAAAATCCTGCAAAGGAAAATGTCACCCAAAGACATCTGTCTTCCTAAAGAGGAAGAATCCAGTTTTAGGAAGGAAAGAAAATACCTCAATTAGGAGAGAGACATTCTACAAAATATAACAAGAGTAAATTAGACATGCATTCTAATGAAGGAGATAATATAAATATCTCTGTATTAAAGTATATGAAACTAACTTGAAAGGGGAAGAAGGTATCAGCAACTGAGGGGGACTGGAAAAGACCAGGAAAGGCTTCCTGCATAAAGTACAATTTAAGCAGGGAAGAAGCAGGGAACTGGAGAGATGGAGGGTGGTAAAGGGGGAGAGCATTCCAACTATGGGGGACAAAAAACCAAAGGTATGGAAGTGGAAGATTGAGTATAGTGCTCAAGAAACTGCCAAGTAGGTTAACATAGATAATTTGCAGAGTATGAAGGAAAGTAAAGTGTAAAAAAGACAGAAAAAGTAGAAAAGAATTTTTAAGTCAGAAATTCTACACTTGCCAAGAGAAGGAAGGAATGCTTCATTCTGAGGTCTGAATTTGTCTAAGGCCATGTCCATTCAATCAGTAATAGCTAGATTAAAAACTGAGACACAAGGTGGCCCAATTTATCATCCCAAAGATATTAACCAGGAATCTGGATGACTCTTAAGAGTTTCTGTACACAATAGAAAATAATTGTTATTTACACTACTTTTAAGCCTCAACAATGTGCCATAGAGGTTTGGCCATTCAATGAAAGTCAGCATGATTTGTGTTTAAAGGTCTACACAAGTAGTTCCACTTAAACATAACAGACTTTTTTTAAAGCCTGCTTTTTGGAGTTATATTTCAAGAAATAAAAAAATGAAAATTTTGCAGGACAAAAGTAAATTGTCCCAGTTTTTCTGAAGAAAAGAAGGAGGAAAAGTAAATTGTCTCAGCTTTTGAAGAAAGAATAGGAGAAAACAACAATGACAAAGACAACAAAAGTACTTGTATAAGAATTTAAAAGATACACATAGAATAAATTCTATAATTAATTTAGAGGGGAAGATAGAAGTCGCTGGGGGAAAGTAGTATGAGGAATGTGATATCAACATTAGAAGACAGGAAAGATAGATGGAGGCAGGTTGTGAAGAGCTTTAACCATCAAAAGGAAGTTTTATTTGATAATAAAAGAAGATAGTACATTCTATGATCTGAATAAAATAGCCCTTTGTTTCAAGGAGAAGTTTGGAGTCATTAAAAGAACTTTGGAATTTTTCAAAAGCAATACATTCTGCTCTTTATGTTCAATTACAACTTACTGTCTTGTCTATTTGCAATAATTGTTTGTGTATACACATATAATCATTTATATATGGAAACTCATTGATGGGCAAGTTTTAAAAGTTGACAAAGGTCATAGCATATGATCATTGATCTATATGTTTTTTCTTCCTAGGTGGATCAAATGAGATAATATTTGCAAATAAATTAGTTCAGCGCATGGCACTTAATGCTTTCCGGAAGCCATCCAGTCCTTTAAAAAGTTTCAGTGATGTCTTTCATTTTTAAACTACATTCATTCCCCTAATAAACTATCCACTCCTCCAATAAAATCTTGCTTGTATCAACAATTCCAGAAAATTTCAATCAAAAATAATTGAGATTTTATTTACTTTTACTTTTAATAGTCAACACATCTGATAGCTATGCTACATTCCATAGCCATAGTCTTCACATTTCTCCTGAGAAGGAAGGTATGTTTCCTTAGCATCTCTCCATCATATTTCAACTGATTTTACTGGTGTTATCATTTATATTATTGTAAGCATTGTGCATATTATTCTGTTGCTTCTGCTTTCTTCACTACATCAATGCATACAAGATTTTGTTGAATTCCTTATACTCCTAAAAGTTAGTACCTTTTACACCCCAATTATTTTGCATTTAGTAATCTATACACACATTGTTCCTCTCATAATTCCATTAGGTATATGGTTTCATTTTATCTTTGTAGTATACTGTCTGATACAGAAGGTAGTTAATAATAATTATCTATTGAATTTAATTTAATTCCTCATAGTCATTGTTTCTTATGTTAACTATCTGGTCTTACCTAGATTTAAGATCCATTAAGTAAAAAATAGTAATAATTCTGCTGTCCTTGTCACCTCTCTAAGGGACACAACAAACAAGTTGTATAGAAAGATAATGGAAGAGAATATTAAAAGGGCTCTAGTTGAGAAATGTTCACATTGAAGCATTTTGCAACAGAGCTTAACTTCTACTAGTCCAATGAGCTTACTAGCTTCTTATAATTCAAAGGGATCGGAAGAATTTCAAAATATAAAAAAGGCCTGGGACATGAAAATGAGAAAGCATTTTATCTTGATTTTATCTACCTTAATCTGTTATTTATTCTACTACTGAAAAAAAAATCTTATTTGCCTTTCCTCAAAATTTATCAACTTTCTGAAATCTACCATTCTTCTTTAGAAAACAATGTCTTATCATTTTTCTTCTCATAATCATCAGAGGGGATCTTCCTTTATTATATATACACTGGAAACTGTGATAAACCTTTGGTTTATAGCCAGCAGGTACATGCCTATATGTACAGATTGGTGAATGAATACCTTCTAAAAATCAGTCCCCTGAAAAGCTTCTGTATTTGTAAGCCAAGTCAACTTTACAAGACTGCATGGTTCAGTGGAATCAGGATTTGCAATCTGAGAATTTAAGTTTAAATCTTGATTTTTCTACTGCCTGTGTGGATATGATATTGGACCAGTCATCTTATTTCTTTGGGATTATGTGTCAAAGTTAGGGGTTGGAGCTGATGATTTGTAAAGTACATTTCAGGTCTAAGTCTATTATTCTGTAAATAATAACTGGATCATCTTACACTTATGAAATATAATAACCAGGTATTTTTCCTTTTTTAATTTAAAAATTTTAACATTAGATTTTTAAAAAGATTTAAATAAAAAAATAAATAAATTTGTTTTATTTTTAACATTCATTTTTAAAAATTGAGTTCAAAATTTTCCCATTTATTCAGAAGGCAATTATGATATTAATTATACATGTGAAATCACGTAAAACAAATCTCTATTCTAGCCATGTTATTAAAAATAGCAAGAAGAATAAAGTTAAAAAATTATTCTTCAATCTGTACTCAAGTTTATCAGTTCTCTCTAGAGATGGATAGCATTTTTCATCATAAGTCCTTTGGAATAGTCTTGGATAATTGAATTGATCAGAGTATTTAAATTTTTCTTGTTGGTTATTTTTACAATATTGCTGTTACTGTGTATAATGTTCTCCCAGTTCTGCTTGCTTCAATTCATAACAATTCATGTAACTTCAGGTTTTTATGAGATCGTTCTGTTCATTATTTCTTATTTCACAATACTACTATACCAGCAAATCATACACTATAATTTGCTTAGTGATTTCCTGATATTCTGCTTAATTTCTAATTCTTTGCTACCACACAAAAAAATCTGCTATAAATATTTTTATACCAATAGGTCCTTTCCCCTTTTCTTTTATTTCTAGGATAAAAGGAGTAATAGTATTGCTGGGTCAGAGGATATACACAGTTTTATAGATCTTTGGACATAGTTCCAAACTGCTCTCAATTGGTGGCTGGACTAGTTCACAAATCTACCAACAGTGTGCATTAGTGTACCAATTTTACCACATCCCCTCCTTCATTTGTCATTTTTCTTTTCTGCAGGTTAATCAATCTGACAGGTATTAAGTGTATCTTAGAGTTGTTAAAGGTTAAGCATTTTTTCATGTGCTTATTGCAACCTTTAATTTCTTCTTCTGCTTGTTTATATGCTTTGACCACTGATCAACTGGGAAATAGATTTTATTTGGCTCAGTTTCCTATTTGAGAAATAAGGCCTTTATCAAAAAAAAAAAAAAACTTGTTGCAAACATTTTTTCCATTTTCCTGTTCTAATTCTGGCTGCATTAATTTTGCTTATATAAAATCTTTTTAATTTAATGTAATCAAATGATCTATTTTACTTTCACTATCTTTTGTTTGGTCATAAAGTTTTTTCTCAATCATAGATCCAACAAATACATTTCTATGCTCTACTTATTTACTTATGGTATCACCTTTTATGTCTAAATCAATTTTGACATTATTTTGATATCTTGTGGGAGATGTTTTCTATCAAACTGTTTTCTAATATTCCCAGCAAGTTTTTGTCAAATGCTGAGTTCTTATCCCAAAACTTGGATCTTTGAATTTATCAAACATTAGATTACTATTTTCATTTACTATCATGTATTGTATACCTAATTTATTACACTCATCCTCCACTTTATTTCTTAGCCACTTATTTAATGATTACCACTTTCTATAGTTTAAAATCTGGAATTGCTAGGCTACCTTCCTTAACTTTTTTTTCAGATTCCTTTGATATTCTTGCCCTTTTGTTTTTCCCGATGAATTCTATTACAACTTTTACATTCTAAACATTTATTTTTGATAATTTGATTAGCACGGAACTCAATAGGTAAATTAACTTAGGAAAAATTTCTTCCTACTTTTAATCAAATATTTCTAATATTATGAAAAAGTGAAGGAGTTGAGGGAGAGATGTCCAAAAAAGCCAAGTCATTGAATATAGTTTTTACCTCTTACCAAGATTTTATTATATTGGGAAAGTCCTGAGGATAGGTTAAAACACTGGATAGACCAACTGTATCGATGGATACCAAAATTTAATGGACCTTTGAAGTAGTCTAAAATTTTGGTTCTTCTAGATAGTATGAAGTCACTTACCTGTAACTTTTATAAACACACAGTAAGGCACTAGATAAGAAACCACTCTCAGGAACTAGCTGTTGATTACATAATTATGTAAGGATTACGTTATTCTATAGAAGATACCTCAAAGCTGCCTAATCTAGGTCCATATTTTCAGTTTGTTAGCTATAAGTGGAAGACACAAATAAAATTTCATTGTGATAAATATTCCAGGGTGTCCATAATCTTTCAAAGTATTGTAATTTTGTCTCAGCTAAAATACATCAAATGTTCAATAGAATTTGAACATTTAGATATTTCATTTATTTCCATTTTTATAGCCTTTACTGTAACTGGATTTGATTTATATAGACTATATGGAATTCATCCACAGTTTGGAAGGTGATTCTAATTTCAGGTTCTGGGTATGGGTTGATTTTCCATTGCCTCTAAGTAAAATTTGAAGCTGAGCTTTTGGAGGTGGGAATTGAGGCAGAGGTCAAGGCTTAAGGAGTGGAAGCAACATTTCTTCCTAAGCTAAAGTTTTTTTCAGCTAATACAAAAACACAGGGAGAAGAAGCAGGGTTTCCACGGCTAGAATTTCAAAAATTCAAATTAAAAGGATTTTAATAATTCTAATTAATACAATGACAAACCACAATTTCATGGGGCTGATGATGAAGCATTCCATCTCCTCAAAGAGAAAGAATGGAATTGGTGCAAATTGAGACAGATTTTTTCCTAAATGGACAATAGCTGAATCTATTTGTTATGAGACTCATTTTCCTTTCCTTTTTATTTCCTTTTTAAAAAAGAGAGGTAGGAAGAAAAAGGAGATAATATATTTTTGTCCAATGGAAAAAAAGGAAAAATGTAAAAACACCAAACAAACAAAACTAGCCTTCATTATATTATGAGTGCAAAACTTGATGGTAATTAGAGAGAGGGGAGACAAGGGACTTCATCACAATAAAGTAGTGCAGCTTTGGGACTTGGTTATTCCTATGTGCCTTTCCTTACACATCTGTCTATTTTCCTTATCCTGTGAATGCTCTCTGGAGGGGCCTGTGGGCCAGGCTGCACTGCTGAGGTGCCAGTCATTTCTGGGTACAAAGAACATTAAGAAGATTTGGCTAGGATAAATATTTCACAAGGTCAGCAGAAATAAGATAGCCTTGACAATACCTTCTGTCTCCATTAAACTGTGAGCTCCTTCAGAGCAGGAATTTTTTGTTGTTTTGTTTTGATTTTGTTTTATATTTTTTGCCTTTCTTGGTTTTTCTAGTGTTTGGCACATTGCAGGGCAGATAGTATGCATTTAGTAAGTATTAGCTAGCTGACTGATTGTAGCAGATGAAGAGGTTATTACGATTGGACTATATGGACCCCCCAAAAGCTTTTAATTCACAGAGCTACATTTGGAACCAAATCAAGATCATCTCTGTTTATGATTATTATAAAAGTCACTAGGAATATACTTATTCTAGTAATGCCACTATTCAAATCTCAAGGAATTCATGGTGGAAGATCTCCCAATTTATAGCCAAAGGCCGTATTCAATGCCATAACAATTGGTCAATTCAAGGAATTAAAATACACCACACATGAATAGAACAAAAAACTAAAACAAAACAGTGAAACCAGTTGTTCGACATTATGTAGATGAAAAATGGCTTTCTGAGTGAATTTTCTACTTTTCAAAACAGTCTTGTTCATAACAGGCAGACACAGTCTCAGTCTCAGCTGCCCCTTTTGGAATGCTCATGCTGTCATCTTATGTTGCTTTTGGAGATCTGCCTGGTGACAATTTTTTTTTGAGCTTTTTTTCCAAAGAAATTAAAACATTACCCATTCTTTCACAAAATTTTTGGATATGATTATTTTAAATTTATGTAATTTAATAGATTCTAAAAATAGAAATAAAAATTAATAAAAAAATTAAATTGATAAGAACCATTACATATTCTATTGATATTATTATTAAATATTAATATATAATATTGAAATTATTTTAAAACATTAAAAAAAAGGGAACTGTCCTCTTTTCCCCAAAATTTTTCTTTTTCTTAAAGCCATGATAAGAGAACCAATACTGGTTCAAATTAGTCCTTACAGTCTTGTCACTGAACACTGGCAAATTGAATTTGAAACACTTTCATATTAAACATGTATTACTCTTGTTCTGTTTGAACTTCATAGGTACAACCAGGAACAATGAGAGGACATGGAAATGTAAATTTAGACGATGTCAGAAAAACTTTCTGACAATGGGAGCTTGTGGAATGGGCTACCTCTTGCATTATCCCTAATTATGGGTTTTCAAACACTAGATGGATGAACACTCATCAGGAATGTCATAGAGTGCTGGGTTGGGAGTCAGAAGAACTGGCTTTGAATCTAGTCTCTCTTTAGGCAAGTCACTTAGTACAAATGCTTGTTATTCTTGTTATTTTTGTTATTACTCCATCATTTCTCCCTTCAATGCAGAATACAAAAGGAGGCCAGGGACAAGTCTGCTGCTATTTTTCTTTTATAGCTAATGTTCTGCAAACTATTGTGCAACTGGGAAAAATAATTACTTTTTGTAATTGAATAAAAGTATTAGAATGCAAACTCTTGGAGTTCACTAAAAGCATGCTTGGTATAACTGATGCAGAATGTTGAGGATTAGTGTATTACTTCAGCCTACTTTTTTCTCATTTCTTCTGCTGGGTCTATATACTTTGAAAAGTTTCTTTCTCATGAGGGGCAAAGTGATTTAGTAGATAGAAAACTAATTTCAGAGCCACAAAGACCTGGATTCAAGTTCCAACTCTCACATACATTGTCTGGTCTATCTCTGGGTAATTAGTATATCAGTGATCTTTACAATTCCCTAAGAATATAAGTTTCAGAAAACATGCACTGATAGAAGAAATTTCTCTTTTTGCAGTTTCCTATATCAAAGAAATCATATTCTTAATCTTTATCCTCTCCTTTTTACATAATTTGTAGATTGAGTCTTTGGTATGATGAAATCTATATAAAACAATCTTAGAAATTTATATATCAATAGTTTATTTTGGTGATTGTGGACAACAGCTTATCTATTTGGTGATAATTCTCTAGTTTATTTTGGAAAACAACTAGAAATTTTTCTAAGAAAGTGAACAAAATTATTATACTCTTTCACTCAGATTTCCTACTACAAGGCATGTACCATAAGGAATCAAGGATAAAAAGAAAGTCCTTATACACACCAACATATTAATAACAGCAATTTTTTTGTAGTAGTAAAGAGCAAGGTAAAAAATAGGTGCCCACTGAGGCAACTAAACAGTTCATAAATGTCATGGAGTATATTATTGTACATGGTGAACATGATACATCAAAGAAATACATAAAGACATATTAATTGATGCAAAGTGATCAAAACCAGTCTAATAACACATATAAATGATAGCTTTTTTCTCACTAGCTAGCTGCCTTAATATCCTAGTAAGTGATCTCCTGATTGACACCTAATCTGACCACTATTTCTGAAAGGTTCCCCTATTTTTTAGGTCTCTTGTATATGTTACCTTTCCTAAGTTGAACATAAATTTCCTGATTTTGGAGGATGTCATTTCTTGTTTCTACTTGTATCCCCAGTGTTTAACACAGTGCCCAGAAAAGTTCTTAATAAACATGCTATGACAATGAAAAGAACAATAAAACCCGTAAAAATTGGATGAGGAATGTGAAATAACTATGAAAAGCTTTCATCCCAAAGACACATGAGAAGGTACCTCCCAAATTTCTTTGCAAGGAAGGAGGCTTATGAATATGGAACATATCACATAAGCTCAGACTTCTTGTACTAGTTAGTTTTATTGAATTTGCTTTTGCTCTCTTTTTAACATTTTTTTATTATAATCCCTCTCTAAAAGGGGTGGAGGGTAAGGAACTCACTAAGAAATGAAGGTAATGTAAAAAATATAGTAATAAAGTTTTATTTTAAAATTTTAAATATACACTATTTTGTAGAATAATGTTCTGGCTCTAGTGGTTGCTTTATTAGTTGTGTCAAGGATATTTTGAAATTATATTGGAATGTGGAATTTATCATCTGTCAGACCATGAAAAGTCCACTTCTTTAATATTCTTCAGCCATCAGCCTGCAATGATGTATTATACAGTTTCTACTTTTTCCTTGGATTATATACATAGATCCATTAAGTCCAGGATCCTTCAAGGACAACAGGATAATGCTTCCATAATTTCCTGTAGCAGCGACCTAACCCCAAATTGCTACCATAAACCTTTATTCCTATATAAAATCTCTAACTATACTATATATTTAATGCTTCTTGTCAGTACATTATTGGTAGAGTTCATGTAGATGTCACCCATGGAAAGCCTTTTGTTTCTACTCTTGGATCTTAGGAATTTCATCAGCTCCATCTGGAAGCAAATGATTTTCAGTTCAATTTGACAAATTTAATAAGATATTACGTACTGTCAGACTTTACTACCATTGTTCAGAGAAGTATTATTTGCAGCTATTCGTATAAATACCTGTAACTATTTGATCTTTTTTGTCCTATGTATTGCTGTTCAGTAGATCAGTCATGTTTGACTCTTTGTAACCTCATTTGGGATTTTCTTGGCAGAGATAATAGAGTGGTTTCCCATTTCCTTCTCATTTTTTACAAATGAGGAAACTGGGGCAAATAGGGTTAAGTGACTTGCCCAGGATCACACAAAAAGTAAGTTTGCCTTTCTTTTTTTTTTTTTTTTTAATTAAAACTTTCTATTTACAAAACATATGCATGGGTAATTTTTCAACATTGACCCTTGTAAAGCCTTTCATTCCAAATTATCCCCTTCTTCCCCCCATCCCATTCCTTAGATGGCAGGTAGTCCAATACATGTTAAATATGTTAAAATATATGTTAAATCCAATATATGTATACATATTTATACAGTTATCTTGATACACAAGAAAAATCAGATCAAGTAGGAAAAAAACTGGGAAAGAAAACAAAATTCAAGCAAACAACAGAAAGAGTGAGAATGGTATGCTGTGGTCCACACTCAGCTCTCACAGTGCAGGAAATAAGTTTCAAGTATCTGCTCTATCCACTGCATAATTTACTTTTCAAACAAACAAACACCTTTCTCTTTACACATTTAGAAAGTATGAAAAACAAAACCCTTGTTACAAAAATTTATTGTTAAGCAAATCAAACTCCTGAATCAGCTATGTACACCCCCACTCAAATTATGGCTCAAACTATACTCTGATTCCTATCACATTTCTATCAGGAGGTGGTAGCATACTTTGGAATTGTGATGCTCAGAGTTCCTAAATCCTTCAAAGTTGATTGCTTTTTAAAATATTGTTGTTATTATAGAGTTCTCCTGGTTCTGATTAGTATGTCAGTTTAAATTAGTCCTTCCATGTTTTTCTAAACCATTCTCTTCTATATATAATAGTGTGTTGTGTGTATATTTTAAAACATTTACCAACACACTTGTGCCCTTTTATCTCTATTTTATATTGTATAAACTATCATGTTAACTTTATGCTAGTGCAGGAGGAGCAGCTATGTGGTGCAGTGGATAGAGCATCTGCCCTTGAAGTCAGGAGGACCTGAGTTCAACATTTTTATTTTTAAAATTAAATTTTATTTTCATGTTCTCTTTATCCTACTTTCCCTAACTTTCCAGTAAGAAAGCCAAAAAAAAACAAAAACAAAAATAAAACAAAAAAACCCAACAGCAACAAAAAAAAACCCAAAATTTAAAAGCTCTATTACCAAAATGTATCATCAAACAAAATTAATTCACTACAATAGCCATGTAAAAAAAAATACATGTAACTTGCACTCTGAGTTTATCTGTCTTTAAAGAAATGGGAGGCACGGCACCTCTATCAAAAAGTGAGAAGTATCATTTCTTATAGTACAAGAGTATCCTATCATATTCACTTGCTCAGCCAAGTTGCTAACTTGGTTCAAGTTTTTGTGAGCCTATTAAGTCTATGAAAGACATGTATATATCTTTAGCTAATTGGTGCTGTTTGTCTTGAATTTGTTTAGGTTCAAGGGCAGGAAATTGTTTTTTTGCACATTTGGTAAAACTCTTATAGTATTTAGCAATAGGTAATAACATTTTCCATGACTGCAATTTGATTCACTGTTTTTTGTCTAATCTACTGACTTTATAGAAAATTTTAAAATGCCCCCCTAGTTAAAATTCAAACATTATTTGACTGAAAACTGATTTGGACTCTGTATAAAATTTCCCCCTTAGTCAGACTTTTATCTTGATGGTGAGCTTTTGGGAGATATTTCTTGGTCAGCTGTCTTAAACACTGAATCTCTCCCATTTATAAATCAAGTATTTCCATAATTTTGTGTCTTTATATGGTTTTTCAGTTCAGATCGCCCTTGGGCAAATATAAAATATGAAAGATTTTAAAAAGTAATTTCACACTTTTCCATTTTTTCACAGCAGAGAAGCCTTCTTCTCCTTCCTAAAGAATTTTTCCATTATTTTCCTTCTTGCATGGAAGAAAATCCTAATATCTTCTTTATTTCAACAGTCACAAGGAGGGATAAGTAGACATATTAAAAACACGCAGAAAAATCATATATACTTGGGACATAGGCAGCTGGAAGGCACAATGGATAGATTATTTGGTAAAAAATTAAGAATACATGATTTTAAATCTGGCCTCTGACACTTACTAGATGTGTGATCCTGGCAAAGTCACTTAATCTGGGTTTATCTCATTTTCCTCAACTGTAAAATGAGGATAACAACAGCACTTACCTCCCAAGGAGGTTGTGAGGATCAAATGAAATATCTGCAAATACCTGCTACACTGTAGGTATTATATAAATGCTTACAATGATTATTATTATTATTTTTGATAACCCCACTAACATAATACTGTCTAGATATTAGGTCACAAAAAGAAAATAAATCTCCAACACAGGGAGCCTCTTACAGGGAACATGCTATATTTATTTATATAAATATAAATATATTCACATTATCCATATATTTATATTTATACATATAATTTGTATGTATAAATAAAATAAATATTTATTTACTATACTATATTTAGTATATATATAGAGAAAATATACTATATATAATAGTGTGTTGTGTGTATATTTTAAAACATTTACCAACACACTTGTGCCCTTTTATCTCTATTTTATATTGTATAAACTATCATGTTAACTTTATGCTAGTGCAGGAGGAGCAGCTATGTGGTGCAGTGGATAGAGCATCTGCCCTTGAAGTCAGGAGGACCTGAGTTCAAATCTGATCTCAGACACTTAATACTTCCTGGCTGTGACCCTGGGCAAGTCACAACTGCCTCAGCAAAAAACTAACAAAGAAAAAAAATTATAGTATTGAAGACCATCTTTGAAATTTTTGGATCCCCAATGAAAATAATTAGACATGGAATATGAAAGAGATACTCACCTCTTGTTTAGTTACTTTAGCTGCATCTTTGCCCTCAGCACCCTCTGGAGACTGAAAAGAAAATTATTTAATGTAAGTTAATTTTTTAAAATAGGGAAACAAATGATTTCAGTAGATATAACACAAGCTACTAGAATATCCTATGTAAGACTGAATCAATAATAATTCTGAAAAAAATAAGTTGGTAAATACACACACACACATACATTCTTGATTTTACTTATTATCTCTCACTTTTCCTTTTTTAATTTTTGTCCTGACTCCTAAGAATAGAAGTGGGGGGGGGCTCTCAAAAGTGAAAAGAGCTGTGTTCAGGTCCTGCCTTCTGATACATACTGATAATAGAGCTACGTTATTTTTTACCTGTCAACTGTACCAAATTAATCCTTAATCTGTAGCTGGCAGGAGCCAAACAGAGCAAGCTAGGGATAGAAGAATCAATAGAATTTTAATTTCAAAGTGAGGGGAAACAATTTACAAGCAAATATACTTGAGCTGGAACCCTGGCCCTAGTGGGAAGGGACCCACTTTAGAATGGCTGAACCTTGATTTATCCTTGTGACTACACAAAGAGTAGGAATATTCTAGCATCAGTAGTAAGACACAACAACAGCAGCAGTGAGGCAAGGTTTAGTGGCAAAAAGTCTGTTCATAGCAGGGCATCGTGTCTGGACCTTCTGCTTGCCTGACATCAGTTCCAGAAGGTGTGCACAAAGGGGACTGCTGTTTGCCAGGTTCAGAGCACAATTTGCTTACTGGGCCTTGACTGTAGAAAATGGGGTGTCTCCTAATATCCTGACATACCTATATTGATGGAATAAGCCACTTAACCTTTCAGTGTCCCAGGAAATTCTCAAAGACTATAAATTACTCAACAATTGCCAAATGTCATTGGTAAGGGAATTTTTCTCCCTGGGAGTTTTCTATTTTAATGAAATCACAGGTCTAAACACAGACATACATAACCTAAACAAGGGAAGAAGGAAGTATGTAATTAATTGGATTGTAATCTATATCAAAGTCACTTAGCACAATAATGGAAAGAGCACTGGGAATGAAATCAGGAAAATACATCTTCCAGAGTTTAAATGTGGCATCAGATACTTATTAGTTGTGTGATGCTGGGCAAGTCACTTAACCTTACTTGCCTCAGTTTCCTCATCTGAAAAAAAGATCTGGAAGGAAACAGCAAACCACTCCAGTATCTTTGCTAAGAAAACCCTAAATGGAGTCACAAAGTGGACATAACTGGAAAATTACTTGGCAAAAGAGGTAGTCCATATCAAGCCTAAGCAAGTTTGTTCATTTCTAAGATCCTCACACTTCCATTTATACAATAAAGATAATAAAGAATGTAGACATAGTAACATTTCTTCTTTTCTTCATTAATTCATCAATGTTTTAAGGGAGAGACTAAAAGAATGACCAAACAGGAATATATTTAGCAAAGGAAGTGATTGAAAATGCTTACACTTAGGATCTCCCTTTTTTCCCCCAAGTTGAAACATTAAACTATTGTCCAAAGAAAGAAGGCCTAAGCAGTTATTATGGCCACAAAATATATAATCTTTTATATATAAATACATATGTGTGTATGTATATACAGCATATATATATACATACACACATAATAATATATAATAAAGACATTTCTACATAAATATCTATTTGCTTATATAAATATACACACACATATACAGACACATACTATGTGAAAAAAGATTTAGAGAAACAAGAGAAATTTAGAGGAAAAGAAAATTATATTCTCTTTTATTTTTACCTTCAAACAATGAAAATAATCATTTGTGACTTTAGCTGCTCTACTCATGGCAAGGACTAAGTATATTCCACCTAGAGAAATCTCTGCTAGCTTAAATATTTATGGTTCTGAATTAGAAGGAAAAGGAAACAAAAAGGTTAAAAATACATGAAGGGAAAATACAAGAGAGAAAAGGAGAGGTTTATGATTATCCTATACCCATTTCATCAATTAATGTAATCAATCAACAGATTGAATCAATCAATTCAATCGAATAGGATAAAGTTTTATATGTGAAATTAAAATAATTTATGCCTGTGATCCTTTTGATTGGGTCAAGAAGGTAACAGTTAATTGGCTAACCAATAAGCTAACCATAGCTCTGAAGGCCTTGAATAGCTGGAAGAATTCCAACAATTATTCCTTTTAGCTTGTGGAGAGCTTTAAGTTCAGGAGCTGAGTTACAGCCAAATGCCTGGAGGGAATCACTCTTGAGAAGAGGAGAGATTCTCACTCTCCCCACCATTGTTCATGGCATTAGAGAGACTTTATCATAAGCACAAAGTATATTCAGCTGAGATCAAAAAGGCTGATCAGTGGGCAACAACATACACATCTCAAAACAGAGATGTGACCCTTACACCAGAGAATGCCAATTATGGACTCAAAAAAGACCGTGAATCATAAACAGCCAAGAATTGTAAATTACACTCTTGGCACATAGTGTATCCCCAATATTGCATTTTAAGTTCATATCTACTTTTTGTGGGCATGAAGAGTGTGCCCAGGCTTTTGGGGGGAAATGTTTTGTATTAACTATTCTTATTATTCTATCTCTATAAATGTCTCTTAAAAAAAAAACTAATTAAACTTACTTCCTAATTTTCAATAAGAAGTTCACTGATGGGGGCTTCAAGTAATAGCGTCAAAAATAGAGTAGCTGGGTAGCAGGTAGAAGAGTTCTGGACCTGGAGTCAGGAAGACTCATCTCCATGAGTTCAGATCTGACCATAAACATTTACTAGTTAATTCTGGGCAAGTCACTTAACTTTGCCTCAGCTCTCTCATTTGAAAGATGAGCTGGAAAAGGAAATGGCAAACTACTCAAATATCCTTTCCTAGACAACCCGTAATGGGGACTGAAAACATAACTATGCAATAGCAACACCAGAAATTCAGTCCTAGGGTTTCCCTAAAACTCTGAAAACAATAGTACTTCAGCCTTGCGTAATGTAGCTTTCCAGAGCTCCAGTATACAGCACAGAGAGCCACAGGCTCATCTGGGTTTGATATTTTAGAGGGGCTAGCATTCTTTAGTATTGAACTACAGATTCAAGAATGGCAGTCAATTCTCAGAATCCTTATTACACTAGGATAAACACAGCACATAGACTAGCGCCAAATACAACAGCTTGAATCTTACAGATACTTAATGGAGATGAATTGATAATAACAATGAAGACTTTTTATTTGTCTGTATTAGATCCATGTTCCTAATCCTTTGCTTTGATGTAACCATGCACTAATAATGTCCCTTTTCCTCTATCATTCTGATGTCTGGCCCTTCAAGCCCTTCAAGCCTGTTGATTTCACTAACAAATCAGAAAAACTTCTTTCCAAGAATGCCTTCCCTTTTCTTAACTAAACCAGCTTTCTCTTCCTCCTTCAAAAATTTTCATGAAGCCTTTTCTGGCTAATTGTAATATCCCACATCTTTCTCCTATCCAATATTTCCTAAGGCCTTATGGAACTACAAATTCAATTTTATTATGTGCTTTTTGCCTGTGTACAATAGGAACATACGTTTGTGGTCAGTGACTTCCTGTTTATATTGCTATGCATATGTTTATTTCTCATAGTTTTATGTATATCTGCAGTCTCATGTAAATCACAAGCTCCCACAGTACAAGAATTTGTTTCAAAGGTCATGTGCTGTACTTAGCTCAGCTGAATGAGGCACTGTGCATTATGCCCCAGTATACTTTCACAAATCATGGCTCTAAAAGAGCAGGGAGTAAGCTCAGTTAGCAAAGTCAGACATGCAACTCTAAGCTGAATTTGGAGAACAAAGTCATCATCCCTTTCTCAATAAACTCCAACAGCTACTATGTGCTAGAGATACAAATGTATCCATCCTCAAAAGTACAAAAGTAACAATCCTCATTCCCCAGAAACTTGTACTATCTCAGGGGGAAATTAAAAAGAGCACCTGTATGGATAAAGAGAAATTATATAAGGAGAACATATGCAAATAAATATAAAATAAATACAAAGTAGTTTGAGAGAAAGGACATTAGCAGTTCAAGTATCAAGATTCATATAGAATAGAAATTTTTAAACTAGCTTTAACCCACATGGGGTTGCAAAATTATGATTTATTAGCAGTAAATGCCTGATTTGTATACCTATTTTATATATCTCTATATGCAGTGTCATATAAAATTTCTCCAATGAAAAGGAGTTGTGAATGGAAAAAGTTAAAAAGATCCTTTAGCTCAGAATGTTGCAGAGTAGAGTAAATTAAAAGTTTTGATTTAGTTTGAAAAGTGTTTATATGTTTTTATGTGATGTTGCTTTAAGGATATGGTAGAATAATATCAAGTTTAATGACAGATGATGAAGCTCAATTAACCAAACTTGGCTAAAGACAAAGAAGTAAGCAAAAAGAGGCCTCTCATGACCAATGTAAAAGAGATAGATCATTATATGTGGAGAACAGAATTTGGCCAGAATGCAAAGAGTGGAGAGAATAATATCCAATATAAGTATAGGCTGTGGCTGGTTTGTGGTTTTAAATTTTAAGCAGTGGAATTCCAGGAAGCCACTAGAATTGACTGAGTAGAGGAGTGACATGTTCAAATCATTTTGGAAGCTATGTGGAAAAGAGATGGAACTGGGAAAGAGTTGAGGCAAAGAGACTAGTTAGGAAAATCTTGTAATAAAAAAGGGGAGGTAACAAGACTAATATGGAAACCTGTTTTATGGGACTGCATTTGTGTAAATTATCAAATTGCTTGCTCTTCCAAGGAAAGGACAAGAAAGGAGGGAGGGAGATAATTTGGAATTCAAAATTTAAAAAAAAGAATGTTAAAATTGTTTTTATATTTAATTAGAAAAATAAAATATTACATTTTTAAAAGTAGATGATAACCTGATCAGAACCTGAATTAAGGTATGGCTGTGTGAATACAGAACAGGGGTTGGATATTATAGAAGTACAAAATAACAAGAATTGGGGACTTGTTAAATAAGAGAGGTGAAGCAGAGTGAGTAGTCAATTATGGATCTGAGGACCTGGAAGGAAAATTGTACTTTTGAGGAATTTTTTTTTAATTCATTCTCTGAGATGCCAGGAGAGGTAGGAGTTGGGAAACAAAGGTTGGGCCCTAGCTTTGGCTTGGTTCCTGGTGCCTGGGTCATTGTTCACCAGGCTGGAGGACTTGTACTTCAAAAGTTAGAGGCCTCTCCCTTTTATCACCCCTCTTACTTCTTTATCCTGTTATTCATTGTTATTGGTTATAGAAGCGATTTGCTCTATGTGGCTATCAGCCAATCCCTGCACCTAATAGTAAGTAAATGTATTTCACCTTCTGGAATAATTGCCATTTATTAGTAAGCCATCAAAGTCTCACTTAACTCAAATAAAAGATCCCTCAGTGATAGAACAACTACAGTGGGAAGCAAAAGGAATATTTCTGGTAGATGGGAAGGATCTATATAAGCCAGTTGAGGGAAAGGATATTTATTGGATCAAAAAATAAAAAAGAAATTACACAAATACAATGAATAAAGCAACATTCCTATCTTGAAAAGAGTCAGAGGATATTATTTTAGGGAAGAAAGAAATAATATGCCTTCCCCTATAATTAAGAGTTAGAGAGAGAGAAGGAAATTTGTTCTGAACAGAGAATATAAAGTAGAAGAAAGTTGAGGTTACTTAAGAGTAAGAAGAAAGGAAGGCATAATTTTAAAGCAAGGTCTATGTATAAGACTATGAATTCCCAAGAAGTCAGTCCAGGCTGATATGAGTCTCTTGAAGGGGAGCGTCCACATCAGCAAGCCAGGGTTTTAGAATAGTCAAGCTGTTTCAGGCAGGAAGCTGGTATTCAGGAGTCTCTCTCTCTTAGGCTTCATTCTTAATGAGCCCAGGCCATGGTTTTGTGTGAAGATTGTATTCACTTATGGATGAAGGCCAATTTTAGAAGCAACAGCAGCATCGACTGTCAAGAAAGAAGAGGGACTAACTGAAAAGCTCCTGGGCAGACTCCCAACTATAGTATGTAGAGACAGTTTCAATGGAGTTTTTTGTTTTCTATATATATTTTTTTGCATAGGGCCAACCACATCCTCATATATCTGCACTGCCCCCCCCATCATCAGGGATTGCCTCATTAGGAGTGACCCCAAAAGTTCTCATTGGGACATAAAAAGTGACAGGGAAGTAGACTTCTTGAAACAATCCTATGTTGGGGAACACCTCAAAAAGCAACTGTCCTGGGTAAAGGGATACTTTGCAGACCACTGGCATAATTCCAAGGAGTTTCCAATTGAGATTATACAGGAAGAAGTGTCCTCATGGGCTGTCTTATTAGGCTCTGTTCTCACTTTCTGTGTGCCAGGTATCCCACATGCCTAGAATGTGTGTGTTCCCTCCTCACCTTCACATCAGAGTTCGTTTCTTGCTTGGAAATGCAGCTCAAGGTTCTAAAGTTCTCAGTATCCCTGCAGATGTTGAGCAGGTCCTCAGTCTTCCAGACCCAACTCACACAGTGATGATTTTGACAGAATTCAGTTAAGTTTGGGAGAAGAGACAATTTGGGACAAGGTGGGGAGAGGGGAAGATGATGATTTCAGTTTGGGACATAGTGAGTTTTGAGATTTTTCCAGTTTGAAATGTCTCATGGAAAAATTGGTAAAGGGAGATAATCTGAGATCTGAGCTATCTACATAAATATGAGAGCTAAATCCATGGGAACTGATTAAGTCACTCAGAGAGAAAATAAAGAAAGAAATACAAACTGTCCGCTAATTTAATGTTTTATAATCTGGCTTCAACCCACCTTTCCAGACATCTATACTCAAGAATCCAATCAAACTGGCCTTATTAATGTTCCTCACATATGATACTTCAGTATTTCCATGGCTCTGCACAGACTATTTCCCATGCCTGGAAATCCCCATCTCCCTTACCTCTGCCTTTCCGAACCCCTTGTTTCCTTCCAAATATAGCTCAAGCCATTTTCTACATGAGGCCTTCTATGATTTCCCCATTTCCTGGTACTTCTTCTCCCACTCCCAATATAACCTTATATTCATTTTGTATATATTTCTATATGAGAGACATCTGTGGCAGAGCAAATAGAGAGATGGTTTCAGAGCCAGGAAAATCTAGGTTCCCATCTTGTCTCTGACACATAATGACTGTGTGACCCTGGAGAAGTAACCCTCTCTCAATGCTCTAGCTAACTCTCTAAGACTTTAAACTATTTTTAAAAATTGCTGACTTGCATTTGTAGGAGTCTTCTCATTCAGAAGTTTCTTTTACTAACAAAATTATAGTTCTGGTCTTAATCCCATAATTATGTAAATACTTTCTCCTCCAATGAAACAGAAGCTCCTTAACAACAGGGGAAGTATCATTTTTGTCTCTGTAGTCCCAGAAGCTAATATGGTTTCTGACATACAACAAATGCTTAATAAATGCTTGCTGGCTGACTCATTGCTCAATAGTGAGATCAGGATTCAAATTCTAAAACAGCATGTTTAGATTTCCTCAGACACTCAACAGGATATGTATATCACTCATGTTCTAGGCTGTCCTTCCCAGAATACTAGGAATATATACTTAAAAGACAAACAAAAAGATCTAGGAATCCCAAATGATTGTATCCATATTGCTACGTCACTCCCCTAAATCCTACATGACTCCCACTTTTAATTCTCCTTCCAAACCTCTCTCCAAACTAGCAATGGAAAATTACCAAATTCATTTCACCAACATTAAAAACCCAGTGGTCTTCCAGCTATTAAGTGCGGGCAATAGTCAACTTCAGTGGGGGAGAGAGGCTAAAATAGACTGACCCTAGAAGATTCCTTTCCATCCCTTGCTTTCTCTTCCCTGTTATGTTTACAAAAGCATTCTTCTGACCAAATTCATTGGTTTCGTCCCTAGTGTAATCTGTTCACCATAACCTTCTATAAGAAACCTTTCCGGAAACCCATTTCCCCCACCACAGCTATATGCCCCCTTTCCCTGAATTACTCTGTATTTATTTTATATTTATGCTGAATAATATATTTTAAGTGTACATGTTTTATGTAAGCTCCCTGAAGGCAGGGACTACTTTCAGTGCCTAGGACAGCATTAATACCATATAAAAATACTTAATAAATATGTATTGAATGACTGTAGATTGATTTGACAGTTCACAACCATCACTGTACTATTTTGTTACTCCATAAGGACTGAACATATCCATCAGTACACCCAGATTTCAAACCATGGTATACAGTAATTGACATGCATTTAAAGAAGCAGCAGATGACTTTTTTTTCCCCATAAGACTGATGCTGAGGACATTATTTTCAATCTCCTTCTGGATGATGGATTAGTGATAGGTTAGCATGACAATATTTACTATGAATTGAACACAAATTACTGGCAGAAAAAAAAATGGGTGACAGCAACATTCCTAAAGAAAGAAGCATTTTAAAATGAATGCTAATTACTAAATTCAAAAGTCCTGCTACACAGAGTTGCAACTACAAAATTAAATAGCTATCAATATTATTATTATTATTATTATACATCAATACATCTATACATATTATATACTTATACATCAAAGTGCAATGGTAATTGATTTTTGGAATAATGGCCCTGACACACAGTATCATCTTTAAGTACTTTATGAATTATGGTCAAAATAATTTGAGCAATGAATATATTTTACCATGCTCTAATCCAGGATAGCATGGTATACTGGAAAAGAACACTGAACTGAGAGTCTGAGGACCTGGGTTTGAATCTCAATTTTACCAAAGGTCATGCTCACTTGTGACTTTGGACAAGGCACTTAACCTAATTGAATGGTCTCAGTTTCCTCATACATAAAATTAGGAGGGTTAGACTAGCTGGATCATAAAAAGGCTCTAAATCTATGATTATGTTATACACAAAAATAACTGCTTTTTCAATTCTCAAGCACTTACTTTTTCTCAAACCATCACCTCAAATAAAAAAAAAAGTGAAATCCTTATAAAAATATGCATAGTCAAGCAAAACCAATTCTTACATTACTCATAACACAAAAAATAAATAACAGACTTACATAGTCCTTTAAGGATTTATGAAATATTCTCTTCACAATAAATTTATGAAATAAGCATTATAAATATTCCAGTATTATAGATGAGGAAATTAAGTCTTAAGAGAGAATTTCAGTGAATTACAAATTATGACTCAAAATCAGGCTTATGAAGTCAGGTTTCTCCTGCCTCTAAGTTCAGTGTTCTTTCCACTAAGCCATAATGTTTCCTCCTATCCGTTTCCACAAAGAGTAGTAAGGGAGATAACAGAATATATTATATTTCTTTTATGATGTCTAAAAAGGAGGTTAAGAGAAGTAGATATCTCAGTGACAACATATTAATCAGTAAACAGACAAGCATCCTCTACAACTTGAGTAAGCCCTTGGCTATGGTGAGGACCTCAGTTTAACATTAGTCCATGTGGGACCAAACATTATATTTACTTTTCAAAGAAGACTTTAATCCTTTGCAGGTAGAAAAATATAGTGTGCTATGAAAAGTAACATTAAGTAAAATATAATGAAACAATCTCCTTATATAAGGGAAACAAGATAATAGTGCTGATGTCTTGAGTCCTTGGATTTTCTGTAATAACTTAATAATTATAGCACTTCTATCTCTTTTAAGCTACAACTCTTGATCTAGACTTATACCAAGTAAAGTCTACAATTCTGTGCCAAACTGTGAGTCTCCTTATAACCAAAGTTCTAATGTGACTTGATGGAATGGAAAAAGGGAATCTTACTCCTCCTTCCAATGAAATCCTCCTTGAGGTACTTCATTATTAAATAGACATAATCCCATGTGCTTAAAGGCCATGTTAGCCAATGAGAGCTCTCACAGGTGCTACCAAGCTGTATTAGGCTGAACTAAAGTTCAGAAAAGGCTCCTCCATAGGTTGTCCTAGAAGCAAAAATCTGGAGGGACCAACATTGGGTGATGCAACTTTTTAATCAAAGCAATTCATGGAGATTTCTACTAAATTGCAAAGGAGTACAAAGTGCATTAGAAAACAAATAAACTCTTTGCAATTTCAAAGAACTACATAAATGCTTATGTATTAGTATTTACAATTATTAGAATTTATTATTAGTATTAGAATTGATACCAGGAAAAGAAAGCCAGATACAATTGCATAACACTTTAGCTTTCTGAAGAGCAAATTTTAAAGAATTAGTATAGTGGGAGAGGTAGGATCCCATGAAATATATTTTACAAAGTCAGCCCAACAAAAATGAGAAGCTTTCAAAAGTGTTTAGTTTTGTGTCTTCAGAATTTTAATTTTCATGAGGCAGAAGAAGAGTTTTTTGAGGAGATTGGGATGTAAATACAATTAATTCATTGTTTGATGTTTCAACTATTAAAGGCCTTATAGGGAAGATGGAAACAATAACAGGTGACATAGTCCTGTAAGAAATGCTAAGAACCCTAATTTTCAAAATAAGATGAAGCTTTTGAGGAATCTAAGAATCAAAAGAAAAAAAAATTTAGAAGGTTAAACAGGGGAAAAGAAGAGAAACAGAAAGGGTTTGAACAGCTGTGGTGATAATGATAAAGAAGAAAAGAGAAGGAAGAGCTCCTCAACTCTTATTTTAATTCAATATTTTGGGAGTAAAGTGATGTGTGCGTAATGTCTTTCCTAAAATAGTGGTCCTGGGGTGGGAGATTTCCCAGGGTTGCAATATGGCAGACAAGGTGAATAATGTGGGGTCTGGAGAAAAACCAAAGTGAATTGGCTGGTGTCCTTAATAAAATGGCAAGAACCTGTGTGATACAGTGCATAAAGTATTGGATTTAGAGTCAGGAAAACCAGGATCTAATGATTTAGAATCTATTATATGAGGCACCAGGGTTACAAAGACTAAATAAGACTGTGAGGCTACAGCACATGAACAAATACAAATAAGCTACATAATTTTAAGAAAAGAGATAGAATTAACAGCCAAGAAAAGGTTTCCTATGTAAAATGGCACAATAGCTAAGAATTAAAGAGAAGCAAAGATTATAAAAGGCTTTGGAAGACAAAGTGTGCAAAAGCAAAGAAAGACGAATCTCAAACGGGCTTCTTTGCCTGGATTGTAAAATGCATGAATTGGAGTAAAATGTATTAAGTCTGGAGCCCTAGGCTGGAGTCAGATTCTAAAAAGCTTTAAACAGAGGAGGCTGATTTTATCCTGAGGCAATAAAAAAGTTTCAAACCCTAATTATCAGTTAAGATTAATTCAAACTAGTAGTTTAATTTTTCTAAGTCTCAGCAAACTTGTGGGTAAAATGGGATATTAAGGATTAGAGATTTAGTCACTTACTTTAGCCCTCTTAAATACTTGCATTCTATATGATTTTTTTGGAGGGGAGAGAGATTTCTTGGTACCTCAGATTGTCTATCATATAGTAAGTGCTTAACAGATGTTCCTTGACTTTTCCATATCTTACAAGATTGTTATGAGAAAAATGCTTTACAAACCTTAAAATAATCTACAAATGAAAAGTTGTTATATTATACCACATGGCAATTTATCTTTCTTTTTAGGAGGTAGCAGGACAGAGCAAATTGAATATTTTGAGTAACTAACTAAATATTGGCATACATCCTTATTTTAAACAA
The DNA here is from genome assembly GCF_048593235.1 of Sminthopsis crassicaudata. Lineage (NCBI taxonomy): Eukaryota > Metazoa > Chordata > Mammalia > Dasyuromorphia > Dasyuridae > Sminthopsis > Sminthopsis crassicaudata. The sequence continues at coordinate 233,466,822 of NC_133620.1, read as the reverse complement.
AAATTGAAAAAAAAATCTTTCTATAGAGTTAATGCTTATGGGTGGATCTAGAAGAAGTTAAGGGATGGTGATGAGATGTCTCTAGTGTTCTGAAAACATTTCCATGGTGATTTCTTCTTTTTTCTTGCACTATGGACAACTGTCCTGAGCAGGACTACAAGAAAAAAAACAAACAAACTAAATTTCCTTATTCTTCTGCTTTTCAGCATGGGGAAAAAAATTAACCACATAATAGAATATTTTTTCTCCTTTCTTGTTCTTTAATGAAGTTAGTTAGTGGTGCAGTGATTAAAATGCTGGGCCTGGAAAACCTAAATACAAATCTAAACTCAGGTACTTACTAGCTATGTAATCCTGGGAAAGCCACTTAACTTGTTTACTTCTGTTTTGTCAACTTTAAAATAAGGAAAATAACAGCATTTATACTTCCCAAGTATAATGTGAGGATTAAATGACATAATATTTGTAAAAAAAAATGTTTAGCATTGTGCCTGACATATACGTGTGTGTGTGTATATATATATATATATAAATGGTGCTATATAAATACTTATTTTCTTATTCCTCCCATCTTTCTTTTCTCTGTAATCCCAGGGACTTGTAAACAACATATAAGGAAGGATCTTCTGTACAGCCATTCCTATAGAATTGCTTGGATACTATTCCAGTTATAATATATCTTGAAAAACAGTCTACATTATCTGCTGATTTTTAAGGCAGAGCAATTCAAGATTGCAGGGAGCAAAGAGGGAATGAAAAATGTTAAGAATCATCCTTTAAACTGTATACTCCACAGAAGTGTTTTAAGAATGTAGCTCTTATCATTTTGAATCCAGAAGAAGAGAAGAATTTTCAGGAAATGGGCCTACCAGTTAAGAAATCTATTTGTAATTTTCTGTTTCAACAATTTGACACTCAAAATGCTTTGGATTCTTAAAACACTGAGCCCACTTCTTCTTTCTCCAAATATACTGAGAAAAGAGAGCCTTGAAGAGGAAGGAGGACTAACAAAAGAGATTAAAAAGAAGATATCATCACATTAGAAGGAAAATTATTAGTTACTTAAATAGTTGGAAAATAGGTTGGAAAAACCAGGAAAGCAAAAGGAAGGAGGTCAATGAAATATCAATGACATTTAAAAAAAATATATATATATATATCAGGTCTGAGGAAAAAAAAACACACCTTTTCATTTGGCAACTAGGAAGCTCACTTGTTACTTTAAAAAATTAGTTGTTTCATTTTCTTAAAATGTTAAGTTAGCATCTATATAAAGTCAAGAGCAAGCAGTATCTGTATGTAATAGGGATAAATTTAGAAACCTTTCCAATAAGATCAGGATGAAGCAAGAATGTCCATTATCACCATCATTATTCAATAATTATACTAGACTTATAACTATAATAATAACACAAGAAAAAGAAACTGGAGGAATAAGCATGGGGAATGAGGAAATGAAACTATCAGTCCTTGAAGATGATATAAAATACGCAGAAATTTGTTTCAGATATGTAATGGATCACAATTGTATCTCTTCCTTCTAGATGAGTGGGGGAGGGAAACAATTTGGAAGTGAAAATAAAACTGAATGAAAAAAAAAAAAGTAGCTACTACTTATTGCTTCCACCTCCTTTCTCTCTGCCTTTGTGTAGTAAAAAATAATAAACATTTATATAGCACTTACTGTGTGTCACGTACTTGGCTAAGTGTTACAATTATTATCTCATCTGATCCTAACAATCCTGGGAGGAAGGTGCTATTATTATCTCCATTTTACAGACAAAGCAATTATTTAAGATCATACAGCTAGTAAGTGCCTGAGGTAGGATTTTTATTCAGGTATTCCTGTCTACAAGCCCAGTATTCCACCTACTATTTAGCTACAAGTATAAATGTCTTCAGTTCTTAGAATGATATTCCCTCATTTCCACCCAGTGGAATGCCCACTTTCTTTTCAAGTTTCAGCTCAAGTGTCAGTAACCTCCACATGTGTTTCACCATCCCCACTTTGTTTTTATTGTGTACAACTTTTATCTTGAACAATTTGTAACCTCCCAAAAGAATGTAAGCTCCTTGAAGGCAGGGACTTGTCTATTTGTTTCTTCAATTTTTAAGGAAGTACCTGGTATAAGATAAAAGCTTTTAGCTACTGAATACTTGATTATAGGGGCTACAATGCTAGTTACAGTCAGAAATGTGGATTCAAATTTTGCCTCTAGTGTCTAACCCTCCCACACCCAAACTTCAGTTTTCTTACCTGTAAAATGGGGATATTAATGGCAGGGAGATGGCAGCTAGGTGGCTCACTGAATACAGTTTTGGGCCTGGAGAATGACCATGTGCACGTCACTTAACACACATATAAAAAGCATACAAATACTTTGCCTTAATACACTGGAGAAGGAAATGGCAAACCGCTCCAGTATCTTTGCCAAGAAAACCCCATGTACAGTAAGGTACACAGGGTTATGAAGAGACAATGACAATAATGGTACGGAATTCACAGTGTTATTGTGATGATTAAATGAGATCTATGTAAAATACTTTGTAAATTTTACTTATATATTATATTATTATATATCTTTATTTACACATATTGCATATTTAATTTAATTAATTTGTATTTTTATTATATATGTTATATATTATAAGATACTTATATTGTTTTATTATTAGTTATTTTCTCCAACATCTACTTCACTAGCCAATGTTAAATATTATATATTATATTTATATTATTAAGTTATTATTATTACTGTATTTCCTGTAACACCTACTTCAAAGCACGTCATTTTGGTGCATAATAAGTGATCATTCAATTAAATGTTATTTATTCACAGTTGTAATAAGAGAATGAAAGGTGGAAATTTGCTTTTATAAAAAAATAAAAAAGAAGCAAAAAAAATGAGAGCAGGCGTTTGTATATTTTAAATGGGTCTCTGAAAATTGTGTCAGCAATGTGTTATGTATGGACAGTGAGATTTCCTGTTATTAAAAATGCATGCAAATATTAAATATTATTTAAAGTTCCTACCACGTCTGCCCTGAGTTCTGATATGAGCTGAAGTAGTAAAGAAGGTGATAAGAGGTAGATGCAAAAGAAAACTTTAGAACGAAGATTTGCATTTTAATAATGGAGTAAGAAGAAAAATCTTTGAATACTTCCCTAACTCCCCCTCTCTCTAACTAGGAAGTAAATAAATGAAGATTTGGTTAGGAAGGTCAGGTTAGCAATTATTCCAAAAAAACTTTGACATGCACCTGGAATGCCCAAGGCATAACTTAATCTCTACTTTGCAAAGATTGCCAAATTTGGATCCAGTTCATACTTGCCATTGATGCTAAATACCTAATAGTTAGTTCAGGAAAAAAAACTGGTCTCCTTAACATAGGATTTTAAAATTAAAGCAGAACATCAGAGGCCTTTCAGAACAACTTTCTCATTTTTGAGATAAGAAAATTGAGGCCAAATAAGAGAAAAAGGATTTGCCCAAAGCTATACAGGTTGTAAGGAGCAGAAGCAGGACTTGACTGCCAAGTCTCATTTATTTGACTGTTCAGTGGGGTACAGGATGATTAGGGAAGTACTCAGAACAATCCTCAATCAACCCGATGAGATTACAGATCATGGACTTTTATCAAGAAGGGTACTTCTCATGGATGTAGAAATTCTCACTGGCTTGCTCAGGATCTTCAGGATTCCCTTTTCTTCTTATTCCTTCAATCAGTCAATCAATCAATGAAAATGCCTAATATGTACCAGTCACTATGTTACACACTAGCAGTACAAAGAAAAATGAAATAATCCCTACTTGCAATTGTTAAGAAGCTTCTAAGGTCAAGGGGAGATCACAAAAAAATAAAAATAAATAAAAATTCATGGAACAAATATAGAGAATAAATACAAAGAAATAGAAAAGCGTTAAATTGAAGGGAAAAAAAGGCATCAGCAGTGGAGTAGGAAGTTAGTCAGGAAAGGCTATGTGCAGAAACTTGGACTGCATTTTGTAAAAGGGACTTTATAAAATGAAGAAGATGAGGGAAGGAATTCCATCCATGAAACAGACCAGTACAAAAGGAGACATAGGAGATGTCTGAGTGTCTGTGTGTGAGGAACAAAAAGAAAAGTCCAGTTTGGCCAGATCACAGAGTGCAGGAGGGCAAATAATGTCTGATGAGACTGGAAAGATAGGCTGGGGTCAGGATATAAAGGATTTAAAAACCTAAATGGAGGTTAATATTTCCACCTAGAGGCAATAAGGAACCACTGAGATTGACTGATTAGGGGAGTGACATAATGAGATCTGTGCTTAAAGGAAATTACTTTGGTAAGATGGTTGGAAGTGAGGGAAAATTTGAGTCAAGGAGACCAATTAGCAGGTTGTGGCAAAAACCTAGGTGAGAGAGAGTGAGAGGGTGAATTAAAATGTAGCTATGTGAGTAGCAAGAAAGAATTGTACACATATATGAGAAAATTATGAATTCAGAAATAATAAGATTTGGCAAAAGACTGGTTACAGATGAACAAAGAAAAAAGGAGTGCAATTGTGGACAAGTAGAGTTTGAAATGTGTCCCAGACAGCTAGTTAGAAATATTCTATAGGAAACTTGTGAATGTAGGCTTGGGGCTCAGAAGAGAGACTGAGGCTATATTTGTAGATAATAGGTAATCATCTATGTAATGTAGATCATATAGAGATGATAAGGTATTGCTTGGATGCTGAAGAAGAGTTAGTAGAACAGAATCTTCAAAAATATTTATTAGAGGGATGAAAAGGATAATAATTCAGCAAAGGACACTGTAGAGGAGAGTCTAGAAGGGAAGGAAGGTTACCAAGAGAGGAGTAGTGTCAGGAAAACCCAGCATCCAAAAGGAGAGGATGGCCAAAAGTGTCAAATGGAGCAGATAGGAGGAGAAGAATGAAGAATTAGAAAAGATCATTATATAAAACTCTTTTATCATTATCATTATATAAAACTCTATTATAAAGCCACAGTCCAAAAAATAATTTGGTCAGTGGGTCAGTGGAATAGATCAGATACACAGGACAAAATAATCAAGCCTTGTAATAATCAAATATTTGATAAACCCTTAAATTCCAGCTTCTGGAATAAGAACTCACTATTTGACAAAAAATTGCTGGGAAAACTGGAAAATAAATGTTAGAAATTCAGCATAAACTCACATCTCACACCCCCTACCAAAATAAAGTCAAAATGGATACATGATTTGGGTATAAAGGATGATACTATAAACAAATTAGGAAAACAAGGGATAATTTACCTATCTGATATTTTTAAAGAAGGAAGAAGGAAGGTCAACTGTCAATCACATTAAATTAAAAAGGTTTTGCACAAACAAAACTAACAGAAATAAGATTAACAAAGGAAGTACAAAGCTGGGAAAAAATCTTTACAGCCAGTTTTTCTGATAAAGGTCTCATTTCTAATATATATAAAAAACTGTAAATTTATAAGAATATAAATCATTCCCCAATTGATAAATGGTCAAAGGATATGAACAGATAATTTTCAGATGATGAAATTAAATTCATAGTTATATGAAAAAATGCTCTAAATCACTACTGATTAGAGAAATGCTAATTAAGACAACTCTGAGATGCCACCTCACACCTGTCAAATTGGTTAAGATAATGGAAGATTTTTGTAATCTAATAAGATAATTGGAAAAGATAATAATAAATGTTGGAGGGGATGTGGGAAAACTGGGACACTAATGCATTGTTGGTGGAGTTGTGAACTGGTCCAATCATTCTGGAGAGCAATTTGGAACTATGACCAAAGAGCTATAAAACTCTACATACCTTTTGATCCAGCAGTGCCATTACTGGATCTGTATCCCAAGAAAACCATAAAGGAGGGAAAATGATCCACATGGGCAAAAAATGGTTGTAGCAGCTCTTTTTGTGGTAGCAAAGAATTGGAAAAGGAGCATAAAGATATAGAATATTATTGTTCTATTAAAAAAAATGATGAACAAGCTGATTTTAGAAAGGCCTGGAAATATTTATGTGAACTGAGGCTGAAGGAAACAAACAGAACCAGGAATACTTTGTACATAATAATAGCAAGATTGTGCGATGATCAACTATGAAAGACTTGGTTCTTCTCAGTGGTTCAGTGATCTAAATGCAATTCCTGGAATTGCTATCTTTATTCAGAAACAGAATTAAGGAGGTGGATTAAATCAACACATGCTATGCTCACTTATTTTTTTTCTGTTTTTTCACTCTCCCCTGGTTTTTCCCTTTTGCTCTGATTTTTCTCTCCTTTTTGCTCTGATTCATAAAGCAATGTGTTAAAAATAAATAAAAATTAAATTAAATTTTAAAAATTAAAAGAAAAATAAAAAAGAAAAGATCATCAGATTTGGCACTCAAAAGATTGTTTTAAAAATAACTCTAAGCAACTAAGTCACTTTGACTATTACAAATGTCAAAATTAACTACAAATGATATATGAAGGAAATCACTCTCTTTATCCAGAGAAATAATTGATAAATAGAAGTGTGTATATAATGATTTTACATACACATACACAATTTGTATCCAATGGTAGCCATCTCTATTGAGGGGGGGGAATAAAAAGAAAAGAAATTTACTATATATTTAAAAAGAATAACAAGTCATATATAATAAATTTGCAAATTCATGTGCAATTATCTTTTTATTATTCTACTATATTACGTAACTGCTTATTTTATTTCATAAGTTAAAAATAAAAATTTAAAATTTTCTTGGTAATTTGGGAGAGAGTAGTTTTGGTCACCTTCCAAAGTCAGGGAATTTGACTGAGAAAGGGAAGGAGAAATTTAGGATGATAGCATGAGGGATGTCTCGACAAAGATGGCGGTTTAAAAAAATAATAGGGAATTAGGTGTATTTGAAGGAAACAGGAGGATGCTGAACATGAGAGGGGGAAGAGAGGGAGAAAGGGAAAGGGAAGGAGGAAGAGAAGAAAAGAGAGAAAAAAAGAGAGGGGGGAAGAGGAGAGGAGGAAGGAGGGAGGGAAAAAAAGACAGAAGACTGAGATTATAACCTGTTCAAAAAGACAGGAGGGAGTGAGATCAAGAAAATATGTAGGAGGGTGGAAAAGAGGAGAAGGTTGACCTTAATGTCAGAGACTAGAGAAAGGAGGAAAGAATAGGGGGTGATATTAAGGGGTTTTGATATGCACAGAATGGAAGAAAAGGGCACTTATGATTTTTTTTCTTAAATAAAAGGCTGAGTCCTCAGCTTTAAAGAGAGAGAGAGAGAGAGAGAGAAAGAGAGAGAGAGAGAGAGAGAGAGAGAGAGAGAGAGAGAGAAAAGGAATTCTGGGAAGCTTGAAGAAAAAAGAAAGTTTAGAATAGTTTCTTCCCAACTGCCTTTGAACATGTCCAAATTTCTCTCATTCTTCCTCTAGAGTTGGAGTGGGGAATGTCTGGAGCCAACATGGTCTACAAAATTATTTGGAGCTGAAAGCAAGGTGCAACAACCTCCCATTGATTGAGTTCTCTAAGTTGATAATTTTGTATGGCTCTCAAATGATATTATAAATCGTCTTTAGCAAAAAAAAAAAAATTCCCTATACCATTTCTAGTATACTGAAAATGTATCTTGGAGAGGTGGGAGTTAAAAATGGAGTGGGACAGTGAGGAGAGATATTTCCCCATCCTTTCCCCTAAGACAATAAATAATAACTTGCTTTATCACAAATCACAATGCTTTGATGGAAAAATTCAAGGACTTTTTAAAATAGACTCTCAAATTACTGTAAGTCTGGGTTGGGGGTGAGGAAGAATATTTTGAATTTCTGAGGCAAAATGATTTTGGAATCTAACCTTCCAAATGGAGGAGGGAGATTTCCTGGGAAGCATTTGTTATGGCAATAGTCTCTAAGTAACCCCGTATTTGAGAGTTGAGTTCCAATACTGAATCTGAGAGTGGGAAAGACAGACAATTTCCTAATAGACTGTATGGTTTAAAGAAGACAAATCCCCATGATTTTGTGAAGTTTTTTACTTAGGAGAACAAAACCTACTTGAATTTCTTGAATCACTCAGGATTAGAATAAATGGGAAGCATTTGATCAGTACTCCCAAGTTTCTTTACTTACCTGGGAGAGTTTAATGAGTTATTTTAAGTGCTTTATGTTTCTGAATCTGTCATCCATTTTATATGGGAGGGAGATATAAAGGTTGATATTCATATTGTACACTGAATGTCAGAGTAAGAATTGGGAATGCTATTATAAACTATTTGTAAGCTTTATTTAGGAGCTCTCTTGGAGTAAAATTTTGGGCAGTAGCAAAGACCCCACAAGAGAGAAACTGATCAATTCTCCATGATGAACCACTACGAATGAATCTGGTTCATATGAATTTAGAAGCTCTGTAAGAAAACTATCCAAAGGGTATATAAAAAATGCAACTGAACATTTCATGAGTGGTATTTATATATTCAAAAAAATTTCAATTAAAAAAAAAGATAATGTGGCTGGCTACATAACCATTGGTTTCTTTGAAATCAATCAATCAAATAAGAATTCATAAGTGTTCATTATATGTCAGGAACTGTGCTAAGAACTGGAGAAACAAGAACTTAAAGAACTCAAAAAATTAAAGACAGTCTCTAGAACACTGGAGGAAATGTGAATGACATTATAGAAGAAGATGGACAAGCATCACACAGAATGGCAAGCAGGGATGCTTTTAAAACTGGGACTCTGAGGAGATATCTATAATCTGTGAGAACACAGATTTGTTTGAGTTTTGAGCCTCCTGGCACCTTGATGCCCTTGGTATCAAAGTATCTGAAGTATAAATGCCAAGAAAGTGAAATGAGCAGATCCCCTCCAGCACTAAGCCAGCCTTAGTACTTCCATAAGGAGGAGCTACTTAAGAGTCATTAAAAAAGAAATATCAGCTACATGTAATAAAATAAAACTATTAAATACTGCTTGATGACAACCAGTATTTAAACAGTGCTATAAGATTTACAAAGCACTTTATAAATGTCTCCTTTTTTTTCCAGAGAAAATTTCCTTGTTCCTTTTTTTTAATTTTCAAAAGTACTTTATTTTTCCAAATATATGAAAAGACAGTTTTCAGCATTCATTTTTTTAAGACTTCGTGTTCCAAATTTATCTCCCTTCCTCCCTTAACTCCCCAAGATAGCAAGCAATCTGACAAACTTCCTTGTGTCTTACTGATAGTCTCATCAAATATGTTCTTGATTCATACAGAAAACTCATAAAGATTTTATATAGGTGAAAGAATAAGTAATAGTTTTTGTTGTTTTCTAAGCTTCCTTTTTTGGGGAGTATTAATAAGGATTCAAACTTTTTCCAAGCTTTGTATCTTAACTTCCTTCAGGTATCCTGAAGGCAATCTCCTCCTGTACAAATCTCTATGTAACACACATCCCAACATGCCTATAGTTCCTGGCTTCTCTTCTGTCCCTTTCTTAAAATTTCCCTTATAAGCACATCTTTGATTGTGACGTTGAGTATAAGCGTGGCAGTCCCACTGCCTTTGATGATAAAAACAAAACAAACAACCCCCCAACTTTTCTATTTTTATTCTTTTTGTAGTACTTCCATTTTTATCTTTCAGTGTCCTTGAAGCGACTGCTTAGTTGGATGTCTTGACAAGCTTATCCTCCACTGCTTCCCTGTTTTGTGAGAAATACAGCTCATAATTGTCTATCAGTGTTCCTAAGATTTTACTGATATCTATATTCTAACCTAGTGTTCTCTTTGGCAAGCATTTTTATTTGGCAAATAAGTCAAATGTTTGTTGAACTAAGGGTCCTTTTGGGATTATTTTGGTCTCTTTATTATAGCAATATATTACTCAGCACAGTTAAAACTTCTATATAAAATTATCATGATCATGTCAATATTAATTCTGATATCCCCGGAGTTGATTTTTTTGTTTAAGTAGTTTAGGACTGAGTTGTTTTAACTATTCACATTTTTTTTCACATTATTCTTCCTTTTTTGCCGTTTACTAATTTTGATCTTTGCTATGTTGTCAGGGGTCTCATTTTGCAATTGATTCAGATACAACTCCGTTATTAGTAACAAATATTTTCCCATCAATATATAAGCCATTTTCTTTCTTTCTTTTTTTTTTTTTTTGTAGTGTTATTTAGTGTTCACCACACCCAACGCCTAATTTTTTTTCTCTACAAAAGTATTCATGATATGAAGGCATGAGGCTTCTTTGCAATTTATACATCTTTAGTCTCTAACTTCTTTTTCCTTTCCTACCATCTTCATCTTTTACCAACTTTGCATTGCTACCATTGAGTTGTACAACGTGTTGGCTTTTACCTCTTCATCCTCAGCGACTGATGCTAGTATATAAGTTGCAATTATTTTCCTGGTGGCCATTTTACAAGTATTTATGATCAGTTCTATAATGAGATAATTTGTTTTCTTTAAGACAATGTTCCTTGTTGGCTTTGGATACACACACACACATATATGTATATATGTGAATATACATATATATACACACATATATACATATATATGTTTGTGTGTGTGTGTGTGTATATATATATATATATATATATATATATATATATATATATATATATAAAGCCAATTGCATTCTTTTCTACTCCAATGGGTAACCATGACCCCATCCTATTGAGTTTTTTTCTTCTGTTTTTTTTTCTTCTGAGTTTTTTATAGAGTAAGAATGTATAAATTAGTATGATTTAACTCCTCCAGGAGTACATCCACTAGGTCACAAGACAAAAGATCTCACATTAAGTATCTACAATTAAATTAAAGAGATGCTTATGAAACTGCTCCTTTTCTCTTGTCAATTTGCTACCATCATCATAGAAGCTGTAGCAGTTGACAAAGACAGAGGGCAATTTAAAAATTTTCTTTGTAATTAGGTTGCTAAAAATGTTTTAGAAAGCATTTCAAACTTTGCAAAGTCCTTTATAAGTATTATATCTCTTCATTATCAAAATAAACCTAGGAGACTGGTTCTAATATCCCCCTTTTTACAGATGAAGAAATTGAAGTAAAAGTTAAATGGCCTTCCCAGAATCACAAAGCTAGTAACTATCTGAGATTGGATTCTATTTACTATGATCTATCTACATCATGATATCCAAGAGCAAAAAATACTAGTCCCAATCCCACCATCATCATCACTACCACCACCTACTCCTATCAATCTGATAATTTGTGAAAGCTTTTTATGTCTGCTTTTGATCTCTTATAAGCATGTTTCTTAGATATTATGTTCACTCTTTAAGATGAAAATTATATATTTATAGGAAAAGCCAGAAATTAGTTCATGTCTAGATATACAGCCTGAATTGAGCACAGATACAAATATTATCATCGACAAATCAAATTAAAATTGATTGATTATACACTTTGGCTCAAAAAATTCAGAAGCCGCTCTTAATATGAATAGTCTTTTAAAAAAACCTTTAATGTAAAAGAATTGTAATATCACTACATAACAAAATCAATATAAAAAATGTTTGTCTTAGCTCCTATCCAAATCTCTGTGGTTACTAAGGCACCTAAAAGACTTGTCTGTGAGATAGCCTCACCTATAAAGTTTAGCTTGGACCTGAAATTAGAATTAAAGCATGACTTCAGTGAATAGATGTGTGTTTAGATATCTTGCTATTTTAAATAACTGTAACCAGCACCAAATAATTATTTTTGTAAAGACACAATTTTAGACAAAAGAACTAAATTTATTTGTACTGTTAATTCTTACTAAAGTTGCCAATCAGCTAATATTTGACTAGCCTGACTCCTATTCATTTTATCACAGAAGCTGAAAATTTGCTCTTATTTGCGTTATCACCAGTGGGATTTTTCTTTTTCTTTTTCTTTTTTTTGCCTTTAAAAAAATAAATAAAAATAATAAAAATATTTTAAAGTATTTAAAATATTATTCTTTTCATTCTCTACTTACAAAGTGGTATAAATACCCTTAGGAAAGAGATAAGAGTATTTATACCACTTTGTAATTAGGGAATTCTCTTTGCCTTCCTTATTTCCTTGTCCTGATCCCCGAATTCCAACAGCAGTGGAAGGCTTATTCTTCTTCTTCAAATCCTTTGTCTCTTCTTTGCTTCCTGTATCTTCCTTCCAGCCCCTCCCCCCCATACACTCCAAGGGGAAGGAAAAATTTATTACCCACCACCTCCTTGCCTTCATTTTGCACCTTTCAAACCTCAAGACTACCTATATCCCATCAGGACTGCTTGTCAGAAAGACTAACACGAGTATTCTCACCACTTGAATGAGAAGGGAATCACCAACCTAATAAGACACATACCATCTGTCAGAACATGAGCAAATTAATTAGTGCCCTAAGTAATGCTACAAGACTATAATTTACTGATGAGTGGTGATCGGCATCAGGGGGAGAATTTCCTAAAATTCCCTACACTGATAAAACCATAGGCAAGACAAAAGTATATACATATTTTATGTTAATAGCAGAGAGATACAAGTGCGAAATCATCAACAACTACTAATACAAGGATTCCCAAAAGTCATAGCAGTTTTAATAGTTCAATACTATATTAAGATTCTGAGGTCATCTAGTATGTGATAATGAAATTATCATTGGATTTCTCTGGTTTTCTCTTCTCTATGTAAAAATAATGTATTAGAAAGTTCAATTTTACACTGTGTTGGGTGCTGTATAAGACACAAAATCGTAGTTCCTCCCCTTCTTGGGGAGAGAAAATATATAAGCATACAAATAATCAGCACTGGAAAGCCACATATGGAAGATAGATGTTCTCTTTTCCACAGGAGAGAGAAGCTGGGTTTCTCAAGAAAAGCTTTGTGGAAATAGTAAAGCTTGGACTAGGCCTTGATATATATGCATTGGTAGGATTCAGAAATGGCAGAGAAGGAAAAGTCCATCAATGAAATGGGGAACTTTGTGATAAAAGGCATTGATGATAAGTAATATGGTGTAATGGAAAGGCACTGGAAGACACTGTGATTTTAGGCAAGTCATAAATTTACTATACTTCATATTGAAGAGAATGCTGGGCAATGAAATCCCTAATACCTGAATTAAAATTTAACCTCAAGTCAGTTAATAGATCAGTGACCAACTCCATAGGGGATCTTATAACTAAATGTGGGAGTCACAAAATTATTTTTTATCAGTAAAAGTTTGATTTGTATACCTATTTTACATATTTATATATACAGAGTGATGTAAAAATTTATCGGGCAAAAAGGGTCGTGAATGGAAAAAGTTTTAGAAGCACTGTTTTATAGAGAAGAGCTAATCCAATTCCAATTGATCAATGATGGACAGAATCAGCTACACCCAGAAAAGGAACACTGGGAAATGAGTGTAAACTGTGAGCATTTATTTTTGTTTTTCTTCCCAGATTATTTTTACCTTTTGAATACAATTCTTCCTTTGCAACAACAAAAAAATTCGGTTCTGCACATATATATTGTACCTAGGATATACTACAACATATTTAATATGTATGGGAATCCCTGACATCTAGGAGAGGGGGTGGAAGAAAAGAGGGGAAAAATTCGGAACAGAAGGGAGTACAAGGGATAATGTTGTAAAAAAAATTACCTATGCATATGTACTGTCAAAAAAGAAGTTATAATTATAAAATTAATTTTTAAAATTTTTCTAAAAAAAAAAAAAAAAAAAAAAAAAAGAAGCACTGTTTTAAACAGTAAGGTAGGACCCAATGGATTCTGATGTCCTTTTCCCCTCTATCAACAATCTTGTGAACAATAAAGGTATATCTTTCAGAATAATGGAATGGTCTGACTGAAGCAGATAAAGTTTGTATGGGCAAAGAATGACAAGGGTGAACAAATAAGATATGACTAAATGGAGGAGGATTGGAAATCCAGTCAGGAGTACAAGATACTATCCAGCAGGTAATGGACAAGTGATGTACCTTAATCTGCTTTACACACACACACATACGTATAAATACATGACACTGTGGACACATATGGGCGCTTCTGTTAGACTGTAAGCTCCTGGCAGGAAGACAGGAACTGCTTTAGCTGCATCACCAAAGTTTTAATATATTGTCTAGTTATTCTGTCATTTTTGTTGATGAAATTATCTGTTTTTTTATGATATGGTTCTTTGACTAATTTCTTTTGGATCAAATAATTTAGTTTTCATTTAAATTTAAATTATTTCTTCCAAATATATTTTATTAGTGATCACTTTTATAGCTTTGTAGCCAGCACAGGATATGTTTAATAGTTCTTTTTTTCTGTATTTATTTGTAAGGTTTTTATGTCTAAAAACACTCTCAGTTCTTGTAAAAACATCATCAACTATACACATATACACAGAGAGTTAAACAGTGCAGGGTACCTTATAGATAATGACTGTTTAATAACTAAATCTGGGAAATTATTACAAAAACTTCAAGGGTCCATGTTATTTCAGTTCAACCATATAGGTCAAATTCTAATTTCAAAATTTAAGCATCATAGCTTTTTTGCTTCTCCTTGCAGTCAGGGACTATGTCTTTATATTTTCAGCACTTAGCACAAGATCTTGTATGCAGTGGACACTTAATAGATGTTTGTTGAATTGATTTACAACAATTTGTGGTTTTAGGTTTAAAGTTACCAGTGTTTTCTCATTTATTAAAATTTAAAATTTTCTTTATGATTGTGAATGATTTAACAACAAACATGAAAGCTTCATTACTAGTATTTTTGATTGAATATTAAAAGGAATATGACTTCATCCACACATTGCTGATCTGCTACATTAGAAAAGTCTGATTGTTCTATAAATGAAGTGGGGTGGGGCTGGGCTGGGGAGCAAGAAACACAAGTGAGCTTTCAGTTGCTCATCCCATCAGCTCTGTAGTCCCTAGACCATGCTAGCAATTACATTTTTGTACGTGCTCTCATGACTACACAATGAAGAAAATACAACAGGCATTCACAAACATCTGCCTAGAAGAGTCTAGAACTCAACTCCTCATTGTTCAACTGCTGCCATCTGAATGCACACATTTCCCCAGACTCTTTCTAATTCAGTCACTATCAGAGCATAGGACTACATGCACATTTCCTAACATCCCTATCTGTATTAGGAAATAAATACTGGAGCTGAACTATACTTAAACCTCACACACTCAGAATAAAAGATATTCAGAGGGAATAAAAAGCTAGTCACTACTCATTGTCTGCTGAAATAACGATTTCATAAATGTTCCATCAAGAACAATAATCCTTTCGATTAATATGACTAATAATAGCATATTCATGGGGAAAGAGACAGATTCACATGAGAGTTGAAACCACAAAACATTAGATTGTCAATAAGCACAAGGTGATATAGACAATGGGGCAGCAGCATCTTTGATGACTTTTTGTAAATGAAAAAGTAATAATAACTGATGCATTTCCCCGAATTCTGTATAGCTGATAATTGCTGTGTCATCACATGCGAAATTTCCTGTCATTTATAAAAGGATTGTAGCAATTCCTGTAGGTCTCAGCAAAGTCCTGATGGGCTTATAAAACTGGAGATTAAGGCAGCTCAGGACAGAAATGGGACCTGTAAGTTTCATCTGTTTAGGAAGGCCAGCACCTTTTCTGCAACAGAGTTGCAATGTGTTCTACAGCTCCCAGGACACCAAACTAAACACATAATTCTCCTGCAGTCATGAGTCCAATACTATCTTGGATACTACCTGTGTAGTAGCCTTGATTGGAATTAAATTGGAGAGGGTTCACTTGAATGGCCTCCAAATACCCTTCCAGCTCTTTATCTATGATGTTACCGTTCTGGAATTGCCTGGAGTACTGAGAGATTATGTGACTTTGCCAGAATCATAGAACCTCTCTGTGTCAGTATAAAAGGGGGAAAAAAAAAATCTTCAAAGAGCATGTTAAAGAAAAAATAAAACAAAACAAGGTGAGGTTGTTCTGAGCTAATGTGGATGGAATGAGGACTTTTAGCTTAGACAATGGAATCTGGTCTGGAGGCAGAAAGATTCTTCTTCCTGAGTTCAAATGTGACTTCAGACACTTACTAACTGGGTGACCCCAGACACTTTTGCCTCAGTTTCTCATCTGTAAAATAACCTGGAAAAGGAAGTGGAAAATCACTCGAATATCTTTGACAAGATCTGGAAAAGGAAGTGGGAAATCATTTCAATATCTTTGACACACAAAAAAAAAAAAAACAAATGAGGTCCTGAAGAGTCAGAGACAATAAAAAACAATAACAGCTTGAATAATGGAGGGTCAGGCTAAAGATTATCTAATAAAATATTGAAAAGGAACATCAGACAGAATAAAAAGAAATAACTATAAAAGAAACTACAGTAAGTGCTTTTATACAGTCCAAATCTTCACAAAATAAACAAAAATTAGGGGAAAGTCTGCGTGCAATGGAATAATCCTGCCTGAAGCCTACCAGGAAGGACCAGAAATACTTCTATAAGAGAGAAGGAAGGACCAAAAGTACTTCTGTAAAAGAGAAGAGGTAGATGGGCAGGAAGACCAAAGTGCTCCAATGAAAAAGCTCCAGTAAGCTGAAGACCCTCAATATTCTGAGTAAGCCTTGGGCTGGGAGCATTTAGACCAGGGGTTCTCAAACTATTGCCTGCGGGCCAGATGCAACTGCTTAGGACCTTTATGGGGTCCTGCCAGGTTATGGCAAATGGGCTGAGGGGGCAGAGACAGAGTGTGAGGTTTTGTTTTTACTATAATCGGACCCTCCAAAAGTCTGAGGGACAGTGAACTGGCCCCCTATTTAAAAAGTTTGAGGACCACTGATTTAGACCAGGCTATCAGAGGTGATTAACGTTTACAAGCATTTGACCTCAAAGGCCCCAAAGTGCCCTACATACTGCATTGCTCTGAATCTAGACAGGACTTTCTGGGGGAATGTTAGTGAGGAGGGAAGGCCCACCTGGGGAACTAGAAATTAGGATAATCAAGGTTGGGACCTATGAACCTTATCACCCTATCTAAAAATCCAGGATGGGACAAAGCCCGATCCTTTCCACAAAATCCCAAAACAGTAACTAAGGTTGGAGATAAGTAAATAGAAGATACTGAAAACTACTAAAAAGTAATATGGACTCAGAAACAATCAAGAGAAAAACCCAGAACAGAAGCAGGTCACTTCAAAAGTGCAAGTAGAGCCTCAGAGAAAAAAAAAAAAAAAAAAAAAGCTTCTCCACAGGGACTACAGATAGAGATAAATCATAAAAGTCTAACTAGGGGAAAGGATTAGAAGAAAAATAAATAACTCAAAACAGAAGGTGGAAAATCTTAAGTTTAGACCCTCTGAAAATTTTAGTGACTCAAAAAAGAAATCAATGACTGTATAATGCAAACAATATTAATAAAATCAAAAGTCTGAAAAAATTGCTGAAAACTATGACCAAACCCTTACTAAACATGAATACCATTTTTATGCACAAAAATCAGTTAAACAATTATTTACTGAACTTCTTCTATGTGTAAGGTAATGTGGGGAGTTTACTGATCAGTCACGTCTAATAAGGAAATGTAGTTATCACTAATAAAGAAGTTAACATTTAATATATTTAATTTTCTTTTCTTTTTTTAATAAGTTTTTTTTATTTTTAAAACATATGGATGGATAATTTTTCAACCTTCAGTTTTGCAAAACATTGTTTCCAATTTTTCCCCCATTCCTCCCTACCTCCTTTCCAGATAGCAAGTAATCTAATATATGTTAAACATGGTAAAACTATATATTAAATCTAATATGTGCAAATATATTTATACAATTATCTTGCTGCACAAGAAAAATCAGATCAAAAAAGGAAAAAAAAATGAGAAATAAAGTAAAATGCAAATGAACCACGACCAAAAGAGTGAAAATGCTATGTTGTGATCCACATTCAGTTCCCACAGTTCTTTCTCTGGGTGTAAATGGCTCTCTTCATCACAAGATCATTGGAACTGGCCTGAATAACTGGATACCATTTTTGTAGAAATTACAAATGAAAATTGCACACATCTATTTTTAAACTGGAAGGAAAAGTGAAAATTCAAAGAATCCCCTGATTACTTCCTGAAAACCTTAAAATGAAAATTTCCAGAAACATAAGCCAAAATCTAAAACTTCCCAGGTCAAAGAAAAAATAATAAAGTCAAGGAATCACATTCAGGGTTACACAAGACTTGGCAGGTGCTATAAAGGTGAGAAAATCTTGGAATACATTCCAAAGGGCAAAGCTAGCTGTGCAATAAAGAATAAGTCAACTTGCAAGGCTGAGTATAATCTAATAGGGGGGAAATTTAATTTTAATGGAATAGACATTTTTTAATGAATTCCTGATGTCTGACCTAACTAGAAATTCTGAAATAAAAACACCAAAATCAAGAAAGTTAGAAAGGTAAATAAAAATGAGCAATTAGGTGATTAAATGCTCCTATTCTAAAAGAAGAAAGAAATCAATGTCCCTTCAAGGATCATAGAGGGCCAGGAGATAATATAGGAAGTGTTTTTTTAAAAAGGGAAAAAAAGAAGAGGCAAGAAATATTTTAAGGAAGAAAGGAGGAATAAAAGGATATTACATGAATCTCATTCTTTTCTGATTCAACTCTTATCTCAACCAGACAAAGGAAGGCTGAGTACACACACACACACACACACACACACACACACACACACACACACACACACACACATACACACACACACAGAGTTTTATGTAGAAATGTACTGAATTCAACAGGAAAACAGATGCAGACAAGAATGCTGAAAGATCAATTTAAGAGGAAAAATAGTATCAGAGAAGGAATAGGTATAAGCAAATTATATGAGAAAAGGAAGGAGAAGAGGAGTTGTGGAGTGAAAACAGATTATTCATTACAGGTAATTACAGATCACTAGCTCTTAGCAAACTCTTCTGTGACAACCTCTTTGTAAAAAAGTAGGAGAAGAGAACAAAGAAAGGAACAATTTTAAAATGATATAATGGATTGCTGACTATAACCAAGAGCATGAATGGAATGAACTCACTTGTAAAATGGAAAAGAATAGCAGGATGCTTTAGAAAATAGAATGTAATAATATACTATTGCAAAAAACCCACTTGAAAAGAGATTTATCCATAATTAAAATAGAATTTATGGTGCTTCAAATGAACTGAAAAATTCAAGACTTTGCAGTCATAATTTCAGACAAAAAATAAAAATAAAAAAGTGATGGTTAAAAGAGATATATTAGTTTAAAGATAATATGGACAATGAATTAATATACTTTAATATAATTACAATACATATATTTGTATAAAAGAAATAAATTTAATTATTAATTTAACAATTTAAGTAATTTAATTCACTGAATCAATTTTAATGTCATTGATTTAATTATTTAATTTTATTACATCAAAACTATAGTAATTGAGGACTGCAATAGTAATTAAGGGCTTCAATTATACCTCTTTTCAATTTATCTAAATCTAATTTAGATAAATAAAGACTTTCAGGACTTAAGTAAAATTTTAGAAAAATATGATATATTTCTGGCAGTTATTGAATGGAAATAAAAAAATATATACACATATATATGCCTATACATATATATATATGGATATATATGTATGCATACATTTGTATGTAAGTATATATGTTTATTTACCTATATCTATCTATGAGTGCCTGTGAATATGTATACTGTAGATGACACTTTTACAACAACTGACAAATATTTTGGAAATAAAAACCTCACAAATAAATACAGAAAAGAACTATTAAATATATTCTGTGCTGGCTAAAATGCTATAAAAGTGATCATTAATAGAAGATCTTTGGAAGAAAGAATTTAACCTTAAATGGAAACTAAATTATTTGATCCAAAAGAATTAGTCAAAGAACAAATCATAAAAAATAGATAATTTCATCAACAAAAATAACAAAGTCAATATATTAAAACTTTTGGGATGAAACCAAATAAGTTCCAAGGACATATTCTGTATCACTAAAAACTTTCATCAACAAAAGAGAATGAATTTGGCATGCAACTTGTTAGAAAAGCAATAAATTAAGAAATTTCTATTACACACCAAAACTGAAATTTTGAAAATAAAGATAAACAAAATTGAAAGCAAAAGCAAAAAAAAAATTGGTAAATAAAAACTAGGAGCTAGGAGCTCTGTTTTTTAAACAGAAAACCTATGAGCTAACCTGGTTAAAAAAAGAAAAGCAAAATCGAACTGCTATATTAAAAAAAAATTAGAAAGAATTAATAAATATAATAGCAACAGAGGAAATAAATGGAAAATATTTTGTCCAACTATATACAACAGAATTCATAATCTAAATCTAAAGTGAATGTATATTTATAAAAATATAAAATACTCAAATTAATATTAGAAATAGAGAAGTTAAGTAACTCATTCTCAGAAAAGGAAAATGACTAAACAACAAATAAATTCCCAAAGGAAGTAGGGGGAGTACAAGATGAGCTGACAAATGAATTCTATCACATTAAAGAAACAATTTAATATTATTTAAATTGTTTGCAAAAACTGGAAAATTAGGGAATGATCTTACCAAAATCCAAGTTTCTTTTAAAAAGTTCTGATATCTAAGATGTATAAGGGGTTAATTCAAATATATAAGAATAAGGTTATTCCCCAGTAGATAAATGATAAGGATGAATAAGCAGTTCTTAAGGGGAAAAATGCAAGTTTTCAATAACTATAAAAATAATGCACCAAATCATAATGATAAAAATATAGTTTTAATAACTAAACAAGGGGGAGACAAAACAGAAGAAGAAAATTAAAACTAATGTTTTATGGATGGATATTGTTACAAAAGTCAAAATATTAGCAAAGAGGCCACAGTAACATATTTAAAAGATTATTTATTATAATGAGATTATACCTATGCCTGGAAGATAGGATTGGCTAACTGTTAAGACAACTCTAAATTCAGACAACTATAAATATAACATTCATATTAATAACCAAATCTAAAAATTACATGATCATATCAATAGATGCTGAACAAAATTTTTAAAAATACAATCCCCATTTATATTAAAAATAGAAAACAAAGAAATAAACAAAGTTTTAAATAACAAATTTTCCTTTAATACAGTAAATTGTATTTGTAACTGAGTCATCATTGTATTCTATGAAGAAACATTACAGGATTTTCCAGTAAGATGAGAGGTAAAACAAGACTGTCCATTATCAACATTTTCATTTGATGTAGTGACAGAAATATCAGCTACAGCAGTATGACAATGATAAAGAAATTAAAAGAATATGCATAGGCAAAACAGAAATAAAATGATTTCTTTTTGTAGAAGATATGATAGGCTACTGGAAACTTAGCTAAAACTTAATTGAAATAAATAACTTCAGTAAAGTAGCAGAATAGAAAATAAACTTAGATAAGTCACTGACTTCTATATGTTAAATCATTGACTCTTCTATATATTACCAACAAAACCCAACACAAAGCTATTCAAAATAAACAGAGAATGTATCAAATACTTAGGAGTCCACTTAGCAAGAAACAAACAAAAACTCCGAATATATAACACTCTCTACAGAAACAAATGCAGACATGAATAATCATAGATATATTAATCACTCATGGTTGAGCCAGGACAATATAATCATGATGAAACTACCTAAGTTAATTCATTTATTCAGTGCTGTGACAATCAAGCTGCCAAAGGATTATTTTAGAAGGCTAAAAAAAAT
Organism: Sminthopsis crassicaudata; assembly: GCF_048593235.1. NCBI lineage: Eukaryota > Metazoa > Chordata > Mammalia > Dasyuromorphia > Dasyuridae > Sminthopsis > Sminthopsis crassicaudata. The sequence continues at coordinate 233,445,079 of NC_133620.1, read as the reverse complement.
CAACAAAATTAATATTGAGGCACAGGTCAAAAGTATTGAGAAATAATGGAAAAATATGGAAGGAAGAGGGCTTAGTAGCACCAGAAATCAAACTATACTGTAAAGCAGAAATCATCAAAAAAAAAAAAAAAAAAAAAAAAGGGGAATTGCAGAAATTAACAAATGTAATAGTATAATGTTCAACAAACCCAAAGATAATAGATCTTGGGATAAGGACTCACTATTTGACAAAAAATGGGGCAGCATACCTGCCATACCTGGAGGAAGGAAAATTTATCTTCCTGAGTTTGTGCTCAGACACTAGTTGTATGAGATACTGGAAATGTCATTTAATTCATTTGCCTCAGTTTTCTTATCTGTAAAATGAGCTAGAGAAGAAAATGGCAAACCACTCTAGCATTTTTTGCCAAGAAAATCCTAAATGGGGTCACAACTCAACAGCAACAATCAGGAAAACAGAAAAGCAGAATGGCAAATTAGAATTAGGCCAAAATTTTATACCAAATACTACATGTTCCAAAATGACATGACCTAGATTATAAAGTTATATCATAAAAAAGGAACAGAGAAGGAGATCTCTTTTATAACTATGAATTGGTCAAGAAATTTTGAGAAAATAAGGCAAAGAGAAGATCCTAGGAAATAAAATGGATAATTTTGATTTCATAAAATTGAAAACTTTCTGCACAAACAAAATCAATGAAATTAAACTTGGAAGTTAAATGGAAAAAAATCTTTGCAACAAGTTTCTTTTATAAAGGTCTGATATCTAAGATGTATAGGTTATTAATTCAAATATATAAGAATAAGACTATTCCCCAGTAGATAAATGATAAAAATATGAACATTTGTTGAAGAGAGGAATGTCATAAGTGCAAGTACACTAATGAACTATTTTGTGAAATGGTACAACTATTCTAAAAGTAATTTATAATTGTATTCTGCAAAATCACTAAACTCACTATCAATACCAACACTAGTCACATATCCCAACAAGATCAAACAAACAAGATCCATGACGTATAGCAGTACTTGTAACAAACCACTAGAAATTAAGGAAATGTCCATCAACTGGGGAAACAGATGAACAAATTATGACATATGAATATAATGCATTATTTTGTTGTAAGAAATGATAAAAGGAACAAATTCAGAGAAAGCTAAGGACTTATATGAATTGGTGAAGAGTGAGGACAATTTATTCAATGATCATAAAAATTTTAAAGACAAGGAACTTTGAAAGAAAGGAACTATGATCAATGAAATGACTATCATTAGAGAAGACTAATGATCAAACAAATATCCCTTTTCTTCAAGGAGATAAACTGGAAATATACTGAGAGACATATCTATGTGTGGATATTATTTTCTTCTTTTGCTTGACTATGCTGGTTGTTATAAGGAAAGTTTTGTTTTGTTTTTTTTTATTTGTTTTTTTGAGATTGAGGGACAGGAATTTGGGACATTTTGGGGACAAGGGGCAGTGATGACAAAAGAAAAGAGTCATTGAAGTATTTTTAAAATGCACATGAAATAAAAGAAGTTCAGAGGGAGTCACATATAAGCAAGGCAACTTTTAAACTAACAAATGATTAATAATCTTTTAAAAAATAAGTTATATATAATAGATATCCATAGTTTCACAAGCAATTCTCTCTATTCTTTATATATGGGAAACACTCATATCTGTGGGCTATTTATCAAGTTTAAAATATTAACAAAATAAAAATGATATTCTTTGTTATCAAGGACGGCTTTCTAGGAAATGAGAAAGAAAGGATACAGAGGAAAATTAGGCAATATAAAAACAAACATATCAATAAAAATCTATCAAAAATAAATAAAACTTTTCATTTAAAAGTCTGAAGCAACTAAGGCATAGGAAGATTTCCTGACTTATTTTATAACCACATAGATAGTAGAAAACAGAGCCAAGATTTAAAACCACATATACTTTGATCCATCCACCTTTTTCAAGAAAAGATATTTTTTAAGTGCCATACCAAAGAAAAATGCTCTTGTTTCTCTTGGTTTACTCAGATCCTACCCAACCTTCATCTATTGGCTTAAGTCTCATCTTCTTTTCCTATTCTATCATAAATATTTAAAATATGACACCCATTTGAATTCAACCATACATACTCCCATACTGCTAACTATTAGCCTTAAATCCTGAATGATTGAAACTAGGGACCTCTCTATTTCTTTTCTCTCCATGATGCCCTGCGGGATGGACACATGAATCACATTTGATAAGTGCTTGTAGAATTTAGTATCCTAGTGCCACTTCTTGTTTTTCTGAAAGATTAAATTGTAGAGCCAAGAGTCCTTCAGTCAGTCAAAAAATCTTGGTTTAGCTACTTATTTACTATCTTTTTAAATTTGAGTAAGTTACTTGATTAATATGGGCCCCAGTTTCATTAGCTAGAAAATAAAGCTGAATGTGGAATCAAATGTAAGTTTTGTCATATATTACTTTGGGCAAGTCACTTAATCTAGGACCCTGTTTCCTTATTTATAAAATGAGAGAATCGAAGATTGGATGTTTAATGCATCTTAAGTAGACTTCACATCTCCCCCAAATCTCCCCCAAATACCTAACATAAGCTTCTAGTATTTCATGAAATGCTGTTGATTTAAAATTAAAAGGGGGGGGGGGAGCAAAGTAGGCATCATACTTTCCCCAAATAGCTAGAACAAGCTTCTGGTATTTCATAAAATTTTGTTGATTTAAAATTAAAAGAAGGGCAGCAGGAACTTGATTCAGATAACTACTCTCTGATCCTATAACAAAGTAATCTCTATGGTATCTTGTAGCCCTAAATATTAAGAATCCACAGTCTGTCCTTCCTCAACATACTATCAAAAAATTGCTCTAGATGTCTATCATCATGTTAATTAGGTCCACCAAAAAAACCAAATCTAAGAACCTGGGTTCAATTTCTACCTTTGACTAATCTCCCTGGGTCTCAGGTTCATCATCTGGAAAAAATGAAAGTTGGACTACATGTTTGACTTCAGCTCTTTATGATCATATAATCTAATTGCAAATAAATGGTCACTAAATGATTTGTGGCAAAAGTTAATCTTCCATCAATTCATTTCCTCCTGGACAAACTTTCCCTTATTGCTTCTTTTACTCCCTCTTCCCAGTAGCTGTTCTTGGCTTCTATTTTACTGAGAAAATGGAGGTCACTGTCTGAGCTTTTTCCCACTCCATATATCATAATTCCTCTACTTAGCACCACCCATCTATTGCTACTTTACTGTCTGGAAGGAAAAGAATTTCTCTCATTATTGCCAGCCTTACTATCTTGAGCTCATCTCCTCTGGGAGCTGGCATTCTAATCTTTGAATTCTTCTAATCAAATGTCTACAATACAAACATGCTCAGATCTGTTCCATCTGTTAAAAAAACAACAACATAGAAAAACTCTTTGATTCCACCATCCCCTCAAATTATCATGCTATATCCCTCTTCTCTTAGACAGCAATACTTGTATTTGTTTTCTCTTCTCTATCACCCCTACTCCTCACTCCCTTGCAATCTCGCTTAACAGCTCCCCAAATCAACTGAAAATGTTCAAGCTGAAGCTAACAACAATAGCTTAGCTGCTAAGTCAGACATCCTTTTAGTCCTCTTTGAGCTCTTTTGGCAACTTTTGAAACTTCTGACCCTCCCCACCACCCTCTCCTTCTGGATGCTTTATCTTGCTTCTTCTTCAACACCATTCCCTTTCTGCTTTTCCTTTGACCCATCTGACTTTACATCTGTAAATTATCACGGTTCTTGTTCTGACTCTTAGGACAGGTCTTCCCCAGAACTCTGTTCTGTATTCTCTTATCTCTTATTCCTAAACAAAAATTTTCTGGGAACATCTTTAGATCCCATGGGATCAAATCTAAGTAATAAAACCTGACCTTATTCTCAAACTCTAATCATGTATTATCACTGCTGGACATTTCTTCCTGGATATGTTATAGTCAATTCAAAACTAAGCATAATCAAATGAAACTTGGAATTGACATCCCTTAGGCCTGTGCTCTTCTATTGGAGGAATCATCACTCTCTCATCTTCCAGGTTGGTAATCTTAGAATCATCTTTGACACACACACACTCTCTCTCCCCTTTCCTCCCTCCCTCTCTCTGCTCTGCTTCTTTCCCTTCCTCCCTCTTTCTCTCCTTCTCTCCCTACCCCTTCCCTCTCTCTCTCTTTCCCCCTTCCATTTCCAACTAGTTCCAAGTTTTATTGATTCTATCTACACAATACATTTATCCTACTTTGTTTACTCACACAGCACCATTACTTAGGATCATAGATTTGCAATTGAAAGGGACTTTAAAGCCCATCCAAACTACTCCCCCAACCCCATCCCTACCTTTCTGCAGCTGAGAGAGGAGCCAAATGATATGCCCAGGATCACATGTCTGGTAAGTATTTATATCACGGAACCCAAATCTTTTCCCCTTATGCTATGCAAGTTAAACATGGTGTCTCTTATTCCATCTTCCACAAAGATGCCAAAGTAAATATTCTTAAATTAGCACATAACTAACTCATTCAAAAGTTGGTTCACTAGGGCCTATGCCCTAGAAAACAAACTTCATAATTTGGTATCTTAGGCCTACCTCAATCTGTTTCCCACCTACCTTTCTAGCTTTATTTAATATTTCCTCATCAGAAATGCTGGGACCCCCGTCAATTTTTTCTAATGTCATTCTTTTAACCCTATATTGCACCTCCTTCCTCTATCCATTCAAAAAAGTCATCCTTCATGCTTGGAAAATATTACCCTTCTTTACTTGGAAAACACTACCCTTTGCCTCTCAGCATCCCTTTTTTTTTTTCCCATTGAAACTCTACCAGCCTATCCAGATAAATTCAACAGTAATTTTGCTCTTTTCAATTTCTCTTGTTATTCATACTCCTCTATTAAAATGTTAAATTCCTTCTGTGAAGGGACTATATATTCACTTTTGTCTTTTCTGCCTCAGAGTTTAGCAAATTGCTCAGCATACAGTGGGCACATAAATAAAGAAGCTTACGGTAATGAAAAGCAGTAAGGTAGATTTTCTAAGTCTTAAGGGAAATACCTCAGTAGTAGGTGATACCAAAAGTTCTTTTTTCTAAAATTTTTAATTTTTAATAACTTTTTTATTTTTTTTCAAAATATATGCAAAGATAGTTTTCAACATTCATTGTTAAAAAACATTGTGTTCCAAATTTTTCTCCCCCCTTTCCTCCTACCCTCTTGCCCTAGCCAGCAATTAATCCAATATAGGTTAAACATGTACAATTCTTCTAAACATATTTCCACATTCATCATGCTGTACAAGAAAAAAATCAGATCAAAAAGGGGAAAAAATGAGAAAGAAAAAAAAAAAGCAATCACCAAAAAAGCAAAAAAAGTGAAAATACCATGTTGTGATCCCCATTCAGTCCTCTTTCTGGATGCAGATGGCTCTCCATCACCAGTCTATTGGAATTGAGGCTGAAAGTTCTTGCTCCAACAGAATAATCATGAAACAGTGTAGATTAAAATAGTGCTTTGAGCTTAGTTCTGAAGTAAGTTGGGAGTTCTATGTTGTAGAGGGGAGGAAGGAGGGAGTGCATGCTGGCAAGGGAGTGGGGAGGGGAGAAGCTATAGAAAGGAGATGATTGAATGAACTCCAGTGACTCCAGGAACAAATATAAAAATCACCTTTCTGGCAGTTAAAACTCCTTCTCACCTTTCCAGTCACTTTACTCCTTTGTACATATTCTATAAACAGTAAAGTTCCTCATATAACAAAATTTATCTCTAATCCTCATATTTTTGTCCTTCAGACTTAAAATGCTCTATCTCCACCATTTAGGCTCCCTGGATAAATTCCTTCCAGATTCACCTCAATTATTAATGCAGGAGACCTTTACCAATTCCACTGAATCACTTGTGCTTTTCCCTCTGAAATCTACCACAATATGTTATCTACTCTATTTTTTTTCTCTGTTAAAATGTTGTTTCCCACATTAGAATGTACATTCCTTGACCCCATATCTGGAAGGCCTCAATAAATCCTTGTTGGCCAGGTGGCTTTACAGAGATAGAATGTCATGGTTGAGGAAAATGCCAGTTGGTTGGAGGAGGGAATATCTAAGAGAATCTAACTGTGTGACAAGCCTAGAAAGGAAGCCTGCAGCAAAACTGAGGAGAACTCTAAATGCAAAACAGAGCAGGTTTTTTTTTTGGTTTTTTTTAAGAGGCAGAGAGCCACTGAAACTTTTTGATGAGTGAAATTTTCTATTTTTATTTTGAAATTTTATATTATTTAAAAATATTATATATTTGAGAAGACTCTGGTGAAATGGAATAAATGCTGTAATCTGATGAACTGGGTTCAAATCTCAGCTTTGCCTATGACTGCTTGGACAATTTGTTCAAATTCCCTGGGCCTCAATTTTCTTATCTATTAAAGGTTTTGTCAAATTCAAAAAGAAATTGATCCACCAAACTGTACATATTATTTCCTGCAAGGGTTAGAAAAAACCACTTATTAACATTATCTATGTTTTATTGTATTTTTATTTGTTTTGTCAAATATTTACCAATTGTATTTTAATCTGATACCAGCCTCATTTGGGAGCCCAACTGTGGATTACATAGGCCAGTCTGACATTTCTAAGGCAACAGGTCCCTTTCTGATCAAAATTTGATCCTAATTTGATAATGAATTCCAATACCTCTCAGTTCATAGACTTAAAACTTATAAACAAAATAGATGAGAGAGACAGAGACAGAAAGAGAGAGAGAGAGAGAGAGAGAGAGAGAGAGAGAGAGAGAGAGAGAGAGAGACAGACAGACAGACAGAGACTGACTGATTTTGTGATTTAATTTTATTTGGAAACTTCCAGATGAAGAAATTTCCTCTGCCAGTTCAGATCAGCACCTTCCCTACAACTTGTGTTCTTAAGAGTTACCTAGAACAAGAAGAGTTTAACTGACTTATCATTAATTAACAAAAAATATATCAGGGATGGATTTGGATGGATAGATAGATAGATATGAACTGAATTTGTGATTTAATTCTATTTAGAAACTGCCAGATGAAGAAACTCTGTCAATTCAGAACAACACCTTCCCTACAACTTATACTGCTTGGGACAATAAAAGGTTAACTGACATTCATTATCAACCAAAAAAATCTATCAGGGATGGATATGAGATAGATAGATAGACAGACAGACAGATAGATATGGATTAAATTTGTGATTTAATTCTATTTGGAAACTGCTAGATGAAACTCTCTGTCAGTTCAGATCAGCATCTTTCCTACAACTTATATTCTTCTTAAGAGCTACCTACAAGAAGAGGTTAAATGACTTACCCAGAATCGACAAAAAATGTGTTAGGGATGGACTTGAGATTTCATTGTGCACACACACATATACACACATGCATATACAAAGAAAGTTCAGGAATAATTGTGTATTTATAATATAGACACGTATATGGACACAAAAATTATTCAGTTAAAAAAAAGCAGGCTCTAATTGTTAACTTTGTTTCCAGTTTTAGATCCAAATTTGCCCGTGGTGTGACAAGCAGTGGCACTGTTCTGATCCAGCTGTCTCTCTCACACTTGCACACACGTTTCCCAAGGCAGCATCCCTGCCCTCACATGGGACTGCAGCAGCAGCCTGGGCCCCACAGGGGGAAATGCTTAACAGAGAAAAGTAAAGTATGGTGGTGTCTGGAAGGGAGAGAGGAAGGGAGGGCGAAAAGGGAGCCGGAGAGCAAAGTACCTCAGCAGGGGAGAGAAGAATTGATGAACCAAGTGGGAAGGGGGAGGGAAAGAAAAAAAGCTTCGATTTCAACGTGAGAGGGAGAGCGCGAAATTGAGGGCGGGAAAGAGAGCTTGCAGGCACCGTCCTTTCCCTACTCTAAGTCTCGGCTCCAGCCTCAGATGCTGGATTGCAAGAACAGCACGGTCCAGCCTTCCATGTTAACTCTGCCTCTTCTGCAGCGAGCCTTGGCAAAGCTTCTCCCCAAGGGCTCGGGCCCAGCCTGACACGCACCAAAGTGGGTACATACGGGTCTGTCACACAAGAGACGAGGAGGAGGAGGAGGAGGAGAAAAAGGAGAAGGAGGAGGAGGAGAAAAAGGAGGAGGAGGAGGAGAAGGTAGAGGAGGGCGCAGCTGATTTTTAAACATGGCTTTTCCCCTGCTCGAACCTGGGAGCCAACCTTGCACACAGAGCGGGCGGCTGGGGGCGCAGGGAGGAAGGGACCGCACATCTGGAGGGACTTAATCCTCCCCTCCCTCCCGCCCCCCACATCTGGGTCTTGCTTTTTTTGTTTGCATTTGTTTCTCAGCCTTCTCTCCGCCTTCCCCCACCCCATCCATACCAACCACAAGCTGGTAGTTTGCAAAGGAGGAGAGTTGGGAAGCGGGGAGAAGATGGTAAGAGATCTCCCCATAGTTTAGGGTTGTCTGGGTAGGAAAAAACAAAAAAAAACAAAAACAAAAAAAAAACATCTCCTCCCCCACCGTGCAGAGAAAGTGTCGATCCCGCCGAGAAGATGGGAGGAGAAGAGACTGAGGAGAAAGAGGGAGGAGAGAGCAGAAGGATGGAGATCTGCAACAGGCGGAGGCACAAACGTGGACCCCACAATCCCGAGCTGTTGTAGTCAAGCGCATTGGCGACAGAGTAATGTGTAGACACACAACCATTTATTTCAGCGCCGGAATTCGGGAGCCCATCGCCAAGCTCTAAAAAAGAGCCTTTGGAAATCATCTCGGGGCTACAAGGCTTACCTTTCTCTTCGGCATAATGTCCCCTATATGGGCTGCAAAAAAGTAAAGCAATGGAGCTGGAAGTGCTGCTGCTGCGGCGGCGTAGGCTGCACGAGAGTAGGGCACTCACAGGCGGCGGCAAGCAGCAACGGGGACTCTCGGGTGACCCACACCGACCGACCGACCGCAGCTCCCACCCAGTCACTAGCACACCCTCACACTCGCAACACCTCCAATAACGCTACAAGCCCGCCAGCCACTCGCTCCCATTGGCTACTGCCGCGTTCTAAATTCCAGGACGGGGAACGCCCACCTCCGCGGAGAGCTCCGAGCTGTTGTACTCTCTAGGCTAAGGCTGGGGCGGTCTACTTGCTACCCAACGCCTGCCCTGGCTACAGAGCATGCCCGGTTCAACTTGTAGCCCCGTACGGAGCGTGGAGTTTCACTATGCGGATGCCAGCTTCCCTGGGTTTCAACTGCCTGAAGAGACTGTGGCCATGATGGGGAGGAGTAGAGAGCGAGTGTGGAGCAGATTTTAGAATGTAAACATCTATGGGGCAGGCAACAAGTCTTTACAACCCGCATCCCCTGTGGGCAATTCGGAAACAATTATTAAGATCCTGCTACTTTGCAAGATCTTTGCAAGATGTGTGATGGAAACCTTCGTTCCAATTTTCACTCTGCTACCGACAAGGTCTGTGACCTTGAAGAAGTCTCCTGGAAAAGTGCTCTGGAAGGGGGCCTGAGAGAGAGTTTAGAAACTGATCTCCTTAATTTGCAAATAAACGAAACAAACAAACAAAATAATTAAAGAGTTTATTATGTGCCGAGCACTGTGCTAAACGCTGGGGATGCAAATATAAGTAAACGCTCTGCTCTCTTAAACTTTCCATTATAATTGGTGAAAGCTACATGTCCAAGAGGATGGGTGGCCAGGGAGGTTATATTGGGTGGTATTAATTTGGTTACTGTCAGTTAGGAAGAGAATTGGGAGTGGGAGGAGGGCAGAGAAATAGACACAACTTCATTGTCGTGATTCGGCAATGCCCAAAGATGGCTGAGAAGTAGTGCGGTGCTTCTCCGACATAGTGAATAACACCAGGGCCTTCTTTAAAATGGGACTTTGCAGTAATTAAGTAACTTAACTAAGTGTAAAGAACTGAGATGTATTCGCATTTCCTCTGACTCCGAATCCAAATCTCTTTCCATTTTACCATAGAGCCAGGCTGTATCTTCACAATTGTCTATCCCCTGAAGGGAATGACTAGATAATAATCTCTCAGGTCCCTTCCAGCTTTAGGATCCCACGTGAGAATAAAAGAGATCCATACTTAGAAGCAGAATAAGGAACAGGTTGGGGGTGGGAGCTGGCTTAGAAGAGTGAAGGACATTGACAATATTAACTTTTTGAAAAAGTGGGAAATTCCTCAATGTTCCCAACTTTCCATTCTCTGTAATTAAAAGCCTCCTTTTAAAGATCAAACTTAGGCACACATGAATTCTTAGTAAATTATCAATCAATGACTGTAGTGTTACAGAATCTGAATTGGAAAGGACATCAAGGGACATTTTATAATCCAAGAGACGTCTTCCGAGTTTCTCTTTAGGTGTTCCCCCATTCTCTAGCTGATCAATGTCTTTACTAAAATGTGGTAGGTCATGACTGGCATATAAATGCTTGTTAACTTATTTATAACCATTGGTACCCATAATTAAACACAATACTTTGCATTCCACCTAAGCAGAAAGAGTAATATATGCAAAGGCTAAATCACATTTAAGTCTGGTCAAGGGGACATTGTCAGTGCCAACACAAAATTTTCAGTGAGGCAACAAAGGCTCATAACAATAGAAATTTCAAGTCGGAAAACATTAAGTACCAACTTTGTGCTAGGCACTAAACTAAATACTAGAAATCCAAAGAAAATTTTTAAAAAGATCTTGGTCTTAAGGGGCTTACAGAATAATTAATGGAAGCAACAAGATATACCCAAGTTACATTAGAGATAACCCACAGAGGGAAAACAATAAGATTTAAGAGGACTGAGGAAGATTTCTTTCTTTTCAGAAAGTGGAATTTTCTTTCCTTATAAAAAAATTAAATTTGTCATGGAGGGTTTACAATTTAAGGATTTAGTAAAAATAGAATGAAGTTCTGTTAGGGGATACCTAAGCACAAACACTAAACTCATATGTGTAAACAAGACACATTGACTCAAATTATAAGGGGTTCCCTCTCCCACTAAAGGACTCAAGATCTAGATTAAGTCCTGAGGAAGCATGACTTTTTTTGACTCCTTGTATTTGGCTCTTTATAGCACCTCCCTGCCCTTGTGCCACTGCCACTTGACACCCCCCTTCTCCCCAGGTAAAGTTCCTTGAAGTTCAGGTGTGGCCGTGTTTACAGTCTCTCCAAAAAGTTTTAGCAGGATTTCTTTTAAAAAGTTATAGGACACTGTGGGAACTGAGTGTGGATAACAACATAATATTTTCACTCTTTTTTTGTTGTTGTTGTTTGCTTGCATTTTGTTTTCTTTCTCATTATTTTTCCTTTTTGATCTGATTCTTCTTGTGCAGCACAATAATTGTGGAATTATGTGTAGAAAAATTTCAGCATGTTTAACATATATTGTATTACTTGCCGTTGGATTACTTAGGGGAAGTGGTGGAAGGAAAAGGGAAAAATTCATAACATAAGATTTTGCAAGGGTGAATGTTGAAAATTATCCATGCATATGTTTTGAAATTAAAAAGTTTTAATGAAAAAAGTTATAGGACAGCTATTTATTGCTACTACACAAAAGAAAATTTTAAAGCATTATTGAAAAAGATTACACATGCATGTCCTAGTCCTTGGAAAGTAGAAAAGTGTGGTCTCCTGAAAATATGACACACGTATTTAATTAGTTATTTTCATGTTGTTTTACCCACTAGAATGTGAGTGCCATGGAGATCATGCTTTTGACATTCTTTATATTAGCAAAATTTAGCCCAGTCGTATTTTGCTGTTCAATCGTTTTTAGTCATGTCCAACTATTTCTGACCCCATTTGAGGTTTTCTTTTTAAAGATACTGGAGTACTTTGCATGGTCCTGACAGTAATTTATCTTCTTCTCTGAGAAGCATTGTAATAGTCCAAGGAAGCACCTCATGCTTCCAGTCACACAGATTTGTCAATTACTCCAGACTTTTCAAGTCTGTGAGGCAACTGCCAAGGCTAGAACAGCACACCTCAGGAGTTCTGTTGAGGGATCTGCGCTCCAGGAAAGAAACATAAAGCAAGAGGGGCAGTTGGGGCTTTGATACCTACTTTTAAGCTCACCTAGCCAACACGTGTTCAGTACTAGGTGTAAACATCCAATACAGTTACATCACCGGCATGGGGGAGACAAGTGTGAAGAGAAAGAAAACCTCAAATTCCAACATGAAATCCAAGGCAGAAGCTCATAGAGTTCCAACACAACTGGCAGATGGGGAAAGAAAAATTTAAAGAGAATTGAATCACTTTTTCAAAGTTTACTGATTGGGTTGTTCTTCATAGGTTTGGAGGAGGTTTGGAGATATATAAGGACCGGCTAAAAGTCTCTAATTGTGCATGTCTTTTTTAAGTTAAAATTGAATCAATAACACCAGAGTTCAAATGTAATCTCAGATATTTTTTTAGCTATGTGACCCTGGGCAAATCATTTAAATTCTGTTCACCTCAGTTTGCTCAAATGTAAAATGGGAATTACAATAATGCTTTATTTCCCATAATGAAGATAAAATGAGATAATTGTAAAGTACTTTTCAAACCTTAAAGAGCTATATAAATGGTAGCTATTATTGTGAGCAGGGATCCCTGGAAAGGGCAGACCACCAGAAATAATCCTTGAGGAATTTTCTAGTGGGAGCAGATGACAGGGAAGGGGATGGGTCCTTCCCAATTACATATAATTATCTCCAGGACTTCAATTCGGGTGGAGCTGATCTTGTTTATTCATATTGAAAGAACTATATAAGTACAGTGTAGGTGGGTTCCACCTGGAAAGTCAGAGTATAAGCCCATTTAAAAATAGATTTGCCTAGTTTCCAAAGACTAGCCTAGCTAAACTCAGGGAGGCTTAACTGGGTGCTGAATTATTTTTAGGTAGAGAAATGATCAAAGATCATCTACTAAATTATAAGGGGTGGAGGAAGTGTAAGATTGTGATGTGCTTTAACGGAGAGGAGTACCTACATCAACAAAATTACAGATCCTTAAATTATGGAAGTGTATAATTATATATAATTATATAATTAATAATGACATGCCATTATTTCATACTACAGTCTATTAACAAATTAAATTACCTCATGTTTATATAGTTCTTTAAGGTTAAACAAAATGCTTTGTTCCCAACTATTTTATTATGTAGATAATACAAATATTATGAGATAGCTTAATTTTTGTACCACACACAGTCCATCATCAAGAACCAAACTAGAAGTCTTTCTCTATTAAGATATATCATTTACTTAAATAACTTTAGAGAACACAGAGCTATCTCCATACTATGATAATAAAACAGAATGGGACTTTTATAGAGGTTTATGTCCTATATCTAGTTTGATATGGAAAGACAGTCATTTAATTCAAGGAGTTTCCATTATACACAACATATATATATATATATATATATATATATATATATATATATATATATATATATATATATATATATATATATATATATATATATATATATATATACACACACACACACACATATAATCATGAGAGTCTTTTCCAAATTGCCAAAAACAGGGTCAAGGCAGGAATTTCTTTTGAAAAGAAATTATATTTAAATCCTTAAACACATAGTGGCTAATTTTTACATATTTATATAATTATATATTTATTCTTTCATTCATTTATTTTCTAATTCATTCATTTATTCATTCACCTATCAATGTATCTATTCATTCATCCATTTGTTTGTTTACTTATTTCTTGGTATGAGAAAGCATAAATCTATTATTTATAGTTTTGGGTTTTGGGGTTTTTTTTTTTTTTTTGTTTTTTTTTTAAGTCTAACAAACAGGGGACTGGCCAATCAGAATCCAGATGTTCAGTGGGCAATTCCTCCCTCCCACCATACACTTCAAAGAATATGTAGGCACTTAGTCACTGTTTATCAAAAACATACAAAAGAGATGTAGAGTTTGCTTTGGTGGGTTAGTGTCTTTTGGATGTACACTCAATGCCATCTTAGCAGCCAATGAACAATCCTTTTCTTCATTACACAGAAAGGAGAGAGGAAATTATACAGAGTCCACATGCTAGATTGTATAAGTCAGTCCTCATTGTGCAGGCTTACAAAGATTAGGTATTCATTGTCCAGTCCCTCAGTAATAATAATAACTAATATTTTGTAGCACTTTTAAGATTTGCAAAACATTTTACAGATATTATCTCAATGTGCTCTCACAAGAACTTTGGGAAGTAGGTGCTAGTATTATCTCTATTTTGCAGATGGAAAAATTGAGACAATGCAGTTAAGTGACTTACTCAGAGTCACACAACTGGTAAATGTCTGAGCACTAATTATAGTACTAGTCTTCCTAACTCCAAGTCTATCATTCAGTCTTTTAGACTGCCGGTTCATACTACATATTAAATTTAATACAATAGTACTTGAATAGGGGCAATTAGATGGCACAGTGGACAGAGTTCTAGGACTAGAGTTAGAGAAACTGTTTCCTGGATTCAAATGAGGTCTTAAACACGTATAATCTGTGTGATTTAGCACTGTTTCTTCATCTGTAAAAATGTGCTGTAGAAGGAAATGGCCAAAAAAAAAATATTCTAGTAACTTTACTAGGAAAACCCTAAATGGGATCACAAAGAGTCAGACACAACTGAAAACAACTGACAACAATATCCACATTGCCTTATTTGTCTATATGGTCTTTTTCTTCTCTCTCCTGTGTATTTTTACAAAGTTTCACTGATACCCCCTTCTTCTATTTGTTTTTTTTTTTAACCACTATCATTATTCTCTCATTCCCCTATAGTTTCCCACCCACCGAATAGACCTCTCTTTTAATAAATATTTATAATAAGCAAAACAAATACATATTTGATTATGTCTAAAAATGTGTTCTCACTTCTAGTACATTATCTTGCTGCTAAATTATGTTTCATTATCATTCTTTTGCAGTGACCACTGATTATTGTATTGATCAAAGTTCTTAAAGTTGTTTAGAGATATTTTTCTTCACAATGTCATCATCATTCTAATCAAATTAAATAATATTTGTAGAGAACTTTAACAGTGTCTGGCACATGGCAGATGCTCTATCAATGCTTATTCTCTTCCTTACCCTTCTCTCTATTCTGTACATTATTCTTCTATTTTTGCTTAATCATTCTATATCAATTCATATGTATTCTCAGGTTTCTCGGAAGCCATTTCTTTCATCAGTTCTTAGATGGTAACAATATTCTACTATATTCATATACTACAATTTCTTCAGATATTTCCCAATTAATGGTTTCTCTCATTGTTTCCAGTTCTTTACAACAATAAAAATGCTGTTATAAATACTTTTGTACAAAGAGAATCTTTCCCTCTTTATTTGATATTTGAAATAAGTGGTATTGCTAGACTGAAAGACATAGACAATTTAGTGACTTTTTAAATATAGTTCCTAACTGTTTTCTAAACTGGGTGGTCCAATTCATAGCTCCACCAACAGTGCATCAGTATACCTGTCTTCCAAAGCCTCTTGGTACAAATGTCATTTTCTATTTTTTTCATCTTTGCCAATCTGTGGTAGAGCCAACTATCATAAACCTAAACCATATTCCTAACTTTAATTCCATTTAGAGTAGCCTCAGAATCAGGAAACCCCAGGTTCAAGTCCAATCTTTCACATGAGCTAGTCTACCTAATATTTCAGTACCCTCAAGTATCATTTTAATATTCTAAATTGCAGAGAAATGCCTATCTGAATTGGTAAAGAACATTCATCACCAGGTGGACTCTGCACTTAATAAGATCAAATTTCCAGTCCAAAGAGAGAAAATTTACAACAAACATCCTGGTCACAAAGAAAGGTCTAATGAACAACCTTCAGAGAAAGGATAGCTTTTTTCCATTTGCCTAAATCAATCTCTCTCAATCTTAGTTTCCTCATCTGTGAAAAGAAACCCTACACTTTCTTTTGGTACTTTCCAGTTGTACTATTATCGGAGTGGGTATGAATTGTTACATAAAACAGAATTGTTCAACATGAGATATGGTATTGCATAGAACCAG
This sequence comes from Sminthopsis crassicaudata, assembly GCF_048593235.1. Classification (NCBI taxonomy): domain Eukaryota; kingdom Metazoa; phylum Chordata; class Mammalia; order Dasyuromorphia; family Dasyuridae; genus Sminthopsis; species Sminthopsis crassicaudata. The sequence continues at coordinate 233,429,020 of NC_133620.1, read as the reverse complement.
AGTGTTACATCAGAAGAGTCTTTAGAAATTATCTAGTCCAATTTTCCTATTTTACAGATGAGAAAACTGAAGTCCAAGAGAGGCTATTGGGGTGTATAGATTTAAGCTCTGGATATCTAAGTAAAATTTTTGTACAGAAATCTCCTAGGGACTATTCCCAGAAATACCTTTACCAATCAACTGAATCCATGCCTTTAATGGAGTTATCACACACTACAAAGACTTCTTGCTACTTCAGATTAGAATTTATAGCCAAGATCATGAGAGACATAATTAAAAAATAAGAGAATATTTCCTATATTAGAAAGGTGAAGACAATTTCAAGGACAAAGGCAAAGTGGTAGGATTCCAGAATGAGGACATGACACCCTCAGAACCATCCATCTTACAAAAATACTTTATATTCTAGAATACTTTTCATGTTAAACAGTTTTATAAAAATTCACTTTGTCTTACATCAGAGGTATATTTTCCAGGTGGAGCAAACTGAAATATATTTGTTGCACTTTATAGATGCAATAGACCCAAACGAAGGAGAGCAAGTGGTTTACTCAATATTAAACTGTAATCAATCAGCAGAACTGGAAATAGAAAAATTCTAGTTGCTCTTTCCCCTCTTTTCATTCTAGTGGACTATCCTCCTTAGAAGAATAGGAAGAGCTCCATGATCCTATGCTCATTTAAATGGTGGGAGTAGAAAGCAAATTAGTGTTCTATGAAAGTAGCTATAAAGGGTTGGAAACCCTTATCTCTGCATTCTCAAAGGACTTCAAATCCAGGGGAATCTGCACAGTGTGCAAAAACCTTTGTCACTTAACTTGACCAAAGTAGAAGCAGAATGGGAAGATTATTAGCAGAGCAGTGAAGAGGAATCGGCAAATCCAAGAGAGATGCCCAGTTTCAAGATAGATCAGAGGACATTATTAATGCATGCCATAATGTCCCCACAGCATGTTTCTCTAAGTGCAATTCAGGTATAGGTGCATTTCTGTACGTAAATGTTTCCTGCTGATTCTCAGTATTATAGGCAGCCTTAAACAGAGGCCTACCTCCTCTAGGAAACTTTAAATAACTACTCGCTAACTTGTCAGCTTAAACCCTGCTCTGTGCTTTCTCTTTATTATACAGATTATGTTTGCTTCACGAAATCTGCTCAGATCACCTAACATGGAGTGTATTCCTATCTACATGGTATGTGGTATCTCCTAAAAGCAGGTCCCTGGCATTTTCCACATAAGTGTCCCATTTTAGGTGATCTTTGCATTTGCAAAGCCAAACCATGTTTTTTTTTTTAATATATTTATAGTTATTTGTGTGTATGTATATGTATCAGTCAATAAATATTCGCTGATCAACTTCTATGTGCCAGGTACTATTGTAGAAAGTTATATAGACAAAAGTGAAATTGTCCCCATTCTTAAGGAACTTATATTCTAACAGAGAAGACAGAATCAGCATATACAGATATATAAAAAATTATATATATGTATGTGTGTATGTATGTGTATATATGTGTGTATATATATATACATATATGTGTGTATATATATATATAAAATCTGTCAACCAAGAAGGCCTTAGTAAGCATATACTGTACCAGATACATCTAGTAGAAAAAGAAATGTAAGAGACCATTTGCTTTCAAAGAACATAGATCCAGTTGGAAAGAAAAGACAAAAGTTGATAATACAAGAATATTATTTAAATGTTTTTAGGATCAAAAAAAGAAGGTGACCTTTGAATTTATAGAGAAGGTAAGCCTTGAACTGGATCTTGAAGAATAGAAAACTTTTGGAGAGATAGAAAAAAGGAACTTTATAGGCAAGGAAATAACAAGAAAAGACATTGAGATAAGTATGAACATGATATAACTTTAGGACAATAAGGAAACTAGTTTGACAGAAGGAAAAGACATATATGTTTATCTTAGTTGGCTTCTGATGCATCTATCACCAGTCCTGAACAAAGATGTAAGCTATGAGCTTGGGTTATAAACAATTGTCTGATCTTTCTTTCTCTGAGTTAAATATGCTTGTCTTAAACCTGAAAGAACAAGGTATCTGAAAGATAAGCCTTCTTAATACTAGCAAATTATCTTTCTCTCGTCTTTCTCTTTTTTTTTCTTTTCTTTCTTTCTTTCTTTCTTTCTTTCCTTCTTTCTTTCTTTCCTTCTTTCTTTCTTTCTTTTCTTTTCTTTTCTTTCTTTTCTTTTCTTTCTTTCTTTCTTTCTTTCTTTCTTTCTTTCTTTCTTTCTTTCTTTCTTTCTTTCTTTCTTTCTTTCCTTCTTCCTTCTTTCTTTCTTTCTTTCCTTCTTTCTTTCTTTCTTTCTTTCTTTCTTTCTTCCTTCTTTCTTTCTTTCTTTCCTTTCTTTCTTTCTTTCCTTCTTTCTTTCCTTCTTTCCTTCTTTCTTTCTTTCTTTCTTTCTTTCTTTCTTTCTTTCTTTCTTTCTTTCTTTCTTTCTTTCTTTCTTTCTTTCTTTCTTTCTTTCTTTCTTTCTTTTCTTTCTTTCTTTCTTTCTTTCTTTCTTTCTTTCTTTCTTCCTTCCTTCCTTCCTTCCTTCCTTCCTTCCTTCCTTCCTTCCTTCCTTCCTTCCTTCCTTCCTTCCTTCCTTCCTTCCTTCCTTCCTTCCTTCCTTCCTTCCTTCCTTCCTTCCTTCCCTTCCTTCCTTCCTTCCTTCCTTCTTCTTCTTCTTTCTTTTCTTTCTTTCTTTTCTTTCTTTCTTTCTTTCTTTCTTTCTTTCTTTCTTTCTTTCTTTCTCTTTTTCTTTCTTTCTTTCTTTCTTCTTTCCTTCCTTCCTTCCTTCCTTCCTTTCCTTCCTTCCTTCCTTC